>NC_090266.1:1081231699-1081842949 GCF_040414725.1 Anabrus simplex | reverse complement strand
ACTCGGATACCCTCTAATTCATTTGACGGTAGCCTTTTCGTTCGCCTCCAAGCACCGTCGTAGTCGACGTTCACCTCAGATATCAATGGCGCGTGGAGCTGCGCAGTTTCATCCACAATATGCCGTTATCACTGAGGCACGCGAACATATCACAGAATTCGAAGTTTCCAAAATGTTGCCCCCCCCCCGCACCTTTAACGAGCCCATATCATCCCTTTTTGCAACTCTGTTAAAACGCTTCACTTACCCAAGAAAGCAGGGAGTGCAATGTGCACAGCCACTACAACTACTAAATGTTTTCTTTCCGCCCCTGAAGTTGGAGGTGGGCCTCCTAGACGGTGCGCCGTCTCTGAAGACTTGTATCGGGCAAGGAGATGTGCGGTGAATGTGAGAGGACGTGGCATTTACGAGGAACTGTCTCGGCATTTACTCCAGTGCACAGGCAGCCTGTCCGACGCTTCACCAGCCCACGTCACGGGCACTACGCGGAGATTGCACTGCTAGCAGGTTGTCAAAATAATATGATTCGACTGTGTATGACTCAAGTTGTATCGTGAATGCCACATAGTTACGTTTATACTTACAGAAAATCACTTATTTTTAAAATCTGGGTGAAATCAATGGCATTTATTAACGGTTTCTAAATAGGAAGGTCACGAATTTAAACGCCCTTGTAGTAAATATGTTCAAGTGACATTCATCATTAAGCTAGTGACAGTTATTGGTAGAAGAGGGTACTTTTCTCAAAGGAAGTCTGCGGTCTTTACTTGTAGATGCTCTTCATGACAGCATCGACTTCATCAGTCTGGCTTTCTCCGGTCACGAACTCCGTAGTAAAGTCAGTGATGCATGCATGGTTATGGAAGTGCTTTTTTGTTTACTAAGAGATATTTACAGAATGATTGCTAAAATACATAAGAATTTATAATTTATAATTGTGAACGAGTTGTAAAATCATCGGGCGAGTTGGCCGAGGGGTTGTGAGCTTGCATCCGGCAGATAATGGGTTGTAACCCCACAGTCAGCAGCCCTCAATATGGCTTTGCGTGGTTTCCCATTTTCACACCAGGCAAATGCTGGAGCTGTACTTAATTAAGGCCACGGCCGCTTCCTTCCCACTCCAAAGCTCTTCCTATCCCATCGCCTCCATAAGACCTATCTGTGTCGGTGCGACGTAAAGCAAATAATAATAAAAACTGAGTTGTATAATCATAAATATATCTTATTGCTATACTACATATATTGATTATATTACTTGCAGTTTTGTGTTCAGTATATTATTACTCTTAATATACCTTTTTTGCATTCGGGAGATAGTGGGTTCGAACCCCACTGTCGGCAGCCCTGAAGATGGTTTTCCGTGGTTTCCCATTTACATACGAGGCAAATGCTAGGGCTGTACCTTCGTTAAGGGCACGATCACTTCTTTCCCAATCCTAGCCCTTTAGCGCTTTCCTATCACATCGGTGCCATAAGACTTATCCGTTTTTTTTGCTAGTTGCCTTACGTCACACCGACACAGATAGGTCTTATGGCGACGATGGCAGAGAAAAGGCCTAGGAACGGGAAGGAAGCGGCCGTGGCCTTAATTAAGGTACAGCCCCAGCATTTGCCTGGTGTGAAAATGGGAAACCACGGAAGACCATCTTCAGGGCTGCCGACAGTGGGGTTCGAACCCACTATCTCCCGGATGCGAGCTCACAGCTGTACGCTCCTAACCGCACGGCAAACTCGCCCGGTAGACTTATCCGTGTAGGTGCGAGGCCAAAAAAAAGGACTGTTGTCAGTCCCATTACGTAGCAAAACTATATGACTGACCGCCTGATGGAAAATGCAGAATGTGTTTCCTTCACTTGTGGATGATCATATTCACTCTCGAACAAAAACAATTCCGGGGTAAAACCTGTTATGTGACTAACTGTTCTCACTTTATGAATGTGATAAAGTGCACAGAATAATAATCTGTTCTACTTTTGATGGATCAATTCATATCAGATGGATCTGTATGGCATTCACGATAACAGTTTGGGACATGCATTATCCCACAGCTACACATAACGAGCCTGACAATCATAATACCCTTGTTTCCAATCTGTGTACATTAATTTACAGTAGGATTCGATACAATTTTCATTATTACATGTTCATTACGCTGAGGTGCAGACCATCAATTTTATTTGTGCACTGAAGAACTCCATGGTATTTCAAGTACTGAAGATTTCATAGGCTTCGTAACGATGTGAGTTTTGATTATTTCCATGCTGTTAAACGTACATATTTCAATAGAGTGGATATGGTCATACTTTGGATTAAAATAATTAGAAGAGTAAAATTGATCAGACGTTTGTAGTAGTTCAAATATGCAGAGGAATATTTCAAGTACCTGAGGTAATATGCATATATAGACTACAGTATATATTGTTATTAAAGGGACGTACTAAATAATATCATACAAATTGATGCTTGGTGATTTCGTTTCCAAAACATTAGCTGAGTTAAATTATCACAATATTCTAAGTACCTAAAACTGAATCAGGAAATATATGGGTGTCTCTGTTTTTTCATCTGGTTGAAAGTTGTTAAAATTGGTCCTAACTCTTTTGATTTTACCATATTCTTCTATTATTTTGCAGCCTATACCCAACTTATTTTGTCGACACTTGATGGAGTAATGTGTTCACTATAACGTTTTCCTTTGGTGGTGGGTAATTTGATGTGTGGTGTGTAAATGAACAGAAGTGTATTACGATGAACATGAACACCCAGTCCCCGTGCTTGAGGAATGAATTAAAAAGAGTTTGAACTCCAACCCGGCTGGGCTTTCTGAACCGAAGGCCACTACGCTGACCATTCAGCCAAGGAGCCGGAGAACACTTTCGTCTTTATGACGTAATAAATAAAAGTGCTATTTTATGTACAATGGGTCATAGGTTTCAAACAATTTTGCGTCAACTTCTCCACTCACAATTGACAGATCTGCCATCCTCGTTTTAATTTTGTCTTCATGGCAGAATGCAATACATTTTGATTGTGTTAAAATGATGATATTTTCAGCAAAAATTAACAAGTATTAATAATAATAATAATAACATAATAATAACATAATAATAATAATAACACCGAGTGAGTTGGTTATGCGGTTAGGTGTGCGCAGTTGTGAGCTTGCATTCGGGAGATAGTGTGTTCAAACCCCACTATCGGCAGCTCTGAAGATGGTTTTTCGTGATTTACTATTCCCACACCAGGCAAATGCTGGGGCTATACCTTAATAAAGGCCATGGGCACACCCTTCCCACTCCTAGCCCTTTCCTATCCTATCATCGCTATACGATCTGTTTGTGCAGGTGAAGCAAAGCAAATTGTGAAAAAAAGGAAAAAATAATATATTGACTCCCTTTTAAATGACAAAACAACATTTATGAGAACAGTCTAAATGGGGATCCGATTTCTTCGTATACCCCATCTGATTACAAATATTTTATTATAAGGTAAAATTTCTAATACAATAATTTCGAATATGTTAACTAGCAAGATACCCGTGCTTCGCTACGGTATTATACTGAAATTTATAATTGAATGGATATCGATTTATATATAATCCGTCAAAATTCGAGATCTGACTCGTTTTCTGAGAGATTACGTCAAGTTCCCTCCCATTTTTCAATCTTTCTTTCCAGCAATCGATATCGTACTTCCCGGGCTAGGACCACGTATTCCACATGGTCAGTTCGGTCCCTAAATGTTTGCCATCTTTTCCTACAAGCATTTTTAATATGGATCAAATTCTTGAGGAGATTCCGCGTGGTGTCTTCTTGGGTGCCTTGGCAGTACTGAACCCGCGGCCGGACTGCATTTGTAGTCATTATCCGTCCAGACCCGTTTCCAGCGCGGTCCGCACATTTGACGACGGTCCAGATTATTATTATTATTATTATTATTATTATTATTATTATTATTATTATTATTATTATAGATTTTCTGGATCCCACAGCAAGATGCAAGACCGCTAATTGACGGTAAATTCCATCTGCTGCCATTGTCATTTTTGACATTGTGACCAGCACCATTGTCGCGCGTAGGCAAGTACGCGGAATTTCTGGCGATACGAATGACATACTTCCGTGCATTATTGACCTTATTATAGAGGTGAACAATTGGACAGTCAATCTCATTCCTATCGTTTATTTCAAATGTTTATAATTTTTATTTATATGCCAGGAGAATCTACTGTAATCTAAGAACGTTCTCCAAAGGAAAAGATGGCTCTTGAAAACGAACCCAGGAAAGATCGGTTTATGATCAGAATAAGTACATCGAAAATCCACAGCCTGTTTCCAGTCATTCGACAGGGTCAAGAATGGAATGAATAAACAGTAAAATCAATTGGTCTAACCTCCTTTTACAACCCACCGTCGTTAGTTACATTTACCCCCCCCCCGCAAAAAGAAAAGAAGGCGTGTTTCTTTATGTTTAAAAGAGATTCCAAACTCCAATGTTCACGTCTATAACCTTCAGTTTTGAGATATAAGTATCCCCATAAAAATAATTCACTTTTTTTACATCTTTCACCCCCCCCCCCTAATGAATTTTCCTGCAACAAACTCGTTCCTTTAATAGTAAAGGATCTTCTAAATACCAATTATCACGACTCTAACTTCTTCAGTTTTTGATTTATGTGTGCTCATGAAAGGAATTCAACTCCTTTTTACTCCCGCCCCCCCCCAAGATTATTCCCCCCCAAAACGCGTTTTTCTTTGATTTTAAAGGAGATCCAAATACCAATTTTCACGCCTGTAACAAATATAATTTTTATTAGATGTAAGTATTCTCATACAATTAAGTCAATTAATTTTTCAATAATTTCACCCCCCCCCTCATTGGATTTTCCGATAATACGCGTTCCTTTACTTTTTAAAGCAGATTCCAAATATCAAATTTCACGTCTGTAACATCTTCATTTTTGAGATATCAGTAGCCTAATTAAAATAAATCAACACTATCTTCAGTCAATTTAATCCCCCCCTCCACCCAAGTGGTATTTCCGAAAACTAAAAATACACGTTTCTTTATGTTTAATAGAGATAAAAAAATACCATTTTTCACTTCTGTAACATGTTAAGTTTTTTTTAGATATACTGTAGAAATTCTCATTTTAAAATTTCACCACTTTTAGTTCCCCTTAAGTGGAGTTTCCAAAAACAAATCACCTATATTTCTTCACATTTACAGGAGATTCCAAATACACACTTTTTACGTCTGCAACATTTTACGTTTCCCAGATATTCTGTAGATATAGTCTTTCAAAATATTTACCCCAATTTGTCACTCCTGTTTAACCGCCACTAATTGGATTTTCCAAAAGAAAAAATACGTGTTTCTTTGTTTTTAAAGGATATCCCATATACAAATTTTCAGTTCTGTAATATCCTCAGTTTCTGAGATATATGTATCCTCATTAAAGGCATTCAACCAATTATTCACCCTTTTAAACCCCTCCTATTGGGATTTACAGAAAATTAAAAAATACGTTTTCCTTCATTTTTAAGGGAGATTCTAAATACCAATTTTTACATCTGTAAACTTGTAAAGTTTTAAGATGTAGACACACTTATTTTAAAAATACATCCCCCCTTTTCACCCCCCCATTATTTGGATTTTCCAAAAACGAAAAAATACCTGCTTCTTTAGTTTTAAAGTAGATCCCAAATACCATCTTTCAGGTCGGTAATATCTCCAGGTTCTGAAATATAAGTAGCCCCATTAAAGGCATTCAACCTTTTTTTCACCCTTTTCCACCCTTCCTATTGGAATTTACCGAAAACAAAAGATGTATGTTTCTTTATTTTTAAAGGAGATTCTAAATACCAATTTTTACATCTATAAGCTTTAAAAGTTTTGAGATATAGATACACTCATTTTCAAATTTTACCCCCTTTTCAGGCCCACCATGAATTGTATTTTCCAAAAACAAAAAATACGTGTTTCTTTATTTTTAAAGGAGATCCCAAACACCAATTTTCAGGTCTGTAATATCTTCAGTTTCTGAGATATAAGTATTCTCTTTAAAGGCATTCAACCCCTTTTTCCACCTCTTTTCACCCCTCCTATTGGGATTTTCCGAAAACAAAGAAATACGTGCTTCTTTATTTTTAATGAACATTCTAAATACCAATTTTTACATCTGTAAACTTTAAAAGTTTTGAGATATAGGTGTACTCATTTCAAAAATTCACCCCCCTTTTCACCCTCCCATTAATTGGATTTTCCAAAAACAAAAAATACGTGCTCCTTTATTTTTAAAAGCGAACAAAAGTTCCAATTTTCAGGTCTGTAATGTCTGCGGTTTCTGAGATATAAGTACCGGTATCCTGATTAAAAGGCATTCAACCACTTTTTCACCCTCTTTCACCCATCCTATTTGGATTTTCTGAAAATAAAAAAATACGGGTTTCCTTATTCTTAAAGATGATTCTAAATACCAATTTTCACATCTGTAAACTTTTAAAGTTTTGAGATATAGATACACTCATTTTAAAATATCACACCCCCTTTTCACCCCCTTAGCGGAGGAATATCCAAAAATCCTCTCTTAGCGAGCACCTACATCTTAATATGAATTTATCCTAAAAATTTCATTCCTTTATGTCCAGTAGTTTTTGCTCGGCGATGATGAATCAGTCAGTCAGTCAGGACAAGTTATTTTATATATATATAGATAGACTAGCAAGATACCCGTGCTTCGCTACGGTATTATACTGAAATTTATAATTGAATGCTTATTGTTTTAGATATATAATCCGCCGAAATTCGTGATCTGACTCCTTTTCTGCGAGAATCCGCCAAAATTCGCGATCTGACTGGTTTTCTATTAAATTACGGCAAGTTTCCTCCCATTTTTAAATCTTTCTTTCCAGCAATCGATTTCGTACTTCCCGGGCTAGGTCCAGGTATTCCACCCGGTCAGTTGGGTCCCTAAATCTTTGCCATCTTTTCCTATAAGCATGTTTATTATGGATCAAATCCTTCAGGACATCGGGCGTGATGTCGTCTTGGGTGCCTTGACGGTACTGAACACGCGGCCGGACTGCATTCTTAGTCTTTACCCGTTTCCAGCGCGGTCCGCACATTTGACGACGGTCCAGAACATTATTATTATTATTATTATTATTATTATTATTAGATGTTCTGGACCCCACAGCAACAGCAAGATGCAAGACCGTTACTTGGCGGTAATTACATCTGCTGCCATTGTCATTGTTGACAATGTGACCAGCGCCATTGCCGCGCGTAGGAAAGTGTGCGGAATTTCTGGCGATACGAATGACATACTTCGGTGCATTATTGACCTTATTATAGAGGTGAACAATTTGACGGTCAATCCCATTCCTATCGTTTATTTCAAATGTGTTTAATTTGTTATTTATAGCCAGGAGGATCTACTGTAATCTAAAAACTTTCTCCGAAGGAAAAGATGGCTGTTGAAAACGAACCCAGGAAAGATTAAAAATGATCGGTTTATGATCAGTATAAGAACATCGAAAATCTACAGCCGGCTTCCAATCATTCGACAGGGAATGAATGAATGGAATGAATAAAGCCCCATCTAGCGGCGACTGTAGGAACTGTGCCGGCTGCCGAAGCACTCCTCTGGGGCAATGATCGATGAATTACAAATGAAATGAAATATTGGACAGTGTTGCTGGAATGAATGATGACAGGGAAAACCGGAGTATCCGGAGATAGACCTGTCCCACCTCCGTTTTGTCCAGCACGAATTTCACATGGCGTGACCGGGATTTGAACCACGGAACACACTTGTGAGAGGCCTGCGCGCTGCCACCTGAGCAACGGAGGATCCTTATAAGTACATTATGAACAGTAAAATCAATTGGTCTCATCTCCTTTTACACCCCACCGCCGTTAAGTTTACTTACACCCCCCCCCCAAAAAAAAATTAAAGGAGTGTTTCTTTATGTTTAAAGGAGATTCCAAACACCAATGTTGACGTCTATTACCTTCAGTTTTGAGATATAAGCATCCCCATAAAAATAATTATCTTTTTTCACTTCCTTTCACACTCCTCCCCTCCTCCCACCTAGTGAATTTTCCGGCAAAAAGTACTTGTTTCTTTAATAGTAAAAGATCTTCTAAACTTCTTCAGTTTTTCATTTAAGTGTCCTCATGAAAGGAATTCAACTCCTTTTCACTCCCGCCCCGCAAGATGTTTTCCCCCCAAAACGCGTTTTTCTTTGTTTTTAAAGGAAATCCAAATACCGATTTTCACATCTGTAACAACTTTAGTTTTTATTAGATGTATGTATTCTCATACAATTAAGTCAATTAATATTTCATTTCTTTCACCCCCCCCCCCCTACTTCATTAGATTTTCCGAGCATACGTGTTTCTTTACTTTTAAAGTAGATTCCAAATATCAAATTTCACGTCTTTAACATCTTAATTTTTGAGATATCAGGAGCCTAATTAAAAGAAATCAATACAATTTTCAGTCACTTTTACCCCCCCCCCTTTCCACCCAAGTTGTATTTCCGAAAATTAAAAATACACGTTTCTTTATTTTTAATAGAGATAAAAAATACCATTTTTCACTTCTGTAACATGTTACGTTTTTTTAGTTATACTGTAGAAATTCTCATTTTAAAATGTCACCCCTTTTTATTTCCCCTTAAGTGGAGCTTCCAAAAACAAACACCTATGTGTCTTTACATTTACAGGAAATTCCAAATACCCACTCTTTACGTCTGTAACATTCTATGTTTCTCAGATATTCTGTAGATGTAGTCCTTCGAAAACTTCACCCCATTTGACACTCCTGTTTAACCGCCTTTAATTGGATTTTCCAAAATCAAAAAATACGTGTTTCTTTATTTTTAAAGGAGACCCCATATACAAATTTTCAGTTCTGTAATATCTTCAGTTTCTGAGATATATGTATCCTCATTAAAGGCATTCAACCCATTATTCACCCTTTTACACTTCTGCTATTGGGATTTACAGAAAACAAAAAAATACGTGTTCCTTTACTTTTAAAGAAGATCCTAAATACCAATTTTGACATCTGTAAACTTTTAATGTTTTAAGATGTAGACACACTCATTTTTAAAATTCACCCCTCTTTTCAACCCCCCATTATATGGATTTTCCAAAAACGAAGAAATACCTGTCTCTTTATTTTTAAAGTAGATCCCAAATACCAATTTTCAAGTCTGTAATATCTTCAGGTTCTGAAATATAAGTAGCCTCATTAAAGGCATTCAACTCCTTTTTCACCCTTTTCCACCCTTCCCATTGGGCGTTCCCGAAAACAAAATGATACGTGTTTCTTCATTTTTAAATACCAATTTTTACATCTACAAAATTTAAAAGTTTTGAAATATAAATACACTCATTTTAAAAATTCACCCCCCTTTTCATCCCCCCATTAATTGGATTTTCTAAAAACAAAAAAAAATACGTGTTTCTTTATTTTTAAAGGAGATCCCAAACTCCTATTTTCAGGTCTGTAATATCTTCAGTTTCTGAGATATTGGTATCCTCATTAAAAGCATTCAACCCATTTTTCACCCCTTTTCAACCCTCCTATTGGGATTTTCCGAAAACAAAAAATACGTTTTCCTTTATTTTTAATGAAGATTCTAAATACCAATTTTTACATCTGTTAACTTTAAAAGTTTTGAGATGTAGATGCACTCATGTTAAAAATTCACCCCCTTTTCACCCTCCCATTAATTGGATTTTGCAAAAACAAAAAAATACGTGTTTCTTTATTTATAAAAGAGATCAAAAGTACCAATTTTCAGGTCTGTATTATCTTCAGTTTCTGAGATATAAGCACCGATATTCTGATTGATGGCATTCAACCGCTTTTTCACCCTTTTTCACGCCTCCTATTGGGATTTTCTGAAAACAAAAAATACGTGTTTCCTTATTTTTGAAGAAGTTTCCAAATACCAATTTTTACATCTGTAAACTTTTATTAAAGTTTTGAAGTATAGATACACTCATTTTAAAATTTCAACCCCCTTTTCACCCCCTTAGCGACGGAATATCCAGAAATCCTCTCTTAGCGAGCACCTACATCTTAATATGAACACATCCCCAAAATTACATTTCTTTATGTCCAGTAGTTTTGGCTCGGCGATGATGAATCAGTCAGTCAGTCAGTCAGGACAAGTTACTTTATATATAGACTAGCAAGATACCCGTGCTTCGCTACGGTATTATACTGAAATTTATAATTGAATGCTTATTGCTTTAGATATATAATCCGCCAAAATTCGCGATCTGACTCGTTTTCTGCGGGAATCCACCGAAATACCCGATCTGCCTCGTTTTCTATTATTTTACAGCACGTTTCCTCCCATTTTTCAATCTTCCTTTCCAGCAATCGATTTCGTACTTCCCGGGCTAGGCTCAGGTATTCCTCCTGGTCAGTTGGGTCCGTAAATCTTTGCCATCTTTTCCTTTAATCATTTTTAATATGGATAAAATCCTTCAGGAGATCCTGCGTGGTGTCATATTGGGTGCCTTGGCGGCACTGAACCCGCGGCCGGACTGCATTCTTAGTCATTACCCGTCCAGGAGCCGTTACCAGCGCGGTCCGCACTTTTGACGACGGTCCGGAACATTATTATTGTTATTATTATTATTATTATTATTATTATTACTATTATGTGTTGGTGGAATGGCTGATGACAGGGAAAACCGGAGTATCCGGAGAAAAACCTGTCCCGCCTCCGTTTTGTCCAGCACGAATGTCACATGGAGTGACCGGGATTTGAACCACGGAACCTAGCTGTGAGAGGCCGGCGCGCTGCCGCCTGAGCAACGAAGGATCCTTATAAGTACATTAATAACAGTAAAATCAATTGGTCTCACCTCCTTCTACAACCCACCGCCGTTAAGTTTATTTACCGCCAACACCCCCCCGCCCCCCCAAAAAAGAAGGCTTGTTTCTTTATGTTTAAGGGAGATTCCAAACACCAATGTTCACGTCTATTACCTTCAGCTTTGAGATATAAGTATCCCCATAAAAGTAATTTACTTTTTTCACTTCATTTCACACTACTCCCCACCCCCCACCCCCCTAAGTGAAATTTCCCGCAAAAAATACTTGTTTCTTTAATAGTAAAGGATCTTCTAAATACCAATTATCACGACCCTAACTTCTTCAGTTTTTGATTTATGTGTCCTCATGAAAGGAATTCAACTCCTTTACACTCCCGCCCTCCAAGATGGTTTCCCGCCCAAAACGCGTTTTTATTTGTTTTTAAAGGAGATCCAAATACGAATTTTCACGTCTGTAACAACTTTACTTTTTATTAGATGTATGTATTCTCATACAATTAAGCCAATTAATTTTTCAATTCTTTCACCCCCCCCCCCCGCTTCATTGGATTTTAAGATAATACGTGTTTTTTTACTTTTAAAGCAGATTGAAAATATCAAATTTCACGTCTGTAACATCTTCATTTTTGATATATCAGTAGCCTAATTAAAAGAATTCAACACCATTTTCAGTCATTTTTACCCCCCCCCCCTACACCCAAGTGATATTCCCGAAAACTAAAAATACACGTTTCTTTATGTTTAATAAAGATAAAAAATACCATTTTTCACTTCTGTAACATGTTAAGTTTTTTTAGATATACTGTAAAAATTCTCATTTTAAAATTTCACCCCTTTTGAGTTCCCCTTAAGTGGAGTTTCCAAAAACAAATCACCTATATTTCTTTACATTTACAGGAGATTCCAAACACCCAATTTTTACGCCTGTAACATTTTGCGTTTCCAAGATATTCCGTAGATATAGTCTTTCAAAAAATTCACCCCAATTTGTCACTCGTGTTTAACCGCCATCAATTGGATTTTCCAAAAACTAAAAAATACGTGTTTCTTTATTTGTAAAGGAGATCCCATGTACAAATTTTCGGTTCTGTAATATCTTTCGTTTCTGAAATATATGTATCCTCATTAAAGGCATTCAACCCATTTTTCACCCTTTTACACCCCTCCTATTGGGATTTACAGGAAACAAAAAAATACGTGTTCCCTTATTTTTAGAGGAGATTCTAACAACCAATCTTTACATCTGTAAATTTTAAAGTTTTAAGATGTAGACACACTCATTTTAAAAAATTAACACCCCCCTTTTCACCCCCCAATATTTGAATTTTCCAAAAACGAAAAAATACGTGTGTTTCTTTACTTTTAAAGTAGATCCCAAATACCAATTTTCAGGTCTGTAATATCTTCAGGTTCTGAAATATAAGTAGCCTTATTAAAGGCATTCAACCCATTATTCACCCTTTTACACCCTTCCTATTGGGATTTTCCGAAAACAAAAGAATACGTGTTTCTTTATTTTTAAAGGAAATTCTAAATATCAATTTTTATATCCATACACTTTAAAAATTTGAGATATAGATACACTCATTTTAAAAAATCACCCCCTTTTCACCCCCCTCCATTAATTGGATTTTCCAAAAACAAAAAATAGGTGTTTCTTTATTTTTAAAAGAGATCCCAAACACCAATTTTCAGGTCAGTAATATCTTCAGGTTCTGAGATATAAGTAGCCTCATTAAAGGCATTCAACCCCTTTTTCACCCCTTTTCACGATTCCTATTGCGATTTTCCGAAAACAAAAAAATTTGTGTTTCTTTATTTTTAATGAAGATTGTAAGTACCAATTTTTACATCTGCAAACTTTAAAAGTTTGGAGATATAGATTCACTCATTTCTAAAATTCACCCCCTTTTCACCCTCCCATTAATGGGATTTTCCTAAAACAAAAAAATACGTGTTTCTTTATTTTTAAAAGAGATCAAAAGTACCAATTTTCAGGTCTGTAATATCTTCAGTTTCTGAGATATAAGCACCGGTATCCTGATTAGGCATTCAACCCCTTTTTCACCCTTTTTCACCCCTCCTATTGGGATTGTCTGAAAACAAAAAAATACGTGTTTCCTTATTTTTAAGGAAGATTCTACATACCAATTCTCACATCTCTAAACTTTTAAAGTTTTGAGATATAAACACACACATTTTAAAATTTCACCCCCCTTTTCACCCCCTTAGCGACGGAATATCCAAAAATCCTCTCTTAGCGAGCACCTACATCTTAATATGAATATATCCCCAAAATTTCATTTCTTTATGTCCAGTAGTTTTGGCCCGGCGATGATGAATCAGTCAGTCAGTCAGTCAGTCAGTCAGGACAAGCTACTTTATATATATAGATAATAATAATAATAATAATAATAATAATAATAATAATAATAATAATAATAATAATAATAATAATATCTACGTAGCATAAATAGCAACAACATGCAGCTAAACGAATCTGTGTAACGAAAAGTGAGTAACCATCGTAAACACCTTCAAAACGTCCATATTGCTAATGGGAGACGAAGTTAACCGCAAACTATACTCTTCTTCTTCTTATTTATCTGTTTACCCTCCTGGGTCGGTTTTTCCCTCGGACTCAGCGAGGGATCCCACCTCTACCGCCTCAAGGGCAGTACCCTGGAGCTTCAGACTCTGGGTCGGGGGATACGACTGTGGATAGTTACCAGTACCTCACCCAGGCGGCCTCACCTGCTATGCTGAACAGGGGCCTTGCGGGGGGGATGGGAAGATTGGAAGGGATATACATGGAAGAGGGAAGGAAGCGGCCATGGCCTTAAGTTACGTACCATCCCGACATTTGCCTGGAGGAGAAGTGGGAAACCACGAAAAACCTCTTCCGGGATGGCTGAGGTGGGTATTGAACCCACCTCTACTCAGTTGACCTCCTGAGGGTGAGTGGACCCCGTTCCAGCACTCGTACCATTTTTCAAATTTCGTGGCAGAGCCGGGAATCGAACATGGGCCTCCGGGGGTGGCTGCTAATCACACTAACCACTACACCATAGAGGCGGACACGAACTACACTCGATCATTGAAATGTAGGCACTGAGTTCTCCTATGGTTGGTTACATAATGCCATTATTATTTCTGGAGTGGTTACTACTTGAGGTAATCATATTACTCCAACTTGAACCGTACTTTCCTCATTTATAAAAAGTAAAAATATGCTCTTTGCTATCATATTAAAGTAGGAGCTGGAAACTTAAATCCAGCCTTGTTGCTAGTGTCTGTTAAGAGTGTATAATTAGATTATTAATACGTATTTAAAGCCCTTCTCTTATATTTATAGAAATGAATCGTTCATAGACCTTGACTTTGAATGAATATTTCCAGCAGTAAATCCACTTGTAACTTCTGATCTTACTTATAACTGGGATTTTTCACTGCAGGTCTACATCTAATTCAGATTATGTTAAAATAGTGAAATTTCGTTCAAGACCAAGGAATAAAATCCACTCCCACGCTTTCCTAAGATTGTAGACCTGCATTAAATATTTTCAGGGTAGTACTGTGCTGTATAGTATGCCAATTAAGTCTCAATGAAAGTAGATGTATAGCAATCGGTTCCCTTCCCAAACTCTACATCTGGACACTCGTCAATAACAGTGATCTATATTTACGTATAATCTCTCAAACTTTTTAACTCAGAAGTACTAGTTCGTACTGTATTTTAAATCCCGATATAAAACATACATTATCAAAATTTCATTGCAAAATGTAGATACAATATAGATGATCAACTAGGCTTATAACAAAAGTAATATAAGCTATACCAAAACAGTCAAAATTATGATAGATATGCAAGATATCATTTCCCATCGTTTTTGTTTCACGATTTGTGCAGTACAAGGAAAAAATAATAGCGATTCACGACTATTATATTTTTCATTTGATTCGAAATATCTTCGAAAATATTAGTTCTACCTAAAAAGTGTGACATGTCTGTGGCGAAAAAATATCGAAAATTCAATTTTGCATCTCATGTGTCATATGCATATTTTACTCTAATAGGTGTTAACGCGCTACGGCTATGAAGCAAAACTGTGCATTTAGGAGACGTGTGGGATCGAATCCCACCGTTGGCTGTCCTGAGAGTGAATTTCTGTGGTATCCCAGTTTCACTTCCAGGCAAATGCTCGGAGAGTTCCTCCTCCTTCCACTTCGTCACCCAATTTCATTCACCGTCATTCATTTCATCGTCGTTAGTTCCTCAACTGAGTTCGGCGTCAGAAAGGTTGTCCGGCCGTAGAATGTGCCGTATAATTTCATCTCGACTCATCCCAATGTCGTAACATTGTCGAGTCAAAAGAAAACAAAATATGGTGACCTACAAAGTCCCAAGTCCTAAAATAACAAGTAGATGGCAATACCGCTGTTCTTCCCGAGCGAGTTGGCCGAGCGGTTAGAGTCGCGCAGCTGTGAGCTTGCATAGGATTCAAACCCCACTGCCGACAGCCGTGAAGATGTTTTCCAGTGGTTTCACATATTTACACGGCCAAATACGGGGGCTGTACCTTAATTAAAACCACGGCAACTTCCGTCTCATTCCTAGCCTTTTACTATCCAATCGTCTCCATAAAACTGTCTGTGTTCGTGCGACTTAATACAAATTGTACAAAAAAGTTCCTCCTTTAAAACTAACCCGCCAATGATGAGAAGGTGATGTTAAATTAAATCTGTAATTTATTTTTTCTATCAATGCCCTCTACCAGTTACAGGTAGGCCTAAGTTAAAAGTATTCTAACTCATGTACACTTGATATCAGTTGGTTGTGGAATGTTACTTTAACGGTATCGCACATCATCAAACAGGTGCGCTAGTTCTGTTTTACTTCTCCCATTTATCTTGTCATGTCACCCTGACAACCACAGTAACACCTTTCTGTGCATGTCAGTGTTATCCAAGATTTTGTTTCACTGCTACACTCGAGTTTTGCTCCCTCTCTCTCTCTCTCTTACAGGTATCATTCCGTCATTCCTTGAAGCATTACCTCCTTTCTGTTAGTCTATCCCTTGCTACAATGTATAAACTCTACCCGTTGTAGAACATAAAATTTTCATGTCATTTTATTTTATAATTTTTATGTCCCTTTTGATAACGTATTCCCAACATTTTCTCCTGTTAGCCCTTCCCCCCACCCCACCTTCTGTCTCTCATCTAGAGTAGCAGAGAAAGTTCCCTATGTGTCTACAACCCTTCCTTAATTCTAAACAGCTTTTTCCCTTTCGTTTCCTTTCCCTTTCCGTTGCACATTTTCCAGCTTCATCTCATGACCACACCGCATTATTAACGCTGATTGCCTTAGACTAATCACAAAGGCATCCCTCTCGGATGTAAAATTAAAGGAAAATACATGTCAGAGGGAACAGGCAGTGTGTACCAGAAAATGATCCCATACACGGAGCTTGAAGAGGTAGATAGAAGTACGATAAAAAAAATCATATAGCGATGAAAGGCCTACCTCCGGATATTTTTTTTCCAATGAATGTCATTTTATTGATGTTTATAAAAGATATACAGTGTTTTTTAAATTCAGCCTCCTTCTCATAGGAAAAACAGAGCAACTAAAAGGACGGAAATTTCATTTAAGAAGCTATTTCGAAATAACTAATTGGGCATTGAACACCGGAAATGGAAATGAACATGTAGCAATTGCAGGCCACATAACGCTATTATCCACTACAATTAAATATAGTAATTAGAATGGCGTGGACAGGTAGTTAGACCAGGAAACAATGATTTTTAAATATCTGTACGTTACTACTACTACTACTAATACCAAATGAGTTCACAGGCAGATAGAGTTAGGAATGGTCGAGGAAGTAACGAGTAACGAAGCAGAGAACATCAGACATACTCCATCGACTTCACGGTACGTAAATCAGCCATATCGCTATTTCATTCTTAGTTTTTGTT
Source organism: Anabrus simplex (assembly GCF_040414725.1). Taxonomy (NCBI): domain Eukaryota; kingdom Metazoa; phylum Arthropoda; class Insecta; order Orthoptera; family Tettigoniidae; genus Anabrus; species Anabrus simplex. The sequence continues at coordinate 1,081,826,101 of NC_090266.1, read as the reverse complement.
ACCAATGCCACAGCTTTTCATTTGCACTTACAGCTTTTCAGCATACGATTCTTCTCCATGGCACCGACCTTACTGTTCTGAGTGAGACTGGAGCAATCCAGCAAGTGAGGAACTCCAAACTTATATATCGTCTCGTACTTTAAACAGCTTTCTGAGGATGGCAAAATAGCCTAAAATAGGATTTTAAGCTTCTATGTTACGCGGCTACTCATGGTTGTGAAGTGCAGCACTGTTACGGTGATACGGCTTGCGTCTAGTCAGACAATATACTCGTACTAAATGTGGAAAATGCTTATTCCTGTTTAAGGAAAGGACTTTCCTTTAAGTTTCTTCTACAGGAACTAGCTTTATGTTGGGATAACCGAGTACGCATAAGCGTAATGTTCTGCATAACTTCAAGTTACAGAAAAATATTTTACACTTGGACTTGATACATCCTTCGAGATATTGAAAAATTCATTAAGTAGAACTTTGAGTTATAGAAATTACGTACCGGTAATACATAAAATATTTAAGATCTTTCCGGGAACGTAAATTCTGACAGATATCGAAAATTCGACTTACACACGTTGGAGATATAAAAGTTTCGACTTTACACTATTTTCAACACCCAGCCTTAAACTTATACACATTAAAAGTTCAGCTATGCGGTTATTTTGAAAATCGGACATATACTTCTCGGAAAAAAATCGAACGTATTCAATCGTCCTTCATTTGCCAGCTGTAAGCCACGCTGTTTGATTCAGTCACAAACCAGAGGACCAAACACGTGCTAAGTATGATACATGAACTGCTAACATGCAGAGATCCTTCATTATAATCTTCTGACAGCTAGATATTCGCTCTACTATGCCCATGAATCCATTATTTATTTATTTATTTATTTATTTATTTATTTATTTATTTATTTATTTATTTATTTATTTATTTATTTATTTTGTGGCTTTTAGTGCAGGAATTTTCTAATGGCATGTTCGGCTCGCCTGGTGCAGATCTTTCTATCCGACGCCCATGGACAACCTGAACGTCTGGATGTGGGATGATGACGGTAATGAGGTAGGGACAGGATGAAACCCGGTAGCCTATTGCTGTCCAATCACACCAAGGGGTCTGCTCAAGGCTTAACATTTAAATCCGACGGATGAATCACAGTCAGGAGTGTTATATGCCCTCGCTTCATATGAAAACTGCAGAGATGTTTGGAATTGAACCCAGGCTTTTGGTGCGCAATATAGCAATTAGAAATTGCGTACCACCATCTCCCCTACCCTATACACCAACATTCTGAAGGTGAATATTTTTCCACGAAAGGGACTCGGACCAGCTAAACGCACTCTCAGATCGTACAGACCACCAGGCGGGATTAAATACATTGTGATTAATTGTATGATTTGACATCTTTAACATTTTCGCAGGTAACAAGTAAAGGAGAAATTGACATGCGAATGGTTTCCTTCCGTGTCCGACCTCCCTTAGTCAACTCTGTTCTTTTCCGATCCTGACGGTATTAGGTTTGCAAAGACAGGGAGTCTTTCATTTTCACTCCCTTCGTGGCCGTTCTCTTCCTTTTGTTAATTTTTGAAGGGCCAAACCACCTCTTTTTTCTTTTTTGATAAGTGTTAATAGGGGTGTCGGCTGGTTGTACTTGTCTAGAAACAATAATTATCAGTTCCACCACTAACATTAATTTCAAACATTGTCTCTTTCCTGATGTCCACCCTAGGTGGAGGGATGCATTCTTGCGCATTTCTGACATGATAGGTAGTGTGGTGTGTTACGCGTGAGTGAAGAGGGAGCTTTAAAACGAACACAAACACCTTTTACCCAAGCCAGAGGAATTTCCCAGATGCAGCTACAATTTCGACCCGGCCATTAAACGAACCCAGGCTCCTCTGAACCGCAGGCCTTAATGATTACCTGTTTGCCAAGGAGACGGTCTTCTAACCACACGACAAAATTATTTTAAAAGGTACTATATTATCTTCTCATCAACAGTATCCATGTGCCATTTCCGATGTAACCTATTCCTTCATCTTAGAATTGGTATGTAGTATTTATAACATTACTGAATGAGCGTTATGCATTTTTATTGGTGTTACACGTAATAAACTTCATATTGGAGCCCGTATTGTCAAAGTATCAACTTGTGAAAATTTGGATTATATAATTCCACCTTTACAATACTGCAAGTGTCTTTATTGAAAAGACTACATTAAATTACATTCATGATACATGTTTCGTCCTCCTATGGGACATCTTCAGTCACAAATACAAAACATTAAAAATAAGGCGAGGACACGTTGAATTGAGTAGATAAAAAGTCTTAGTATCATGTGACGCGGCGTGGTGGCGTCTTGTCAATCATCAATATTAAAAATAGTGAGGTGTGAACACGATGTGAAACATGAAGTCCAATAAAATCATAAGTTAAAAATGTTGTTCAAAACGTCGAATTGTCAAATGTAAAACACAGTAAGTGGCTGTGCGAATAAAATTATGTGGCTATTATACAAAAATATTGTTGAGGTGATGCCACATTGCAACAGCTTTCTTGATCAGGAGGTGGAGTTATACTGGTGATACAAGTTGAAACTGATAGTGTGTTGACAATAGGGGCCTAAAAAGAAAAAATATATGAATGAAACTAAAGAAATAAAATTCAATTGAAATGTGAACTAAGTGCCCATCCAATCACTCACCTCCTTGCCCGTCCTACATCGACCACTCCACCTCAAGTGCTAAAGCTAACTGAGTGACGTCCTTGAAGGTCGTTGAGGACTGACCGTGAGGGGAGGTTGAGGGGAGTTTGATGTAAGGGGAGAGGCGTGAGGTAAAGCATTACTCACGCGCCTTCGTGAAAAGAATTTCTTGATTAACTCCTCGACAAGTATATTAATGTCCTCCGATATCTCATTAAGATTATAAATCGGGTTGCATTTTTGATCAATATTTATAAAAATGTTCTCTAAAATATTCAATAGATTACCTTTCTTACATAAATGGAGAATTTGAAGGTCTTGTTGTATGCCCGTGAATGAATGATTAGTATCGTCCATATGAGAACCGAATGCTGAGAATCTGCCGTACTTTGACGCATTAACATGTTCACCGTACCTTATATTAAAATTGCGGCCTGTTTGCCCGATATAACTGGCGGAACACTGCTGGCACTTTAATTTGTAAACACCTGATTTCTGAAATTTGCTACTGCCGCTGTTAATAGTGTGTTGATTGAAGAAAAGATGAGCGTTGTTATTGGTTGTTTTAAAAGAAACTTTCATATTAAGTTTCTTGAAAACATTCGTGATTTCGTATATTTTATTGTGACTATAGGTAAAAAGGGCGTAACTATCTTCTTTCTTTTTGGTATCCTTAGTTAATGTGGAAAATGATTTTTTCTCAATTTTGCTAATAATTTTATCCACAAATTGCCTGTTGAACCCGTTTCTTTTTGCTATAAAATAAATAGTATTCAACTCATTTTTACGATCTGCTTCTGACATGGGTATATTATAAGCTCTATAAATCATACTGTAAAAGGAAGCCCTCTTATGTGCTGCAGGGTGTACGGAATTTTGTCTAATTACGTTTGCTGTTTGAGTGGGTTTCCTGAATATTTTAAACCTAAGATTATTAGAGTCGTTAATAATTGTTATATCAAGAAAATTTAATGCTTTATTATTTTCACTTTCAAAAGTAAATTTAATCTGCGAATCCATATTGTTTAATTGTTCTAATACCTCCTGTCCATTAGTAATGCTATGATCTATTATAGCAAACGTATCATCCACGTATCTCAACCAGCTTATTATACCTTTAATGTTGTTAATTTTGCTCTTTTCAAGAAAATCCATATAAATTTCCGCCATAATTCCCGAAGCTGGGGCTCCCATAGGAAGACCTTCCTGTTTATATATTTGGCCGTTGAAAGTAAAGTAATTATTAGCGACGACGAACTCCAAAATATTAATGAAATCGGCTATCTCTTGCCTACTCAAATTACTATATTTAAGTAGATTATTCTTTACAAGAGTTATTGTTTTTGATACTGGAATATTCGAGAACATATTTTTGACGTCAAATGAATACATCTTATAGTTTGATTGCATGTTTAAATCTTTAATACGATCGCAAAATTCTTTGGAATTCTTAATAGACCTATTACCCTCAAATTTATAATGTTTTTTTAGAAAATTATGTATAAATCTAGACGTCTTATATATAGGGCTATTTCTGAAATTAATGATGGGTCTTATAGGTATATTATCTTTGTGCACCTTCGGTAGTGCCCTAGCCGTCGGAATACTCGGGTTCATATTAATAAGTTTATGAGACTCCCTTTCATTAAGGATGAAAGAAGATTGTTTAAGAAGTTTCTTTAAGTTTCTCTGGATGATATTCGTCGGATCTTTTTTCATAATTTTGAATGAATTCTCTGCGAAAAAGGTTTCGGTTTTCTGTATATATGATTCTTTATTCATAATGACCGTCGCATTCCCCTTGTCTGCCTTAGTCACAATCAAACCATTCTCCTTAATTTTCTGTTTCAATGAAACTATTGTTTGGTTATGACGTTTAGAAAATCTATCTTTATTATTATTTATTAAATTAGAAAGTTTTTTCTTTATATTAAATCTCGTCTCTGTTTGGATCTCTATCGGTAACTTTTGTATTGCACTTTCGGCTTCCGCCGTGATCGTGATCGCGTCTTTAAGTTTAAACTGAACGGGCCAATTGAATTTGGGACCTTTCTCCATAACACTTATTTCGGTCTTATCAAAGCAAGTCTCTGAGAGATTAATAACAGGCTCCTGAAATACAGGAATGGTAGAATGAGTCTGAATATTATCATCCTTAAACGAAGGAGAATCAGTCTCGGTTCTCTTACTATTGCGCCTAAGCGTGTTAGTTTTGTTGATTAACTTGTTCTGTTTATCTACAAGTGCATGTGCGATTTTATCATTTACATAATTTTGAAACGAACTCCATTCTAATGGGGCAATGGAGGCAGACGCGATGAGATGGGCCTCGTATAACTGAGTGTTATATAATGCTTTTTTCCTATAAAGAAATTTAATCTCGTTCCTAATCCATAGAATGTTGGATTTATGTTGTGTCTTTCTATGCCAATAGGACAATACATTCTTGTTTTGAACAGATTTCAAAAAATTGGGGACGAGTCCCTCCTTGAGACAGTTTTTCAGGAATATAATGTCCTTGCCTATTTTCGCAATTTTGGTCTTAAGATTTAAATATTTGTTAGCTCTACCTGCCTGGTTGGCATCAACATTACACGTAATAAACTTCATATTGGAGCCCGTATTGTCAAAGTATCAACTTGTGAAAATTTGGATTATATAATTCCACCTTTACAATACTGCAAGTGTCTTTATTGAAAAGACTACATTAAATTACATTCATGATACATGTTTCGTCCTCCTATGGGACATCTTCAGTCACAAATACAAAACATTAAAAATAAGGCGAGGACACGTTGAATTGAGTGGATAAAAAGTCTTAGTATCATGTGACGCGGCGTGGTGGCGTCTTGTCAATCATCAATATTAAAAATAGTGAGGTGTGAACACGATGTGAAACATGAAGTCCAATAAAATCATAAGTTAAAAATGTTGTTCAAAACGTCGAATTGTCAAATGTAAAACACAGTAAGTGGCTGTGCGAATAAAATTATGTGGCTATTATACAAAAATATTGTTGAGGTGATGCCACATTGCAACAGCTTTCTTGATCAGGAGGTGGAGTTATACTGGTGATACAAGTTGAAACTGATAGTGTGTTGACAATAGGGGCCTAAAAAGAAAAAATATATGAATGAAACTAAAGAAATAAAATTCAATTGAAATGTGAACTAAGTGCCCATCCAATCACTCACCTCCTTGCCCGTCCTACATCGACCACTCCACCTCAAGTGCTAAAGCTAACTGAGTGACGTCCTTGAAGGTCGTTGAGGACTGACCGTGAGGGGAGGTTGAGGGGAGTTTGATGTAAGGGGAGAGGCGTGAGGTAAAGCATTACTCACGCGCCTTCGTGAAAAGAATTTCTTGATTAACTCCTCGACAAGTATATTAATGTCCTCCGATATCTCATTAAGATTATAAATCGGGTTGCATTTTTTATCAATATTTATAAAAATGTTCTCTAAAATATTCAATAGATTACCTTTCTTACATAAATGGAGAATTTGAAGGTCTTGTTGTATGCCCGTGAATGAATGATTAGTATCGTCCATATGAGAACCGAATGCTGAGAATCTGCCGTACTTTGACGCATTAACATGTTCACCGTACCTTATATTAAAATTGCGGCCTGTTTGCCCGATATAACTGGCGGAACACTGCTGGCACTTTAATTTGTAAACACCTGATTTCTGAAATTTGCTACTGCCGCTGTTAATAGTGTGTTGATTGAAGAAAAGATGAGCGTTGTTATTGGTTGTTTTAAAAGAAACTTTCATATTAAGTTTCTTGAAAACATTCGTGATTTCGTATATTTTATTGTGACTATAGGTAAAAAGGGCGTAACTATCTTCTTTCTTTTTGGTATCCTTAGTTAATGTGGAAAATGATTTTTTCTCAATTTTGCTAATAATTTTATCCACAAATTGCCTGTTGAACCCGTTTCTTTTTGCTATAAAATAAATAGTATTCAACTCATTTTTACGATCTGCTTCTGACATGGGTATATTATAAGCTCTATAAATCATACTGTAAAAGGAAGCCCTCTTATGTGCTGCAGGGTGTACGGAATTTTGTCTAATTACGTTTGCTGTTTGAGTGGGTTTCCTGAATATTTTAAACCTAAGATTATTAGAGTCGTTAATAATTGTTATATCAAGAAAATTTAATGCTTTATTATTTTCACTTTCAAAAGTAAATTTAATCTGCGAATCCATATTGTTTAATTGTTCTAATACCTCCTGTCCATTAGTAATGCTATGATCTATTATAGCAAACGTATCATCCACGTATCTCAACCAGCTTATTATACCTTTAATGTTGTTAATTTTGCTCTTTTCAAGAAAATCCATATAAATTTCCGCCATAATTCCTGAAGCTGGGGCTCCCATAGGAAGACCTTCCTGTTTATATATTTGGCCGTTGAAAGTAAAGTAATTATTAGCGACGACGAACTCCAAAATATTAATGAAATCGGCTATCTCTTGCCTACTCAAATTACTATATTTAAGTAGATTATTCTTTACAAGAGTTATTGTTTTTGATACTGGAATATTCGAGAACATATTTTTGACGTCAAATGAATACATCTTATAGTTTGATTGCATGTTTAAATCTTTAATACGATCGCAAAATTCTTTGGAATTCTTAATAGACCTATTACCCTCAAATTTATAATGTTTTTTTAGAAAATTATGTATAAATCTAGACGTCTTATATATAGGGCTATTTCTGAAATTAATGATGGGTCTTATAGGTATATTATCTTTGTGCACCTTCGGTAGTGCCCTAGCCGTCGGAATACTCGGGTTCATATTAATAAGTTTATGAGACTCCCTTTCATTAAGGATGAAAGAAGATTGTTTAAGAAGTTTCTTTAAGTTTCTCTGGATGATATTCGTCGGATCTTTTTTCATAATTTTGAATGAATTCTCTGCGAAAAAGGTTTCGGTTTTCTGTATATATGATTCTTTATTCATAATGACCGTCGCATTCCCCTTGTCTGCCTTAGTCACAATCAAACCATTCTCCTTAATTTTCTGTTTCAATGAAACTATTGTTTGGTTATGACGTTTAGAAAATCTATCTTTATTATTATTTATTAAATTAGAAAGTTTTTTCTTTATATTAAATCTCGTCTCTGTTTGGATCTCTATCGGTAACTTTTGTATTGCACTTTCGGCTTCCGCCGTGATCGTGATCGCGTCTTTAAGTTTAAACTGAACGGGCCAATTGAATTTGGGACCTTTCTCCATAACACTTATTTCGGTCTTATCAAAGCAAGTCTCTGAGAGATTAATAACAGGCTCCTGAAATACAGGAATGGTAGAATGAGTCTGAATATTATCATCCTTAAACGAAGGAGAATCAGTCTCGGTTCTCTTACTATTGCGCCTAAGCGTGTTAGTTTTGTTGATTAACTTGTTCTGTTTATCTACAAGTGCATGTGCGATTTTATCATTTACATAATTTTGAAACGAACTCCATTCTAATGGGGCAATGGAGGCAGACGCGATGAGATGGGCCTCGTATAACTGAGTGTTATATAATGCTTTTTTCCTATAAAGAAATTTAATCTCGTTCCTAATCCATAGAATGTTGGATTTATGTTGTGTCTTTCTATGCCAATAGGACAATACATTCTTGTTTTGAACAGATTTCAAAAAATTGGGGACGAGTCCCTCCTTGAGACAGTTTTTCAGGAATATAATGTCCTTGCCTATTTTCGCAATTTTGGTCTTAAGATTTAAATATTTGTTAGCTCTACCTGCCTGGTTGGCATCAACATTACACGTAATAAACTTCATATTGGAGCCCGTATTGTCAAAGTATCAACTTGTGAAAATTTGGATTATATAATTCCACCTTTACAATACTGCAAGTGTCTTTATTGAAAAGACTACATTAAATTACATTCATGATACATGTTTCGTCCTCCTATGGGACATCTTCAGTCACAAATACAAAACATTAAAAATAAGGCGAGGACACGTTGAATTGAGTGGATAAAAAGTCTTAGTATCATGTGACGCGGCGTGGTGGCGTCTTGTCAATCATCAATATTAAAAATAGTGAGGTGTGAACACGATGTGAAACATGAAGTCCAATAAAATCATAAGTTAAAAATGTTGTTCAAAACGTCGAATTGTCAAATGTAAAACACAGTAAGTGGCTGTGCGAATAAAATTATGTGGCTATTATACAAAAATATTGTTGAGGTGATGCCACATTGCAACAGCTTTCTTGATCAGGAGGTGGAGTTATACTGGTGATACAAGTTGAAACTGATAGTGTGTTGACAATAGGGGCCTAAAAAGAAAAAATATATGAATGAAACTAAAGAAATAAAATTCAATTGAAATGTGAACTAAGTGCCCATCCAATCACTCACCTCCTTGCCCGTCCTACATCGACCACTCCACCTCAAGTGCTAAAGCTAACTGAGTGACGTCCTTGAAGGTCGTTGAGGACTGACCGTGAGGGGAGGTTGAGGGGAGTTTGATGTAAGGGGAGAGGCGTGAGGTAAAGCATTACTCACGCGCCTTCGTGAAAAGAATTTCTTGATTAACTCCTCGACAAGTATATTAATGTCCTCCGATATCTCATTAAGATTATAAATCGGGTTGCATTTTTGATCAATATTTATAAAAATGTTCTCTAAAATATTCAATAGATTACCTTTCTTACATAAATGGAGAATTTGAAGGTCTTGTTGTATGCCCGTGAATGAATGATTAGTATCGTCCATATGAGAACCGAATGCTGAGAATCTGCCGTACTTTGACGCATTAACATGTTCACCGTACCTTATATTAAAATTGCGGCCTGTTTGCCCGATATAACTGGCGGAACACTGCTGGCACTTTAATTTGTAAACACCTGATTTCTGAAATTTGCTACTGCCGCTGTTAATAGTGTGTTGATTGAAGAAAAGATGAGCGTTGTTATTGGTTGTTTTAAAAGAAACTTTCATATTAAGTTTCTTGAAAACATTCGTGATTTCGTATATTTTATTGTGACTATAGGTAAAAAGGGGGGGGGAAACCCACTCAAACAGCAAACGTAATTAGACAAAATTCCGTACACCCTGCAGCACATAAGAGGGCTTCCTTTTACAGTATGATTTATAGAGCTTATAATATACCCATGTCAGAAGCAGATCGTAAAAATGAGTTGAATACTATTTATTTTATAGCAAAAAGAAACGGGTTCAACAGGCAATTTGTGGATAAAATTATTAGCAAAATTGAGAAAAAATCATTTTCCACATTAACTAAGGATACCAAAAAGAAAGAAGATAGTTACGCCCTTTTTACCTATAGTCACAATAAAATATACGAAATCACGAATGTTTTCAAGAAACTTAATATGAAAGTTTCTTTTAAAACAACCAATAACAACGCTCATCTTTTCTTCAATCAACACACTATTAACAGCGGCAGTAGCAAATTTCAGAAATCAGGTGTTTACAAATTAAAGTGCCAGCAGTGTTCCGCCAGTTATATCGGGCAAACAGGCCGCAATTTTAATATAAGGTACGGTGAACATGTTAATGCGTCAAAGTACGGCAGATTCTCAGCATTCGGTTCTCATATGGACGATACTAATCATTCATTCACGGGCATACAACAAGACCTTCAAATTCTCCATTTATGTAAGAAAGGTAATCTATTGAATATTTTAGAGAACATTTTTATAAATATTGATCAAAAATGCAACCCGATTTATAATCTTAATGAGATATCGGAGGACATTAATATACTTGTCGAGGAGTTAATCAAGAAATTCTTTTCACGAAGGCGCGTGAGTAATGCTTTACCTCACGCCTCTCCCCTTACATCAAACTCCCCTCAACCTCCCCTCACGGTCAGTCCTCAACGACCTTCAAGGACGTCACTCAGTTAGCTTTAGCACTTGAGGTGGAGTGGTCGATGTAGGACGGGCAAGGAGGTGAGTGATTGGATGGGCACTTAGTTCACATTTCAATTGAATTTTATTTCTTTAGTTTCATTCATATATTTTTTCTTTTTAGGCCCCTATTGTCAACACACTATCAGTTTCAACTTGTATCACCAGTATAACTCCACCTCCTGATCAAGAAAGCTGTTGCAATGTGGCATCACCTCAACAATATTTTTGTATAATAGCCACATAATTTTATTCGCACAGCCACTTACTGTGTTTTACATTTGACAATTCGACGTTTTGAACAACATTTTTAACTTATGATTTTATTGGACTTCATGTTTCACATCGTGTTCACACCTCACTATTTTTAATATTGATGATTGACAAGACGCCACCACGCCGCGTCACATGATACTAAGACTTTTTATCTACTCAATTCAACGTGTCCTCGCCTTATTTTTAATGTTTTGTATTTGTGACTGAAGATGTCCCATAGGAGGACGAAACATGTATCATGAATGTAATTTAATGTAGTCTTTTCAATAAAGACACTTGCAGTATTGTAAAGGTGGAATTATATAATCCAAATTTTCACAAGTTGATACTTTGACAATACGGGCTCCAATATGAAGTTTATTACGTGTAATGTTGATGCCAACCAGGCAGGTAGAGCTAACAAATATTTAAATCTTAAGACCAAAATTGCGAAAATAGGCAAGGACATTATATTCCTGAAAAACTGTCTCAAGGAGGGACTCGTCCCCAATTTTTTGAAATCTGTTCAAAACAAGAATGTATTGTCCTATTGGCATAGAAAGACACAACATAAATCCAACATTCTATGGATTAGGAACGAGATTAAATTTCTTTATAGGAAAAAAGCATTATATAACACTCAGTTATACGAGGCCCATCTCATCGCGTCTGCCTCTATTGCCCCATTAGAATGGAGTTCGTTTCAAAATTATGTAAATGATAAAATCGCACATGCACTTGTAGATAAACAGAACAAGTTAATCAACAAAACTAACACGCTTAGGCGCAATAGTAAGAGAACCGAGACTGATTCTCCTTCGTTTAAGGATGATAATATTCAGACTCATTCTACCATTCCTGTATTTCAGGAGCCTGTTATTAATCTCTCAGAGACTTGCTTTGATAAGACCGAAATAAGTGTTATGGAGAAAGGTCCCAAATTCAATTGGCCCGTTCAGTTTAAACTTAAAGACGCGATCACGATCACGGCGGAAGCCGAAAGTGCAATACAAAAGTTACCGATAGAGATCCAAACAGAGACGAGATTTAATATAAAGAAAAAACTTTCTAATTTAATAAATAATAATAAAGATAGATTTTCTAAACGTCATAACCAAACAATAGTTTCATTGAAACAGAAAATTAAGGAGAATGGTTTGATTGTGACTAAGGCAGACAAGGGGAATGCGACGGTCATTATGAATAAAGAATCATATATACAGAAAACCGAAACCTTTTTCGCAGAGAATTCATTCAAAATTATGAAAAAAGATCCGACGAATATCATCCAGAGAAACTTAAAGAAACTTCTTAAACAATCTTCTTTCATCCTTAATGAAAGGGAGTCTCATAAACTTATTAATATGAACCCGAGTATTCCGACGGCTAGGGCACTACCGAAGGTGCACAAAGATAATATACCTATAAGACCCATCATTAATTTCAGAAATAGCCCTATATATAAGACGTCTAGATTTATACATAATTTTCTAAAAAAACATTATAAATTTGAGGGTAATAGGTCTATTAAGAATTCCAAAGAATTTTGCGATCGTATTAAAGATTTAAACATGCAATCAAACTATAAGATGTATTCATTTGACGTCAAAAATATGTTCTCGAATATTCCAGTATCAAAAACAATAACTCTTGTAAAGAATAATCTACTTAAATATAGTAATTTGAGTAGGCAAGAGATAGCCGATTTCATTAATATTTTGGAGTTCGTCGTCGCTAATAATTACTTTACTTTCAACGGCCAAATATATAAACAGGAAGGTCTTCCTATGGGAGCCCCAGCTTCGGGAATTATGGCGGAAATTTATATGGATTTTCTTGAAAAGAGCAAAATTAACAACATTAAAGGTATAATAAGCTGGTTGAGATACGTGGATGATACGTTTGCTATAATAGATCATAGCATTACTAATGGACAGGAGGTATTAGAACAATTAAACAATATGGATTCGCAGATTAAATTTACTTTTGAAAGTGAAAATAATAAAGCATTAAATTTTCTTGATATAACAATTATTAACGACTCTAATAATCTTAGGTTTAAAATATTCAGGAAACCCACTCAAACAGCAAACGTAATTAGACAAAATTCCGTACACCCTCCAGCACATAAGAGGGCTTCCTTTTACAGTATGATTTATAGAGCTTATAATATACCCATGTCAGAAGCAGATCGTAAAAATGAGTTGAATACTATTTATTTTATAGCAAAAAGAAACGGGTTCAACAGGCAATTTGTGGATAAAATTATTAGCAAAATTGAGAAAAAATCATTTTCCACATTAACTAAGGATACCAAAAAGAAAGAAGATAGTTACGCCCTTTTTACCTATAGTCACAATAAAATATACGAAATCACGAATGTTTTCAAGAAACTTAATATGAAAGTTTCTTTTAAAACAACCAATAACAACGCTCATCTTTTCTTCAATCAACACACTATTAACAGCGGCAGTAGCAAATTTCAGAAATCAGGTGTTTACAAATTAAAGTGCCAGCAGTGTTCCGCCAGTTATATCGGGCAAACAGGCCGCAATTTTAATATAAGGTACGGTGAACATGTTAATGCGTCAAAGTACGGCAGATTCTCAGCATTCGGTTCTCATATGGACGATACTAATCATTCATTCACGGGCATACAACAAGACCTTCAAATTCTCCATTTATGTAAGAAAGGTAATCTATTGAATATTTTAGAGAACATTTTTATAAATATTGATCAAAAATGCAACCCGATTTATAATCTTAATGAGATATCGGAGGACATTAATATACTTGTCGAGGAGTTAATCAAGAAATTCTTTTCACGAAGGCGCGTGAGTAATGCTTTACCTCACGCCTCTCCCCTTACATCAAACTCCCCTCAACCTCCCCTCACGGTCAGTCCTCAACGACCTTCAAGGACGTCACTCAGTTAGCTTTAGCACTTGAGGTGGAGTGGTCGATGTAGGACGGGCAAGGAGGTGAGTGATTGGATGGGCACTTAGTTCACATTTCAATTGAATTTTATTTCTTTAGTTTCATTCATATATTTTTTCTTTTTAGGCCCCTATTGTCAACACACTATCAGTTTCAACTTGTATCACCAGTATAACTCCACCTCCTGATCAAGAAAGCTGTTGCAATGTGGCATCACCTCAACAATATTTTTGTATAATAGCCACATAATTTTATTCGCACAGCCACTTACTGTGTTTTACATTTGACAATTCGACGTTTTGAACAACATTTTTAACTTATGATTTTATTGGACTTCATGTTTCACATCGTGTTCACACCTCACTATTTTTAATATTGATGATTGACAAGACGCCACCACGCCGCGTCACATGATACTAAGACTTTTTATCTACTCAATTCAACGTGTCCTCGCCTTATTTTTAATGTTTTGTATTTGTGACTGAAGATGTCCCATAGGAGGACGAAACATGTATCATGAATGTAATTTAATGTAGTCTTTTCAATAAAGACACTTGCAGTATTGTAAAGGTGGAATTATATAATCCAATCATATATACAGAAAACCGAAACCTTTTTCGCAGAGAATTCATTCAAAATTATGAAAAAAGATCCGACGAATATCATCCAGAGAAACTTAAAGAAACTTCTTAAACAATCTTCTTTCATCCTTAATGAAAGGGAGTCTCATAAACTTATTAATATGAACCCGAGTATTCCGACGGCTAGGGCACTACCGAAGGTGCACAAAGATAATATACCTATAAGACCCATCATTAATTTCAGAAATAGCCCTATATATAAGACGTCTAGATTTATACATAATTTTCTAAAAAAACATTATAAATTTGAGGGTAATAGGTCTATTAAGAATTCCAAAGAATTTTGCGATCGTATTAAAGATTTAAACATGCAATCAAACTATAAGATGTATTCATTTGACGTCAAAAATATGTTCTCGAATATTCCAGTATCAAAAACAATAACTCTTGTAAAGAATAATCTACTTAAATATAGTAATTTGAGTAGGCAAGAGATAGCCGATTTCATTAATATTTTGGAGTTCGTCGTCGCTAATAATTACTTTACTTTCAACGGCCAAATATATAAACAGGAAGGTCTTCCTATGGGAGCCCCAGCTTCGGGAATTATGGCGGAAATTTATATGGATTTTCTTGAAAAGAGCAAAATTAACAACATTAAAGGTATAATAAGCTGGTTGAGATACGTGGATGATACGTTTGCTATAATAGATCATAGCATTACTAATGGACAGGAGGTATTAGAACAATTAAACAATATGGATTCGCAGATTAAATTTACTTTTGAAAGTGAAAATAATAAAGCATTAAATTTTCTTGATATAACAATTATTAACGACTCTAATAATCTTAGGTTTAAAATATTCAGGAAACCCACTCAAACAGCAAACGTAATTAGACAAAATTCCGTACACCCTGCAGCACATAAGAGGGCTTCCTTTTACAGTATGATTTATAGAGCTTATAATATACCCATGTCAGAAGCAGATCGTAAAAATGAGTTGAATACTATTTATTTTATAGCAAAAAGAAACGGGTTCAACAGGCAATTTGTGGATAAAATTATTAGCAAAATTGAGAAAAAATCATTTTCCACATTAACTAAGGATACCAAAAAGAAAGAAGATAGTTACGCCCTTTTTACCTATAGTCACAATAAAATATACGAAATCACGAATGTTTTCAAGAAACTTAATATGAAAGTTTCTTTTAAAACAACCAATAACAACGCTCATCTTTTCTTCAATCAACACACTATTAACAGCGGCAGTAGCAAATTTCAGAAATCAGGTGTTTACAAATTAAAGTGCCAGCAGTGTTCCGCCAGTTATATCGGGCAAACAGGCCGCAATTTTAATATAAGGTACGGTGAACATGTTAATGCGTCAAAGTACGGCAGATTCTCAGCATTCGGTTCTCATATGGACGATACTAATCATTCATTCACGGGCATACAACAAGACCTTCAAATTCTCCATTTATGTAAGAAAGGTAATCTATTGAATATTTTAGAGAACATTTTTATAAATATTGATCAAAAATGCAACCCGATTTATAATCTTAATGAGATATCGGAGGACATTAATATACTTGTCGAGGAGTTAATCAAGAAATTCTTTTCACGAAGGCGCGTGAGTAATGCTTTACCTCACGCCTCTCCCCTTACATCAAACTCCCCTCAACCTCCCCTCACGGTCAGTCCTCAACGACCTTCAAGGACGTCACTCAGTTAGCTTTAGCACTTGAGGTGGAGTGGTCGATGTAGGACGGGCAAGGAGGTGAGTGATTGGATGGGCACTTAGTTCACATTTCAATTGAATTTTATTTCTTTAGTTTCATTCATATATTTTTTCTTTTTAGGCCCCTATTGTCAACACACTATCAGTTTCAACTTGTATCACCAGTATAACTCCACCTCCTGATCAAGAAAGCTGTTGCAATGTGGCATCACCTCAACAATATTTTTGTATAATAGCCACATAATTTTATTCGCACAGCCACTTACTGTGTTTTACATTTGACAATTCGACGTTTTGAACAACATTTTTAACTTATGATTTTATTGGACTTCATGTTTCACATCGTGTTCACACCTCACTATTTTTAATATTGATGATTGACAAGACGCCACCACGCCGCGTCACATGATACTAAGACTTTTTATCCACTCAATTCAACGTGTCCTCGCCTTATTTTTAATGTTTTGTATTTGTGACTGAAGATGTCCCATAGGAGGACGAAACATGTATCATGAATGTAATTTAATGTAGTCTTTTCAATAAAGACACTTGCAGTATTGTAAAGGTGGAATTATATAATCCAAATTTTCACAAGTTGATTTTTATTGGTGAACGTACATTTCATAATCTGTCTTAATATCATAAACTACTTCTTGTTTCTGGTGTTTCTCCAGCTAGATATAATTAACGCCCATAAGATTACCTACCAGCAGGCCTATCTTGAATGAGGCTAGTGGTACGACGTAAATTCTACATGATATACTGTCATAATAACAGGAAAGTCCTTGGGAGTATATTATCTGCAGAGGACGGAATGCAAAATGAATTCTTCCCTATTTGTTGCAGAGAATATGAAGAACCAGATGTCTTTGAAGCCATGTACGCAATATCACGGTGGAATTTTATTTTTCTACATAGCTTATATTAAAAGCAAGAAAATAAAGCCATATAAATCTGAAAGTAATACACGTCTAATGGCTGTATGTGTCGTAGGGACGAGCCGAGTTTACTTATGACTGTAATATTGCCTGAATACAAGAGTTAGGAGGAGATTTTTATTAAAGCAGCATTTCTATACAAGTCTTCCTTACGCTTACCACGAACTAAAGAGCATACGCATTAAAACTCCGTGTTGAATGGTTAGATTGTATAACAGTTTTCTAAGCAGTTCAAAAGAGAGCTAGTTGAATGCGTATATCCTGTTGAATGGGCCCCATTATGAACACTCAGATGAAGATATGACCCTACTATTCATTGAACACTCGACGGTGAAGCGTGCGGGCGTTTCTATAGTACTACACTGAATTCAGTTTTACAACTTCATATAAATTAGGTTTAAGTTCTAGCACGTATCTAAGGAAGTGTTCCCAACCATTTTACAAGTTAATAAAGAATAGAATCAAGACCAGGCACACCTAGAAAGATCATTAAACAGTTCACTAAACTGCAATATCGATGTACAAAGTTTTACTAAACAAGCGAGGTTGTTATTTCGTCAGCAAAACTCGGCATTTCAAGTAAATTTGAACATGTATTAAAATTCACACCGTTTATGGTAGTATTATTCCTTTCGTGAAAGGTACTAAACGTATAAGACAAAAATGTTGATTTTCAGGAAAGCTCCACACACTCCCAGATGCATACAACTGCTTATCCATGTGTCTGTCGATCTGTCTATACATCTAGGTATACGATACCGTACCATTTAGCGATCTAAGGCGAAGGCTCACTTAGAGATTGAAGATCTACAGTGAATTGTGCCACTGAGAGTGCTTACGTGAGTGTCATTTTATTTACTCCAGACAACTTCGCAAAGTTATCCTCGTTAATGTCCAGTGTAACATATCTCAATCATAGGTCCTAAATAATATAATATAATATAATATAATATAATATAATATAATATAATATAATATAATATAATATAATATAATATAATATAATATAACTTTCATTCGTCAGCAGAAGCCGCTTCACACATTTTAATATCACTATAATATAGTTCAGTAATGATACAACACCGAATCGTACTCCTAAGATCATAAAAGTCGAAAAGATGAATTCAAAGTTACCATAATCAAGAAATGGGTAAATTTTGACTTATACTCGTAGTACTTTTCACGAAAGATCAGAACGTCTCTAATATCAGCACATTATATGATTTGAAATTTTGTAACTTCAAGAGTGTATGGGGAAGTTCATCAGTAAGAAAGACGACTTTCCAATGAAGGTCTTGGAAATGTGTTTTCTTTTTTTACGTAAATGCACTCATGTCAGATGGTCTTACACAGATCTTATATATTAGAATCAGACCTGCTTTAACATTCACATTATACACATTTATACCTCTTATGTACAGTATTAGGTTGAATTTGTGAGAAACCTTTTACTGAAGGTTTTTCTGAGACTATGGAAACCAACATTGAATAATGCATTATAGATTATACGAGTACTGCAATTTCGAAATTTGATACATATTTTCATTTCGTTACAGTTGATTTAGAAATTAGTTCTTGTTGATGCTCCACACACTCCCAGATGCATACAACTGCTTATCCATGTGTCTGTCGATCTGTCTATACATCTAGGTATACGATACCGTACCATTTAGCGATCTAAGGCGAAGGCTAGTTGTTTAAACTTCGCACTAACACATACAAGGGTTTCGGCGATGGTAGGGTGGGAAAGGGCTAGGACTGGGAAGGTAATGATCATGGCCTTAATAAATTCACAGCCCCAGAACTTGCCTGGCGTGAAAATGGAAATCCATTGTAAACCATTTTCAGAGCTGCCGACGGTGGGATTCAAACCCTCTATCTCTCGATTGCAGACTCATAGTTGCTCGATCCTAACCGCACGGCTAAATCTCACTTAGAGATTGAAGATCTACAGTGAACTGTGCCACTGAGAGTGCTTACGTGAGTGTCATTTTATTTACTCCAGACAACTTCGCAAAGTTATCCCTCGTTAAAGTCCAGTGTAACATATCTCAATCATAGGTCCTAAATAATATAATATAATATAATATAATATAATATAATATAATATAATATAATATAATATAATATAATATAATATAATATAATATAATATAATATAATATAATATAATATAATATAATATAATATAATATAATATAATATAGAATTCCCAGTCCCAATTATTTGAGAAAGATGACTAGAATGCTACAAGCCTCTAATATGAACAATATCGAAATTAATGAAAATTTGATTACCTACAAAAATATCGTACAATGTTTTACTCAGAAAGTGGACATCAAACTTTAATTATGGACCCATCGGTTCATTCCACATACCTACTCGTACATACAACAGTTCTATTATTTTCTTATCTCATGCCTCCAAATTTTGAGTCTCCGCGGCTCAGGCGGCAGCGCGCCGGCCTCTCACCGCTGGGTTCCGTGATTCAAATCCCGGTCAATCCGTGCGAGATTTGTACTGGGCAAAGCGGAGGCGGGACAGGCTTTTCTCCGGGTACTCCGGTATTCCCTGTCATCTTTCATTCCAGCAACACTCTCCAATATCATTTCATACCATCTATCAGTCATTAATAATTGCCCAGAGGAATACGACAGGCTTCGGCAGCCGGCACAATTACTAATCTCGCTGCTATGGAGGGGGATTTATTCATTCTCTTCCTGACCCGGTCGAATACCTGGAAACAGGCAGTGGATTTAATGCCAAATTATGTATCCACCTTATTTTGCTTCTGATCTTATTTTACTGGAAATAGTGGAAAATTTAGAGCCATTCTTGTCACTTAACTTCTATTTGTTCTCGATATTAAGTACTGCTTAATACTAATTTCCACTGTAACACTTTAATTCTACTTCTTTCGCTGTGCTCAGGGTAGAATATACACCGCGTGTACTTTTAAGTTACTATCCCTCTGACTCACTTATCTCATTTCTTATTTACAAATCATTATTCCCTATATTCGGTATAATATTTCAGATAATTTTGTGTTAAATATAAGAAATAAACTTAAAAAAACAGTTCATCAGATTAAACAAATTTATCCGAATGATCAAGGCTGACTGAATCACCTCTATTTGATAATTCGATAATTTGATAATTTTGAATTCTGGTAATTATGTACGGAATTAATGTTCAGGATTTTATCAGAGTTTGATTTTTCATATTTATCGACGCTCTGTTGGAATATCTAGCTACAACAAAAGTTGTTTTGGTCTTTTTTCTTCTTCCTGGCCTCCTCCCAATTACCTAGATCCATCATTTTGTATGAATTTACACCAGTTTTACTGCCTGATGCCTTCCTTGACGCAGCCCCACATGGAGGGATGTTTTCACTAATACGTGTTGCTGTAGTGGTTTTTAGCGTGTTGCCTTGTATGTAAATGGCGGTATTTATTAAAGTGAACACAAGCAAGCATCTCACGAGAAAGGGGAATTAACCAGATGCGGTTAAAATCCCTGACCTGGCCCGCAATAGGAACCGAGGCCCTCTCAAACAAAGGCCACTACATTGGCCATTCAGCTAGGGAGTTGAATGTTCTGGTACAGACAGAAAACCTACAACCTGTTTTCCAGTCATGAACAGGTCAGGGATGTAATTAATGAATCATATATAGGCTATTAGTACGATGGAGTCGCTACTCCCTAAGTGATTTATTAATGACCGATAGATGCTATGAAATGAGAATGGAGAGTGTTGCTGGAATGAAGGATGACAAGGAAAACCGGAGTACCAGGAGAAAAACCTGTCCCGCCTCCGCTTTGTCCAGCACAAATCTCACATGTAGTGACCCGGATTTGAACCACGGCATCCATCGGTGAGAGGTCGACGCGCTGCCGTCTGATCCACGGAGGCTCCCCTGGTACAGGCAATTGTTATTGAATTGTACGAATATATTATTGTAAGGGTAATTAATGAGAATATAGCAGACGACATGGTTTCTAATATCGGTTAACTAAATGGATCTCTGATGGCGATGAGCTATAAAACATTCCAACACTATTACCAACATTCCGGTATGGAAGAACTGTAATTATAACTATTATTATTATTATTATTATTATTATTATTATTATTATTATTATTATTATTATTATCATTTCTGGCATTTCCACAGGTGTGGGAAGAAGCGGTAGCAAAAGAAGGAAAAGATTATCAATACGAGTGTAATACGTACGAGGCGATTACTTACCTAACATACACTCAACTGTTGATATGGACGAGACGTGTCCCCGTGCTCCTTCAATCAACAACAAAATGAAGATGGGTCATTTTAAGTGAAATATTCGATGCACAATGCAGCTGAACACATTTCAAAACAGCCACATTACTACACATACCATCTTAAGTTTCGACCAAACGTCACAGCAAAATGTTACCAACGGCAACTAGTTCAAGTTACCCCATTTGTACATACGCGCACTTTTACACGAAAATGAACCGTGTAGCCCTCTTTAGCTTTCTAACAAATTGACATGAAATTTGGAACTTTCAGACATAAATATTTCCCTTGTGAGAGATAACTTTCCTACGGTTTTCTAGTTTATAGGAAGGGATTAATGATTTCGTTCTACTTTCCTTTAAAACAGAAATCAACTCTCAATTAACATGAATGAACTAGACATGGTAATAAGCTTTTGGGCTGTTGTCGTGTCATAAAACAAGCTAAAATTGTTTACGTATCGCAGAAAACTTCAGGAAAAAGTTTCATCTCTTCACGAGCAAGACTTCTCTGATGATGGAAGGTTTGAATTTAGGAATGCTTTACCGTTGGTCTGTAGTAAGTGGCGCTTTCGTTCACCACTAGATGGCTTATTGTGCGCTATCTCAAATGAAAATGAAAACCACAGCCTGTTTCCAGTCATCTGACGGGGTCAGGATTGGAAGGAATGAAGTCCCCATCTATTGGCGAGGATAGGAATTGTGCCCGCTGCCGATGTCTGTCGCACTCTTCTGGAGCAATGAATAATGCATCACAGATGAAATGAAATGATATTGGAGAGTGTTGCTGGAATGAAGTACGACACGGAAAACCTGAGTATCCGGAGAAAAAACCTGTCCCATCTCCGCTTTGTCCAGCACAAATCTCACGTGGAGTGATCGGGACTTAAACCACGAAGCCCAGCGGTGAAATGCCGGCGCGCTGCCGCCTGAGCCACGGAGGCTTTCAAATTGAAATGTGCGTGCGAAATAAACCGCAAAGTCATCAGACGAATGAGGGACGAATGTAGCATAAGAAATGAATACAAATAAAATGTAAATATAACATAAGTGCAATGGAAACCGGCAGAAACGAATAATAAAATAGAGCTGAAGCTGGAAAGAAAATTGTGTAACAGAAAAAACCATAAAAAATGAGTTTGAGTCATGCGAGGTAGGGGAGAAGTTGAAGGCTCGGGAGTGAAAAGGAGTAAGAATAACAGGTGTATGCAGGTTATGAAAATATGGCCCATAGCTTATAGCCTCCTATGATCGTCTGACGAGAAGTCGGTGCATACGGGTAAGAGGTGCGAGGGGTAAGCATGGCTGCCGCACATGCGCCTATCTCGAGTCTCAATGCCTGACAATAAACAGTCCGCGATGAATCTTGCGAATTGAGGTTAAGTCGTGAAGTTTCAAAGTGGTAGTGCAATTGTTTCTTAGTTACACATTTACTGTAAGTACTGCATAATGAACAGTGTGGTAATGAATATGCATTGATTCAGAGAGCTCGCGTTGTCTATCGCGACTGTTATTTGTAGCTCAGCATGTAGTATATGTTGCTCGTACCGTAGCTACAAGCTGCCGGGGCGAAGACAGTAGAGTGAACCATGTAATGATGAGCAGAGTGCGAATTTGGGAAACACAGAAACGAAATAACAACCGTGAAAGGTCAAGGAAGAAATCTATCTATGTAAATCCTTAATGGACGGGGCAATTTGGCCGTGCGGTTAAGAGCGCGCAGCTTTGAGCTGGGTTTCGTTTTGGTGAACGCCTACTGTAAATTAGGCTAGTCTTCATGTACCTTGCAATAGTCGTCACGATACATGCAGACACGTATGGAGCTTCCATATGCATGCAGTTGTGATACTGATTAGATGTTCCAGAGACCGAGCAAGTGGCTAGGCTGTTTCGGTAACGTACTTAGCAGCTTGCCTTCGGGAGATAGTGGCCCCGAACCCCAATTTCGGCAGTCCTGAAGGTTTCCCAATTTTACACCAGGCAAATTGCGGGGCTGTACCTTCCTTAAGTCCACTGTCGTTTCTTTCCCTCTTCTAGCCCTTTCCTATCCCATCACCCCCATAAGACATATCTGTGTCAGGGCGACATAAAGCCAAATATATATATTTACTAGCGATTGTACCCGTGCTTCGCTACGGTATTCTACATTGTATTCGAATATCGAAGTAAATAGTGTACATGCAGTAAATAAGATTGTTTTAAAATTGCATGTCTCTTAGCGTTATCCGAGAAAGAGCATGGGGATGTCCCCGTACGTTGTTTCCAATGTAAAGTGTTTGTTACGGGTTTGTGATATAACGGTAAGCTCACTTGTCTACTGCTATTCACAATCGAGTTGGGAAGTTTACATTATAATTGCAGGCCCCATTGCCTACTACGCGGACAGAATCGATTTGGGGAGTTTTCGTTAAAATGGCAGCCCCCTTTCCTACTTCCAGACAGATTACAGTTGAGGAGTTTCTATTATAATGGTAGGCAATTACCCTACTATCATTCGAAATTGAGTTGTGCAGTTATCATTATGATCCCAGGCCCAATTTCCTACTGCCAGCCAGCTTACTGCCAGTCACACCAAGTTGGTGTGTTTCCATCAAAATAGCAGGCCACTATGCCTAATGCCAGTCACAGTTTAGATGAGGACATTTCTTTATAATGGCGGGCACCCTTGCCTACTGCCAAACACAATCGGGTAGGGGAGTTTTAAACAAAACTGCATGCTCACTTGCCTTCTGCAAGTCAAATGGAGAAGGGAACTATTCATAACAATTGTCGGCCTTCCTTACTAATGACACTTACACAGGAGTTGGAGAAGGAACCCTTTCCTACTGCCAGTCAAAGTCGTTGTGGGGAGTACTGATTACACCCTTTCTCGATCGCTAAAAATCGACATCAGTGAATATATATAGATCGACATACGAAAGTATATGCGTGTTTACAATATTGAAGACCTTCATTTACAGATTAACTGCTACTAAACGTACGTCATATCGACAAACGATTATACCATAAGACACGCCGGATTTAGTGGCCTACTTGGCTGGTCCTATGATATGTCATCTATTATTGGGTCAGATTGAGTTAGAAACGTGGAACAGGGTAAAGGTTTTGTAAGATTCTCTCACATTACATTACTTTTCGGATAATTATGTGACAGCTACATACATAGCATTTGGCTCACATATGCCTACTGGGTGGGCCAATTTTCGTGAAGAGTATGACGATTCTGTATTTCATATAAGTAATTGAAAGTATGAATTATGCATGTGAAAATTCTAAATTGACTTAACATCCATTAATTGAGAAAAATCAAACGTAAAAGGGATACAAATACGGCAAAAAGTCATAAGACCAAGGTTGTATATCATTCCAAATTGAACGGAGATTGTGCAATCCGTTATGTGATAGGAATTTCCGAAGGTCTGCACCATCATTAAAATTGTCTGCATATTTCGATATTCTTCGGGGATAAAAAGTGAAAAATTTAATGATCTAGGATGTTTTCTGTTCGTTACAGGCTAAAACGTATAATTTTGTCAAATTTCAATCATCTTCTTTTTCTTCTGGCAGATTATTCCGCAATCTGGATTTTGGGCGAGGCGGGTAAAAATTAGGACATTCAGGAAACTAAACCAAAAATTATGGAGATGGTCATTATTACCCCTTAAAGGGAAATCTGTACGAAAATTTCGCCAAAATAGTCAGTGTAGAGGCACACAGTCGTTACGATTTGATTTATATAGATAAGGAATCTGCTCCATGTAAAACACCTTTTGGGCTATGTCCGCTGGACTTAACCTGCAAAAGTGACCATTCATGATATCTCCCTTATTAATCCTCCTGACGAAAAAATGCACCTGAAAAAAAGGTTTAGAGGTGGAATTCCATCTCGTTTGGTCGATTTCCAGCCAGGTTGGTCTTGTTCTGTATATATTGTGGAAGAGTAAAATCACCATTTGTGTTCCCTATAAACCGCCAGTCCATTCCGGAACATGAAATGTTATTGACCTTTAAAACCTACCTTTGGACAGGTGGATGCTAAATATAAATTTTGGTTCGAATGTCTTCAGTAGTTTTCAAGTTGTAAGGAATACGCTTTACACGCACCCGCTCGTGAGTCAAGTCCGATGGGACTTATACAGAAAAACGGTCCGTTAATGATATCTCCCTTATTAATCCTCGTATCGAAATGATGCACATGAGAAAAAAGGTTTAGAAATTAATTTCTACCAAGGTAGGTAGATTTCCATTAAGTTTGGTTGTGTATATTTTGTGGAAGTGCAAAATCACTGTTTCGGTTTCGTATAAACCCTCAGTCAGTTCAGGGATTTAGAAACAATATTTGCCCTGAAACCTATCAAGGACAGGTGTATTCTAAATATGAGTCTCCCATTTTCACACCAGGCAAATGCTGGGGCTGTGCATTAATTAAGGCCACGGCCGCTTCCTTCCAACTCCTAGGCCTTCCCTATCCCATCGTCGCCATAAAAACTGTCTGTGTCGGTGCGACGTAAAGCCCATAGCAAAAAAAAAAAAATAATGTGAGTCTTGGTGGAAATACATCCAGTAGTTTGTAGCACTCGCGTACATACGGCGTAATTAAGGAAGAAAATAATACAGTTAAGAAAGTTGAAAGTAATAGAAAATGGATTATAACTGAGGACAGCCGGATAACGACAAATATGTAAATGCGAAGTGAATGTATTGGAAAATCAAATGCCCCTCAATAAATTATGCTAGTGTGAGTTATGGATATAATAAAGCGGTAACAGAGGAGAAATTTAGGTCCAGTGATTCTTAGGTAAACAAATAATAAGAAGACGACTAATGGTGTTATTACTTAATCTATTCGAGGGCAGTTATAACATCCAACGATATTCCGCCAATATCCCGCAGACGCCTCTTTTGCCTTCTACCCAAGGAACAACCACGAATTTTAAAGCATGATGAGGAAAATGGCAATACGTTACTTCCCTGCTGGCATGCAGTCAGAGACGTTGCGATGGTAACCTGTAGGTTCGTTGTCGGTCTATCGGTCACTCAATGCAGAGCATGATACCAGCGGAAAATTGTAAATTTCTCCGTCATGTGAAGAGTAAGGTAAATTATGAACATAACGAAAGTTGTTTATAATGAAGAGACGTTTCACGTACTGTAAACGAAGTTTACAGAAAATCAATAGTATAAGAGAAAATGGAGGAAAACCATTCTGGTTTTCCTATAAACCCCCCGTGTGTTCAAAGATTTTAAAATGATATGCATATCGCAACCTTCCCCGGGATGAGTATACTCAAAATATGAAGTTTGGCTGAGATCTATCCAGCCGTTTCGAAGTGATGGTGGAAAAAACCATTCTAGTTTTCCTATAAACCCCCCGAGTATTCAAAGATTTTAAAATGATATGCTTATCGAAACCTTCCCCAGGATGAGTATACTCTAAATATGAAATTTGGTTGAGATCTATCCAGCCGTTTCGACGTGATGGTGGAACAGACAAACAGACAAACAGAGAGACAGACAGACAGACAAACAGACAAACAAACAGACACGAAACGTAAAAACCACCGATTCGGTCTTGAGTTGACCTAAAACGGATAAATATCTGAAAAATTGGCAAAACAAGAGAAATTACAGACAGCGGACCCCCTACAATTTTATTTATATAGATTTATTTATTTATTTATTTATTTATTTATTTATTTATTTATTTATTTATTTATTTATTTATTTATTTATTTATTTATTGACTTGTGGCGTGGCTCAGGCTATGAAGCCTGCTGTTATGCCAAACCATCTCATATGTACTACATTGTACAAACTACAGAGTATTAGGATTTCTAGTTAAATATAATGAATTATAAAATTAAACTTAAATAATAGTTATAAACAAAAGGAAAATTTCTGAGAGTCACTTTAAAAGAAAACATTAAATACTAATTTCTTAAGTCTATGTACCATTTATAACATGTTTTTTTAAATACATTTCTACTATGTATGTCTCTAATTACAGCCGGAAGGGAATTCCAAGAGCGTATGGTTGCAGGTATGAATGAGTTGCCGTACCCGGTCGTGCGGTAAATTGGGAAGCTCAGCAGGGAAGAGGTTTCTGACCTTGTAGGTATACTGTTTGGAGATGACAAGTATTTAAGATCCATTCTCAGATAACTTGGTGTGTCTGTACGGAGAATGTTGTGAACAAGCGAAACAGAGTGAAGGTTTCTTCTCTTCGCCAAATATAACCACGACAGCTGTTCAAGACAAGGTGATATATGGCAATACCTGGCAATACCCAGAGGTATTAAAATGCGGCAGCGAATAGTCCATACTTCAAGGAAATGGCCTTCAAATCCTGGAGAAACAATATAGGTAGGTAAATTATATTAGTCGCATTTATTAAAAGTCACAGTTTTGTTTTTATCAACCAGAAACTTATGTAAATTAATGGCATTGTGTGCACATCTGCACGGACTATATCTGGTGGTACATAATTCTTATCATGCGAGATGACTTCTGGTATGAGCTACAACAAGTTTGTTACTTTAATGGAATCATCACTGTCTCAACTTTGGCTTTGACAGTATGAAAGTTATTGAGGTGTGAACGAAGCCAGTGAGGTCCCTGTGACGAGTGGTGTGATATATGGCTTTTAAAGTCACCTGATATGTATGTTTCACCGTACGCGGCTGATTGAAATGTAGTAACACCTCTTGCGTCGTTAAGGGTAGCAACTGCTAACCACCTCACACTTCATTTCTCTATCATGTATCTTCAGTTAAGCCTGAGCATTGTATGGTAGCTGTTGATTTGATAGTTGGGAATCCAGCCAACTCTCTGGCTGAGGACACCTTTATGCGTAGATGTTTCGTTCCAATGCTCATTTCGGAATGATCCTGTCAATAATAGAACAGGCAAATTATTTGGTGAAACAATGAACTAAGGAATGGGGAAAGCTGGGAAGCGTGCTTCTAATTTGTAGAGATTTTACCATTTTTAAAACTTGTCTGAGCCCGTTTTCATAAAACAGTTCAATACTATAATGTATGAGAGTATTTAGTTCTTGATTTATACTTTAACGTCTCTCAATACTGAAAAAACTGCACTGCAGAATATTAGTCAAATGACGTGGGAAATGGAACAAAATAAATTGCTGTACAGCTGGAGGTTTTCTGTACATCATAGTTTGTTTCCTCAGAGATAAACCCAAGTAATACGACATATTATGCAATAAGTAAAAGTGAATCCTTAAATTTTTAAGTTAATTTGTCTCGTTATCCGTTATACAAACCCACAACTAATTGCCATATCTAGTCTTTCGATTAATTTTAAATGGATTTTTGTTGTGTGTAGATACGTATTCTCAGGAAGTTACGCTATTAAATATCTACAACATTATTGACATTTACAGATCGTTGGCTACGTTCAGCATGAATACTATGTGTTCGTAAGCACAGGCAGTAGCCATAAATATCAATCACTTATTGATGAAATATCGACAGACTCTAAAGCGCTTAAGAGGACTTTGGACGGTTACCACAGAGCGTACCCCATCAGAATTTGCAGCAGTCTAAAGTTACTCAACTGTGATAAAAGTAAAGAGTAAAAACTGCGAGTACTCTAAATTTTATAGGAAGAACGACACAGTACAAATAAGAACTGCTGATTTAAAAATAATCCCTTATATTTAACCTTTCTAGCTTAGATTATCTGAAGAAGTGCAAAAATAACACATTTGTACGATCTCCGTGCGCTGAACATGACACAACAAAAGTTTTCCTGCAACGTTTCTCCCAGTGTGATGCGCAATGTAAGTCTGCATTGAAAATTTTCTGTTCTGGGAAAGTGAAAAACGCTTGTAACGCCAGACATTCTCATAAGTTACTAATTCACCTAATTGTCAACAGTAATATAAACATGAGTAGTATTTCAAAAATTACTTGATTACTTACTCCTAAGAAACATTTACTTAAAACGAGGGGACGTTGAAGCGCAAATGACGTAATCGAAATCTAATTATATTGACTGAAACTGTGAAATGGTGGCATGAAACAAGTTCTTCCTCTAATGAAGTTCAGAAGACTAATCGTTGATATGCTATTCTATTTTTGCTAACTTCCTCTTCATTACATTCATTACATTATTCTTAACCTCGCACTAGTACATAAATATTACCGGAGATGTATACATGGGAAAAAGTAAGAACATTGACTGTAGCAACCGTAACTAAAAGGTCAAGTAATGTTGCTATTTATTCCATTTTCGTATGCTTCATTTAGTTGTTTTGCAATATAGTTGTATCTCCAATAGTGAAAAAATTGCTATTGATTCCCTTTTCAATTTCGTAAATCCTTTACAGTGCGAAATGTGATTGAATTTAGAATATACCTCAGTATCCTTCCCTTCCTCAAGACACAGTAGTATTACGCATCATACACAACTCTTATTCATCCCTCCCTCAAAATAAAATAAATACCTTTTGCAGTGTATGATGTTCGCGTGTGAGGTATCTTATTATTTTCTTGAACATACTCTTACTTTTTAGCAGCTGCTTCTGCAAGTGATCTGTGTTTTATTTTTTACCACTGGTGTATTTTTAGATTTAAGCTACTGTAGTACCCGAGTTACTCCGAAACCAAGTCAGAATAGCTGAAAAGGCACTTGTGTACAATCTCCTATTTGATTTGATATATGATAACCCTTTGCTCAAGAGGAGTGAGGTACTATTAAGAGGTATGCAATGGAGTTAATCATTAAAACGGCAAACCATTCCATTTATCACATCCATGGTCTGGGGATTAGCATTGCAGATTCTCACCCTGTGGACTGGTTATCAGTGCCTGGAAATGGCATCAAAGATTTGCATTCTGGTATGGAGATTACTGCATACAGTTTCCTGTGGAGATCTCTAAAACACATTAGTACAAATCCGACTTTGTTCCATACTAGAAGTCGTTTTTCGTAGGTTTCAAGTTCATTTGCAAGTTGCAAGTTGCTTTACGTCCCCACTGACACAGATAGGACTTATGGCAACGATGAGTCAGGAAAGGGCTAGGAGTGGAAAGGAAGCGACCGTGGTCTTAATAAAGGTACATCCCCAGCATTTGCCTGGTGTAAGAATGGGAAACCGCGGAAAACCATCGTCAGGGCCGCCGACAGTGGGGTTCGAACCCACTATTTCCTAAATACTGGATACTGGCCGCACTTAAGCGACTGCAGCTATCGAGCTCGTTAGGTTTCAAGTTCAATTGCAGGTGAGTGGTTGGTTGGTACATAACTGTAAGGCTTCAGCCGCTTTCTTCGCAATCAATGCCCAAATTAATTATGAATATGTACACCATGATAAGGGCGTCAGGTCTGAAACTGTGTTCCCGTTGGCCGTCAAAAAATTTCGCCATCAGAATATTGGCCTGCAGGGTAGGAGAGGGGGTGGTATCTAATTTCCAATCACTAGATTGCGTATCAAAACTCTGGATTAAGTTCCAAACATCTCCGCAGTGTTCATGAGGAATGGGGACATATTACACTTTTGAAGGTGGTTCGTCTATCGGATGGAGATGTGAAGCTATTCGACAGGAGTAGGCTAGGTGCTGGTTTCGGGTTTCACCCTCCCCCTTCTTACTATCGTATAACACGTAATTCATTTCATTTCATTAACTCTTCTGATGAGGTTGACGTCAGGAATGACATCTCATCGTAAAAACTCGATACGAAGTTTCATTTCACTTCATACACGACCCCGTACAGAAACGGGACAATGGTTGGACATAAAAACATACATGCATGCTACAATCGCTCAATGCCACGTTATTGGACATCTCATGAAGTCTAGTAAGATACATGTGCCGTTTTCCGCATCAATTTATGAAATATTTGAGTGTAAATAGCATTTTATGCCCTGTCCGGGGCACGAACGACGCCGCGTGAGTTTGGAGGCAGGAGTCCTAATTACGTGTAAGGAGAGTGAGAAGCTCTGAGTACCGCGTGACCTTGGTATTACCCTCTCTGTAGTGCATGATAGTTAGCAATATGACGCTAGACTTATAAAGCTGCCTGTGTCAGAAGGCATGGTTAATTTACAGGGTTTCAAATTAACAACTGTATATCACCATCAGTTCCCAGCCGATTTCCTGGATACCAATCCACAGATTTAGCGGTCTTGTTGATAATAATAATAATAATAATAATAATAATAATAATAATAATATTAATAATAATAATAATAATAATAATAATAATAATAATGATTATTCGTCACAAGACCAAGAAAACTACATAGAAGGGATCAGTGAACTCAGCATAATTTGTAGTATTTAATGATGTAAACATATGATTTAATTTTCAACGCATTCTTAATGACGCCACTTGAGAGCGGGCAGTCCGCATTACCCACACCCAGCGCACCAAAAATCCAAAGAGCGCATTTTTAATCACCAGAAAGCCTGCGATACGATTTGAGTGAAAATAGTTCAGTCGATAGAGGGTGTATTTCTTTTTTTTTTTTTTTGCTAGTTGCTTTACGTCGCACTGACGCAGATAGGTCTTGTGGCGACCATGGGACAGGGAAGGGCTAGGAGTGGTAAGGAAGCGGCCGTGGCCTTAATTAAGGTACAGCCCCAGCATTTGACTGGTGTGAAAATGGGAAACCACGGAAAACAATTTTCAGGGCTGCCGACAGTGGGGTTCGAACCTACTATCTCCCGAATACTGGATATTGGCCGCACTTAAGCGACTGCAGCTATCGAGCTATGTGATAGAGGGTTTAAAGAGTTACACATTGAGTATCGATTCGACTATGGAAGGTGACTATTAGCGGAGCGAATATGTCAAAGTGGAAGGAGCATTCCCTCTCCCTATCGTTTACTAGTCGACTATATAAGGCGCTTCGCCCTGCACATTTCATCTTATTCTATATCCTAATTCGTGTGACTCACGTCACAGTGCGGAATAAGTGTTTCTTTCTACAATCATCGTGTCATAGGTGTGTGTGAAACTGACATAAAGTACGGGTGGTCAGTATTACTCTTGTGATAGAGTGAATACAAGACATTATTGTGATATTCTATACAGGCTAAATAAAGTATTTTCGTTTAGAGACCGGGTCAAGCTATCTGTAATCGTCAATGTGCAGTAAGATAGTGAGTACGAAGAGCTAAAGATCAGTGGGCTATAGTTAGGCCGTGTGAAATTATCAGATGTTACAAATGCTACCAAATAAATATAGTCATATTAGCTATGGATGAATAAGTGAAGAGTGACGTTCAGTTTGGAGGATAGATAAATTCTCAAGTATCGCTATCTGTAACGAATGGGGCGTGAGTGGCGATCTTCAGGGACATTAATCGCTACTTGTGGTAGTCCATCTCGAGCCTATAAGTGGTCACTACCATTATTGCATTTATCTCGAAGTCAGATAAACATACTTCAAATAACTTGACTCACATCTGTGTTCACATGTATGTGAGTACCCCGTGAACCCAGTACCTACAACTGTCATATCGCGCCTATGTGCCAGTGGTATTCCCGAGTTGAAGAACAGCGTGGGATTTCAACGGCTTGAAGGTAGCAGTTTCCAGTACATCATGGAGTAAACGCGGAACCAGATGAACCCAGGACCTTTTACCAGCGAGATGGCGGTTATGGATTACTAAATTCACATGGGTATCGCCAGATGGGAGCAGGTTATACACCGAAATGAAAAGTACATTCCGACGATATCTTAGCATGAAAATCCGTCAAAGGTCGCATTAATATGAAAATTCACCTTTGTAGATAAATTCAGCAACATGCATTTTGATTTCATGCATAGTGTGTAGATAGCGAGATATACGATTCTCAAAGTGGTATAGTTATTTATTATTATCTTTATTTTTCTTTTCTTTTGGCTTATTAGTGGTTAATCACCAAAGTTATCCCCGGGTTATGCATGAATTAGTGATTACTGCCCTATAAGCTGGTATGTGTGTTTAGTGAAGCACTCGTAGATGGATGGATTTGAATAATTCTGCTGACTTCTATGTATTTGCATTTTAAATCAGCTGGTAGGATCTTCTTAAGTTCCGATTAATAATTATTAATTGTCAAGGTGCTTCACAAATTACAATCTTATATGATTACAGACATCCTCCCTTAGTTTAGGATGCTAATAAGTGAAGAAGGAAAACGAAGACTCGAGGTGCGAACCATTGATATAGAAATGTACGCGAGTGTGTGAAATGTTATACTGTAATTCCCTGTCGGTAAAGGTAATCTTATAATATTCTGAAAAGTATTTGAATAGTGTGGCTATTAAGTACATACGTTTGAATTGGAAGGCGATAGAGAAAATATGTGAAGATATTCAGGACATGAGAAATTATAATAATAATAATAGAAGCCAGTAGTGTAATTGCTGAGGCATTGGAAGAAAGTGAATGATACGTGAATGATTTCCATGGAGGATAGTATACCCGGGGAAAAGCGATAAATTAATTAATAATTAATTGCTTATTTCAGATGGAATTGTGTATACCAGCTCAGATGATTTTAGCCAGGGCGCGTGTCCCTAGGCGAAGTGACATATGGTTCTGTGTAGAAGAGTGAAAGGGAGATGAAGCTCCAGACCTCTCACTTGTTTGTTTCTCAAGGGCTTTGTCCTCAAACATGAGGTGCTTTTGACCTGCAGGGATAGCCTCGCCAATTTAGAACACAGTACTTAGTTATTCACTTGTGCAGTAATTTGTCTTTACCTTCATAAATCTTTGTATTTAATGAGCCGTCAGTTGATGCACTTCTTCAATTAGAGTATTAAAATAAAGCCTTAGTTAGGGAATTTAAGATAGCACATCGCTGTCAAAAAGGGATGGTTCGATACCTGACTGGTGTAGTCCTTGGATCGATACCTTAAGACCTCTGTGGGATCACAGATTTTGGAAGCAGTGGAGTGTATTTATTGTCTTGTTTACGGAGATAATGCTCCACCATATTATGCATTTCATTATTTGTGCTTTGTGCAATTCATATTGGCGATACAGGATAACCAGCGTTGTAATGTGCGCATTGTAAATATTTGTAATAAGTTTCTTACCCCGGAGAGACACGTATATTCAGTAGCGTGGTAATGTGTAATGTGATATTAATAGGAACTATTAATGATATGAGACGGCGGGATTTTCATGACTAGGAAATTTGTTGACGTAATCAGGAATGGATTGATCCGATACTCTCAAAATGCACGACTTAAGGAAAAGAAAAGCAAACATTGAGATGCCACAGTCTTCATGTAATTTATGTGTCCTTTCACAATACAGTGGATATCCAAATTATATCATTAGTAAAATGAAAGGTAAAACTGCCTAACATTTGGCAGTGAATTTGTCATATATGCAGTGTTGAGTGGTCTCGGCTTGGGAATGACACAATACAATTCAAGAGTGTATAACGAACTCGTAAAGACATTAAATGGCATTGCCATTCGATAAGTTAAGTGTACTAGATCTTAATAATTGCCAAGCAGGCAATTATTTGGCATCTCATGCATGTATAAAAGTTTTCCCTTATGATCTCTCAGTGAATAAAATTGAGTTTTGAATTTTGTAAAAATCCATTCTTATCATTTTTAGAGGTCCGACTTGTTGGCTGAACGGTCAGCGTACTGGCCTTCGGTTCAGAGGGTCCCGGGTTCGATTCCTGGCCGGGTCGGGGATTTTAACCTAAATTGGTTAATTCCTACGGCACGGGGGCTGGGTGTATGTGTTGTCTTCATCATCATTTCATCCTCATCACGACGCGCAGGTCGCCTACGGGAGTCAAATAGAAAGACCTGCATCTGGCGAGCCGAACCCGACCTGGGATATCCCGGCACTAAAAGCCATACGACATGTCATTTCTTAGATTAATGCATTCCTTTTACTATACTGTCCTACTTTCAAAATATTTGTGTTACATGCCCACTTTATTTTCACCGGACAGAACCATGACCCATATGCTCTTGAGCGTTGCTCTGAAGGAAAGTAGGGAGGAAGGGACTTCGATGCCCGGATTTGATTCTCCGAAGTTCATCATCCATAATATCACCATCCGTAACATATTTGTGATGCAGGATTTTGTACTTAGTACTCTGTCGATGCTCGGGACAGGTAAAAATACATACCGTACATACATACATACATACATACATACATACATACATACATACATACATACATCAGTACAACAATCAGTCACGCATATTACGAAATAGAAGGCCCGGGTGCGGAGTTCATAGGGCGCTTGACCACATTAATTCAATAAACTTATTTGAGGAAGCTGTAATAATCTCTCCACATACTGACGTCACTTTCCAAGACAAAATGAATCAGTATCGTGAGGCATACTTTTCTACTTCTTGAATTTTTAAACTAAGAGTAAACAGAAAAAACAATAAATTCCTACTTTCTTCCTTCATCTGGATACTCTTTCTGCTACATCAAGGGTTCTTCCTTTACCGAACAGTCAATTTATCTTCATAATCGCTGACATCTTGAGTAAATTTGAAATCAATCGTATTTAGGGTGGCACTCATGCGGAACAAGCAGACGTTCAGCCTTCAGTCCATTAATGATAAATCAATTGGAAGCTGTGTGATAAATATAAATGGCGCTGATAAATGTCAGGGGTAAATGGCAACTCAGTTAGTCGCACTATCCATGTTAGTGGGAGGCAGACTTTGAATCAAAATGATAAGAATCTCTACTTAAGTGAATAATAAAACAGGGCTCATTCATAAGTCAAGGCAACTATTTTGTGCCTCCCAAAAGTGTGTCCACACTGGAGATATAACATATACGTTCGAAAGTGTATGATATAACTTTTAATGCTGCCACCAGATGAGGCATGCACACAGTAGTCCCTCGGAGGATGGACAGAAGGAACATGCCCTTTGAAATCCGAACTTTGTTCACGTAAAAAAAAGCTGTTCACACTCTTTCAAAGTAGTATCTCAGATGACCCATGGGAGGTTGCCATCGATGAGGAAGGCGACCATACGATATAGGCTAATGTGTGTTTCATCACGCCAAACTACGTATATGATGTCATGTGGGTTACCAATCTTATTACATATGGGGGCTTCTTCGCCTTAAGAATTGGACCAAAGTCTTCCGGACTACAATCAGCGAAGGTATGGCTATTGCGCAACTCTTACGGTGCTAGGCTACCCAAAATTAATGGAAGTATTTGGTGAGGAACTTCTAAGAACTCCAGGTGGACAGCGAATACGAAATCACTTAGCCATTTTTAAGAATTCTAAAAGACGTATAAAGATTAGTAAGTGCTGGCTCCGTGGCTAATTGGTAATAAGCTGGCATTTACGTAGACCAAGACGTTCAGATTTGATTCCCGGCCGGGACAGGTATTTTATCCTTCAGTGGTTAATACATCTCGCTCCGAGACTAGGTCTGTGTGTGTTGTCTTCGATATTAGATCTCATCCCAGATAGGGCCTCATCCTCACAGGCGTACAGGTCACACTCTCGAGTCAACTCAAAATATTTGCACCAGGCTTCTCCGGAGGTCGTACGCCGTTATTACTACGATTATAGCCCTAACATGGGTACCGGGCGAGTTGGCCGTTCGGCTAGGGTCGCGCAGCTGTGGGCTCGCATCCGGGAGATAGTGGGTTCGAACCACACTGTCGGCAGCTCTGAAGATGGTTTTCCGTGGTTTCCCATTTTCATAACAGGCAAATGCTAATAAACATGCTATTAAATATCGGTCTATCAGTGACTCAGTAATATTAATTAACAATATATACAAGGTGTAGAAAAACTGACGTCCGATAATCACAATCCGTGATAAACGAGTTCAGTGTTCTCTGTAAGTATGCACTGTTCTCGTCATTTTCAATCATGCATATTGTATTGTCTGTAATTCTGTGTATTGAGATATCGTGTGAAATGCACTATTGAAGTTAGAGGTGGGGATGTATTGCGTCCAAAGCGTGCTAGAGCACCCCAGGAGCGCGACCACGTCTGGCCAGCGTTCCGCTAACACTTAACAATGCGATGTACACAGAGTGGCCACCCATTCGAGACTGTGCCGTGTATGACCCCTGTGCGTTGTGGCTAGCTTTGGCGTAGCTGTTCATTCTGACACAGACACCAGTGTCGTGAAGACAGCAAGAAATCGTGAGTTAACCGACTTCGAAAGTGGGGTGATCATCGGCGCACGGCGCATGTGTCATAGCACTGCGGAGATTAGACGCGAACTCGGGCTTCCGAAGTTAACAGTCTTGAGGGTGGATCTTTAATATCTCAGAGGAAATGTTATCACCCGCATAAACTGTCACACGTGAAGATTGCAGGTGTTTAACGAACGGACATCACGTCGCCTCCGCAGGGCCATTCTGGGCATTCGACGAGCTACTGTGCGTCACATCAACACCCAGTTGAATTTTGGGAGTCAGGAACCCATTTCTACAAGCACTGTACGGAGGCAACTGCACCGCATAGGCTTCACCAGCCGATGACCAACTTTTGTCCCTTTGCCGACACCTCGACACAGATTTCAACGACGTGTTTGGGCACGCCACATAGACAATGGACCATGCATCAGTGGTGGCATGTGGTATGGTCCGATGGAACCGCCTCCAGTTGTATCGAGCTGTTGGCCACGTGAGAATGTGGCATATGCTATGTGTTGTGTCCAGGTGGGTGGTGGCCCAGTTCTGGTCTGGGTGACGTCCTCATGGTCGCAATCAGGCCCTATTGTCCAACTGCAGGGAGCGCTGATAGATGCACGTTATGTGGACATACTTTCAAACCATCTGCATCCGTTTCTGACTCCTGAGTACCCTGATTGTGATGCCATGTTTCAACAGGACAATGCGCCATGTCACCGCTCTGAGGTGGCAGGCAGGTGGTTGGAGGAGCACTCCAGTGAATTTACGACCACGGATTGGCCCTTCAGATCTCCCGATCTTAACCCAGTCTAGCATTTATGGAATGCTGCCGATTCTGGTGTACGCTCCATGAAACCCGCACCAACTACACAAGACCAGTCGTGGGTAGCAGTGCAAAATGTGTGGGTCCAGATTCCTCCAGAACGATTCCAGCAGCTTTTTTATTTGCTTTACGTCACACCGACACAGATATGTCTTACGGGGACGATGGGAGGTGAAAGACCTAGGAATTGGAAGGAAGCGGCCGTGGCCTTAATTAAGGTACAGCCCCGGCATTTGCCTGGTGTGAAAATGGGAAACCACGGAAAACCATCTTCAGGGCTGCCGACAGTGGGGCTCGAACCCACTATCTCCCGATTACTGGGTACTGGCCGCACTTAAGCGACTGCAGCTATCGAGCTCGGTGATTCCAGCACCTTGTAGAGTAGATGGCTCGCCGTTTTGCTGCCGTTTTGATAGCTCCCTGGGGAGCAACTCGTTATTAACATCACATTCAATGTCTTCACATGACGTATGGCCATTCAATGTATATTACAATTTGCTTTATGTCGCACCGAGACAGTCAGGTCTTATGGCGACGATGGGATAGGAAAAGGCTGGAGTGGGAAAGAATTTTTTTTGCTATTGGCTTTACGTCGCACCGACACACATATGTCTTATGGCGACGATGGGACAGGAAAAGGCTAGGACTTCGAAGGAAGCGGCCGTGGCCATAATTAAGGTACAGCCCCAGCATTTGTCTAGAGTTAAAATGCGAAACCACGGAAAATCATCCTCAAGGATTCCGAGAGTGGGGTACGAAACCCACTAAGTCCCAAATGCAAACTCACGGCTACGTGACCCAAACCGCGCGGCCACTTCCTTGTAAACATTGCGATATTTGGTAAAGGTGTATGAAATGGACAGATGAATGCGACCAGACGCGGATAATCTGAAGGTGTGTTTGTCGTGAAATCGGACTCGTGAAGCAAAATTACCATTCTGAGATTTTGTATTCAAACCTGATTCGATGATTAAAATATTTTATATATAAACATGGATATCTTTGTGCATTTTGTGTACTCTCTAATACGAGAAGTCTAAATCGTGGACAGACGCGTTCCTCTTTTGAAGACGCGGAAATTTTTTCCGCGAAACGTACATAGTTTCTATTCCTTGCACCATGAACACGGCTAAATGCCAAAATATTATATTGTCTATTAATGTAGGCCGTGAAAGCATCAGTCTAAAAATGTTATGTACCTATTTATTATAAAATCGTAACGTCGTTGTGTCTGTACATTGACTATTTTGGCGAAATTTTCATTCAGATTTCTGTTTAAGGTGTAATAATGACCCTCTGCATATATTTTTTAGCTTTAAGGTCTGTTGGTCTGTTTGTTTATCTGATATCTTATAACTTGGATATATTTCTACCAAACTTCATATTTAGAATCCACCGGTCCTTTGGTAGGTTTTAGGGCCAACATTGTTTCTAAATCCGTGAACTTTCTCGGGCTTATACCAAACCGTGCTTTTGCACTCCCTCAATACGTACACATCCGAAATTGACGGAATACACTGCAACGGTTCAAATCCCGTTACATGCATCCATCTGTGTTATTATTATTATTATTATTATTATTATTATTATTATTATTATTATTATTACTAGCTACTGTTCTCGTACTTCGCTGCGGA
This sequence comes from Anabrus simplex, assembly GCF_040414725.1. Taxonomy (NCBI): domain Eukaryota; kingdom Metazoa; phylum Arthropoda; class Insecta; order Orthoptera; family Tettigoniidae; genus Anabrus; species Anabrus simplex. The sequence continues at coordinate 1,081,786,180 of NC_090266.1, read as the reverse complement.
ATACTATATTGTAAAGAGAATTATAGGTTAGGAAGTGTACACGTTGTAGCAAGGTTGTATTAAATTGCATAGTTCTTAATGTTACCCTGGAAACGCGACGGGGAGTTCACCAAACATATTTTCTCATTTGAAGACTGGGTTAGGGAATTTTCATTCTAATGGTAGGCCTGCTTGCCTATCATCAGTCACAATAAGGTTGGGGAGTTTTCATTATAATGTTAGAAACTCACCTGGCTTTTTACATCCTCAGAAAGGTTGTCGTAGTGGTTTTCCCAACTGAAACGAACATAAGTTATTACAATGACGTCAGTAGGAATGGCGCGTTCAAAAGCAATGTTTTCATATGAAATACACGATCAAATGAAAAACCATACATTTTCTCACTTTTAACGAAGAGTACAACGCTGCCGATCTAACAGTCCAAAATTCCAGAGCTGGAATGACCAAGCCGCAGACAGCCGTGATCTGTGAAACTTTTCGTCTTTTTTCGGCGGAGGGGGAGTTGAATAGTGGAGAGCCCCTGGTCAAAAACTATGCGCCCCTTTACTATCTGTTTCCTAGGAGTAGGCTACACGATGAGTCGGAAAATCTCCATTCACTTCACTGGCGGCGGAAAAATTTATCTGAATTGGAGGGAAATTTTTCCTCCAAGCCAAAGCAGAAACCCCTTCTTCACTGCTAATTTGGAATAAGATGAAAGTAGAATTTAATAAAAGTTTTTTTTTTCTAGTGGCTTTACGTCTCACCGACACAGATACGTCTTATGGCGACGATGGGATAGGAAAGGCGTAGGACTTGGAAGGAAGCGGCCGTGGCCTTAATTAAGGTGCAGCCCCAGCATTTTCCTGGTGTGAAAATGGGAAACCCCGGGAAACCATCTTCAGGGCTACCGACAGTGGGATTCGAACCCACTATCTCCCGGATGCAAGCTCACAGCCGCGCGCCCCTAACAGCAGGGTCAACTCGCCCGGTAAATAATGAATGTGATGAGGAAGAAGATTTTCTTAAGAAACAACTCTTTTCAGGTTTGAATTTTGAGTTATTTAGCGAATTATGGTGCTATAATTTGGACTAGGCCTAAATCTACTACTACTACTGAGCCTCTGCCTTAGGTATGCGCACTGCTTATTCAAAACAGCCCGTCAGACTAGGGATCGAGTAGCTGGAATACTATGATAAACCAGTGGGTTACGTACCAGCTGTATCATAAATGTATGAACCATAGGAATGAAATGCTAAAGAAGAAAGTTTTCAAACTCCCCAGCCATTTCCCGCCAATATTCAGTCAGGCTGCTATACTCGGTACGCAGCAGTAATCCCATCTATCAGAGTAGATTAGCAGCATAAGAGACAAAGAACATCACAACAAACAAGGGTCAATGTAATGTTATTGTTGATCAATGTTATGCGCTCTCAATATTGTAGGCCTTCACATTTAGTTTCCTTCCAACTCTGAAATACCACTCTTATCATAGTCGGTACCGTAAGACTGAATAAAACATAAATGGTCGGAAATTGGATTCTCTGTTGCTTATGTTATGTTGTACTTTTCGATAGAGGACCAATAACATGGTATTCAGAAATTAAATTTTAGGCGTCTTCCCCTAAACTACAATTTCATCCAGGGTGAAAAAAAATTGTTTATAGCTTAGACTGTAGTTTCTTATTCCCCGACTCTATATACCAATTTTCATTGAATTCTGTTAACCCATTTTCTCGTGGCTCGGCGTTGATATAGACTTAGCAACAAAAATTAAATTCATGAATATCTGTGTTATCATTGCGGGTACGGTAAAAATGTATAAGACATAAATGATCGGAAATGTAATTATATGCAACTTTAGTTATGAAGTATTTATTGATAGGACCATTAATAGTATAAATATTTGAGAATGAAATATTAGGCCTTCCCCTAAACTACCATTTCATTCAGCGCGAAAAAAATGATTTGTAGCCTAGAATGCAGTGGCTCACCCCCCGACTTTGCATACCGACTTGCATCAAATTCTCTTCAGCCATTTTCTGGTGATGCGTGTACATACATACAGACAGATAGACAGACAAACATACGGAAAAGTAAAAAGTGCATTTCCTTCTTACTGAGGACATGAACAATACAGAAATACCATTCCTTTCAAATTCTGAGCAATGTACAGACAAAACTCTTATCTATATATATAAAACTAGCAATTACCCGCGGCTTCGCTCGCGTGGATTTCGTAATTTGATCAGAGAAATCGTTCTTCGACATTGTACTAAGAGACTATCTGAAAATTCCTAAAGTATAAAAACTCATCCAAAAATTGAGTTTCATTTACCCCAGAAATTCTTTGTAAACCATGTTTTTGGTATTACCTTTTCGGGCTAAACGACCATGCGACACAGAACTGTACATGCGAGAAACAGTCTCCTCTCTAGTCAAAAAATAAATACATGTTTCCATATTTTAAAGGAGATTCCAAATACCTATTCCCACATCTGTGATATATTCAGTTTTTGAGATATAGGCCTACATAAGTCTCCATAAAAATAATTCAACCCCTTGATCAGTCCTTCCCCTACCCCCATCTAAATGTATTTTCCGAAAACAAAAATACATGTTTCCTTATTTTAAAAGGAAATCCCAAATATCAATTTTCCAGTCTGTAACATTTTCAGTCTAAGATATGAGTATCCTCATAAAAAATATTTCAACTATTTTTCACTACTTCTCACCCCCTGTTAAGTGCCCTCTCCGAAAACAAACAGGTACAGGTTCCTGTATTTTTAAAGGACTTTCCAAATACCAAGTTTCTTGTTCCTAGCATGTTAAGTTTTTGGCAAATAATGTAAAATGAAATGGCGTATGGGTTTTAGTGCCGGGAGATCCCAGGACGGGTTCGGCTAGCTAGGTGCAGGTCTTTTGATTTGGCGCCCGTAGGCGACCTGCGCGTCGTGATGAGGCTGAAATGATGATGAAGACAACAAATACACCCAGCCTCCGTGCCAGGGAATTTAACCAATAATGGATAAAATTCCCGGTCCTGCCGGGAATCGAACCCGGGCCCCCTGTGACCAAAGGCCAGCACGCTAAACATTTTGCCATGGAGCCGGACGACATATAATGTAGATATACCGGTACTCATTTTAAAAATTCACCCGCTTTTTAAATTCTTTTCAGCCCCTGAATTGGATTTTCCGAAAGCAAAAGGAAACAAAAATGTGTTTCATTACTTTCAAAGGATATTCAAACACCAGTTTTCATGCCTGTACGTCTGTAACACCGTCAGTTTTTGAGATAAATGTAACATCTTCAGTTTTTTATATATAATTATACTCATGAAAGTAAATTAACTCCTTTTTCACCCCCCTTCCTACCCGTTAAGTTGATTCCCCCCAGAAGTGCCCGTATCTTTATTTTATTTTTAAAATGAGATTCCAAATACAAATGTTCACGTCTTTAACATTTTTAGCTGAAATGAAATGGCGTATGGGTTTTAGTGCCGGGAGATCCTAGGACGGGTTCGGCTCGCCAGGTGCAGGTCTTTTGATATGACTCCCGTAGGCGACCTGCGCGTCATGATAAGGATGAAATGATGATGAAGACAACACATTCACCCAGCTCCGTGCCACGGAAATTAACCAATGATGGTTAAAATTCCCGACCTTGCCAGGAATCGAACCCGGGGCCCCTGTGACCAAAGGCCAGCACGCTAACCAATTAGCCATGGAACCGGACAATATTTTTAATTTTTTGAGATATAAGTATCCTCACACAAAAAATTCAACTAATTTTTCAATTCATTCACCCCCTTTTCCATAGACAAAGAACACGTGTTTCTTTACTTTGAAAGAAGATTCCAAATATAAATGTTCATGCCTCTAACATCTTCAGTTTTTGAGATATAAGTATTCTCATAAAAAGAATTCAACTCCTTTTTCACCCCAGCCCGTTAAGTTGATTCCTCACCCCCCCCCCCCTCCGAAATGCGTGTTACTTTATTTTTAAGGTGATTCCAAGTAAAAATTTTCACGTGTGCAACCTTAAGTTTTTGAGACATAAGTTTCTCCATAAAAAGAATTCAATTTTTCACTTTCTTTCACCCTCCTCCCTTAAGGGAATTTTCCGAAAACCAAAAAACTTGTTTCTTTGTATATAAAGGAGCTTCCAAATGCCAATTATCACGACTGTAACATCTTCAGTTTTGAGATATATGTATCCTCATAAAAAATAATTAAACTCCTTTTTCACCACTCCCGCCCCCAAGTTTATTCTACCCCATCCCCACCCCGCAAAATGCGTGTTTCATTATTTTTAAAGAAGGTTCTAAATACCAATTCTCACGTCTGTAATATCTTTCGTTTTTGAGATATAAGTATCTTCATACAAAGTATTCAACTAATTTTTGAATTAATTCACCCCCCCCCCCTTAAGTGGATTTTCCAAAGACAAAATATTACGTGTTTCTTTAGTTTGAAATAAAATTCTAAATGCTATTTTTCATGTCTGTAACATCTTAAATTTTTGAGATATAAGTATCCTCATGAAAAGAATTCAACTCCTTTATCACTCCACCGCCGCCCGTTAAGTTGGTTTCCCCCACCAAAAAAATGCGTGTTTCTTTATTTTAAAGGCGATTCCAAATACCTATTTCTAAGTCTTTAACCTTCAGTTTTGAGATATAAGATTCTCCAGAAAAAATATTCTATTTTTTACTTCCTTTCACACTCCTCACTCAAGTGAATTTTCCAAAAACAAACAGTACCTTACTCGTTTCTTTAAAAGAGCTTCCAAATGCCAATTATCACTTCTGTAACTTCTTCAGTTTTTTAGATATATATATCCTCGTAAAAGGAATTCACATCTGTTTTCATCCCCCCTCTACCAAGTTTATTCCCCCCCTCCCCAATGCGTGTTTGCGCGTCGCGTTTCCTTATTTTTAAAGCAGATTCCAAATACCAGTTTTCACGTTTTTAACATCTTTAATTTCTTTTGGTATGTATACATTCTCATAAAAATAATTCAACTAATTTTTCAATCCTTTCACCCCCACCCCCGTTAATATTCTTTTCCGAAAACCAAAGAATACGTGTTTCCTTATTTTTAAAGGAGATTCCAAATACCAATTTTCAAGTCTGCAATATGTTAAGTTCTTGAGATATACTCTAGATACGCTAATTTTAAAAATTCACCCCCTTTTTCAGTTCCCCTTAAGTGGAATTTCCGAAAGAAATATTTGTTTCTTTACTTTTACAGGATATTCCAAATACCAGTTTTCAAATCTGTAATATCTTACCTGTCTTAGATAATTTGGAGATATAGTCTTTTGAAAAATTCACCCCACTTGTCACTCCTGTTCACCCCCTATTCATCGGATTATCAAAAAACACAAAAATACGTGTTTCTTCATTTTCAAAGGACATTTCAAATTTCAATTTTCATATCTGTAACATCTTCAGTTTTTGAGATATAAGTCTCCTTATAGAAGGTGTTCAACCTCTTTTCCCCCCTTTTTCACCACTCTTAATGGGATTTATCGAAAACAAAAAATACGTGTTACTTTATTTTCAAAGAAGATTCCAGATGCCAGTTTTTACATCTGTAAACTGTTCAGTTTTTGAGATATAAGATATCCTCATTTTAAAAATTCACCCCCCTTTTCACCCCCTTAGCGACGGAATATCCAAAAATCCTCCCTTAGCGAGCACCTACATATTAATATGAATGTATCCCCAAAATTTCAAGTTATCTATATACACTGACTGACAGTGACAATGCAACACCAAGGAGGAGTGGTTCGAAAGGGATGAAAGTTGGGGAAAAAACAGAGACGGCACGAATGAATAAGTGATGTTTATTTCAAACCGATATGCAGGTTACACAATGCGCACGGCATCGACTCAGTAGGATGTAGGACCACCGCGAGCGGCGATGCACGCAGAAACACGTCGAGGTACATAGTCAATAAGAGTGCGGATGCTGTCCTGAGGGATGGTTCTCCATTCTCTGTCAACCATTTGCCACAGTTGGTCGTCCGTACGAGGCTGGGGCAGAGTTTGCAAACGGCGTCCAATGAGATCCCACACGTGTTCGATTGGTGAGAGATCCGGAGAGTACGCTGGCCACGGAAGCATCTGTACACCTCGTAGAGCCTGTTGGGAGATGCGAGCAGTGTGTGGGCGGGCATTATCCTGCTGAAACAGAGCATTGGGCAGCCCCTGAAGGTACGGGAGTGCCACCGGCCGCAGCACATGCTGCACGTAGCGGTGGGCATTTAACGTGCCTTGAATACGCACTAGAGGTGACGTGGAAACATACGCAATAGCGCCCCAAACCATGATGCCGCGTTGTCTAGCGGTAGGGCGCTCCACAGTTCCTGCCGGATTTGACCTTTCTCCACGCCGACGCCACACTCGTCTGCGGTGACTATCACTGACAGAACAGAAGCGTGACTCATCGGAGAACACGACGTTCCGCCATTCCCTCATCCAAGTCGCTCTAGCCCGGCACCATGCCAGGCGTGCACGTCTATGCTGTGGAGTCAATGGTAGTCTTCTGAGCGGACGACGGGAGTGCAGGCCTCCTTCAACCAATCGACGGGAAATTGTTCTGGTCGATATTGGAACAGCCAGGGTGTCTTGCACATGCTGAAGAATGGCGGTTGACGTGGCGTGCGGGGCTGCCACCGCTTGGCGGCGGATGCGCCGATCCTCGCGTGCTGACGTCACTCGGGCTGCGCCTGGACCCCTCGCACGTGCCACATGTCCCTGCGCCAACCATCTTCGCCACAGGCGCTGCACCGTGGACACATCCCTATGGGTATCGGCTGCGATTTGACGAAGCGACCAACCTGCCCTTCTCAGCCCGATCACCATACCCCTCGTAAAGTCGTCTGTCTGCTGGAAATGCCTCCGTTGACGGCGGCCTGGCATTCTTAGCTATACACGTGTCCTGTGGCACACGACAACACGTTCTACAATGACTGTCGGCTGAGAAATCACGGTACGAAGTGGGCCATTCGCCAACGCCGTGTCCCATTTATCGTTCGCTACGTGCGCAGCACAGCGGCTCATTTCACATCATGAGCATACCTCAGTGACGTCAGTCTACCCTGCAATTGGCATAAAGTTCTGACCACTCCTTCTTGGTGTAGCATTTGCTCTGTCAGTCAGTGTATATAAAATAACTTGTCCTGACTGACTGACTGACTGACTGACTGATTCATCATCGCCGAGCCAAAACTACTGGACAGAAAGAAATGAAATTTTGGACATAGATTTATATTAACATGTAGGTGCTCGCTAAGAGAGAATTTTTGGATATTCCTTTGCTAAGGGGGTGAAAAGGGGGTTGACATTTTAAAATGAGTGTATCTATATCTCAAATCTTTGAAAGTTACAGATGTAAAAATTGGTATTTAAAATCTCTTTAAAAATAAAGAAACACTTATTTTTTTGTTTTTGGAAAACCCAATTCATGGGAGGGTGAAAAGGGGTTTGAATTTCTAAAAACAGTGCATCTATATCTCAAAACTTTTAAAGTTTATAGATGGGAAAATACGTATTTACAATCTTCATTAAAATAAAGAAAAACGTATTTATTCCGGAAAATCCCAGTAGGAGGGGTGAAAAGGGGTGAAAAATGGATTGAATGCCTTTAATGAGGATAATTATATCTCAGAAACGGAAGATATTACAGACCTGAAAATTGGTACTTTTGATCTATTTTAAAAATAAAAAACACGTACTCTTTGTTTTGGAAAATCCAATTAATGGGGGTGAAAAGGGGGGTGAATTTTGAAAATGAGTGCATGTATATCTCATAACTTTTAAAGTTTACAGATGTAAAAATTGGTATTTAGAATCTTCATTAAAAATAAAGAAACAATAATTTTTTATTTTCGGAAAATCCCAATAGGAGGGGTGAAAAGGGGTGAAAAATTGGTTGAATGCCTTTAATGAGGATACTTATATCTCAGAAACTGAAAATTGTTGTTTGGGATCTCCTTTAAAAATAAAGAAACACGTATTTTTTGTTTTTGGAAAATCCAATTAATGGGGGGGGGGGTGAAAAAGGGATGAATTTTTAAAATGAGTGTATGTATATTTCAAAACTTTGAAAGTTTAAACATGTAAAAATTGGTATTTAGAATCTCCTTTAAAAATAAAGGAACAGGTATTTTTTGTTTTCTGTAAATCCAAATAGGAGGGGTGTAAAAGGGTTGAATCCCTTTATGAGTATACATATATCTCAGAAACTGAAGATATTACAGGACTGAAAATTTGTATATAGGATCTCCTTTAAAAATAAAGAAACATGTATTTTTTGTTTTTGGAAAATCCAATTAATGGCGGTTAAACTGGAGTGACAAATTGGGGTGAATTTTTGAAAGACTATATCTACAGAATATCTGAGAAAGGTAAAATGTTACAGACGTAAAAAGTGGGTATTTGTAATTTCCTGCAAATGTAAAGAAATATAGGTGATTTGTTTTTGGAAATTTCCCTTAAGGGGAAATAAGAAGGGGTGAAAATTTAAAATGTGAATTTCTAGAGTATATATCAAAAAACTTAACATGTTACAGAAGTGAAAATGGTATTTTTATCTCTATTAAAAACAATGAAACGTGTATTTTTAGTTTTCGGAAATACCACTTGGGTGGAAGGGGGGTGTAAAAATGACTGAAAATAATTAGGCTGCTGATATCTCAAAAATGAAGATGTTACAGACGTGAAATTTGATATTTGGAATCTGCTTTAAAAGTAAAGCAACACGTATTTTCGGAAAATCCAATGAACACGGGGGGGGGGGGGAGTGAAAGATTTGAAAAATTAATTGACTTAAAGTACGAGAATACATACATCTAATAAAAACTAAAGTTGTTACAGACGTGAAAATTGGTATTTGGTTCTCCTTTAACAACAAAGAAAAACGCGTTTTGAAGGGGAAACCATCTTGGCGGCGGGAGTGAAAAGTAGTTGAATTCCTTTCATGAGGACACACAAATCAAAAACTGAAGAAGTTAAGAGCCTTGTTAATTGGTATTTAGAAGACCATTTACTATTTTAGAAACAAGTATTTTTTCCCGGAAAATTCACCTGCGGGGGGGGGGGGTGAAAGGAAGTGAAAAAAGGTCAATTATTTTTATGGGAATACTTATATCTCAAAACTGAAGGTAATAGACGTGAACATTGGTGTCTGGAATCTCCTTTAAACATAAAGAAAACGCCTTCATTAAATTTTTCTTTGGGGGATGGGGGGTAAATAAACTTAACGGCGGTGGTGTGTAAAAGGAGGTGAGACTAATTGATTTTATTGTTCATAATGTACTTATAAGGAGCCTCCGTTGCTCACTCGGCAGCGCGCCGGCCTCTCACATCTGGGTTCCGTGGTTCAAATCCCGGTCACTCCTTCTGACATTCGTGCTGGACAAAACGGAGGGACAGGCTTTTCTCCGGATACGCCGGTTTTCCCTGTCATCATTCATTCCAGCAACACTGTCCAATATCATTTCATTTCATTTGTCATTCATTAATCATTGCCCCGGAGGAGTGCGACAGGCTTCGGCAGCCGGAACAATTCCTATTGCTGCCGCTGGTTTGAGCTTTATTCATTCCATTCCTGACGCTGTCGAATGACAGGAAACAGGCTGTTGATTTTCAATGTCCTTATTCTAGTCATAAACCGATCATTTTTAATTTTTCCTGGTTTCGATTTCAACAGCCATCTTTTCCTTCGGAGAATGTTCTTAGATTACAGTAGAATCTCCTGGCATATAAATAAAATTTTAAACACATTTGAAATAAACGATAGGAATGAGATTGACCGTCAAATTGTTCACCTCTATAATAAGGTCAATAATGCACGGAAGTATGTCATTCCTATCGCCAGAAATCCCGCTCACTTGCCTACGCGCGACAATGTTGCTGGTTACACTGTCAACAATGACAATGGCAGCAAATGTAATTAACCGCCAAGTAGTGGTTTTGCATCTTGCTGTGGGGTCCAGAACATCTAATAATAATAATAATAATAATAATAATAATAATAATAATAATAATAATAATAATAATAATAATAATAATAATAATAATAATAATAATAATGTTCTGGACCGTCGTCAAATTGTGCGGACCGCGCTGGAAACGGGTCCTGGCCTGGCAATGACTACGAATACAGTAGAGCCGCGGGTTCAGTACCGCCAAGGCACCCAAGACGACACCACGCCGGATCTCCTTCAGGATTTGATCCATACTAAAAATGCTTATAGGTAAAGATGGCAAAGATTTAGGGACCAAACTGACCGCGTGGAATGCCTGGACCTACCTCGGGAAGTACGAAATTGATTGCTGGAAAGAAAGATTGAAAAATGTGGGGAGCTTTGCCGTAATCTCTCAGAAAACGAGTCAGATCGCGAATTTTGGCGGATTCTCTCAGAAAAGGAGTCAGATCGCGAATTTCGGAGGATTATATATAAAACGTTAAGCATTTATTTATAAATTTCAGTATAATACCGTAGCGAAGCACGGGTATCTTGCTAGTCATATATACATATATAAAATAACTTGTCCTGACTGACTAACTGATTCATCATCGCCGAGCCAAAACTACAGGACATAAAGAAATTATTTTTTGGGCACAGATTCATATTAAGATGTAGGTGCTCGCTAAAAGAGGATCTTTGGATATTCCTTCACTAAGGAGGTGAAAAGGGGGTTGAAATTTTAAAAATTATGCATCCATATCTCAAAACCTTAAAAGTTTCCAGATGTAAAAATTGGTATTGGGAATCTTCTTTAAAAACAAGGAAACGCATATTACTTGTTTTCAGAAGAAACCAATAGGAGGGGTGAAAATGGTGAAAAGTGGTTGAATGCCTTTATTCAGGATACCGGTACTTATATCTCAGAAACTGAAGATATTACAGACCTGAAAATTGGTACTCTTGATCTCTTTTAAAAATAGGTTTTCTCGGGATACTCCGATTTTCCCTGTCATCATTCATTCAAGCAACACTGTCCAATATCATTTCATTTCATTTGTCATTCATTAATCATTACCCCGGAGGAGTGCGACAGGCTTCGGCAGCTGGAACAAGTCCTATTGCCGCCGCTGGATTGAGCTTTATTCATTCCATTCCTGACGCTGTCGAATGACAGGAAACAGGCTGTTGATTTTCAATGTCCTTATTCTAATCATAAACCGATCATTTTTAATCTTTCCTGGTTTCGATTTCAACAGCCATCTTTTCCTTCGGAGAATGTTCTTAGATTAAAGTAGACTCTCCTGGCATATAAATAAAAATTTAAACACATTTGAAATAAACGATAGGAATGAGATTGACCGTCAAATAGTTCACCGCTATAATAAGGTCAATAATGCACGGAAGTATGTCATTCGTATCGCCAGAAATCCTGCTCACTTGCCTACGCGCGACAATGTTGCTGGTCACACTGTCAACAATGACAATGGCAGCAAATGTAATTTACCGCCAAGTAGTGGTCTTGCATCTTGCTGTGGGGTCCAGAACATCTAATAATAATAATAATAATAATAATAATAATAATAATAATAATAATAATAATAATAATGTTCTGGACCGTCGTTTAAATGTGCGGACCGCGCTGGAAACGAGTCCTGGCCTGGTAATGACTACGAAGGCAGTCCGGCCACGGGTTCAGCACAGCCAAGGCACCCAAGGCGACACCACGCCGGCTCTCCTTCAAGATTTCATCCATACTAAAAATGCTTATGGGAAAAAATGGTAAAGATTTAGGGACCCAACTGACCGCGTGGAATACCTGGACCTAGCCGGGGAAGTAAGAAATCGATTGGTGGAAAGAAAGATTGAAAAGTGAGGAACTTTGCCGTAATCTCTCAGAAAACGAGTCAGATCGCGAATTTTGGCGGATTCTCTCAGAAAATCGGTCAGATCGCGAATTTCGGAGGATTATATATAAAACGTTAAATATTAAATTATAAATTTCAGTATAATACCGTAGCGAAGCATGGGTATCTTGCTATTATATGTATATGTGTGTGTGTGTGTGTGTGTGTGTGTGTGTGTGTGTGTGTGTGTGTGTGTGTGAAAATAGCTTCAAAACCATGTAGAGTGAGAGTTGCTGTCTAATATCAGATATGTATATTTAATTTGTGATTCTACTTTTAAAACATTGCAACACATGGTGCAGTACTGTTACAGTAACAGTCGATCATTGCTCTGTCACTGTATGCTTTTAGCGATGAGATAATATTTAGGGAGTTCCAAATTTGCCTGAGGCTATTTCAACACAATATGTAACATTTGTAGCTGGGTGAGAGTGAAGTCATATACTCTCTGAGAGATGGCGTAGGTGTGACAACTTATGTCTATATAAAGGGCTGTATCCTAGAGGGTGAGTGCAGTTGGAGATGTCTGTTGGTTAGTTCTGTTGGTTGGAAGCAGTTGGTTGGAAGGAGTTAAATTGAGAAATTTGTCATGAAGTCAATTGGAGTCAACTGGAAGGAGACGGAGAGTCTGTCAGTGAGATGAAGAAGAAACAGTCGCATTGATACGTAGTCGTCAGTGACAAAATGGATTATATGTTCGTAGTGTGTTTCGTGTATCTCTTCGGTCGGGTTCTTATGTCAGTTAGGTGACAGGCGAATATTGAGTCGTCGTAATGTAGTGTGAATTACTTGTAAATTTGATTGTGAAGTGTGAATACAATTTCAAGTCACGCTATATCTCGTTTGTGAAACTAAAAGGATACATCATCGAATTCGGTTTGAGATACCTTCAGATGATACCAACTCAAAAGAATACGTCGACATAACACTAAAAGTGTTGAAGGTACTCTTGCGTGAACCAGTGAGGGATACATTTCTTGTAAAACGTTTAAATGACCGGTCAAGGGGATTTAAAATTTAATGCCTAGAGTTTCTTTCAGTTGTTAGTTCAGTGTTGTATATTATCATTGATATTATCGTAGCGGGTCTGACCCCTTAAAGTCAATATTTAAAGAATATATTTTGTTTAGTATCATATACAATTAATTTCTTCATTTCAGTAGTAGATCAGATAACCTCACACTTTAATGGGGAAATCAAACTTCAATGTCCCTTTCCCAGAACCTCTATGTTATGCTGTCAAAATATGCTTATTACTTCACACCCTAGAGATATTCAAGGCTCTCATTCATTATCGTTACAATGATTTGTAGCTGGCGCCCATCAACAATTGTATGTGTATGTAATCATCTAAGTACTAAGTGTGAGTACATAGTCCAGTATTCGGGAGATAGTGGGTTCGAACCCCACTGTCGGCAGCCTTTAACATGGTTTTTCGTGGTTTCCCATTTTCACACCAGGCAAATGCTGGGCTGTACCTTAAAGCCACGGGCGCTTCCTTCCCATTTCTAGCCCTTTCCTATCCCATCGTCGCCATAAGACCTATCTGTGTCGGTGAGACGTAAAGCAGCTTGCAAAAAAGTACATAGTCCGACGATTGAGTATTTTATTTCATGAATATTTTAATTCAGTTTCATATTGTAAATCAACGAGTGACCACACTATCTGCCTTAATGGAAATCAATTTCTAAAGCTTTTTCTCATGTGCATCATTTCGATACGGGGATTAATAAGGGAGGTATCATTACAGGATCGCTTTTCAGTCCAAGTTCGAGCGGACTTTCCTTATCTTTATTGCCGATTTGTCTGTTCGTCCGTTTGTTGAGTTCTTATAACTGGGAAACTACTCTATACATTTCTACCAAACTTTAAATCTGTCCTTGGTTACTTATTAGGGTCAATATTATTTCTAATTTCCGGATTGGCTTGGGGGTTAATAGGAAGTCAAACCAGTGATTTTACCCTCCCACAAAATATACATGACAAACCTTAATTGAAAACTACCAGCCTTAATGGAAACCAATTTTAAAACATGTTTTTCTGGTGTGCACCTTTTCGATAGAAGGATAACAAGGGAGTTATCATTAATGGACTGTTTTACAGGTTGTCATGTCATTTCAGGTTGGGTTAAAGGGTGTAACTAAAGAGCCACTTTAATCTTTCGATAGAACGGAAATTAAGAGTGGTACACGATTAGTTTCATCAGTAAAACATTTAAATAACAAGCAAGTAACTTCGAATAAATTAATGAAGGAATCGTGGAACCGATTACCAATTCCTTTGCGAATAACGGGTACATATGATAGTTTTATAATAACAACACTTTGCATTTGTGCACATGTATTCACTCCCCCCATCAAAACAAAGATCACTGTGATCTGAAATGGTACGTGTCATAGTATATTTTCATTTGGACTGAACAATGTATTCCATGTTTAGGAACAGGGGTCTACAAAGCTGTCAGCTGCGCAATTTAATGTCCGTGAAACACGGACATTACCACGATTTGGTCAGTTTCGCAAGAAAAATAAAACGCTCCGGTAGACGGTAGTAACCGAAAATTGAAAGAACTTAAGCAGCTTGCCCTTTACCGACGAGCATATTTTTGAGGAGAAAATAATTCAAAAAGTCGTTCACATTTAAACAGCAGAAATGCGACCTTTAGTCGGGTGTTGCACTGCAGATCCATCAACTCAAAATGCAAACTACGGGGAATATTCTCAGGTAAAAGCTGTTAAGTTCTGATAAATAAATTGAAATTCGTCTTGATCACTTTGAAGCCTTTAGATACCGAGCTATTGGCTGTGTGGTTTTGGTTATATAGCTGTCATCTTGCATTCGGGAGATAGTGGGTTCGAACCCCACAGTCGCACAGTGGGTCAAAATCGAAATCTATGGGAACAAAATTATTTTTACGTTCTAATCATGAATTTAGAGTAAAGCAACGTATATAATTTGTTTACTTCACAATAAACATCAGTTAAGACAATTTTTAAGCTACATCTACGTCTACACATGCAAGAAATTGTCTATGACTAGGAGTTGGATAGAGCCTAAACTACAATAAACTATAATAGATTGTACTCAGTTTACCTTTAATTTGGAAGACTGCAATTGTGGATAATTGCAGACAGCACTTCAGTCACTATCACTAATCACTCGATGACCCTGACCTTGATGACTCATCACATGTGTCATCTGAAGCATCATCGTCATTCACTGCCTCATGCTGAGCCGGTACATCTGGTTCTTTCATGAGTAGTAATACGTCACTGGATAATGCTCTTCTCGTTTTATGTTGAATTTGGGTCTTATGAGATATTACTGGGTCCGAAGATATCAGCAGCATATATAATATGTACTCATTTGCATGTTTTCATGAGGATTTCCTAGAATGTCCAAATCTGTATTTTCTCAAATCTTTGTTACGTGTTTCTTGGGCTTCTTCTGACAATTGCCCGATAGGCATAATACAAAAATCAATTACACTAGCCAACATGATTTTGCGGTAAAATAGAAAATATGCAATTCATATGGAAATCGCTGCCCTGATTCCGAAAATGATGCTATTTTTTTCTATCACGTCTAGTTTTGACGCAATTCGGTGTTTTATTATCTGCATGAATTCGTAAGATCTAATGTTGAGAGATGTTCTCGCGCAACATTTTTTAGAATACAATTATGTGATCTGATTTGTTATTGTTTGCATTTTTAATAGGTTTTTTGCATTCTAAATTTTCATTTTGTAGTTGGGGATTTCCTGGTAAATTCATAACAAACTCGCCCAGATACGCAATAGACCGCAAGGTATGAATGATTGAAGATAAGACAGTTGAGAGTTTGTCTTTCATCTTAGGCCACTTGAATAATCAGACGTGTTAAAAGCCCCAGCCCTTATGCAATGTTTATGATGGACTGATAAAGCAGTTTCCTTTCAAAGATAACAGTCCGAAAATATTATACTCAAGAAGATGAACTTGTATTTTGTACGGATGTTTCAAATCATCTACGTCGATTGGGAGAGAAAGAGTATGATCCTAGTAACTGGCGTGTTTTTATTGACTCTTCCAAAATAAGTTTAAAGGCTGTTTTGCTTCATAATACAAATGTTCTGGTATCCGTTCACTTGCACACTCCACAGAAATTTCTGAAACATACGAGACCTTAAAGTTGGTGCTTGAAAAAATTAAATATCATGAGCATGGGTGGCAAATTTGCGGTGATTTGAAGATCATTGGATTGTTGCTGGGACAACAAAAAGGCTATACAACATTTCCCTGTTTCCTATGCGAATGGGATAGCAGGGCACGGGATAAACTTTGGGATACAATGAATTGGACAGAAAGGAAACAACTACAACCAGAATCTAAAAATGTCTTGAATTGACCGTGAAAAAATTCTACTTCCACTCTTGCACATCAAATTTGGATTGATGAAACTGTATGTCGAGGCATTAGATAAAAGTAGCCTATGCTTCCAATATTTATCCACTAAATTTCCCTCATTATTAGATGCAAAAATCAAGGAAGGCGTATTTGATGGACCACAGATTCGTAAACAGATGAAGGATAAAATTTTCAGACACGATGACCAAAATTGAGAAAGAGGCATGGAACACATTCAAAGATGTAGTGACTAAATTCCTTGGCAACATTACGGACCCTCAATACAAAGAAATTGTAAGGAAAATGTTGGTAAAGTTTAAGGAACTCGGTTGTAATATGAGCCTTAAGCTTCATTTCTTAGCTTCGCATCTGGATTACTTCCCTCTAAATTTAGGAGCTGTCAGTGAAGAACAAGGTGAAAGGTTTCACCAGGATCTCAAAGATGCAGAACGACGCTATCAGGGACGTTGGGATGTGAATATGATGGCCGATTACTGTTGGACGATTGCACAAGGCAACCCTTCTAGAGATCATTCAAGAACTTCAAAAACCCGGAAATTTCACGGAAAACGGGAAAAGACAGAGGTGTGAATCTAACCTGCACATAATGTAAGTAACAAAACTATGTATGCTTAACCATGTAATTTTTATTCAAGGTACGGTTATATTAATTTAAAAGCAACTGTACAGTCGAAACTAAATAGGCGCTTTATGTCTCAGTTTCACGAAATTCATTATACATTAAAAGTATAATACATACTATCTACTTGCATACAAAGCAGCATTTATGTGCATTCAATGCATGAAAAATATGATTACGTTTTGCAAGCTTAAATTTACATTAATACATCAAATTTAATCAATACTAAGTATCAAAAATTTTACGTAAGAACCAAATAATATTTTGTAAAATTGCTACCAAACCAGATTCGCCAAAACTATTTTTTTTTCTCGAATTCCGCGTTAAGAAATTAATAAAACCCACCTAGTTCGTTTTTACCGGACAAAAAAAGTTTTATTTTGCAGGCTAGTGTTATATCTGCACCATGAATTAATACTTTATGCACAGTGACTGGCATATAATACCATGGATACAGATTTAGATACACCCGTTTTGCTGTAACCTGGGTGTAGGTTTCGAAAGAGGGTGTATTTATAGGGAACTGACAAGAAAGAGCACACAAAAATTGTAGAAAAACGTCTGATTAGCTCTTCATTTATACCCTAATTTTGGATGAAAAGACTGGATCCTAAAAAAAAAACGACGAGCAGTGTTGCCAACATTCGAATATCCGACGCCTCCAGATCTTGGTTTGTCAACATGCAGACCCGTTTCTGATCGAAATTTATTTTGTATAACTTTCTTTCTGTTTTCTATTTTTGTCTTATCTTCATCCCCTCTTGCTTGCCATTTCTTAATTTTGTATTTTGTAAGATATATGTAGCAGGCATTCAAAAAAACGTATCCAACAATGGAGGGTAGATAATCCAAATTTATAGCTCTCTTCAGGACAAACTGCTTTTGTGAGTGTGTTATTCATTTCTCTAGGACCAGCACCACACACATAACACCTCTTTGCTGATGAACTGTAATAGAATTGCAGACTTTTCCATCCACCATGGTTAGCAATAGAGTTTGATTAATATATATGTAGTGTTCATCAATTTCTATTGTACTTGGTAGGAGGGGCGTTATTTCAGTTTAACCTAATTGAACCACTCGCCTAGTCAATTCGACAGTATCCTTTTCAAACAATAATTTAAGAGGTCTGAAGAGTCGTGTCGAAGAAGGTCGTGAGTTCTGCCATAAAAATTTTCTTTTAATTGTTGCTTTCTACATTTAAAGAATACATTTATAATGGAACAACTGAAACTACAAAAAAAAGTGTCACTGCCGTTATCATCTGTAAATTTTTGGTTATACTGACTATGTCTGCTTGAACCATCGCACCCCCATTTTAATATAATATGAACTGTATCATTTCTAGAAATAGACTGTTTCAAAACATCTTCTTGAACTACTGAAAGGCACTCAATTGTATGGTCGACCAGTGATTGCAGTGTTATTGTGACTGAGGTTTCTGTTATTGTTATTGATTTACTTGGCTGGTAGCATTTCTGTTTTTTTTTTTTTCCTCTCTAATGATGTGGTAAGGTGGGAAAATATTACAGTTCCTATTTTTGCATTCAAGTCGCATATTCATATATACCTGTTGGCTTTTGCTGTAATTGTCATCTACTAGGAATGATAGAGCCTCTTCACCGATAAGTGGTACAGGTTTTACAGCTGGTGATATATAGCATTTTTTTGATTTTAGTAGCTCTATGTGGAAACTTAAGAGTTTCTTTAACCATTTTTTGCAGCATTTTGTTTTCCAGACATGTGCAATGATACTTGTGTGGCATGAATAAGTTCTTGTTCTGAATGTGCAGAGAGTAGCGGTTGAATTTTTCGTCTCTTTGATTTTCCACTACGTTCATGAAAAAGCTTTCTAGGCTTTCCGACTTTCGATGCGGATGGAGTAGGAGGATTTAAATTTTCTGTTAATTTAGAATCATACACAATTTTCGAAAATGTTATCTTCTCTTTTAACCAATCAGAATATTTTGAAATGAATTTTGCTTTACTTCAATGAACCTGCTGCCACCGCCTGGAAAAATTATCAACAAAATCCTTCAAATCTCCTTGCAGGCATTCAATTATCTCTTCAGAACAATTCTATGTCCCTAATTTACTTTTGACAAAGTCACAAAGTTCCACTTTTGACACAATCTTCGAACCCAGGGCTTCAAACAGTTGTAAACGTGTGAGAACTGGTTGCGCGGCATCTTCTAAAACGTAAAATAACTAAGTAAGTTGCAAAAAGATGCAAAAATTCTTATAACAGGCGTAAACTACAAGACTTTGTCTACATTTTAACATTAAGTAGACAGTGACGCAGAGTGACGCGACATACTAAAACTGTAAGTGAAAATATATTTTTAAAAATAATAGTTAAATATTACATGATGCAAATATGGCTAAAAGTACGTAACAATTACGCCCATTAATAACTGGGAAACAACGAAAAACATCTTCGGGACTGCCGACAGTGTGGTTCGAACCACTACCTCTCGAATGCAAGCTGAGAACAACGTTACCTACGCATCTGAATGTATCGTGTCGACGTAAAAGAACTACTGTGGGACAATATACCGCAACCTCGGTGTCTCCGAAAACCGTAAAAGAAGTCAGTGGGACGTAAAACCAAAAACATTATTATTAATGAACGATAAGCAATTTAACCAGCAACGACATCTATAAAGTGAATGGTGAAACTAACAACGCTCAAATAAAAATATGTTATGATCTCTCTGTGTCTAATTAGCCTAAACCGTCTATTCCATCTGGCTGTGCTTCATACTACTATACTTGGACGGATAAACCTAATTACCAGCGACATGTGTATTTAATAATTTATCGGACTAATAAGAGCTAATGTCCGCCTCTGTGGTGTAGTGGTCAGTGTGATTAGCTTGCCACCCCCGGAGGCCCGGGATCGATTCTCCGACCTGCCACGGAATTTGAAAAATGGTACGAGGACTGGAACGGTATCCACTCAGCCTCGGAGGTCAAATGAGAGGATGGGTTTGATTCCTACCTCAACGATCGTCGAAGTGGTTTTCTATGGTTTCCCCACATCTTTCCGAGACAAATCCCGGGTTGATACGTAACTTAAGACCACGGCCGCTTCTTTCCTTCTTCCTTGTCTATCCTTTCCAAACTGCCATGTGGGTGAGGTACTGGTCCTCCTCCCAACTTTTATCCCCGACCCAATGTCTCACGATCCAGGACACTGCCCTTGAGGCGGTAGAGATGTTATTCCTCTTTGAGTCCGAAGGTAAAACTAACGCCGGAGTGTGAACGGATTAAATAAGCAAAGAGAAAATAATAAATAAGATGTAATGTGAACTTGAAATCGTTACACTCCGTGAAGTCATTGTCCAGAATAATCGAATAAGGTTAGCTATACATCCTAATTAATTCCAGGAGCCTGTTGTTGTAAACAGGATAAGGTTTACCAGAACACAACTTGTTTATTTGCTTCACATAGAAATTTACAGGAATAAACATAAAATAGTCTTGAAGCAAATTAGATAATTAAGCTTGAGAGAGTTTCTGTCACTGTACACTATATACACTTGGAATGTATTTACACTAGCTTCTATCTTGAAAAGATAGTTCGTAGGAATGTTCAGTTCGTGATAGTCGAAAACTATCAGTTTCACTTGCATGGATTAGAGAAGAGAGTTCCTTCTAACAGGCAGTGTCTGAGTTTATGAGTTTGCACTGAAGGAAAGCTAAGTACACAATTACAGAATCTAATGTGTGTGTGTCGGAGCCTGAGGGAGATAGGGGATGTGTAGAGTACAGCATCGGGGCTCGACTTGGATGAAGGAACTGGAACTTGGAACAGTGACCTGAGGTGAAACCTCATACTGCCAGAATTCCGTCCACCTGGTCGAGACACATTTTTAAGAGGAGTAGCCTCCGTGTTCGACGTACAGTGTATTCTGGAGCAGGACACTGGGGATAATCCTGGAGAGTGGCAGACAGGGAGCTCCTTTTATACAGCACTCGACGTTACAGGCACGCGCACTGAAGGCTGCGCGTCGAGTCTCGAAATCTCCACACTTGCGTGCGTGCGGCTGGCTGGCGCTGAGCGGAGAGAGCGGAGGACATACAACACCTGTGAACCGTACTTGATTGACTCCCGCAAGCACAGATGTGGAATTACAAAATGCCATGCGCTCATTCTTTATTCCTTTTTTAAAGTGACTGTACCTATTAACATACTTGATTGAAGAAGTTCAGTGTAATTTTGAAAATGATATACAAGAATTAATTTGACCGCCGTTGGTGTTTACTACTTGGCGATATTTATTATGTCTACTCTTTTATCATCATTTCATCATAAGGATAGCTGATTCGTCAGAAAAATCAAATCTTTCCAAAGGATGACTACCTGCTGGCCTGGAGGGAACTTTAATGCTCGTCTTGTCAGCTATTTAAGACTGATGAGAAATACTAGAAGTTACGAAACTAGCTGGACATACAGAATTATATTTTGTCTCCAATGTAGAATAAATACACTGACTGACAGAGCAAATGCAACACCAAGAAGGAGTGGTCAGAACTTTATGCCAATTGCAGGGTAGACTGACGTCACTGAGGTATGCTCATGATGTGAAATGCGCCGCTGTGCTGCGCACGTAGCGAACGATAAATGGGACACGGCGTTGGCGAATGACCCACTTCGTACCGTGATTTCTCAGCCGACAGTCATTGTAGAACGTGTTGTCGTGTGCCACAGGACACGTGTATAGCTAAGAATGCCAGGCTGCCGTCAACGGAGGCATTTCCAGCAGACAGACGACTTTACGAGGGGTATGGTGATCGGGCTGAGAAGGGCAGGTTGGTCGCTTCGCTTCGTCAAATCGCAGCCGATACCCATAGGGATGTGTCCACGGTGCAGCGCCTGTGGCGAAGATGGTTGGCGCAGGGACATGTGGCACGTGCGAGGGGTCCAGGCGCAGCCCGAGTGACGTCAGCACGCGAGGATCGGCGCATCCGCCGCCAAGCGGTGGCAGCCCCGCACGCCACGTCAACCGCCATTCTTCAGCATGTGCAAGACACCCTGGCTGTTCCAATATCGACCCGAACAATTTCCCGTCGATTGGTTGAAGGAGGCCTGCACTCCCGGCGTCCGCTCAGAAGACTACCATTGACTCCACAGCATAGACGTGCACGCCTGGCATGGTGCCGGGCTAGAGCGACTTGGATGAGGGAATGGCGGAACGTCGTGTTCTCCGATGAGTCACGCTTCTGTTCTGTCAGTGATAGTCACCGCAGACGAGTGTGGCGTCGGCGTGGAGAAAGGTCAAATCCGGCAGTAACTGTGGAGCGCCCTACCGCTAGACAACGCGGCATCATGGTTTGGGGCGCTATTGCGTATGATTCCACGTCACCTCTAGTGCGTATTCAAGGCACGTTAAATGCCCACCACTACGTGCAGCATGTGCTGCGGCCGGTGGCACTCCCGTACCTTCAGGGGCTGCCCAATGCTCTGTTTCAGCAGGATAATGCCCGCCCACACACTGCTCGCATCTCCCAACAGGCTCTACGAGGTGTACAGATGCTTCCGTGGCCAGCGTACTCTGCGGATCTCTCACCAATCGAACACGTGTGGGATCTCATTGGACGCCGTTTGCAAACTCTACCCCAGCCTCGTACGGACGACCAACTGTGGCAAATGGTTGACAGAGAATGGAGAACCATCCCTCAGGACACCATCCGCACTCTTATTGACTCTGTACCTCGACGTGTTTCTGCGTGCATCGCCGCTCGCGGTGGTCCTACATCCTACTGAGTCGATGCCGTGCGCATTGTGTAACCTGCATGTCGGTTTGAAATAAACATCAATTATTCATCCGTGCCGTCTCTGTTTTTTCCCCAACTTCCATCCCTTTCGAACCACTCCTCCTTGGTGTTGCATTGTCACTGTCAGTCAGTGTATATCAATGCAAACCATGGAATGTACAGGATGCAGCAAGTTTAATTTACCAAGTTGATGGAACATATTGTGTAACAAAATATAAATCAAAACTACTCTGTATGAAATTTCAAACTTATATGATTTGCAAAAATATAACATTTGAATATGTTCTTGCTAAAGGTTCCGAATACTTCGAAGGCTCCATACTAAACGCTATTAGATTTTGAACTCGCAATGAAAATATTGTCGTGAGCTCGAATACTTGGCTGAATAGTCAGCGTTCAGGCTTTCGGTTCACTGGGTCCCAGGTTCGATTCCTGCCGGGTCGCAGTCTTTTACTCGCGTGTGATTAATTCCTCTGGCTCGGGAACTGGATGTTTGTGTTCATCCCGACGCTTTCCTCTTCAAACTCACACAACACACCACACTACCAACCACCACAAAAACGCGCAATGTTAATTCCATCCCTGCATATAATTTTGGCGTCAGAAAGGGCATCCGGCTGTACAACAGGGCCAAATCCACGTGTGCGACACAGTTCACACCTGCGACCCCACAAGTGTGGGGAAACCGTAGGAGAATAATAATTTGTATTAATATAATAATAATAATAATAATAATAATAATAATAATAATAATAATAATAATAATGAAATATTGCTGTGAGATCTATAGACTGGTTTCTCTGCACACATTAGGACAAGCGCTTGTACATCACACGAATAAAGGAGTGAGACAGAATGGGAACGGTAGTCCTCGTTCGCTGGGTGGTAAGGATACCAAGACTTCTTGAAATGAAAATGAAATGGCATATGGCTTTTAGGGCCGGGAGTGTCCGAGGAGAAGTTCGGCTTGCCAGGTGCAGGTCTTCTGAATTGACACCCGTAGGCGACCTGCGTGTCGTGATGAATATGAAATGATAAAAACGGCATATACACTCAGCCCCCGTGCCAGTGGGATTTACCAATTATGGTTAATAATTCCCGACCCTGCCGTGAATCAAACCGGGACCCCTGTCACCAAAGGCCAGCACGCTAACCATTTAGCCATGAAGCCGGACATAAAACTTATTATATGTTGTACCTGTACTGTCCGCAAATTTACTTCCTCTTCATAAAAATATACTCTATGTTACGGTTCACGCGGAATTACATGGGTAGGATTCCCTCGCTGGAGAGCCGAGAAATTTGAGTTCAGACTTCCATTTCCGGAGAGGCCTTCATTCAGCCTTCAATAGAAATAAATAGCAGGTCAGTTTCTTGGGATCACTTCGATCGAGCGCAGAGACAATTAGCCGGCCCCGCGGTGTAGGGAGGATCTGGGTTCTATTCTCGGCCAGGTCAGGGATTTGTACCTGGATCTGATTTCTGGTTTGAGCCCCACCCAGCCTACGTGTTTACTACTGGGGACTGAGAGGATTCGTCGTGCCAATCACACGACACCTCGTAAACTGCAGGCCTTTGGACTGAGAAGGGGTCGCTTGGTAGGCTATGGCAACTTCGGGTTTGCTTTGGTATGGTTTGGTTTGGTTTTATAGAGTTAATTACACTGTCCAAATTATTTCTGAGGTTTCGAATAGTGGAAATCCTCATTATCTACTCTTCCGTTGTTCTCCATGAAGTGTAATAAGATAGAAGAAGAAGGAAGTAATAATCAACCATGAATCTATAAATGTCAATATTCTGACAGCCAAACAATACTATTTTACGTATCCCTTTCACGTAAGTTATTATTATTATTATTATTATTATTATTATTATTATTATTATTTACAATTTTTTATGTCACACAGAAACAGATAGGTCTTGCGGCGACGATGGAAAAGGAAAAGGCTACAAGTTGGAAGTGACCCTGCATTAATTAAGGTACAGCCCCTGAATTTGCATGGTGTGAAAAGAGGAAACCACGGAAAAACACATTCAGGGCTGCCGACAGTGGTGTTCGAATATCCTATCTCTCAAATGCAAGCTAACACCTACGCAACCCTAACCGCCTGCACGGCCAACTCGCTCGGTTTACACATACAGGACTTTGTATTTGTTTCGCCCTTTTAAAAGGCTACTAATTCAGCGCGTAAAGGTAAATAGTTCAATATTCACATAGAGCAATCATCATATCTAGGACACTTTATTATGAGAAGTTTTTGAACTTAAAAGCAATTAAAAATAGACGTAAAATTAAATCAATCATAATTGGAAATTAAAGGATAATTACATGCTTTTATATCCTTCAGTTTCTTAACTTAAATTGCATATTATTTACTATATATTGGGTATATTGACACTGTCCGAATCATTAGTTTAATGGTCAGCGTTGATGCCTTCGGATCAGAGGGTCCTGGCTTCAATTCCCGTTCGGGTCGGGGAATTTAATCGCCTCTGATTAATTCTTCTGGCCCGGGAACTGGGTGTTTGTGTTTGTCCCAACACTTTCCTCTTCATATTCACACAATACACTACACTACCAACCACCACAGAAACACGCAAGAATGATTACATCCCTCCATTAGGGTTGGTGTCAGGAAGGGCATCCGGCCGTAAAACAGGGACAAATTAACATGTAGCGAGCTCGATAGCTGCAGTCGCTTAAGCGCGGCCAGTGTCCAATATTCGGGAGATAGTAGGTTCGAAGCCCACTGTCGGCAGCCCTGAAAATGGTTTTCCGTGGTTTCCCATTTTCACACCAGGCAAATGCTGGGGCTGTACCTTAATTAAGGCCTCGGCTGCTTCCTTCCCACTCCTAGCCCTTCCCTGTCCCATCGTCGCCATAAGACCTATCTATGTCTGTGCGACGTAAAACAACTAACAAAAATATGAATTAACATGTTCGACAGAGTTCACACCCGTGACCCCACATGTGTGGGGAAAAGCGGTAGAGAAAGAAGAAGAAGATTGGGTAGATTGACACTGATAAATATTGATTTCATATTGTTACTATCGAAATATATTCTTGAAGATTTACATTTATTAAATGTAAGGAATTAATGACTGGAATGTGTTAATGGAACTATGTGAATTAGGCAATCGATTAAATATCTAACAGTTGTCTGTGTTGGTACCGTATTACAAAATAATGAACAGAATATGATACAATAGTATAGAATAGAATAGAATAGAATAGAATAGAATAGAATAGAATAGAATAGAACACTCTCATCCCCCAGTTTTAGATTACCTGGGGAGGGAGTAGCAATTTATTGTAATCCAAAATGTGTTTTGATACATGCATTACTTTCCTTATTATTATTTATCTATTGTCCGCCTCTGTGGTGTAGTGGTTAGTGTGATTAGCTGCCACCACCGGAGGCCCGGGTTCGATTCGCGGCTCTGCCACGAAATTTGAAAAGTGGTACGAGGGCCGGAACGGGGACCACTTAGCCTCGGGAGGTCAACTGAGTAGAGGCGGGTTCGATTCCCACCTCAGCCCTCCTGGAAGTGGTTTTCCGTGGTTTCCCACTTCTCCTCCAGGCAAATGTCGGGATGGTACGTAACTTAAGACCACGCCCGCTTCCTTCGCTCTTCCTTGTCTATCCCTTCCAATCTTCCCATCCCCCCGCAAGGCCACTGTTCAGCATTCCAGGTGAGGCCGCCAGGCGAGGTACTGGTCATCCTCCCCAGTTGTATCCCCAATCGAGAGTCTGAAGCTCCAGGACACTGTCCTTGAGGCGGTAGAGGTGGGATCCCTTGCCGAGTCCGAGGGAAAAGCGGACCCTGGAGGATAACCAGATTAAGAAGAAGAAGATTATATACGTATTACTACATTAAACATTACAATTAAACTTATTAATTATTTCAACTCAATTTCTAAGTAATGCATATCACGGAAGGAATTGCTGTCCTGTTGGAAAACTGTCATGAAATGGCTTGTAGTCTTTGCAAGACCCTCAGAATGGTCAAACTATGCTTAAGACTACCACTGTTGTCCAGGAAGTAGCGTCATTTCATCGTGCCCGATTGACCAAGTGTTTGATTCCCGGCTCTCAGATAACGAAGATGAATAGAAAATGGGACGTAAATTCCAACAGCACCGTTAACATAAGTGCCACCCTATGGTCCTCACCCACCCTCCTTTCGATCCCGTGTAAATGCCGGGATGATACTTAATGTACTGGTCGTGACTGCTTCCTTCCCAATTGTAGCCCTAATTAATTACTAATATACACACCTGTGAAAACATCGACAGAAGTTATGAGGAAAATACTTTTCATACACTCAAAATGTCCCAGTCTACTTGTATGAAGAAACAAGAACGTGTTTAAGTTGTCTACTCTGCTGCAGATAAGCGGGCAAGTCGTGAAGTGGCAAATTAAACATTCAGAACAGTGACGACACATATTTGTGTATTAAGTTGAAATTTGTCGTCTGGTGAGCAAAGTGTTGGAAAGTTCGTATGAAAGCAGGAGTTACATATATGTTAATTCGAATTATGAATTTAAATACGTAACTGCACTTTTGGGGAACTAATAATATTACGCTTATCCAGTTGTTTCATTTGGAGGCTTCGTAAATTCTTCTTACCGAGGCCAATAGGATATACATAATTAACGAGTGTGAAACCAGAAAAATTATATCATAACATTTATCCTATATGTTTAAAGTCCATTATAATATCATTACCATCAAGATACACCTGTATGCTATCATTTTACACAGAGACTACGCAGAATATCATGGTTCGGTGTCTTTCTTATGTGAGCTCAGTTACAATCCCACTAGTTACGACGGCATAGAATCCCGCACGCGTAATCACAATAGCCGATTTCCTAGCGAACTGTGCAATACAATACCTCTTGCCCGGACGCCCAGAGTTTGATTTCCGACCAGTTCGGGGATTTTAATTCCGTGCTGGGTGCTGTAATGGGTTCACGCAGCCTCGTGACTGCGTCTGAAGAGCTGTATGATATGAGGGAGAATCGGTCCGACCAAGATATTCATCCAGTTAAGCTAAGAATGTGGTCAATCAATCAATCAATCAATCAATCAATCAATCAATCAATCAATCAATCAATCAATCAATCAATCAATCAATCAATCAATCAATCAATCAATCAATCAATCAATCAATCAATCCTGATCTGCATTTAGGGCAGTCGCCCAGGTGGCAGCTTCCCTGTCTGCTGGTTTCCTAGCCTTTTCTTAAATGATTTCAAGGATATTGGAACATTATTGAATATCTCCGTTGGTAAGTTATTCCAATCCCTAACTCCCCTTGCAATAAACAGGATCACGTAGCACTCCAGTATCTGCAGCCACTTAGCCGGGCAGCGGTTGTCTTAATGGACTGTTACACCGGGCGAGTTGGCCGTGTGGTTAGGGTCGCGCGGCTGTGAGCTTGCATCCGGGAGATAGTGGGTTCGAATCCAAATTGTCGGCAGCCCTGAATACGGTTTTCCGTGGTTTCGCCATTTTCACATCAGGCAAATGCTGGGGCTGTACCTTAATTAAAGCCATGGCCGCTTCCTTCCAACTCCCAGTCCTTTCCTATCCCATCGTCGCCGTAAGACCTATCTGTGTCGGTGAGACGTAAAGCCACTATCAAGAAAGTAGAAAAATGAACTGTTGCACCACGGGCTCTCTTGGTAGATACATTGCCACTAATTCGCATTATTATTCCTGTGGTTGAGGATTTACATAGTCATGGTAGTAAAGAGGTGCTCTGTCTCCTAAACAGTGTTTTTACCTTTCTGGAGGTCGATAAATGTATAGAAACATGACTTCCACTTCTGGAGAGACACATGATAATTTGCCGAGCGCATAGGCTATATGAATACCAGGATAAATCTCGGGCCAAAAGCGATCGGGCAGAGAAGAACAATCTACTCTTGTCCATTTATTGCTGAGATTAAAGTAGTAGACGCCTTTACCTTTCACAACACCAGGCACCTTTATGGCCTATATAGTGTTCGATTTGCTTTCTATAATTGATTGATGTTGGCGTTTGCCACAAGTTGCGAAAAAAAAATATTCCAGAACCGAACCCGGAAACATGAGTTCAGAAATGCAATGCTCTACCGCCTGAGACACTCTTACTGGCGTTGTATGTAGGGACATGGACTACGGTACGAACGGTTCTACGTTGAGTATGAAAAGAAATTGATAAAGAATATAAATGCTCTCATATAATTAATTTCATCGTGGTTAAGCCATCATTGTTTGATCTTAGCCTTTTCATTGCCTGCTGCTGTGGGAGTCAGAGCTCGCTCTCCAGTTTATGATAAATATCATAATTGGTTGATGTTGATGTTGTAATTAATTTATTCGGGTATCGTAGTTATCACTACTGTGTACTTAATTCATCTGACTTGCTTTTTCTGTTTTGTGTGCGTATGGCTTTTTTTGACAGCTGAGTTAGGAAATAGGCGTACATGATTCCATTCTTCATATCAGAATATCTTGCATCCTGTTTGTTAGAATTCATGCCTACCTAGATAATACCAAATGGAACATTTCATGCTTGTTAACTTTTTAAAATTGTTATGCATTTATTTTAATTATAATTATTGTTGTCCTGTCTAAGTTGAGTGGACTCCATAATATAGTAATATTTAAGTCCTCAGTGATACAACTGACAATCACATTGGGCAACCCTGATGAGAAGGTAATACTGAGCTAGTTGACCGTGTGGTTAGGGGCTCGCAGCTGTGAACTTGCATTCGGGAGATAAAGTTTAGAACCCCATTTTCGGCAGCCCTGAAGATGGTCTTACGTGGTTTCCAATTTTCACACTAGGCCTTAATTAACGCCACGGCTACTTTCTTCCCACTCCTAGCCCTTTCCTGTCCCATCGTCGCCAAAGGACCTATCTGTGTTGGTGTGATAGGAAGCGGATTATAAGAAAAAAATGAGAAGTTAATAATAAAATACTAGACCTAAGACACAACCAATGCATTCTTACATCCTAACTTGATCATAATTCAAATACAAGAGTAAGGTCAAGCAGAAACCGACATAAAAGTTTTAAGGAAACCCGAATACCCTCATTCACAGTTCATGCAAAGTATTAACGAGAATTAAATGGAATCCTTCAATTTCAAATGTAATATAGTTACTGCTTGGCTAATATTGTTCCATAACATAGACAGTAATAGACCTTCAAACATTCCCTGTCCACAGTGAAATGTAGTATACTGAATAGAGTTGTTGCGCAGTTCAAGTGCTCAGATATGATATATCCTTATGAACAGTCGTATCATTTCAGTTCAGTAACATAAATTGAAAATATGGTGTAATAATATTTGCATTACCTAGTCTAACTCACAATCAATACAGTCAACACTTTAAATTACAGAACAGCAGTGTAATGTATAAACAACCATTCTCATACATTTTTTCTTCCTACTGTCTCATTCAATCAACCAGTGTTATCATTTATTACCTTTATATTTCTCCCAGAATCAACTGAGAACTTATAACCATCTTCTACACATATCGATGAGGTAGATCAGTTTCAATGGATTTGGGTGGAAGCCAAGAGTTCACTGCTCGGCCTACGAGTGCACACATTTCTCGCATTAGCCTGTTTTCCTCTACTGGTGTTGAGTCTTTTTCCATTGAGTCCGTAATCCAACCGAAGTTCTAGAAGCTCCTTCTCCGAGTGCTGTGCGGTTTAAGTGGATTAGGACAGAACACGGGCGAGCAAATTGAGTTATCTTGCAAAGTATGCAGCTTACGGGACTGCGAAAGTCACGTAAATTATACCGGCGTATCAGTTCATTGAAATGGAGGGATACATTTTTAATAAATGGTGCAACATTTATTTATCACGTTTCTTTATCATGCCTATGTACTGTGACCACTACTCTAAATCGGATATTTCCTAAACAAAATACTGGATAGCTGAAAATAACCGGTTAGGTAAAGTAAGTAACTATTATACTCGCATTTATTCAACTGTCAAGTAAATTTGCCGTCACGAAAAATAATTGTATCATGCGTGCAAAAGTATTTTAAATTCAGGCCCGGTTTCTTGCGAATGGTTAGCAAAAACGGTGAAATGATGCTGTTAAGTTTGGTTAAACTCTCAATATCAAAACGAAGATAATATCTAACATTGTCATGTCAGTTTGAGGTCTTTGGTTAAACGAAAGACAGATATATAAGTAGCACTTATTGGTTAAAACTGTTTTTAGATATAATATTTCACAAATACGTTACGTCCGAGCGAGTGGCCGTGCGGTTAGAGGCGCGCAGCTGAGCTTGCATTTGGGAGATAGTGGCTTCGAACCTGACTGTCAGCAGCCCTGAAGATGGTTTTACGTGGTTTCCCATTTTCACACCAGGCATTAATTAAGGCCGCGGTCGCTTCATTTCCACTTCTAGCACTTTCCTATCACATCGTAGCCATAAGACCTGTCTGTGTCGGTGCGACATAAAGCAACTTGTAAAAAAAGTCATGGCCGATTTTTCGAACTTACAGCCTTCATCGTTGTCCTAAACATGTCTGAAGAGTATAAATACATAACAAGACTGCGCGTGTATTGGATTCTGCACGGTGGCAGACAACAGCACATTATCACTCAGACATAAGCATGATACACAATTTACCAGATAACCACTAGGTACAGACAAGAATAGGGGGACATCAGCACAAGCAAATTATCGTCGTTAGCCGTGAAGGAAAATCTCCCAAAACTCTTAAACAATATGAATTATAATTATCACACTGTGTTTCAGAGTACTGACCGGAGTGGTTACGCTTGTTAAGGCGCTACGGCTATGAAGGCAAAGCTCTGTATTTTGGTTCCAACCCCACCGTCGGCTGTCCTGAGAATGTTTTTTGTGGTTTACCATTAAACTTTCAGGCAAATGCCGGGGCAGTTCCTGTCCATATGCCACAGACAATTCATTCCACCTCCTTAATTCCATTTCATTCACCATTATTCACTTCATCTTCATTGGCTCCTCACCTAAGGTCGGTGGCGGAAAGGCCATTCGCTCAGTAAAAAAAAAAAGCCATAAAATTTCATCTCACATCATCCTCCACCCCGTATCATTGAGTAGGTGATCAGATTGGACTAAAATGGGAAAGTTATGAAGAACCATTATTTTGTATAAAAGTTTTGATTTACATGCAGAACAGTTGATGTTCGCCTCTTAGAAACATTACTCTGTCATCACCTCGATTAAGAAGACACGAATTTTTGGAGTGGGTTATCATCAGCATACTGCCCCGTGTTCAATTGCCGGCAGGGTCGGGGATTTTAACTGCGTATGATTAATTCCTCTGGTTTAGGGACTCGGTGCCTGTGTTCGTCTTAATACAATTCGCTTCATCTACATATAAGCTAACAAATCACTCAAGACATCATCGGAGAAGCTGCGTGAAGACGAGAAGGCACAGGAGAAACCGAAAAGTTTTCATCCTGGCCAGTATCAATGGCTGTCAAAGACTAATGAGCCTAAGTGCCATGCCATTTCCTATTTCCTTCTAAAACTTCACTCCAATTAGTTACCAATACAGTCATCGGGATAAAGCACTACACCAACACAAATTGGCATATTTTACAAGCTCAGAAAATACTCGTATACGCGTGCCCATTGAACTTCATGTCACAGGCTTTATGGTGTTGCTCTAACCGCAGCAGCAGCAGAAACAACCAAACCAAACCAAACCCCATGGCACTAGAGCCCTTGAAGGGCCTTAGCCGACCAAGCGACCGCTGCTCAGCCCGAAGGGCTGCAGATTACGAGGTGTCGTGTGGTCAGCACGACGAATCCTCTCGGCCGTTATTCTTGGCTTTCTAGACCGGGAGCAGAAACAACACGCAGGCAAAGGCATTTCTTTCTAAATCGTACTGTCAGTTGCCAAACACGCATAAGGAGGAAATATCACACCAATATACATATTTAGACACAGTTTACATCCACAGTAATTATACGGGGCTCAATTAACTACATGTCGATGGTCTAAAATGCAACAGCAACAACAACAACAACAACAAAACACAGGGTGAAATAATGATAACAGTGGTTGGAAAAGGAACTGGAAGAAAGATATGGGGCATAGCAACTTGCTGTCTTGGTATTTTCTGGCGGTTTGATGTCGCTTAACGCATGTAGGTTTAAAGCGACGCAAGGGTGAGTGTGGAATGGCACCGGCGGTGGCCTTTTGAGATACATATCGGCATTTTCCTGGTGTGAATGTGTAAAACAACGCAAAACAATGTTCAGGGCTGCCGACGCTGGGGTTCAAACCAGCCATTTCTCAAATGAAAGCTTACCGTTTCACGAACTGTACCGCTAAGAATGGTAACACTGCAATTCATAATGTGTCGAGGCAGGCTACTTAATTTCATAAAGAACCAGGTATTAATACGAGGTAAATATCCATACTACCGCACTGTTACTGTAACTTAATAGCCTGATATATACCAATGCTAATTAAATTGTAATATTGCCACCAACACAACTGATAAACAAGCGAATTACTGAACAATAATTAAACAGATGAATTACACCGGCTGAACTTAGTTCTCCCTACACTAAAAAATAGAATAATTCCATTAAAAGTTGGGGTGTTTACGTTGAGGATTGGTCGTTATTCCATCGCACTTTACACTGGAAGTTAATTTTCTGTTTTACACCCACACACTGTAGAGTTGTCCAGTAATTTTAATGAAATAACCCCAGCATTCGAGTGAAAGAGGAAGTAAAGTTTCAGACGGATGACAGTTTTCTATAATTTTACTGAACATCTCTTTGTTTTTGTCACGGGACACTGGCTTTAAATGTGCATCGGGAGAACTCGCAGGAGTTTGAAACTGCCAGCTGGCCCTCGCACACAGCTAGGGAGCAAGTAAAACTCTGCCGGTTGGTTAAGGCACGCACTGTTCTACGTACTATCCCAGCTTGTTACTATTTATGCTCCATTTCATTCGTCATGCTTGCCAAAGAGCCAGAACGCAAATGGAAACCTATACCACTGCCGAACTTAATTTAAGGCATCAATAAGCTCGGTAAATTACTAAACCGCAGTCTACGTTCAATTTGTTCTCGGGGAAGGATTTGGTTTTATTGCTTCATGCATTGGGCCTGGGTCATTGCAGTCTTCAGCCCCGTATTTGGTGCTTTCGTGAAAGTTATCTCATAGCTTATGTCAATGTAAGTATTTTCTAAAGATTAGAGAAACAAGTCGAGGATATACATTTTCAGGAAAAAACTAAGAAACTTGCTACAGTTACACCTGTAGAGAAAGAATGGCAAGAAAAAAATTAATACCTGATACTTCCCTACTAAAATATTGAGAATTAGTTGAAGTCTACCTCGTCGTTCCATAATCAGTAAAATGATCAAATAAGTGGCACATGCTACGTTTTAGCGTCAGGATAGCCGTAATATTCATATAGCATGCAGACAAGTAGCAAGCATGCCTAACCCCAGATTGGAACCGGCTGTCTTCACATCGACTAGTGTTGCCGGAAGTATCGCTTTCACCTGCTGAGTCAAGTATTTCTTCAGGAGCAGCATGCAACTTCTCACCTAATATTATTTGATAAATGAGGCGAAAGAGAAACAATATTACAGTATCTTAGCCTTGTTGTAAGTGGACATACAGTCAATCATAAAGTGAATAATCCCACGGTATTCTATAAGTTCCTTTCAGGCACACTTCTCTTCGAAACAATCGAACCTATAGATATTATGTTTATTGTGGATATTTCTTTTTGCCAGTTTATTGTGAATATGAACGGGGTTTCTATCAACATGGGAGATGGAGCATATTTTGATAATGAATAAAATTATGTCTGATAAAATATTAATTGTGAGAAACATACAATATCATGCATTCATTTTCTTTGTTGGAATACTATCAATTTACCATGGTCGAAGGTCGATGTCAGTGGGCAGTGCTTTCTTACTAATAGCCAGGCTGAGTAGCTCAGACGGTAGAGTGATTGCTGGATTACTTGATTAATTAATTGATTGATACATTGATTGATGAATTTATTTATCCTGGAAAGATTAAGGCCAGGTGGCCTCCTCTTTTAGATCTGACCAGTTTAATTCGTTGTGTACAGCAAGGTGTTCACAACTATGTATGTGAAATTATACTTTAATTGAAGTTATTAAAGTAACATTTATATACTGTATAAATAGGTATGAATATTGTGTTTCATCTGTTAAACATTTTAGAAGGTTGTGCAATGCTTAAACCAGTAATTAATAAGTAATATAAGTAATAGATTAAGTGATTAATAACTTTAAAAAATTATAACTAATATTATAACAAAAATGAACAAAACGATTTGAATCATGATTAAATATGAATTTAACAGTTGTATATATACTAGATGTAGTACCCGGCGTTACCCGGTTAGTTTTTGAATGTCTACCTTCAGGATTTGTATTGTCATTAATTATGTGTAAAGTGAATTTTTGTAGAATTCCTTATTGAGGCAATGATAAATATTTTATGATTTACTACGTCGTTTTAGAGTTATTTATAATTGTTCGATTTAAATTTTAAATTATTTCATTTTCGAGTAAAACTTTGTCCGCGTGGATGTCCGAATGGACTGGGAAATATCTGATCCATTCAAAAAGTAAGTCGCGCTATATATATGGTGTACACGACACCAACTGTCGTTATGACTGTCACCCATCTGCCTTGTGACCCCATAAACTATGAAATAAACACTAATATCGGCCATTTTAGATTATTTACTTTTCACCCCGTCTTCAGCCCCCGTCCCAGTGGAGGCTGAACATGGGCTTATGAATTGTGACTCTCTAGATACTGTTTCTCAGCGACACACAAACAATGGATTAGACGTTATTATCGGTTATATTTCATTATTTTACATGAATTTACAGGAATTTCTCACCTCCATAGTATATTTTCTTTTCTTTCAGATAGTAAGCCGTATGTTTACCATTACATATGGAAAGAAATGTAACGTTCTCGGAAATCTGCACAAGTGCGTCAAAGAAATCTGACAAATTTCCTTGTGTGTAAAATTGATATAGGCTACGTATATGTATTAAATGAAATACTATTATACACTGTCGGAGAATTATATTCCGACACCAAGAAGACATTACATGAGAAGAATACAATGTAGGCTAAGGAACTGTCTAGGTAACATATTTATTTCATTACAGTTTTCATGTCACAGGTTCAAGTATGAGCGAGAAGACGTGTGCCATGGTGGTACATAAATAACCGTTGTAGTCGCCACGATTTCGAATGCAAGCATGCAAACGTGTATGCTTCACGTCGTACAGATACCGCATGTCATTTTGTGGGATCGAGTTCCACGCCTGTTGCACTTAGTCAAATCAGCAACAGTAAATGCTGGTATTGGATGACGCTGGATTTCTCGTTCCAAAATATCCCTTACGTGTTGAACGGGCGAAAGTTCTAGTGATCTCACAGGTCAAGTGATATACAAATCCCCTGTCAATGTTCTTGGGATGACGACGAGAGTCCTCCTGTTGTCAAAGGAAATCGCTCATCAGACCATATCTCCGGCTGGCGTAGGCCCAGTGTGTCGACGCCGCAGAGAGCTTGGTTCCAAGTGTTCACCTGGACTCCTTCTTACAAAACCTACGGCCATCGCTAACCAAGAAGGAAATGGCTCTCATCTGAGAACACAATAGATCTCCACTCCGCCCTCCGCTGAGCCCTAGTTTGACACCACTGAAGTCGCAGATGGCATTAATTCGGCGTTAGGGGCATGATCGCTACAGGATGTCAGACTCGGAGCTGTCCCACAAGTAATCGATTTGTTACAGTTCGTTGTGTCACTCTGGTTTTAACTGATGCTCTAATGGCTGCTGCAAAAGCGGTACGATCCACCACAGCCATGTGACTAACACGCCACCCTTCCTCTCCGTATTGGCCCGTGTGCAGCCGGACCCCGGGCTTCTTGTGACAATGCCTTCCCGTAAACATTGTTGCAAACACCGGTGTACTGTGGATACATCCCTGACAAGTCTTTCCGCAATAACGTGGAAGGAAATTTCTCGTAGCCTTATTACACGGCCTTGTTCAAACTCAGTAAGCTGCTGATACTGCCTTCTTCGTCTCCTTCAGGGCATGTTCGACTCACACCTACCACACAACGTAAACCTCGGACAATGATCAACGCTCTCAAAGTGTACAGGGCGTATTTTAAGCAAATTTGCTTTGCAAAGTCATAGTGGTAATACTAGCATCCATTCTTCGTTGGCGAGCGCGCAAATATGAATGGACACCATCTTTCAGATGTGCGAACACATTTCCCAAATTTCCTTTCTCTAGCAGAACTTCTTATTGCTTTTTGGATTTCATTTTCCGCCAGTGTAGGAGTCAAGAGCGACTCTTTTTCTTGTTTTGCTAGTTGCTTTACGTCGCACCGACACGGATAGGTCTTATGGCGACGATGGGACAGGAAATGGCTAGGAGTGGGAAGGAAGCGGCCGTGCCCTTAATTAAGGTACAGCCCCAGCATTTGCCGGTTTGAAAATGGGAAACCACGAAAACCATTTTCAGGGCTGCCGAGAGTGGGGTTCGAACCTACTATCTCCCGAATACTGGATACTGGCCGCACTTAAGCGACTGCAGCTATCGAGCTCGGTCAAGAGCGACTGAATCTATCAATATTCTCATTCTTAAAACATCATGATATATATTAGAGCAATAGATGCCATAATCTACTTAAGTTCATTGCTTGTCACTTCAAACGTTCTTGGTTACAATATGAACATACTACTTAATCAAAGACCGTCGTAATTTGCTTGACAAAATGGTGATTAATTTAGAATTATCGTCACTGTATATCCAATTCTTAGTCCCGTTCCCTAATATGGGGTCGTGGATGAGGTTACATGATTTACATGGCATGTTTTATGGCAGAATGCCCTTCCTGATTCCAACCTCAGTTCAGGAGCTAATGAAGATGAACTGAATGGTGGTGACTGAAATTGGCTAAGGAGGTGGAAGGGAATAGACTGTGGCCTGTGAATAGGAACTGTCCCGGCATTTGCTTGGAAGTGGAAATGGGAAGCCACACAAAACCACTCTCAGGACAGCCTATGGTGGTGTTTGAACCCATTCGTCTCCTAACTGCGGAGCTTTTCTCCATATCCCTCGCACGCTAACATGCATGGCTACTCCGCTCGGTTCGAATTATCATCAATGATTATTACACTAATTTCATGGATGTGGCTCTAATTTACATTGGAGACTGTCTGCGGGGCATTTATATTCTTCCAACGATCAGTCTTGGTATGTAAAATTGCTCACATGTACATACATAATAATTCGTTATACCTATAGGTTATCATAACCCCTTATCGGTCGGTCTGTGAGTTGTAAACATTTTCGTATGAATCCAATCGTACCTGGATATGAAATTATTGATTTTATCTTCCAGTTCAAGTACCAACTGTGACAGAGCACACAGATCTCCTCAATAATGTACCCACGTCTATTGATTTTAAAATATCTGATATTCTTCGGTTGGACTCTTAATTACTAATACTTTTCTGTTCATTGTTCTCATATATTGATGCATAAGACGTGAAGGGAGTTGACATACCACAGTGCAAAGCCATCCACAAGTACTTTCGTGTCCGAAACTTTACGTCTAACAGCAGATGCTAGATACTCTTTGCGAGAAACTGTCATTGGGTAACATTAGTCAGCATTGCATACAAAATGAGAGTTCTAGTTAATTTATTGATCTTTGATGAGTCCAGTATTTAGATTGCGTTAGATGTACGAGTGGAAAAGGCCTTGAAGTACTGTGTGAGGTGTAATATAGCCTACGTTCGGTTGTAGTGGAGATTAAACACTCCACTT
Organism: Anabrus simplex; assembly: GCF_040414725.1. Taxonomy (NCBI): domain Eukaryota; kingdom Metazoa; phylum Arthropoda; class Insecta; order Orthoptera; family Tettigoniidae; genus Anabrus; species Anabrus simplex. The sequence continues at coordinate 1,081,747,607 of NC_090266.1, read as the reverse complement.
AGTGTGAAACTCGCCTCATCAATCTTACTTTCTCGACAGGAAGTTTGGATTAGGCACTTGATCACTTAAGCTGCGACAGAAGTTCATTCGCGATGAATGGTCATGTAGTAATAAACATTGCAAGCGCTGTAAACGCATTAACTCTTCATGTAGTGTTCTGCAAAGTGCCCAGTCACTTCCTACATTGAACGTACTTCGAGCTGGATTTTCGTCCGCTGTCCAAAATATGTTCCTTAACGGCTAAGATTTTACGTGACCTTACAGGACGTCAGTTATCAGTGCAAGCAACCATGTATCTCGCATGACGAGTACGAGGCTACTTCAAGGGATATTCATTGATTTGCCACTCGTCTTCGGGGGAAATATTTCCGATAAATTCACTGAATATGGTATTTATTTTATTGCATCTTATCGTGAACTCCGAATACACTTTTCGAATAAGCAGCTGCCGTCCAACGGATGTAACTGTGTGTGTAAATACTTGATACCTAGTAGTACTCTAAAATGATCTCCCAGACCACCCACAATCTGACTTACACATCTACGTCTTTGGTTTAAGGGCAAATGATATAGGTAGCTAGGATGAGAGAGTAATGTGAAGTTACAAATTTGATGCAAAAGGAAACAATGAGGCAAAGTTGGTTTATCGACAATACATCCACGTAACCCTCTTAAGGACCGGTATACTTTTTTTAAAATTTTACGTCAAATTTTGTATTTATATTGTGCAGTTCGTATGCAACAATAATATATAGGACACATTACTATAAAATTTGTAAAACCGGGCGAGTTGGCTGTGCGCGTAGAGGCGCGCGGCTGTGAGCTTGCATCCGGGAGATAGTAGGTTCGAATCCCACTATCGGCAGCCCTGAAAATGGTTTTCCGTGGTTTCCCATTTTCACACCAGGCAAATGCTGGGGCTGTACCTTAATTAAGGCCACGGCTGCTTCCTTCCAACTCCTAGGCCTTTCCTATCCCATCGTCGCCATAATACCTATCTGTGTCGGTGCGCCGTAAAGCCCCTAGCAAAAAAAAATTGTAAATGTACTTGAGGCCCTGTCCTCATTTCAGGACTGTGGGCTCTCAGGGTACTTTCACGAAAAAAATTGTTATAAGTATTAATCATACATAGTGTATTGTGTAATTCATTAAAAATCATTTCTACATCAACAATGCACGAATTTAATGTATTTTGATATATGGCAGTTCATTTTGCTTGATGATGATGATGATGATGATGTTTGTTGTTTAAAGGGGCCTAACATTTAGGTCATCGGCCCCTGTTTATTTCATTTATTTTTAGGTAGATTACAGGAGAGCACACGATGTACCATGTACAATACGCGAGGGACTCAGATTTACAAACTTTCATCTGACATCTCTGCAGATTCTTCTTGCTCGGAATGTGCCGTTTGTCATTGTATCTCACATCTTTGATCACAGTCGACACGTAAACGTTTGCCCAGATTTTGGAAATTATTCCACTTGATGGAATTGATGGCAGTTTCGATGTGGTGAACGACTCTGCAATTGCTTTTCCAAAGTTCAACAATAACAGTGATTGGACAGGATAAACACTTGCTAGCCATTCAACACTGCTCTATAAAGATTCTCTCCATCTGCCAGTATTCCAGTTCTTACCTTCAATGCATATCTTATATTTTATTCTCGAAACGTATTGAATTTGTTTTCAGGAATAGTACTGATAGTTTTTTTTTTCAAGAATGGCTCTTATATCCACTGCCAGGAGGGAGTGTAACGCTAGAGAGGTCATATAAGGGAGCATATAACGGGAAATATCACACTGATAACCTAACCTGAGTCTCATTGGTAACTTTCTGCATTGCAAGAGATGTAAAGAATCAAGGTGTACTCTTCTAGATTCTTGGGCGACGGCTAAAGTCTGAAACCAAGGAATGCATGACGGAAGATGGGGTGAAATTTGTTTTAATGCATCTTGAATAAGCAGCTATTGTGAGAACTCTCGTTTTCAGTCACGTCTATAGGGATGCGGAATTATTACTGAACATTTCCTTCGTTGTCTCTGAAGGAAGGAAATTGAAACAATTTTCACTCATCGTTACTTGATACCAGGCATTAGCTCCGTAACTATCCAGAAGATTTTTACACATCATTCAAGTTCTTATTAACTGTGCAGTTGGATTATACAACATATTCAGGTAGTGCCCAGTTCCTTTGCCTGTATTTATTAAAGGAAAGTAATTAAACACAGTAAAATATAATATTAAGATTAATGTATCAATACTGAAGGGCACATATACTTCTATGCATGAATCAGAGGACAGGATTAAACAATTTTTGATGGCAATTCAGGATGTGGTAATAATAATACGATAAAGTTATTTCTGTTTCTTTGATCTTACTTAATGTAGGATGATCCAGTTAGTACATACACATGTCTCCAGGTGGTCACTTTTTACCTGCAACGGGTGCTGCTTGTTTGACAACTCTCACCTGTCACTTGGCACGCACCACCGGCACTTTACATATTAGTTCCATACAGAGAGGTTCGAACACAATTCTATTGATTGATACAATGCACGACTGCTGTTCACTTGGCTTGACTCAAGACAAGATTGATAACTCGCACAGTCAACACAACACCATTAACTTCACAACAACAGTGGTAACCCGCACTCCTCTCCAACACTAGTCCAATTATAAGATTACCGTCCACGACGGCACACTCTCAGCTCCTCAACTAATATCCAGTATTCGGGAGATAGTGGGTTCGAAACCGACCGTCGGCAGCTCTGGAGATGTTCTTCCGTGGTTTCCCATTTTCACACCTGGCAAATGCTGAAGATGTACCTTAATTAAAGCCACGGACGCTTTCTTCCCATTCCTAGCCCTTCCTTTTCCCATCGTCGCGATAAAATCTATCCGTGTCGGTGCGACGTAAAGCTACTTGCAACTCCTCAACCATAATCCACTCTGGCAATAACACTGAAGCACTGCCCCAACAACATTACTTCATTCCACCAACTCTGACTCCAACCACACTACTGTCCAACAATCTATCACGATGACACCATAGGAAAGGCACAATACAGAAAGAGGCCATGGTATGCCATCAGGCAGGCTGGGAGGTTCCCTGCCTTAATCACTGAAGACTCTTTGAATTTCACCTGAAACTGAAAGTACTGTAAAATGCCTTATAAATCCAAAAATAATATTTCGGTCTGTAAATTATATGAGAAGCTGTTAATATTTTTCTGTTACGATTATCCGTCGTATTTTATAAATGAAATTACCTCTGAAGACAAACTTATATCTCCTCAGATTTGTTCTTTATTTATGAATATGTTACATAACACATTTCTTACAGAAACATACCACTGAGCGTCATCCTGCGAAGATTATGATTCACTATGTTAAGATTGCGGACTTTTGTACATTAATTGGTTTGCATGGAATCTTACTCAACGAGTATCAAAGGACTTTATAAGACGATATATGCGAAGTTACAGAACCTCATTTTGAGACACAGGATTTTGAGATATGAAATCAATGAAACAAAATGGCGTATGGCTTTTAGTGCCGGGAGTGTCCGAGGAAAACATTCGGCTCGCCAGATGCAGGTATTTCTTATTTGACGCCCGTAGGCAACCTACACGTCATGACGAGGATAAAATGATGATGATGATGATGGAGACGACACATACACCGAGTCCCAGCGTCAGTGGAATAAATCAATTATGGTTAAAATTCCTGACCCTGCCGGGAATCGATACCAGGACTCCCGTAACCAATGACCAGCATGCTAACCATTTAGCCACGGACATTTTGAGATATAATTAAGAAGATAGCAGTTTATCATAATTTATTTGCCCTACCTTTGTCCCGTTTCCCTACGGGTTCGGGTCTGAGGTGAAATGAATCTGTCGTGTAGGGTTTTTATGACCGGATGCCCTTTCTAATGTCAACCTCGTCAGAGGATTTAATACGATGAAATGAATGACGTGATATATGACAGTAGAAAGGGAGAGGGTGAAGCTCGATGCCGGCACATAGCCTACTCCTGTCGAATAGCACCAAGGGGTCTGCTCAAGGCTTAAAGTCACCATCCGACGGACGAATCACCTTCAGCAGCGACACATGCCCTCACTCCGTATGAGCACTGCCGAGAGGTTTGTAATTGCATACCACCACCTCCCCTATTCTGATGTTGAAAACTTTTTCGAGTAATGGTACTCTAACCGCCTAACCACGGTATCAGATCGTTTAGAGTTTAACGCCTTAACGATCATAGCCACCAGTTTAGCTTAGTAGCGCATATAAATTCTGTCTGTGCTGATATTTCTTAGATTGTAGATTTTAGATTTATTAGATTAAATTATTGCTTTCTCCCATAACACCGCCATCATGACGTATATCTCTTTACATTCTAAACTAGTGTATCTGGAGTGAACTGCATTTAGGATAAAGAAACATCCTTTCGCAAATGAAATAGGCCAATATCCATCAATCGATCTCAAGGTAATTTAGATATACCTGAGAAAATAACCTTGTTTTTAGCGTCCTGAAAATGTGCAAAAAAAACCTCGCTGCATATACGGGAAATTAAAGTCGTAAGCTTGCCATTGTGACTGTTGCCCATAATGGCTGCAGAAAATGGAGTATCGCATGGTGCAGGGTGACGATGTTGTCAGCCAAATTGCTTAGTTTATGCGAACGGATCCATTGCCTCTCACAACACACATCTTCTCAGGTAGTCTCCCGAAGCAGAGTTAACCACTCAGTCAGTGGGGAGGGGGGGGGGGAGCAACCCGGGTCTTTGTGAAAGAAGGAGGTACGCTGTCATTATTTTCTGAATTCTGTAAAGTTTCTGTTTCTTTTAGTACGATTTCTTAACTTTGGTTTCCTCGTCTTCTCTTGGTACACATCTTAAAACCTGCAACTGAGATGCGTGCAACGGTAATTATTTCCTTGAAGTAAGTGTAAAATGTTATAGTCCGACTCCTGGTCTGAGTAGCAAAGTTCATTTCGGAAATTCCCTCGTACGGTTCCCGCCTAGCCCGAAGATTTTAGCCTCGTCTGGTTAATGCGATTGACTTGGGGACTGGACGTTTGTGTTCGTCTTAGCTCACACCTCTTTATTTGCGCACATCACAAAACACTACAACCACCACAGGAATATACAACACTGAATACGTCCCTCCACGCAGGGTCGGCATCAATTAGTGCATCTTGACGCAAAACTGGGTCAAACCCACGTATAGTGCCGACCCTCGAAACAGAGGGAAAAGAAATGTGTAATTTTACCAAAAATACTTGTATAAATATTTCCCTTTTGTTCGGCTGCACACTTCACATAAAAAATCTAATAGTTGCACACTTGTACTGCCAGGTTAGTGGACTGGTCCATAACACCACTCAGTGAAAGTCAGTTGTTGTGTGCTTCATGGTACCGTCAGCGTACATTCCAAGGACGGGTAACTGAACACTGCGAAAGTGTGATAATATAGGAAATGTTGCCGTTAAAAGTACATGGCTGTGAAGACCAGTACTACAAAATTGAACAGAAATAATTAAAATGAGATTTATGACAATGCCACTTCTTTGCCTGGAGCAATGCTTGATGCAACGTATCTGCTGAAGAACAGTTCGTTGTTTTTCTTTCCCTCCACCACTCCAAAAATGATAAAGGAAGAATAAACATCGTGAATGCTTAAAGGGAACAACTCAGCCCTTTGATATTCCACTGTGTTATAATGCGACGGGAGAATATTCCACGATATCGGTTCTAAAAGCGTCAAGATTTTGTTTGTCTGAAGTGATCCTCTTGTACTTCTTCACCCTCCACAATGGGTTAGAATAACATTTCTGCTCAGAGTAGGTAGAAATAATAACACCGGATGAACTGGAAATTCCATTCTTAAAATATTGTTTAAGACGGTACTTTTCTTTCAAAGCACCGAGCTCGATAGCTGCAGTCGCTTAAGTGCGGCCAGTATCCAGTATTCGGGAGATAGCAGGTTCGAACCCCACTGTCGGCAGCCCTGAAAATGGTTTTCTGTGGTTTCCTTTTCACACCAGGCAAATGCTGGGGCTGTACCTTAATTAAGGCCATGGCCGCTTCCTTCCCACTCCTAGCCCTTTCCGGTCCCATCGTCGCTGTAAGACCTATCTGTGTTGGTGCGACGTAAAACAACTAGCAAAAAAAAAATTTTCAAGCAAGCAATACAATAATTATGAGCCGAGTAACCTCCTAAGAACGTTTACTGTTGGTCGAAAATATTTGAAACTGATTCGTTTTAAGGGTATAATATACTGTTAATATGCTTGCCCATCACTGTACTCTTTTATACTGTATAGAAATATAGACAGTTTTCAAACTGACGCAAAGAGACTGAACAAGCTCCTAACAATCCACATCCATACTTCCAAATGTTTACTATTGGTTGAAAAAATGCGTCATCGGTCATAAAATTGAAAAATTAAATTTTTGGGATTCGTTACATCCATCATTACATATTTATTCACGGTAATATGAGGACAGTCGACGTCGGGCGTTAAGGGATTTATTGCCGACAGCTTTCTTTTAGGTAGGCTATATGCAGTTTATCCTCCCATTCTAATGGATCGACTTTGACACACATCCTGTAAATAGAACAAAGTTACCAGTGAATGGAATCGGGTGTATATCACACAACGTTCTATGAATTCACAGTTGTAAATGAGTAACGGAGGAATACTTCTTCTTCTTTCCTCTTCATCTTTCCAGTTATCTGAGGTCGATATTAATGTGTATTGAAGCCAGTTCGTCACGACAATCCAATATGGTGGTAGAATATATCCAATATTCCATGCTTCTGTGGTGGATGGTTGAAATTGTGACGTGCAGTATGACGTAGATGAAGATCAAGACAATCAGAAACACCCAACCTATGAGCTAGAAGAATTAACCAAACGGGGTTAGAATCCCCCCATTCGACCAGTAACCGAACCCGGGTCCCTCTAAACCGAAGGCCACTGCACTGGCATTTCAGCCAAAGCGTCAAACAACTTACTAACGAAGGATATAAAGCAAAGGCGGGCAAAATTCGGCTCAATAAGGAGTGTCCCAGGCCAGGCAGGTAAAGGAGCAGAGTATGCGCTCTGAGGGAAGGTACAGCCTAGCAGAAACCTGCACGGCTCTTAACTACAGCTAGTAAAGTGGGTGCGAAACTAAACAGATTTCAACTCTTAACAGCATTATTGTTCTTATGTCTCCTTCTGTTCAGTGCATTAGATTATGGAGAGGAAACAAACGTCATTAATTTGACATGTGATAACTAACTATCCCTTTGACTCATATTTATCGTTCGTTTATCCAATCCTTGTCCCGTTTCTCTACGGGGTCGGGAATGAGGTGAGATGAATATGTGATGGCGGGTTTTTATGACAGGATGCCCTTCCTGACATTAACCTCATCAGATGAGTTAATGAGTTGAAATGGATGATGTGATATATAGCAGGAAGGTAGAGGGTGAAAGCCGGTGCCGGCACATAGCCTACTCCTGTCGAATAGCACCAAGGGGTCTGCTGAAGGCTTAACGTCTTCGTCCCGCGGACGAATCACCGTCAACAACGTCATTTTCCCTCACTCCATAGGAGCATTAGGGAGAGATTTGGAATTTAATCCAGGCTAGTGATTAGAAATTGTATACCACCGCATCCCGTACCCTGTAATTCAATATTATGATGGTTAAAATTTTGTCGACCAACGTGACTCGAACCGACTAACCTTGATGTCAAACCGTTTGGACTTCAACGCCTTAATGATCACGGCCACCAGGCGGGCAAGAGCTTTATCACACTAATATTTATTATTATTAATTGCTCCTCCACCTTGAAGCTGCCGGAAGACAAAGAATATACAGTACAGTCAATATTGATTAAGAAAAATAGTAAGTAAAGTACTCAATAATTAAATATAATTGTGAAATTAGATCTACAAATTTAAACAATTAATGAAGTTAAAAGCTACAAAAACATTTAAAACATTTCTTTCTTTCTTTCTTTCTTTCTTTCTTAATCCGTTTACCCTCCAGGGTCGGTTTTTCCCTCGGACTCAGCGAGGGATCCCTCCTCTACCGCCTCAAGGCTAGTGTTCTGAAGCGAGTTTGGGTTGGGGTATACAACTGTGGAGAATGACCAGTACCTCGCCCTGGCGTCCATACCTGCTATGCTGAACAGGTGCCTTGTCACGGGATGGGAAGATTGAAAGGGATAGACACGGAAGAGAGAAGGAAGCGGCCGTGGCATTAATTTAGGTACCATCCCGGCATTTGCTTGGAGGAGAAGTGGGAAACTATGGAAAACCACTTCGAGAATGGCTGAGTTGGGAATCGAACCCCCTCTACTCAGTTGACCTCACGAGGCTGAGTGCACCCCGTTCCAGCCCTCGTACTACTTTTCAAATTTCGTGGCAGAGCCGGGAATAGAACCCGGGCCTCAGGGGGTGGCAGCTAATCACACTAACCACTACACCACAGAGGCGGACCATAAAACATTTTAAAAATATCGTAAAATGAAGTTTAATTCGGACCTGAGGACCTGGTCTTATTCCGAGGAGTAGTCCATAGATGACGCCACAATGTGAGGATTGACGCCCTTGAGAGGTTTCGAAATACTGTAGGCCAACGTAAAAGTTTGTTTAAGAATGCAGTATATACATTGAACAACGAATAGAACTGTACGATTTATTCCGTAAGCATACGGTACTCAGCCAGGTACACTCGAGAACTTTAGTATCTCGTGGCCAGAAATACCATAACACATGTACACGTATGAAGAGCGAAGGGAGGTGGAGAGAGTGAAGTACGGGATATCTAGCATCAACGAAACACACGGAAGGGAAGGTACTTGATCCCCGCCCGTCCGCAAGTCTCCGCTGGCTTCACAACGGTGACAGAGGTGAATGAGGTGAGTCCTTGAAGGCAACAGACGTACAGTGTATATTCAAATTCAAATTCTCCAGTTTCTTTTTTGTTCTTGTGTGCGAAGGTTGGCTGAAAATATAGCGATCCCCACCATGACTTCATTATCATCACGCTGAACCACTGTAAGAAAGAATGAACCACATTTTCGTCAATATTGGCCCTATTAAATTAAACTACTTTAATACTCATGCGCACACTGTCAAAAGAAGAATTGATATACTTTGCGCTAAAATATACACGGATATCAAATTTGAACGGAATAAATAAAGATGAAAGGAGGTAACTGTTTCATAGAAAGATTTAGGGCCTACCCTTTTACTGGAATATTATACCATTATGGGAAATGGGGTAGAAATTAAATGGGATAAAATGACAAATACAAATACAAGACAGAAACAGCGCTTACATTTAAAAGTCCTGTAAATGAAAAATATTATTCACAATCCAAACAAATAATGGTAGGTAATAAAAATAAGACATTCTCATAATAACATGTCTTAAAAGAAACAAATGTGTGCGTGTTGTACGAAAAATGTAAAAAAAAAAATGAACGCTTCCAGCACACGAAAATAATTGTATTTGTAAAATCTGAAACAGTGCCCTAGTTTTCTATAAAAATAATAATTTTCTAGCAATTCAAATTATTTGAAGAAACTAATTAGGGGAAAACGGACAGAATGATTCGTCATTACTTTGTTAATAGCAAGGGTGTTTGGAAAACCTTTCCTATGGATTTCTTGTCAGCGCTGATCAAACAATTAAATGCCACACGTATTGGGACGGGATTATATCGTGCACATTTTTTCACAAGAAAATTATAGTTAATGAATTGTTTTCCTTGATTAGGAGAAGCCAGTATAGCCAGAATATTTAACTATAGAAACATCTTAATCAGTTCCAGAGAAAATGGTGTTGGGAGTGACCTCTGAGTGCGTAACGGGACAGGCCACCCCTCCTGGACGACGAACACATGTGACGTTGCCTTGGTTACTTCTCCTTCATCCTGAGGCTTGGCCAATATCTTCCTCCAAACGTTACCTGTTTCCTTTTCTATCCAGAATTCTTGTGATCGCGATTGTACAGTGCTGAGGTTTTGCTTGCACCGTTTCTGTGCATATCGCCATCTAGTCTTTACAGCACAAACTAGGAATATTAGAAGTGGCTGCTCTCGGCTCTTGGCGCGCTCATGCCGTTAGCTCAAGAAACGGTGCTCTCTCAAGACCAATTACAAACTATCAGACCTTAATGCAGAATGCAACGTGGCGGAATCATTGGGCCACTGTCTGCTGTGGGACGCCGTTGGGCATTAATTCTTAATAATATAACTAACGCCGGTAACGTTCATAATATTCGTAAAGAAGAATTAGTATATAAAATATAAGTCATGTTTCCATAGTTAGAAATCATGAAACGGTTTAAAACAATATACCAAAATTGAAACAAGTATTCGACGAACTTATATAACAATGCACCAGTACATTTTCCAACGAAAAAAATTAATGTAATTAACATACATTGATAAAACAACAACACACAACACGTTACAAGATAAACACAAATCATTCATAACAGAGAAATAACATATCGTACCTCTGTAAATAAGATATCCAGCAAGCAAGACTACTTTAAATATGCATATGACTCGCTAACATAAACCTACAACACATGCACTTGAAAGTGACCAAATTTAACCAAAATTCGTTGGTAAAACACAACAACGCACACAGAACACATTACAAGAAAAACACCCATAGCACAGAAATGGCATACCGTACTCAGTAAATAAGAAATTCGGCAACCTAAAATACTGTACTTTAAATATCAAAATGACTCACTAACATAACCCTACAGCAAGTTCACTTTAAAATGAGAAAATTAAACCGACATTCGTTGGTAAATATCATCAATGCACAACATATTACAAGAAAACTTAAATTGCAGAGGACAAGGAAATAACATTCTCAACATATACACATTCACCAGCCTAGTCCTACTTGAAATATACAATTAAAAGTGTATTTATAATTATTGACAAAAACATTTGCTAACACCTTAATACACTTTTCAATCATCGTTTTCAGTTTCACACTACACTGATACTTATCAAGGTTACATACACTACTCTCCATTAACTGAAATCATAACACTACCAGTGGCTCTCTTTGATTCTGTTACTTAACAAATTCTGGTTTCTAACTGTCACTAATTAACACTTGGAAATAGTCGGAACACAGCACAACACAAGGACATGACCATGAATGATGGAAACTTCAAACCACCTCTCTTCACTTGATTAAAGTACATCATCATTTCCCTGTCACTATCCACAAGCTATTCACTTCCAGACTGCAACATTTTGATGCAGACATCACACTTTCTACATAAAATTTTAATCACTTGCAAACCGGTGTAGCTGTCAATGCAGACGAATATCCACAATGTTTCAAGAGAAACTGTGATATGAACTATTTATTCTAGTGCAGGCACTAACACATATAAATTATCAATACTTGCATCATGGCTATTGATATAGACATTATGAGCAAAGTCTTTCAAAGAAATTCACCTAGTTTTGCAGACCTTATCTTCAATACAACTAACACTTCGATGTTTATTTCAGACTCAGGAATTTGTTCCTGAGAAGCATTATAAGTGCAACCACTCAATCTCCTGTAGACACCAAATCTTCCCTCTAAACTGTCTGTCTGCAATTGGGCAGTAAGCACATAAGACCAGTGATACTTATTGAAAATATACGAACACACTTCTATCACTACGGTAATTGTGTATATATAAAATTAATGTATGTTTCACTTGTCAGTCCTCCTCCTGTTTATGACATGTGCCAGAAGACTATGTATATTTTTAAACATGAAAGGAATGAAAGGTTCATGTTATCAGGACCTGTAATTGGACTAGCATCTTCATATCTGGTATATGTACCTTTCATGGGATGCTGTGTATTACAAACTGATCACTTTTGAATTAATTTTTGAAACTGGATTTTGCTATCAGAAACATCCACACCATGACTTTTAAGCCATTACAACCCAGCAACATTCTTATGGTTCGAACCCCACTGTCGGCAGCCCTGAAGATGGTTTTCCGTGGTTTCCCATTTTCACACCAGGCAAATGCTGGGGCTGTACCTTAATTAAGGCCACGGCCGCTTCTTTCCCACTCCTAGCCCTCTCCTGTCCCATCGTCGCCGTAAGACCTATCTGTGTCGGTGCGACGTAAAGCAACTTGCAAAAAAAAAAAAAAAAAAAAAAAAAAACATTCTTATGATCAAAGAATATACTGATAATGATACTTTCTGTCTTTATTGTTCTTGGATACAGAGCCTTCCTAGATAAATTTGTTGCCATTTTTAGTAACCCTCCCTTCCCTTAATGAAACGACTCTTTAACGTCTGAAAATTTGGCCTCAATAGTTGTAAATTTACAGACTGACTCTGTACCAACATCAACATTCACCACTTCACTTAAAACAGCGAATGTCTTATCAACGTTTGGTATAACAAGATAATGTCGCAGCCCATATCAGTAGTTCTGGAGAGTATCTTATTTGATTAGTTATAGATAGCTCTAACTGTTCCGGGACAAATTTTATTTTACTAATTCTCTTCATTAAACCCACAGTCTAACTCAAGTGCATTTTTTCAAAAGAATCATCACAAGGGAAAATTTATCAGTGAGACCAATATTATCATCAGAATAACTTGTGAGATGACTTAACAAAGTATCAAACTTCGTCCTTCATATTTCAGGTCTTCACAAGCATCATATTCCAATATAAACCTAAAATGCTCTGTAGGCAAACACACATTTTGTGAAACCCTTGAACTGCAAATGAACTAGGAACTTTACTCACTGATGGAACGTTAATAAATGACTCATCATCCATTTTCACAAACAACACATAACCTTCCTTCACTATTACAGCGAATGGCTTAACGAATTTCTTTTGAACTTCACAGATGAATGAGGTAAAATCTGTAATTTTGTCACTTTCAAGCCACTTACTTAAATAACGTCGATATACTAAAACCATCACTAACACATTAAAAATATCTAGATAACCAATAAAAGAACCAATAAAACGACACTGCAACGCTATTCAACATACAAAAATATTCGGTGGAAAATTAAATCGCGAATTCCAGTAGCAAGATAACCTCAACTAACCACACACGTGAGCGGTTTAAACCGAACTGAATGTAAACATGGTCCCACACACCGTCTACACGTGGACCAATGTGGCTGACATTTTGTCACGTATCGAAATATGCTTTGAGGTCTGATAATATTTTAGTTGATGTTGGCTCTCTCATTGCCCACCTGTGATATCAAGCTTTGAAAACGTTTGAGTAAAAATATAATGATGATTGTCTCTCCCGACCATTAATTTCCTTGCATTATGGTTTCATTGAGACAACTGCATATAAATGTAGAAGTTCGTAAGTAAACTTCAGGGTGACACCTATTGCAAATATAGATACGTAATATTTATTCCAATCCTTATGCATAACTTTAAGATACACTCACTTTTTCACTCAGTGAATATGTTGTTTTGTGATCTAGTTTTTGAATATTTGACATTTCTGTGTTAAGTGTTTAGGACTTGACTTTAGGTCAGTTCTGGAGAGTTCCGTCCTTGTGCTGGTAGTCTTGATCCAGTGAGATTCAGTGTTTTGCAACGGAGCTCTGATGTGTCCCGTATACCAAGTTTAAAAGTTGTTCCAGTGTAAAATTTCGAGTAGCCTACTTTCTTCGTGTAAGTTCATAATCAATTGGAAAATTGCACATGTCTCTTCTGAATGTAATGTATGAATTAGTTCCTGTTGAGTAGTTCATTGTTCGTTCTTAAATCTGTTCAGTACCATAAGTGACACATGTTTTGTTAAGATTTTATTTCAAGCTGTTTTATAAGTCGTTGGCGGGAAACTCACCTAGCATGAGTATGAGTACACTTTAATCGATAATTTACTGAGCGTTTTGTTGAGAGCTGAGACCTTAGGAAATCGGTTATATGGTTTAATACGCTTCCGAACACCCTTCGTCAACTCGATCAGGAATAACGCCCAATAACGTACAAATACAGAACGTAACGTACAAATAAGGGCTTGTTCAGTTCAATTTGACTGCACGTGACGAATTTGAAGACTGGAATAACTTAAGCAGGCAATGGGGCTGACATTAAGGCACGTCTTCCACAGATCTCCATTCCTCTCCCTCCCTTCCCAGTAGGCTGTCTCGCCCATCCCTAAATCACGACCTTTCGATATTTGGCGCATGAAAAAGTGTACAGGAGGTAGATGATAAGAAAAAACTTTTCCTATAGGCTTGGTAACACGCATTGTTACGATTAGAATAATATTAAACTAGGCAAATAATAAAATGGCGTATGGCTTTTAGTGCCGGGAGTGTCCGAAGACAAGTTCTGCTCGCCAGATGCAGGCCTTTCTTGATTTGATTCCCATAGGCGACCTGCGCGTCGTGATTAGGATGAAATGATGATGATGAAGACGACACATACATCCAACCCCATGCCAGAGAAATTAACCAATTATGGTTAAAATTCCCGACCCTGCCGGGAATCGTACCCGGGACCCCTGTGACCAAAGTCAAGCACGCTAACCATTTAGCCTTGGAGCCGGACATTAAACGAGGTATTACAGTTTTCTTAGTTTATTTGTGCTTAGGCCTTCCACCCAGCTCCTGCCTCTTCGACATGAATCGCACCTAGAGAAGCTAAGGCCCCAATCACCCTTACTCGCCACTTAAATATATAAGGTTTTATCGAATTTCACTTAAACATTTTTCCGTAATGCTCTAACAGATATACAAACAGACAAAAAATGAGCATAGTCGGACATAGGTCATTACATGCCCTATCTGACAAAGAAACGAAGTAGCAGATCGGTTTTTGAAAATACAGACAGACGAATATAAATCGATTCATTAACTCTAGTTTTATGTTATTTCCCGGACGATCTGGAATGATCGCTCCCATAGAAGTTCATACGCTTCAATCTCATTTAGTCCTTAAATGATTGATTAATTATCCATTATTTTATAAAGTTCATGTTTATCCTTAATTAGTTGTTCTTAATTGTATGGGATGCAATTCCCTGCTATATTACTTTGCTGTATATTTATTATGAAAACACTGTGCTGGAAGTAATTATATTCCTACGTGTCCTAGCCATTAGCGCTGAAAGTAATAACTGAAATCAGTCGAAATAAATTTCATGCTACTAAGTACCAATGTTTCCGTGAAATAGTATATAATAACGAATGAAAAGAGAAAGTAGCCTGTAGTACCGTTGTGCACATACCTCAGTAATTACACATTTCTAGTTTCGCTTTCACGTATTAGTGTATTAGGTCCATACAATATTTTTAAAAGTACACTGACTGACAGAGCAAATGCAACACCAAGAAGGAGTGGTTCGAAAGGGATGAAAGTTGGGGAAAAAACTGAGATGGCACGGACGAATAATTGGTGTTTATTTCAAACCGATATGCAGGTTACACAATGCGCACGGCAGCGACTCAGTAGGATGTAGGACAACCGCGAGCGGCGATGCACGCAGAAACACGTCGAGGTACAGAGTCAATAAGAGTGCGGATGGTGTCCTGAGGGATGGTTCTCCATTCTCTGTCAACCATTTGCCACAGTTGGTCGTCCGTACGAGGCTGGGGCAGAGTTTGCAAACGGCGTCCAATGAGATCCCACACGTGTTCGATTGCTGAGAGATCCGGAGAGTACGCTGGCCACGGAAGCATCTGTACACCTCGTAGAGCCTGTTGGGAGATGCGAGCAGTGTGTGGGCGGGCATTATCCTGCTGAAACAGAGAAACAGAGCACTGGGCAGCCCCTGAAGGTACGGGAGTGCCACCGGCCGCAGCACATGCTGCACGTAGCGGTGGGCATTTAACGTGCCTTGAATACGCACTAGAGGTGACGTGGAATCATACGCAATAGCGCCCCAAACCATGATGCCGCGTTGTCTAGCGGTAGGGCGCTCCACAGTTACTGCCGGATTTGACCTTTCTCCACGCCGACGCCACACTCGTCTGCGGTGACTATCACTGACAGAACAGAAGCGTGACTCATCGGAGAACACGACGTTCCGCCATTCCCTCGTCCAAGTCGCTCTAGCCCGGCACCATGCCAGGCGTGCACGTCTATGCTGTGGAGTCAATGGTAGTCTTCTGAGCGGGCGCCGGGAGTGCAGGCCTCCTTCAACCAATCGACGGGAAATTGTTCTGGTCGATATTGGAACAGCCAGGGTGTCTTGCACATGCTGAAGAATGGCGGTTGACGTGGCGTGCGGGGCTGCCACCGCTTGGCGGCGGATGCGCCGATCCTCGCGTGCTAACGTCACTCGGGCTGCGCCTGGACCCCTCGCACGTGCCACATGTCCCTGCGCCAACCATCTTCGCCACAGGCGCTGCACCGTGGACACATCCCTATGGGTATCGGCTGCGATTTGACGAAGCGACCAACCTGCCCTTCTCAGCCCGATCACCATACCCCTCGTAAAGTCGTCTGTCTGCTGGAAATGCCTCCGTTGACGGCGGCCTGGCATTCTTAGCTATACACGTGTCCTGTGGCACACGACAACACGTTCTACAATGACTGTCGGCTGAGAAATCATGGTACGAAGTGGGCCATTCGCCAACGCCGTGTCCCATTTATCGTTCGCTACGTGCGCAGCACAGCGGCGCATTTCACATCATGAGCATACCTCAGTGACGTCAGTCTACCCTGCAATCGGCATAAAGTTCTGACCACTCCTTCTTGGTGTTGCATTTGCTCTGTCAGTCAGTGTATTTCCTCATAGTTGTAAACAATATCAAGAGCAGGATATGCAAAATAAGCGTTCAACGCTCTGATTTCTTTAATAGTAAATAACATAGTTAGTTGGGTAGTAAAATAACTAACCATGGCAGAAGTAAGGAGGACATAAAATGTATACTAGCACAAGCAAGGAAGAGCTCTCTTAAGAAAAGAAATTTTCTCACTTCAAACATTGATATAAGAATTAGAAAGATGTTTCTGAAGACTTTCATCTGGAGTATGGCATTGTTTGGAAGTGAAAAACTAGCTCAGAAAGAAAGAGAATAGAAGCTTTTGAAATGTGCTGTTACAGAGGAATGCTGAAGGTTAGATGGCTATATCGATTCACGAATGAGTAGGTACTGAATTAAATTGGTGAGAGGAGATCGATTCGGATTAATATGACGAGAAGGAGAGATAGAATGATAGGACACATTTTAAGACACCCAGGACTTTTCATTTAGTTTTTGAAGGACGTGTTGGCGGTAAGAACGGTAGGGGTAGACCAAGGTATGAATATGACAAGCAGATTAGAGCCGGTGTAGGATGCCATAGTTACGTAGAAATGGAAAGGTTAGCACAGGGTAGGGTGGCATGGAGTGGTGCATCAAACCAGTCTATGGACTGATGACTCAAACAACAACAACAACAACAACAACAACAACAACAACAACAACAACAACAACAACAACAATTGCGGAACGTGGAATCCTAGCAACAGCGACTCGCCTTTTGCAGTCCAAATATCACATTGGACGACATTTGAAGCAGGACCCTCTTGACGAGAATATTTTTTTTCTTTTTTTGCAAGTTGCTTTACGTCGCACCGACTTAGATAGGTCTTACGGCGACAATGGACAGGAAGGGGCTAGGAGTGGGAAGGAAGCGTCCGTGGCCTTAATTAAGGTACAGCCCCAGCATTTGCCTGGTGTGAAAATTGAAAACCACGGAAAACCACCTTCAGGTCTGCGGTCAGTGGGGTTCGAACCCACTATCTACCGAATACTGGATACTGGCCGCACTTAAGCGACTGAAGATATCGACCTCGCTGACGAAAACAAAGTGACGATATTTTTCAGCTATAAATATCCTCAAATGTGGAATATTTTGAAGGAGGACTCACGACCGTGTGATTGGGAATCTACGTAAATGATCGTAAGATCGGTAATGATCTGAAACTGCAAGCTACCAAGAGAGTTTGCTTCGTGGTTTGGTTCACATGTCTGGGAGTTTACATTCAGTTATGAAGATAGTTTCCCATTGTTTCCCATTTTCACACCAGTGAAATGCTGAAGCAGTACCTGAATTATGGCCACGGTTTCTTCCTTCCCATTCATAGGACGTCCTATCCCACCGTCACCGTAAGACTTGTGTCGGTGTGACGTAAAGGAAATAGCAAAAGAACATATTAATAATAATAATAATAATAATACAATCTTAATTAGAGTTTACAGTGGCATAGCCTCTAATATTATGCCAAGCCCAACTCTATTACACTCAATTTACTTAATCTGGCGAGTCTCGTTGTAACTACACCTACAGTACACTTAGAGATTGCCCTCTTATTTACATATATGTGAACACTTCTTTACTGTATTTACACATATAATTTATACTTGGTTAATTAACTTACTCTTAAATGTCTTGGACACCAGCCACTACTTTTAGTGACGAAGTTGTAGATCATGACTCTTGTTACTACTCTCAAGGCGTGGGGCGATAAGCTCACATATTTGGTTATGAATCAGGAAGAGAATATCGTGGTCGCACTCCCTCAATTTAGAATCATGATTGGCAATAGCATTAATTAGTATGGTTATAAAAATTAAACTTATATAAGTACTTTAAACAAAATTAAACTGTATTACCTTAATTTAAAAAAATATATTGCGGAATAGGTTGTCAGATTTAATTAAAGCAATATATGTAATATATATGTATCTTATAAATAAAATTGGATGTTGGTATATTTGACGTTATTTGGCGTTAATAGACTCAAGAACTACTGGACCGATTTCGCTGAAATTTTCCCAGTTTATTCTTATTACATCTGAGAGGGATTATGAAGTGGTTTGAACGAAATATGATTGGTAGTTCGGCACTGGAGATGAGAAGGGTTGAAAAAGAAAATATGGGAGGATAAGGAAACCGCAAGATAAGTCTGAACAGCTGGTTGCGTACCCAACAGTATGCGAAGATTATGATGTGTTTCTTAAAACTTATTTCTGCTTTTATCTTCTATATAATATTATATTATATGAAAATGAAAAGTCCAATTTTGTCCCCATGGCACAGGGGGTGAGAAGGTGAGAAAATGTCTCAAATTACAGAGATTACGGATGAATGTGTGTATGTTCCAGCATAGCTCTCAACCAAATTTGATCCATAGTCTTTCCGGTAGCTGAGATGAACTGTGACACTCTGAATGTCGTTTAAGTCAAAGTTCGTTCCCAATGGGTATGGTAAACATAATATGACTTACCGTTTATGAAAGAAAACTGTAGGGTAAGACACACATAGGGGTGGGATCGTACAGTATATAAAATTACTGTCATGACTGACTGACTGACTGATTCATCATCGTCGAGCCAAAATTCCTGGACATAACGAAATGAAATTTTGGATGTTAAATTTATATTACGATGTAGATGCATGCTAAGGGAGGATTTTTGGATATTCCGCTGCTAAAGGGGTGAACAGGGGAACGAATTTTTAGAATGTGTATCTAAACCTCAAAAACTTAACAGTTTAAAGACGTGAACATTAGTATTTGTAATCTCCTTTAAGAATAAGGAAACACGTGTATTTTTGTTTCCGGAAATTCCTTTCTAAGGGGGGGGGGGGGAGTGCGTTGAAAAGAGGTTAAAAAGAGGTTGAATACTTTTTACAAGGATACTTATATCTTAAAAACTGAAGATGTTACAGACGAGGAAATTGGTGTTTGGAATCTTCTTTAAAAATAAACACATTTTTTATTTTTGGAAAATCAAGTTTAATAGCGGTGAACGGCATTGACAAAGGGGGTGAATTTTTAAAATACTATATATATATATATATCTACACTATTTCTCAGAAAGGTAACATTTTACACACGTGAAAATTGGTATTTGGAATGTCCCGTGAAAGTAAAGAAACACACGTAATTTGTTTTCGGAAAGTCCGCTTAAGGGGAACTGAAAAAGGGGATGAATTTTTAAATGGAGCGTATCAACAGCACATCTCAAAAACGTAAAATGTTACGGACGTGAAAATTGGTATTTTTAATCTCTTTTAAAAGCAAAGAACCACATATCTTTTGTTTCCGGAAAAAAACACTTAAGAGAAGGAGTTAAAAAGGACTGAAAAGGGAGTGGAATTCGTTTTATTAGGATGCTGATATCTCAAAAATTGAAGATTTTACAGATGTGAAAATTGGTATTTGGAGTCTACATTAAAACTAAAGAAATACGTATTATTTGTTTTCGGAAAATCAACTTAAGGGTTTGAAAGAATTGAAAAAGTTGAATTCATTGTATGGGGATACTTATATTTCAGTAATTAAAGGTGTTGTGGACGTGAAAATTGGTATTTGAAATCTACTTTAAAAATAAAGAAACACGATTCTCTTGTTTTCGGAAAATCCACATAAATGGAATATTTGAGACATTAGTTGAATCAATTTTTACGAGGATACTTGCATCTCAAAAACTGAAGATCTTATAAACGTGAGAATCGGTATATGGAATATCCTTTAAAAATAAAGGAAGGTGCATTTTTTTGTTTTCGTATAATCTACTTAGATGGATTGGGAGTGGGGGTAGGAGTGATAAAGGGGTTGAATTATTTTTACGCGGATACTTATATTTCAAAAACTGAAGATGGTACTGACGTGGAAACAGGTATTTATAATTTCCTTTAAAAATAAACATTTTTTAGACTTGAGAGAAGATTATTTCTCACACCTAGAGTTCTAAGTCGCATCTTAGCCCCAAAAGGCAATAGAAAAAACGTGGTGTACAAAAACTTTCTCGGGTAAATGAAACTCAGTTCTTCGGTGAGTCTTTATATTTTAGGGATTTTCAGAAAATGTCTTAGTACAGTACCGAGGAACGATTACTTTTATCAGATGACGAAATCCACGCATGCAAAGCCACGGATAACTGCTAGTATATATTGAACCCATGACCTTTGTGCCCTAAGAATTTTAAGTATGAAAATTTACTACATTTCTGAACATTTCTTGTTATAATGGGAGTGACACGTGGATACTTTCCGTCCGACGCTCTGAGATGTGACGTCATCCCCACGTGTCGGCAGTGGAAGGATACAGAAGAAAGTTTGTGTTGAATAAATAGAATTAAATGAAAGAATGATTGGTGAATGCGATATAATGATGGTCCTGTATTTATCCTTAAGACAATTGGTCTTTAGTAAGACGGATTTGAGACTGCAAAGCCATTTCTGGGGATTATTTCAGAAGGGCGCGCGTGTCTAGCGTCCCCACGTGAAGTCGACAGAAAAGTAGCGCCTATCAAATAAGGTCATATGATCAGTTAAATTAATAAACATAAATTTTAAATGTCCGGGAACACTACTGATAGCCATGTAGCAAGTATGTGGTTACATCCAAAACTCTTTTAAATACGGTTCATTTAATTCGAAAAGGTTACGCAAATTTTCTTGGCGGCAAAGGGTAAATGCCTGGAGAGAGATGATAATGGCTATAAATATAGAAGGGACGCCATGTTGAAACCCCTGCATTGTGTTATTGAACCTTGAGCGAGAGAGTTAGACTGTTCTGTAAATCAAACGACAAAAAGTGTACTAAGTCCGACGAACAGATTTTGGCCGATGTGGCTGGTGACTTGAATCCAAGTGGATTTAGTTTGATAAAAGACGGTCAAGATATTGCAGAAGCATTAAAATGTAAAATATTTTTCTGCTATAAAATGAAATTCGTGTGCGGGCAGTGACTACCATCAGTCGAGTGCGATCAACGGAGACACGTGTGAGGGGTATTTCCTTTTTTAATGTTTTATGTCCAGGAAAAATAAATAAATATTATGATCTACAGCCAAAAATGTAAAATGGCTAGATAAGCGACGGAAGGTCCGGGTGAGCCAAAGGATGGAATCCGACGTAGACCTAAGGTAGGTGCCTTGCCATCTTACCACCTACTATACCTTGTTTTGTGATGTCAAACTTAGGTGCATTTGAAATGGGTTTTTATGACGCAGTTGGTCACCCATATGTTTTCTGGCGAATGTCAGAAATATGACGAAAGGTCATTTGTTTTACTTTCTGCTTGGATAAATTTTAAAATATTGCGAGTGCTGTGTGACGTGAGGGATTCGAAGTGATATCACGTCCAGAGTAGATCGTCAATTTCCGTGAATTTATTGCCTATGCTTTTGTGATGTCAAATTAAGATAATTTAATCTGACGTAAAATTTTCTGTTTGAATTTTGACGTAAATGATGTAAGAAATCCATGGTTACCCATTTTCGATCGAGTGGAAGCGCGCTGTCGGGTTGAGAAATGTAGAGTTGTGAATTTTGTCACGAAGTGAAACGTAACTCTATGACCATTTAAACTGTGTCTGACTGACAATATATAATAGTAGAATTTTGATAGTCATTTTGTGAAAATCCAGTTTGCAAAATACGAGATTATGCGAAGTGTTCATTATTAATGTATTTGTGGGTATTATGCGTCGTGGTTTTTAAGTATTTTATTCCAGTTTTTTGTCAGTGAGAGCCGTCGCGTTGAGGCAAGAGTTAGATTTGTCGTATGAGTTGAGATAGGATTTGTGAATCAGGTGATTGGAAGCCTGTAAATGTGCCAGGATATGTATAAGCCCGAGGGAGATTTTGTGTAATGTTTGGGATGGAAAGTAGATTGCGTGAATCCACGCCAGTATTAATTTGCGACGTGTACAATTATTGTAGGGCATTTTGAAGTATAATCTATGTGCATTTTTTGGTCAGAAATATCGTATTTGTTTAATTATGTCGGCGAAGTTAAAGGTGTCATTCTTAGAAACCAGTCAGGCAAGACGAAAACAGATGTTTCAGATCACAAGCGGAGCGGGGGTCGTGTTACAATGCCGTCAGCTGATAGGGGTTCGCAGCTCGAGAATAACGGAACGTGCAGAGTGTGTTACGCATTGAAACGAGATTGCATTTCTTTGCAGTGGATAACATTAACTGTTGGATGTAGTTGAAATTTTCATCCGGGAATAACGTGTAGGTTATTAGATACTGTAAATTTGTTTAATTGAGATTGTAATGTACATCTGTGATCAAGAACATAGAGTATAATGAGCGAGGTTAGCCAATTTCAGGGTTGTCCAAAGTATAGAGCGATGGTAATGGTGATTGTTTAGTTTGTGAGGGGCGCACAAAACCTCACGGAAATGTTATGACAAGATATGACATCGTAATCGGTTTGCATTGTACGGCGAGTTACTTATGGTTTTGTACTTGATAATCAGGGTTATCCAAATAGTAATAATGGTTAGTAGTAGATAAATTAAAGTGTAATATCACGAAACAAGATAAATACTGGAAATAAGTGATGTAAATTTCTTCCAGCTACATGGATAAACAACCGACGATATACATCCAACATTATTAAATATGAATTACGTCAAGACTTGTGTAGGGACTTGTGAAAGAAACCATTCGTCCGCTGAGATAGAATTTGTTGTTCATTAGGATTTTCATTAAATCATTTAAGTTTATTTAATTATTAAATTCAGTGGAACGTATTTTGAAATAAGTTCAAATCAAGCGAATAACTTGAAGATGCATTCTGGAAATCTTAGTTTACTTTGTCTGGGGAATATGTAAATGTTAACGTAACGATTAAGGGGACATATCCGACGGTAATGGATTTTACTGCCACAAAGTATTGTGAGCATTGTTATTGTTACGTTATTTGACTTTGATTGATTGAGCAGTAAATGTGCTGGGGTTAGTAAAGTGGAAACTTTGGTCATCAACCGATGTAACTTAATTGTGTTTAGCCTTCAGCATAGAAACTTGGATGGTCATGGGGTCATCAACCTCAGTGACTTAAAGTAGGGCCATATGCCACCGTAGCATCATTTTCCTTGCGGTCATCATCCACAATGATTTTAAAGTAACTTATAAGTTTAGATGTCGTTCCATGACATAGTCGCAGGTCACATCGATTCAATTAAGGGTCCATGCCGTATAACCACAGTGTGGCACACGCCGATTGGACTGCCTTAACTATAACCAGAGTTCAGAGTTCGTGTTACGAGGGCTGGACCATAAAAAATCACTATGATGGTACATGTAGTCTCACATGGAAGCCGAATTTAAGGATTTCCATACTTTCTTTTCTTTAATTAATAATTGAGACAATGGTTTCTAGTAATGATGCCCATCAGGCAGTTATGTCAAAGGCTCACACCAGTGTTCTGACCCTATGTGTAAAATGATTGTATTGTCCAGTGGACACGATTGGATCCCAATGATACCGATGATAAATTATTATTCATTCAGAAATGATATGAATAAATAGGAATATTTTAAACAGACCTTTCATTTGAGTAGATAGATTACGATTACTGAACCCTACCTTTACCTCAGCAAGTGACGAAGAACCCGATACGACCCAAGAGACAGATCTCATGAAATTTTGCTGATAGATAAGGAAGGTAGGTATCCTTCGGTGTGGACCAAAGGGTGCAATATACATATATCAAGAAGCTGTTGGCATTGTCTGGAATTCTAATTGATCGCTGCTCAATATTTTCGTCGCAATGCTACGTATTAATAACAGGTTTGGTGACGGAATTACCTTTTATCCGAACCGAAAGTGTCCCTGGATTAATTCTGCTGTAGAAAACTCGGAGTGGATTCGTGGGTGCTGCTCGCTCTCTCTCATTATGCCATCTTCTTCTATAACTTACTCCCCTATTTAGAGTGTAATAACCCATATATGGTCACGTTCTCCTGTAAACATTTGTCAGAAAAGAACACATTATTGAAAAGCCTGTGATACTCAGGCATGCTGGGTAAGCCAGTTTCATTCTGCCTGGTGGCTTGAATAGAGACTGTTGATATACAACAGGTCTAATTGATGTCTCAGATACAGTATTTCCTAGCACTGTTCAATTCTCGAACATAGTTCGCGAATTGTGTAATTAAATTCAATCATGAATTCGAATTGATATAGCAACTGCTAAATGAATATAACTAACTAGTAACAGGCCTACGTTGAAACATAGTCCATGGTTCCTATACTGGAATACACTAAAGTCAGGCTAATTTATTCGACGTACTTAGAAGTATAAGGACAGACAGACAGCTCGATAAACCGGTAGCTACATCGCTAGATGAAATCACTCGATTGGTTGATAGGTAGATAAATAGGTAGGTAGGTAGCTAGGTAGATATGCAGATAGATCGATAGATCAAAAACAAGTCTGACCCTAGCTTAAAGAAACTTTATCATTCCACATATCTCCCCTCTACAAGTCCATCCGTTTCACACTAAGTGCCGGGTGCGCGCTAATCGCTGGTACTGAATCTCACCTACGTGGCGACGCACCTTGCAATATCTAGCCACGAGACTCCTTGCATTACAACGCTTACGGGACGGTTGGAACTCCTTTGTCAACGGGAACATTATTTTGCCCGTCGCAATTTCTTCCAAACTTAGAATTGTTTTCCAAAACCATGCCAGCTTCTAAATTATTATAATAATTATTAATTTATTGATTAAATGGAATAAGATATGTGATACCTAATTAATAATAATACATTCAAAACGGTGAAGATATGGATATATAATCCAATGAATAATATTCATAATAATAATTGCACTGAATGCCAAGAGAAGTCTGTAACCATGTTGTGCGGTTACAATGTGATGAAGATGATGATTGTTGTTTAAAGCGGCCTAACATCGAAGGTCATCGACCCTGGTTACAATGTACTATCTAATATACCGGGTGGTGCAGCTGCCCCTATTTTTCCCGAACATATGCAACCAGCTAGAATATAAATGTCTCTTAATCCTATTTTGCGCAACATCTTACAGTAATTTTATGTGCAGTTAGCCTGATGTAGACTTCTCCGCACAGTGCAAATACGGTGCAAGGGGCAGTAAGTGAGGCCCATCTCAAAAACACTGTACCATTTTATGTAGAGCGGAGTCCAATACAAACCATAGCCCCTCCTATAGCTGTCGGCAGAGAATTGCGCACCTGATTGGTTCAAGAGGCCATTTTATTTTGATAGAAAAGGGTGGTCACGGTATCATAGAAAACGTGATAGGTTAAGACCAGTTACAGACATGTCAATTCGGCGCCATTGTGTGCAGTCTCATCACATCGAAATTGATAAAAGCGTGTTTTTCATAGTATTTTATTATCTATGGCACGCAAATGCTGTACAGCAGATGTTATAGCTTACGCTGTGTAATTACTACCGTTACAGAGTTCAATAAATTCATAAAACTGGACCATAAGGCTGTGACTAAATTTGAAATAAATTTCAAATAACTCCTCACTCTCCTTTCCTTCAACTTGTCTAGATTCCATCACCTTGCATTCATTTTCTTACTTCAAATTCTTTAATTTATGACCATCAAGTTGCGGTCGAGTTCACGTCTAATCCTGGAGAGGTCTGGCAATCTAACATCTGATTTCTGAACATCTGCCTTGACGACACACATTGGTGTATTGTTCGTTCAACAACTCTGATTCATCATGACACGTGTGTTCTCTCGTATCATTCCATCAATGACGTTAATGAAAGCGAATTAAATTAATGGAAGGCAGCTCCCTTCTTCATCTTTCACAGTTGGTTGATCCTTTACAAATTCAAAGCTCCACTACTGCACTTGTTGCAGCGACATCACTTTCTCTCCGTATACATATAGAACCCTAGTGCGAGCAATGACATGATCCGTGATTTTGCTTGCGGAAAACGCGTCAGTATATGAAAATCCTTTCGTGAACACTTGTTCAGCAAGCAACGTGATACAACATGTTCTGGTTTACCGATTTGTGTATCAATCTACCGGTGAATTATTCTGGTAAATTCCATACTTTACAAAATGGCACTGTGATTCATTAATGAGCTCGATATTATAATATTTAGTTTTTCAAACTGTGTGTTCGAAAGTCAAAAATTGGTTCCATTCGAATTTTGTCTTTGTGTGTGTTTTGGTTGTTTGATTGTTTGTTTGTGTAAGTTATTTGCTTCTAAAGTCATAACGGAAAATGGTCCGACAAAATTTCTTGAAACTTAGTATTTTAGTTCAGGGTTAGCCGATAAGGGCACTGGGTTATACAGTATATTATTTGGTTAGTTGTCCGCCTCTGTAGCGTAACGGTTAGTGTTATTAGCTTCCGTCCTTGTGGTCCAGATGCAATTCCTGGTACTGCCAGAAATTTAAGAATGGCTGGAACGCTTGTGTATAGTTGAAATGGTACATGCAGCTCACCTCCAATTGGGGTTTGCCTGAAAAGAGCTAAACCAGCTCGGTTTGAGGGCAAGAGTTTACTTTATTTGGTTAGTATACAGTGGGGTAGCAATATTAGGGTGAAGGCGTGAATCAGGAATTGTCGAACGTCTCTTTTAATTTTACCTATGTTTAAAATATTTGTGCAGTACGGAAAGCTGTAAAAATAATCTGAACTTCTACTATTTTTTACCGTATGATTAATACTAACGGAGATATTCGCGGCTATTACATGTTTCGTTAATTCCCAAATATCTCTTCAAAATTAAGAATGCTTGTGGTGTAAAGATTGAATAAAGCCTTATGACCTTGATACTTTAATATGTATGCTGTTGTATGTTGGGTATTCAGCCCGAAGACTGGTTTGATCCTCCACAGTTCCAATAACATCTGTCGTAGATTCCCTGGGCATCACTGAAGAGACGTACCAGGGAAATTAGGAATGAGGTAGTTTCTCGTTGCTTTCCTCACCAAGCCAGAAGTTGCTATTACATACAAGTCTACCAAGCCCACAGAAATGCATGCACCTACAGACCATATGAGTAATACTTTCACATCATTCATAACAGGAACTGACTGCA
The DNA here is from genome assembly GCF_040414725.1 of Anabrus simplex. NCBI lineage: Eukaryota > Metazoa > Arthropoda > Insecta > Orthoptera > Tettigoniidae > Anabrus > Anabrus simplex. Next base: position 1,081,719,748 of record NC_090266.1, on the reverse strand, counting down.
TAAGGAATGGTATTAGTAGCATCGCTCATACCTCGGTCACTTTCATATTGTCAAAGCCAAGGAAAGTAATAAATTTATTCTAGCCCATGCCAGAAGACATAGTGCACTGTAAACATTACATCTTACCAGCAAAGGCATTACTTTAATATATAATATTATTTGTACGAGGGTTTCTTCAGAAGTCACGTCAACTCTTTTTTTCTCTTGAAAAAGCTCCAACACAGGAAACGTACTATGCAAACTTGAACGAGTACAACAGAGGTGCTCAGCTGGGCGCCCGCTGAGGCTAGCCCAGTGTGGCCGGGCTGGCGTGACGTAAATGTGGGCAGCTTACGCAGCATGTATACGTCACAGTGAGGGAAAACACATTTGGCAGGGAAGTGGAGCAGTGTCGTTCTATTGTGACTACAAAGCTCTCCTCCACTACTCAGCGCGATGTTGATTCGGGTACAGAATTAAAAATTAATAAAACGCTATAATTGCAAGAAAACCGACCTTTTCAACATATTCCGATTTGATTTATACTTCGCTTGATATAAACAGTCACTTTTATTTTCATATACACTCAAAGAAAACTGACACGTTATAATTTTTGTGTTACAATTTACAAAGATACAGGGTTTGAGCGTACAAGCTATGATTTACACTTTTTTGGATGGGAATAACAGTATTTCCATTAAGAAACGTAATATATTTACATAATTCAACAAGTTTACTGTTTGATTTTGCACAGTGTTGTGGTTTCATGCGACTTTTCCTGTTCATTGAATTTCTGAAAACATTATTTTACCATGTTATCAGGCGTTCGATGATAATAGGTAGCCTCTAAATGGCGAGGAAGTCTCATCACGAGTAAGGACTTAGATATTTACTATCCAAGATTCAAATACAGTAGCAACAACAACGACAACAACAATGTAAAGGCATCTACCAAATAGATAACATAACTTATGTTATTCCCGGTAAGCATTATTGCGTTGTTGGTGAGTTTAAAATATAATTTTAACCCAGGCAACCACAAGCCACAGCTTTTCCACCTTAACTCTGTATTATCTTAGAAATGTTTCTAAAGCACTTCTTAAACTATAATATTGAAAATTGTAATTCATTACGTAGGCCTTCAGTACAAACGTACTTGAAGATTTTGGCCTAACTCTTTATTGTATACGGTCAAAATACATGAAATTCAACGGACGTAAATAACTAATTTCTTCCATCGTATATATAGAAAATGACGTGGATTTCTGCTCCCTTTGTTTTATTAGTTTATGCCTCCGTTTCAAACTCTGATATCGCCGCAGTGACTGGGAGAACATCGCTCTACTTCCACGGCATATGACGTAACCACAACGTCACTGTGTCTGAATAGCATATCGATGGCTTACTTATAAAACCTCATATATCCCAGAGCAATTCCTACTCATAATATTCCTTTTTTTTTGCTAGTTGTTTTACGTCGCACCGACACAGATAGGTCTTATGGCGACGATGGGACAGGGAAGTGCTAGGAGTGGGAAGGAAGCGGACGTGGCCTTAATTAAGGCACAGCCCCAGCATTTGCCTGGTGTGAAAATGGGAAACCACGGAAAACCATTTTCAGGGCTGCCGACAGTGGGGTTCGAACCTACTATCTCCCGAATACTGGACACTGGCCGCACTTAAGTGACTGCAGCTACCGAGCTCGGTTATAATATTCCTTTTTTTTGCCGTTTGCTTTACGTCGCACCGACACAGATATGTCTTATGGCGACGATATAATATTCCTTAGAACTGGTCACGCCTCCAAGCCACATATTCATATGCAGTCCATCAGAATAGTTTTCGTTGTGTTCATTTTCCTGTGCTAATGTGTAGAGGAAAATAGACCTTACTGTAGCGTATTGTAGGTATGTTGTTTGCAAGTAATTTCATGCACTCCTACATTATAATGTATTTAAGGTCAATTTTCCTTCGCACATGACCATAGGAAAATGAACACACAACGAAAATTGTTCTGATGGGCTGAGTATCCATATGTGGCTGGGAGGCGTGACCATTTTTAAGGCATATAATGGAGAGGAAGAGCATTGGGACAGAAGAGGTTTTAGATGTAAGCCGTCGACATGCCCATCGCCTGCCTGCCCGTCCGCTTAGAGTGTTGTGTGCCCGCAGGGCGAAATGATCAGCGTGAGCACCTCTGTTGTACAACAAGAAATTTTTGAAGGTGACGCCACATGAGGTAGGGACGCAGGAACCTCTGGAAAGGTAATAGGACAAACATGGCATTTTAAAATCATTGTTTTATTTATGTTATTGTCATACAACTGTACACAACCGTTTGTACGTACTGTACAAGCTGTTTAACAGCATTCAAAGTAGTCTCCTAGGTTGTCTGTGGTTCGTTGTCATCGACGAGGAAGATGAAATATACCATCGCCAATGTGCACTACCTAACGTCAAAATTCTCGGACGATCTCTTGTTTGCTGGCAATGCGCTTCCCACGCAGTGGCAATTTCAATTGAAAAATATGACTGAAATTACACGGATTCAGAGGTAGAAACGCTTGCTTCTCGACTTCGGTATTTCCATTACGCACTACTGTCATCAGACAACTAACATAGGGAGCGTGATCACGTCCAGAATGACGCACTCATACCCCATCTCTGGGCAGCATTACGAAATTCATGACACGTACATTCAAATGTGTATACTGTATTTGGCATTCGCACATTTTTCAGGAAATTTCTGAATCAACTCTCGTAGTTAGTTTATTTCGAATGAAATGAAAACCTACAACCTGTTTTCCAGTTAATGACCTGGTCAGGGATGTAATGAATGAATCATATATATATAGGCTATTAGTACGATGGGGTCGCCACTCCCAAAGTGATTTATTAATGACTGGTAGATACTATGAAATGAGAATGGAGAGTGTTGCTGGAATGAAAGGTGACAGGGAAAACCGGAGTACCCGGTGAAAAATTTTCCCGCCTTCACTTTGTCCAGCACACATCTCACATGAAGTGACCGGGATTTGAACCATGGTATCAAGCGGTGAGAGGCCGACGCACTGCCGTCTGAGCCACGGAGGCTACTTATTTCGAATATGATACGATATTTCCTTACTTAGGGTACGTAACCCAGGTGGTATAATCTGGCCTGGTTCACTCGGAAGAAAGTGAAATCGATTCCTCGTCTGAAAATCGGGTAATTTAGTAACGATACATCCACTTCTGGAGAGGCATATATGACAGAGGCTCACTTGGCCCATAGCACAGGTATTTACTGGGTTACTAGCCAATCAGGGAGCTAACCACCCTATCTCACTTAGTGCTGATGTTATGAAAAATACTTAAAATTTCCATTCTTCAAGTGGCGCTGATGACCTGCAAGAAATAAATAAATAAATAAATAAATAAATAAAGAAAGAAAGAAAGAAAGAAAGAAAGAAAGAAAGAAAGAAAGAAAGAAAGAAAGAAAGCGCCATTCGAGAATTTTGGGGTCCGCTCATATGTGAGGTATTTCGTTTTCAAGTGTAAAACATTCACAATATTTGACTAATATTATTTGTTCTAAAAATGAATGAACCCGTGATAACACAGTATATGCCTGATTGCTACAGACATCGACATTATATGCCACGTGCGTATGATCGGTGTCAACTAGACTACTGTGCGAATCACGTTCACGACATTCTGGTTTTCCGGTGTATAAATGTGTGAAATTATATATTCGGCCGACGGGAATATCTGAAATACAACGAATATAGAAGAAATATCTTTGGAGGTATTAATCAAGTGTATTTACATGACGAATCTGTCACGATTTTAGGTCTCGGAGCCGAGTGTCAACAGTGCGGTCTTGTGATTGACAAGTGTAACGGCGTGTCAGAGAACGACCATCAAACAACCAGTCCGTATTGACAAGCTCGTAATATTTGACAAGTAGTCATCCTACAACATAAAGTTCACGCTCCAATTATTTGCAAGACCAACTTTGATACGTCCCTTTTATTTATATGTTCCTATTTTTATATGATTCGATGGGAAATGCTTCCTTGGTGTTTAGAATGCAGTTGTTCTGCTTTCACCTCGAAATGTGCCCGCTTCCGTAGTGAAAAGGTTAGTATCATTAGCTACCGTCTCCGGAGTCGCGGGTTCGAATCCCTATACAACCAAATAATTATGAATGACAGGAGGGCTGCTATGTTGCTAAAACTGTACGTGCAGCTGGAGTGCCTCGAAAGAACGCACCTCGGGGACTGCGATGACACGGGTGTATATTCCTCGAAATCCTGTGCTTCGAATTTTTATCATTATTCTAGCACTGAATATCTGTTGTTATAATACTGTATAGGCCTATATATAATTTTACAATCTGTTTTACGTCGCACCGACACAGGCCTTACAGAGACGATAGGATAGGAAAGAGCTAGGCGTCGGAAGGAAGCGACTAAGACTTTAATTAAGGTATAGCCTCAGTAATCGCCTGGTGGGAAAATGGGAAACCACGGAAAACGATCTTCAGTGCTGCCGACAGTGGGGTTCGAACCCACTATCTTCCGAATGCAAGCTAATAGCTACGTGGCCGAACAGCACAGTCACTTGCTCGGTGTATTATAATGAGAATAATAATAATAATAATAATAATAATAATAATAATAATAATAACGGGGATAGTGAGAGAGTGAAAATTATTCCGGTGTAAAATACGTTTGGATAGTATGGCAGTAAAGTGTCGTAATTTATAATAACTGTGTTATTCAACACAAATAACAGTCTACTGCATTATTTGTACTCAGTCAATGCTATATGAGGTGTCCTGTAGGGTAGAGAATAAGATAGGCCCACTGAGTTTATGCTTTTATGCCAGGGTTATCATTTGCCATCAGTCTGGGATTAATGTGGAAAATTATGCATTTGATAGACAGAAATATAAAAAACGAGCAGAGATGAATTATCTTCGGAAGTATTTTAAAAAATGTATTTACAAAATCTTGGAAATGTAGCAAAATATTCGCGCGATCGCGAGTTGTTAGAGTTTGAGTTTGGGGTATATCGTCGGCATTTTATGTAAGGCACTCTTCCTTCATCTGCCAGACTATTTTCACAATTTATCGGGTATTGGAACACTCTTCAGCCACTTGACTCAGTTTGGGTTTTGACTGCGGGTTTATGTACGGATGCTCTTCCTGACTCCGCGTTATTTTTCAGGTAAAGGTTTCAATCTGACATCGATCTTCAATCTAACCTCGGACGTCCAGTTGCAAAGCTATCAGATGAGCTAATACACTCATAGCCCCCACCCCTCTCCAATTGATATAAGGCACTATCAAATAGTTTATTTAGCTTAAGTGACTGTAAAAAACATGAACATTGGTTGCGGTGACGGGGGCGGGGAATCATACTTGAGATGGCTGTTGTCACAGATGCAGCTTGCAGCATTTCTCTCCTCTTGAAGAATTGTCATTGACTTCTCATCAAGGCGGTACGGATTCGAATTCCGGCGAACGCACGTGAGATTTTTGTAACAAAATTTCACAATCATGATGTTCGGTTTCAACGTAAAACTGGAGGTTCAAAGGCTTTCTCGTTAATGACTATTCTGACAGGATAGAGTCTAACATCATGACATCAGCAGTATGGTAAAACTGCAAGCTTCCTGTTGTCATCCCATTTTGGGTGTTGCATTAACTCCCTGCCAAGTAAACTGTGTAATTTTAATTATTTGAGTGTAGGATAGGGGATGAAATTATACGTTATAGAGGGTATAATTCATGCTTTATTTTTTCACAGGGAATGTACAGTACACTGCAATTTGGTAAGGCAGTAACAATATAATCAGCGGCGAGATTCAACCCACTAGAGTGGATACCAGCTACCGTGACCGATATTTTCGCACCCTTAGTCGACAGATATCCTGTGTGTTTTTTCTTAGCATATTTTCGAGTTCTGGATATTGGTGACCTCATTAATATTTCTATCAAAACCGTGTCAGAACTGAGAAAGTATTCTGAGTCGAATTTTACTTGCAATGCGAGATCGGTTCCTTTCCACTCCTCAAAAAGCCAAAAGAGCTTATCACATTAGCACTTTCCCTTTCCGACGTAATTCGCAGTAAAACGGAAACCAGGTCTACTGTATGTTCCGGTCGCCGGACTGAGTACCTCAGACGATAGAGCACTGGCTTTCTGTGCCCAACTGGGCAGATGCGATCCTGCCTTAGTCCGGTGGTATTTGAAGGTGCTGAAATACGTCAGCCTCGTGTCGGTAGACTTCAGGCACGTAAAAGAACTCCTGCGAGACAAACGTCCGGCACTTCAGCGTCCCCGGAAACCCATAAAGTAGTTAGTGGGACGTAAAAACCAATGAAAAAATGAAATGGCGTATGGCTTTTCGTTCCGGGAGTGTCCAAGGACAAGTTCGGCTCACCAGATGCAGGTCTTTTTTGATCTGACGCCTGTAGGCGACCTGCGCGTCGTGATGAGGATGAAATGATGATGAAGACGACACGTACACCCAGCCCCCATGCCAACGAAATTAACCAAATCTGGTTAATATTCCCGACCCTGCCTGGAATCGAACCCGGGGACCCTGTGACCAAAGGCCAGCACTCTAACCATTTAGCCATAGAGCCGGACGTAAAAACCAATACCATTATTATTATGTTCCACCCCAAGTCAGCTTCTCCTGTAATGCCTTCACTACGGTCCTCTTCTTCGGTCATACTACACTGTTAGTTTGTTCTGCAGCTGTACTTTCCGGCGTGAATGGTTTATGGCTCCCGAAACTATGAAAGTGATTGGGAGGCTGCTGTCTGTACAAAACGGGAAGCAGAAGGCCACAGGTGAGGTTGGTGGTGAGGAGCAGAAGTGAAAAGTCAGATCACTTTGTTTCAGATTCCACATGAATTTGTGGGTCCCATGGCGTAGAGTCGTGTATTTAATAGTAAAGTACTGAGCCAGTTGATCGTGCGGTTAGGGTCGCATTGTTTTTTTTGGTATTTGCTCTACGTCGCACCGACACAGATAGGTCTTACAGCGATGATGGGATAGGAAAGGCCTAGGAATGGGAAGGAAGCAGCCGTGGCCTTAAATTAAGGTACAGCCCCAGCATTTGCCTGGTGTGAAAATGGGAAAAGGTCGCATAGTTTTGAGCTTGCATTTGGTTATATATATATGCTAGTTGTTTTACGTCGCACTGACACAGATAGGTCTTATGGCGACGATGGGGCAGGAAAGGACTAGGAGTGGGAAGGAAGCGGCCGTGGCCTTAATTAAGGTACAGCCCCAGCATTTGCCTGGTGTGAAAATGGGAAACCACGGAAAACCATCTTCAGGGCTGCCGACAGTGGGGTTCGAACCTACTATCTCCCGAATACTGGATACTGGCCGCATTTAAGCGACTGCAGCTATCGAGCTCGGTAGATTGCATTTGGGAGATGGTGAATTCATGTCCCTCTGTCGGCAGCCCTGGAGATGGATTCTCAGTAATTGCTTTACGTCACAGTGACATAGATAGGTCTTATGGCGACGATGGGACAGGGAAGGGCTAGGAGTGGGAAGGAAGCGGCCGTGGCCTTAAACAAGGTACAGCACCAGCATTTGCCTGGTGTAAAAATGGGAAACCATTTTCTCATCAGGCAAATGATGGAACTGTACTTTAATTAAGGCCACGGCCGCTTCCTTCAGATTCCTATTCCTTTCCCATCATTGAGTAGGCGAAAACCTTCAATGTGTTAGTGTGAATTTATACCAGTAGCGAAAGAAAAACAAACCGCAAACCGGAAAACTGCAAGTGCCGACCAGAGCGGTGCAGTTATTTAGCCGTTATCCTTATGTTCGCGTGTTCGGCCCCGGCTACTATCAGCGGTATTTCAATGATTTTTAATGCAATAAGTCTGTGTTTTTAACTTCCGCCATGTTAAAGACTCCTGTGGGACAAAATTTCAACGCCCATCATCTTAAAATTCTTCTTCTTCTTATTTTTATTACATAACTACAATTTTGATACCCTATTGTAAGACCTGTAATGGTATGTAGCCTATGTTGTATGGTGCATAATTTCATTCACATGCTACGGCGACGTGTGATCTCATAATATATAATTTCCGAGTAAGTACTTGATACTAGTGTGAATAAGTGAAAATAAAACCTTTGGTGTTTAATTCTGTTTATTCTCTTACATAACACCTTTTCGGTAGAAGAAATAATGATATTTAGCACCCACAAAATCTTAAAACCGATCCAATTACAGAAGAATAGTGTGTTATAAGAATCCGTTTGCTAGGTCCTAATTTTGAATTAACACTAACTTTTCATACGAAGTAACGACTGTTGCTTCTTTCTTCAACAACAGAAATATAAGACAATGTAAGGAACGAAAACGAAAATCCTTTGCATTGTCTTCATTTGGGTCATAGTTTAAAAATATCTGCAGTTATGCAATAAAGTTACATTCTGTCCTGCAGCAATTAATCTTTTACTTATCTGTTGTAAACTTGCTGAGTGGAATACATCAGTATATATCTAGTCGCAACGCACACCTGAAAGATTATAGTGTAGGTCGCCATTAGAAACAATTCGCTTTCAGCTTTTATGACTCCACCGGGCCCGGGTACGTCTGGAATATTCCACAAGCCGTTCTAATAGAATCCTGAGACAAGCTGGTGCATGTTAGACCTCAACCACACACTGTGGCTGGTACAAAACATTCGCTTGAAAGTGACAACCAACTCCCCCCAACAGCACACTTCTCAGACCACTTCCCAACCTCGTTTGTGAGAAATATATATAAACATACTTGATCAAGATGACTCTATGCAAGAGTATAGACATGCAATTGCTGCTCGATGAGTTTACATCAAATATTAGCTTGAGGTTCAGAAAATGATTGGACCTAATTTATATTTAAAATAGAAACTTAATATCATAAATAAAATACAAAATACTGCGTATAATTCCACTTTTGTAATGTTTAACAATTTGCAGTCAGTGATGGTGTGATTTAAAAGGTTTATAACGTCTTTTGCTCTATTGTAACGCTCATATTAACATAGAACCCTTTAACTTTCGTTGTTAAGGAAAAGTACAAAAATATTGGGTTTCATATTCAGACACCTCTAAAAATCCTAATTTCTTACAGTTGCTTTTAATTTACTTTTTCTAAAAGCTATTGAGGAAATGTGTAATATATGTAACATATAGGATTTGTCTGACTTCTTGTCCGCATGGTCAGTGTCGATGCCTTCGGTTCTGAGGGTCATGGGTTCGACTCCCAGCCACGTCGAGGATTTTAATCGTTTATGTTTAATTCTTCTGGATGGAGGACAAGGCGTTTTTTCCCACTACTCTCCTCTTCATACACACACAACACACCACACTACCAGCCGCAACAGAAACATGCAATTGTGAATATATCCCTCCTTGCAGGTAGGCATCAGGAGGGGCATCCAGCCGTAAAATAGAGTCAAATCAGCATGTGTGACATATTTTGCACCTGCGCCCCATAATAGTGCGGGAAAACGATAGAAGAATAATCGGTAGTACTTCCTATGGATATGAGGCAGAATAAATTTTACCATTTTCCTGGGCGTATTCGACATGAAGATGTTTAGTGTGGGTTTTTCGTAGTTACCAGGAGAAAAATGGGATGAAAATATTCACTTCGTTCCTCTGTAAATCCTGTAACATAAACTTCGAGCTCAACTTCACAACATACCTTAAATATTTCCACTACCTACTTGACAATTGCCGAAATATTATATCCTCCATAATTTGGTCATCAATGTATTTTAGAATGTTGCTGCATTTTTACAGACATCATCAAACAAGTATGGGAAATTTGAGTAGAGGAAGTTTCTATGAGAAAATTATCATTAACTATAACAACTAAATATATATCTGAAAGTACTTCATAGCATTCCTATTTTTCAATTTAGGGAAGTGCATAACTTGAATTGCACCGTCTGCATTTACTTTTCAGACCGACTATACATAGGTAGACTACAATCAAAATAGCGCCAGTTATAATTTGCCTCTCCCTAATAGGATTACACTGTTTGAGTGTTAGATCGCGGACCAATGAATTAAGCTTAAAGCAGCAAGCAGGGTGTATGTGTATATACGGGCTCTCATCCGATTACACCCCGACAGTGCCCCCTATTCCTCCCCTTCCTTTTCTCTCCATTCCACTCATATCCCCCTGGGCTACTATAAGATACCGTTGCAGAATGTCACTAGGAGCATGTGCTGCGTCGCGGTTGGTAGAACGCACTAGCAAATAAATTATGCATCAGCCTAGCACTTTCTGCATGGATTACCAACCAAGTGGCTCAGGTCAACGGGTTACGCCTGATAGAGCTGCAAACTTGCCACACACTCACTCATGTGGATTATCTATAATGCTTGTACTGCTGTTTGAAATGGAAGGGTGCGGGGGGGGGGGGGGGCGTAGGAAGCGAGTTAAAAGATGGGGTGGTTAACAGCTTGTTGTTAAGGCGGTAAGCGTAGGTGTGGACGATTGTTGAATTTTAAGCTCATTCGACTAGAAATATCAAAAGTTACGTGTAAAGTTACTGTAGTCTACCTTCTCGTGAGAGTACCAGGACTCTAGGACGCATCTCATTACAGGGTGGGACATTTCATTCAATTTTGAGGCGGTCGAAGGTAGTTCGATTGGAGAAAATAGCAGCCTTCGGTAGCTACCTTTTCTGTCGTAGCTGAAAAAACATTGGGTATCACTCTAGTTTTCTAAAGTAACTGATCATAATTATAGGGACTACAATATTACATATTTACATTTAATTCCTGGAAATAATGGTCTAAAATACAACGTTTCTCGCAGTATCTGTTTGAAGAGTCTTATTCTTATTCTTACACTACCACTTCTCCTTCATATTGTGAGGTCGGGGTTGCGAAATGGGTCGCACATGTGGATTCGACCATGCTTTACGGCCGGATGCCCGTTCTTACGCCAAACCTATGTGGAGGATTGCAATCTCTATTGCGTGTTTGCGAGGTGGTTGGTAGTGCGGTGTGTTGTGTTGTCTGAATATGACGAGGAGAGTATTTGGAAAAAACACAAACAAGCAGTCCCTGAGCCAGAAGTATTAATCATACGCGATTAAAATCCCCGACTTGGCCGGGAATTCAACCCAGGACCCTCTGAACTGAAGGCCTCAAAGCTGACCATTCAGCCAAGGATTCGGACATCTGTTTAAGAAATGGAGACTTGAATTACTTGGTTCAGTACTCCGAAAGGCTACAGCAGATGAAAGGGATACGATGGCAAATTTACTGTTTGGGTGAACACCAGTGAATGACAATTTTATTCCAAACGTTGACTACTCTCGAACCGGTTAAAGATCAGAAACAAAACCACATTATAGAGACTTAGTTTCCATATTTCTGCATATATTTAAAAACAGGACATTCTACAGCAATTTTGAAGTACATAAGGAAAGTACTAGCATACATACAAGCATAAATGATTTTCTACCGACCTGGAAATAATCAATAAGTGTATTAATAATGTACCAGTCACATCAATTATCTTATTTATAAACTAGTGGAAAGGGAGACATTAGCCACTGTGTCTGCACACATGCTTTGTGGTTGGACAAAATCTTAGTGGTGTTTATTCAAAATGTTTCAAGTTTATTTTCTTTTTCTCAAATTGCTTTACGTCGCACCGACGCAGATAGGTTTTATGGTGACGATGGGACAGGAAAGGGCTTCGAGTGGGAAGGAAGTGACCGTGCCCTTAATTACTATACAGCCTCAATGTTTGTCAGGTGCGAAAATGGGAATGTTGTAAGTTATACCTGGTCACTTACTAGCACATTCACTGTATTCGAGTGGTGCATCGGTTTAATTGTTCCAGGTAAGCTATTACCTGAAAGAGGGGTTGCCTGACCCAAGCGGTAAAGGTGTTTTCGGTTCACCTGGAAGGACGTGGGTTCGACTGCACGCTAGGAAATCGAAAAATTTAAGAAAGAAAATTTTGCACTTCCAAAGGCTCACACGGCCTGAGGTTTACACAGCCTACACCAAATGAGTACCAGATTATTTCCTGGCAGCAAGGGCGGCCGAGCGTAGAGCTAATCACTCTGCCCCACCTTGTGCTAAGGTTAGGGATAGTGGAAGCTTTTACCTCCTACCCCTTCATGGTCTGCATGGAGATGAACACAGTTATGTAGCCTATGTACGTGGAGTAATCGTCCAAAAATATCTGACACATTTAGAGTGAATTATGAGCTACTAATTATGATACCGGGCAAGTTGGCCGTGCGGTTAGCAGCAGGCAACTTTGAGCTTGCATCCCGGAGATAGTGGGTTCGACTCCCACTGTCGGCAGCCCTGAATATCGTTTTCCGTGGTTTTCCATTTTCACACCAGGCATATGCTGGGGCTGTACATAAATTAAGGCCACGGCCGCTTCCTTCCCATTCCTAGGCCTTTCCTATCCCATCGTCGCCATAAGACCTATCTGTGTCGGTGCGACGTAAAGCAAATGGCAACAAAAATCTAATTATTATATGCCGGCGTATGCATTTTGTGTAACGTCATGTCACAGTCATTTTAGATGTTTGAGGACTGATACAACAAACACGGCGTCAGATAAATATGCTATCGATGTTTTCTTCATGTAATCCTAGAGCAAACTGCCCCAGGTACTCACTTTGAAATTACTGAAGGATAAATGGTTTAATTTTGCGAACGTTACCTGTTTGAGAGGTAAAATTATTACTTAGGATTGTCACCACTACCGCTGTACTTACAGATGATAAGCTTAGAACAGTACCCTTTTTAAAAAAAAGTTACGTTTTATGTCGTCAGAACATATTAATTTTTGACGATGAATTGCCTGGTTCGTGTAAGTAGATTAATGATAATAATTGCAGTTGAAAATTATATATAAAACTAAATTTTAACCAACGTATATGCTTATTCACGTTGGTAATCAAACCTTGAGTCATCTGTGTTCGGCACCTGTTCAGGCCTCCTTTATGTGTCTGGGGCTTATAGGCTCGAATGCCAGCAGTAATGATTGACGTGCATGGGTATCAAAATTTGAAATGTTACAATTAATAGAATACTGTGCAGGATAAGGAGCGCATTTCAAGACACAATTTTCACAATCCGACGTGTGTGATGAAGTGAAGACTAGTTATAGGAACGATTAACGTATATCATTCTCATCCTTACCCCAAGCGGAGTGGCCGCGCATGTTAATGTGTTAAGGCCATTGAGCCAAGCTCTGCATTCGGAAGGCTCGTATGTTCGGGCTACACCATCTGCAGTTTTTAGAATAGTTTTCCGTGGTTTCTCATTTTCACTTCCAGGCGAATGCCGGGAAATTTATTCTTCATAGGTCATAGAATATTCCTTTAACCTCCTTACATAATTTCATTCACCATCCTTCATTTTATATGCATTAACTCCTAAACTGAGGTTGGCGACAGGAAGGGCATCCATCTGTGAAAAAACATGCAATATAAATAATCTCAGCTCATCCCCGACCCCCAATCGAGAAATGGGACTAAGGTGCACACGTACATACAATTCTGGCGTGTCTGAAAACTATAAAAATAGTGAGCTGTACGTCAAAACAAAATTATTATTATTATTATTATTATTATTATTATTATTATTATTATTATTATTATTATTATTATTATGTAACTTGTATATAAAAGGCATTTTCCGTTCCATTGTAATCAAGAATGGTAATTGAAACTCAGGATTACAACAGCGTTTAAACAGTGCTTACGTTCAGAACAGATTGGTATTTACCAGGGAAGCTGGATACACATTTTTGGTCACGTAGCAGCTGGCCTGCATTCGGGAGATGGTGGATTCGAACCTCACTATTGGCAGCCCTGAAGATGGTTTTCCGTGGTTTTCTATTTTTCACATCGCAGGCGTTAAACCTTATTTAGGGCCACGGACACTTCCTTCCTAGACTTAGTCGTGCCTTCTCTCATTGTCGTCATGGGACCTGTATCGGTCGGTGTGGTTAGAGATGAAACACGGGCTAGGCACGCTACCTTTGCACCAAGGGGCTGGTTCGTTAAACAGTTTAGGAAAGAGGGAAAAGTGCGACCAAATGCAGTGAGTTTTGCTCATCGGTTGACCGGCAGGGGCACTCACCTTATCTCACTCATCATCATCACTCTCCGCTCCGCGGCGTAGGGACAAGGGCAGCACTTCGCTCACTTCATCCGTGCATGACATGAGATAATTATTACAATTAAATACGAATTACGAAAATTAGTAATCAAGAATTATGAAAATGATCTCGTACCTTATGATAGGATACGTTGAAAATGTTCTCGTCCTGCATCAACATATTTCTGGCATCGTCTTAGGAAACTCCGATTCACACGCTTCGTCTTCCGTAATTGAGGCTATTTCTCTCCGGATGTTGACATTTTCATAGCCCACCATGCTGAGCTCTTCGAAACCCCAGCTTCTTGTCCACGACGTCACAGGGATTTTGTTGGCATATATTCTAATCTTTCCGTGATTTCATTTACATTTTCCACGTTAAGTACATGTATATTTTAACGCTTCGCTTCTTATCGAGCAAAGAACTAGATCCACTCAATTCCTTTACGAATTTCCTCACGGTCTCTCTATGTGGAGGGCGTTCACCTGGAAGTTGTTTTACAATTCGCCTAAAGACTTCCTCGCAAGACTCTATTTTGGCACAATGATCGTACTTGCACGGACCAGAACTGAGAACTGCAGGCATTCCAGTGGTGCCGCTGCGCTGTATACTGGGAAGTGATGAGTCAACGGAAGGCAGATAAGCTGGGCGCGCCTAAGGCCATCCGACGAGAGAAACTCACTGTATAAATCCACTTAACAAGCACGAAATGTGCTGGAAGGATCTCGAAGCAAGGGACAGGTTTCCTTTTAAGTCAATGTTGGATTAGTCAAGGTATACTGGTATGTCATTAGCCCTCTTCTTAAGGGCATTAACACCAATTTTGTAACATATTGTTACTTGTCGGTCATGTGCAGCCCCTTTCGGAATTTCCTGGAAGAGATGACTAAGCCAGGCGGGGGTCCTCCCAGCCGAGCCGAGAACATGCTGCTTCCTCTCCTCATTTGTTCTCTTCGTCTGGTTTCCCCGTGGACCTTCTGGAACGGAAAACGAAGACATTCCCTCTCTAGCTGAGCCTCGAAGTTTCTAGTATTCCATCATTAGAATATAAAAAAGAGGCTATCCACGAACGGGCAGGTCAGTACTTCGACTGAGACGGCAACAGTGTTGGCTGTTGTAAGTGTCCAACGCACTTGGAGTATCGTCGTTTACTGTGCAAAGTATTGCTTGTGTACTGACATGGAGTACTGTGTGCGTTCTATCGTGGGCTGTAAAGCAACTTTGTCTCTGTGAGTGGAACTGTTAGTGTGAGCAGAGTAGTGCAGTTACGTTGTTTTAGTGCTGGTTAGCGATGTTGATTCGTTGCTATTTAGTTGTCAGTGAGGTAATTCACTGTGTGGAAAGGCGACGGGAATTGACTGTGAGTGTGCTTGACTTCCTCTGGATTCAAGTTAATCGGCCAGTATCCAGTAATCGGGAGATAGTGGGTTCGAACCCCACTGTCGGCAGCCCTGAAGATGGTTTTCCGTGGTTTCCCATTTTCACACCAGGAAAATGCTGGGGCTGTACCTTAATTAAGGCCACGGCCGTTTCCTTCCTCTTCCTAGCCTTTCCCATCCCATCGTCGCCATAAACATATCTATGTCGGTGCGACGTAAAGCAAAAGCAAAGCAAAGTCACCTCCGTACAGGAAATGAAGGCTTTCACCATTGTTAACCTCGGCACGGGATGGGGTAGAGTGGTTAGCCCGGCCGACTTTGCTGGTACTCATTTTGGTGTAGGCTGAGTGAACCTCAGGGCCATATGCACCTCCGGAAGTGGAAATCTCGTTTCTTAAATTTTACGACTTCCTGACGGGGATTCGAACCCACGTCCTTCCGGGCGAACCGAGAACGCCTTTACTGCCTCGGCCAGGCAGCCCCTGACGTAAAGCAAATAGCAAAAAAAAAAAAAAGAAAAAAAAAGATTCAAGTTAATGGAGAGTCGTCATGTGTTGATGTGGTAAGAAGCCCTGTGTTCGTATCTGTCTGCATGCAATTGTTTTGCTGGGTGACTGCGTTTGTGAGACGAAGTGAAAATAAGGTGAGCTGTCAATCAAGATTGACGGAAGGTCGCCCATCCAGGTAAAGACTGCCAAGTTAGAGTTCTGCTGTGAAATACATTTAAATAGACAGTAAGTAGTTGAGTGGGGTCATTCGTGGTTGAATACAGTTGTGTGTGTACACATGTGTGTGTACTAATTGGGTCAACCTAGAAATACAGTAAATAGATCGATAAAGGACCGTTTTATTCGTAAAAATAGTATGCACAAGGTAGTGGGTCAAATACCGACGAAGTCGGCTGATACGTTAAGGTGCCTAAATATTAGAGATCCAAGTCAATAGATGCATGTGAAAGTTGAATAAGATCTTCCTAGGCTGAAGTTCCAGCTCTCCGGTTCGAGACAGTTGAAGTGATTTTAACCACACATTATTATTATTATTATTATTATTATTATTATTATTATTATTATTCCATGGTCATTTCTTTCATATAACGTTGATTATTTACCTCGCTGGATCGTGCAGCCACGTATAATACAATATACCGACAAAGTGTGTAATGTGGGATTTAGGAACCAATTGGTTTTTATAAGGGAAATAAACGAAGTTTGTGTGTCGCGTACGTTCCGTGTAGTAATTTTCTCTCGTTGCTGTGTTTATTTCTTCACGTATAAAGAATTAATGACATGCCTACGAACAAGCTTACTGTGAGAACAGTCTAGATAAGTTAAAATAGCAACTACCGTGACGAACAGTAGAAGGAAACCATCTCCTGCAGGGAAATGAACGAGTTTCAAATTTCCTGCTCAGGTAAAAGGTAGAATTTTTTTAAAAATTTTAGTATTGAAGCAAAAGATCAAAGCAGTACTTATTTATAAAATGTGGTTGTCTGCTTAGAAGAGGAAAACCTATTTAACGCATTGCCAGGAGTTAAAAAGTAGCCGGTAACAAAATTTAAACTTTAATAAATTAAATTAAATTAAATTAAATTAAATAAATACCTCTCCTTAAACTGTGGCTTTATTTCCATGCACAGTGAAGCTTTCGCCTACACAATTTTGACACTGATAATAATGATAACCTTGTATTTTTTTATCTCTCTCTGTTGAGAATGATTAAGGTTCTCTTGTTCATTACCGGTGTAACTTAATTGTTCTTATTTCATCGACAACGAAGGTAATCGCCAGAATAAGGTCTCCTATTTTTTATAAATACATAGAGCTGTTTATTTCTACAATGGCTTACATAATTTTACAGCTTGAACATTTAGCTATTTTTCTACATTATCTCCATTTCGGTCGATGCATTTTTGTAGACACTGTGACAGTTTTTGTATGCCCATGTCATACCAGTTCACCGCCATGCTGTTCAGAAAGTTGTGAGGGGCGCTTCGGGAAACCTCAGGAACCAAAGTGCAGAGAACATCCAGGGTGATCCGTCGATCTTCGCGCATGATTTGCTCGACGGAAATTGACTGTCTCCCGCTCCTTTGTTCGTTCGTAGTGAATTTCAGTCCGATCGGCTGCAAACACCACTTACGAACATTTTTGACATCCACGCACGACTCACCATACACTTCCGTTAATTGGCGATTGATTTCAATCGGTTCAGTACATTTTGCATTCAAAAACCGAATAACTGCGCGCACTTCGCACTTGGCGGTAACATCCAACGGGAGCTCCATTCTCAACGGCTGCCAAGCCAAGACTGAGTGCCTCAGCGCGGCGTGACCATGTTTTTATGCGAGCGCGGGAAACACACTTCACAATATTGTGACCAACAGCCACACAGACAGAGTTTTGTATTTATAAAATAATAGGAAACATTTTGGGATTACCCTCGTATAATGCGCAGCTGAGTTTTCACAAGAGTAGTCATATTTTCAAACCACACAGTTATTAGGACTTCTATTGCTAAATCAGTCGCACAATCAATTTCCCAAACAGGGTTGTTGATTCTGTACGATCTCAGCACTTTCTAGTTGATATCTAAGGAAGTATGCCTTGCTCTAATGAGCAAGAATTTGACCTATAGTGGGATGAACAGCTTTTCGTGCTTCTCAAGCTTTACTCAGTTTACCGATATTTTTCATTTACTGTGATACACTACATGAGACCTAATCCAGTCACGTCTTATTTTTTTAGTGCAAGACAAAAATTGAATGTATGCCCCAGTGGTTAATTTTATATTTTGTTACCATGTGCGCTTTTTTTGTGAAATTCCCACTTCCCTCTTACTTTCTCACTGGCATTACTCGTTTCCTCATTCAGTATTCCTTTATGTCCCTGCTCAGAAGTAGCTGCTTCTCGTATCTCTTTTATATTATACCGACTACTTTCCTTGCTAGGGTCATTGCATTTTTTATAGTTAGGTGATCATTACGACAGTGTTGTAGAGACGTGTCTCTCTGCATAGCTGGAACAGTTCCTTGGTTCATTACACCAGCTAACATTCTGCAACAAGCAAATCAGACCATTTACAATACGTTTTGCAGTTGGTTTACCCGAGATTTTCCATTTTGTTACCAATTAAAAGTTGGAACTGAAATATACTTAAGGCGACAGTCGTTATCTTCCCAGTCCTAGTCCTGTCTTATCCCTTAATCGACAGAAGACCTATCACAGTCGGTGCGACGGAAAATTAGCCTACTAACAATAACAGACGTTTTGGAGTAAATTGAGATTACTCTCACCCAAAATTTTAACTAATTTGGAAATTGACCTTTAATCTAATTCTCAATGATATATCCCGTTTTCCCACACTAGAAAAATTGTAAGCCAGTTAGGTTTTGTTTAACTACCTTGGTATGAACGTCAGAATAGCATGAGATTGAGCATTAATTCCTGTGTACAGTCTCTTCTTTGTCTATGACACTGTAGAAGTTGCTGAGGTATGGGCGGTGCTGATAAAGAACACTTGTAGCATGACTAGTACGTTTAAATGAATGTTATGAAATGTGCTATTCACAAGGCATGCTGCAGTAGCACATTCCTTCCCAGCGAGGAAGGAAATGTGAAACTACTCCGCTTTTCATCATTCTTCGTACACCTCGTTGTGATGCCACCATAGGATTTTGTTATTTCCCGGTAATCACATAACTTTCGGTGATGCTACATGAGGATTGAACAAGCCTCTGATCTGATGAGCTAACATAGTGTTCAATAATAATAATCGTATGGTCTCAGCTTTCATGTGCAGACATTTTCATGTGACGCCATAAAACCACCTGCTTGTCAACTTGGACGTTCAATTTTATACTATCATATGGCAGAGAAATCAATCTTTTTTGCCCAATCTATGACTGAAGTTTAATTAATTTTGTCGTTTAAGCATCAAACCTGTCGCCAGAAATAATTTACGGGCAGACTTCGTACGATTTGGAGTTCAAAATATACTTTTCCAAAAGGCGATCATATCGGTTCGATTTGAAACCATCATCTCAGCACTGGGAGGTCAGCACACTACCTGTGATACTCAATGGGAGCTATATTATATTGGAAGGTAGTGTGCTAACTTTGAGAAAATTTCACAATGCTCATAAAATACCATTCAATTCTTGTCATCTTCCTTCGGTTATTATTTATTGTATTCCAGGGGAAGTCACTTGACAAACTATAGGTTTGGTCGGAGATATTTTAGTCCTTAATATTACAAAGGTTAATATCTTGAGGGAAATAAGCTAGCCACACAACACAAGGACTCCACATTATTTTATTTGCACTGTATATACTGAAACACATTCTACTTTATCTTGGATGTGCTCAATGACTTATTCACTAAATTAATTATGCTAACAAGGAAACATCGGCAATGGGTAAGTCGCCGATCGCGATGAAACTTGGAAAACACATTGAGGTACACGTAAAAATGATGTCGGCATCAATTTTGGGTGCCAACATTCATTAGGGCGTTAACTACGGGGCCTAAAAGTTACGACATTTCAAATTCCGCGCGATCAGCGATTAAAACCTGCTGGCCAATGCTAAGCTGGCACACTGCGTTCTGGAGACACGCCTCTGCACCTCCTCCCCACCCCGCTTCAATTGGTTCGCCACCACACGTTTTCCTTCTCCCCGCGCTTGCCGGCCGCTTAGCTGTCGAAGAGAACCGGTGCTACACTTTGCGTACTCTATCAGCCTTCCTCATATCTCACCTTTGTAATTTCCACGTTGTATTAGTCAGTTTACGTTTTATGAAATGTTTATGAAAACGTTTGCACCGGGCGAGTTGGCCTTGCGGTTAGAGGCGCGGGGCTGAGAGCTTGCATCCGGGGGATAGTGGGTTCGGATCCTACTGTCGGCAGCCCTGAAGATGGTTTTCCGTGGTTTCCCATTTTCACACCAGGCAAGTTCTGGGGTTGTACCTTAATTAAGGCCACTGCCGCTTCCTTCCAACTCCTAGGCCTTTCCTATCCCATCGTCGCCATAAGACCTATCTGTGTCGGTGCGACGTAAAGCAATTAGCAAAACAAAAAGTATGGCGCCTGTTGTTAATTGTGTTTTGTTTTGGTTTTCTTTTCATTATTTTTTAGTGTTTCGTATAGACCAAAGATTGTTTTTGTTTACTATCAGTTATTGACGGGGAGTTTGCCCGATGTAATGTATACGGAGTCATTTATTATGTTGCCTTATAATTGTTTTTTGTTGTACCAGTTCGTACAATAGCCATTTAACGTTTAGCGTACGTAACTGCCATTATACTCAGAAGACTGTAGTGTGATACTTTAATATCGGTACTTGTTGGATACATAGACCTTCGTCAGCTGTAATGCAAAAGTACCGGTACAGTAAGACTACAGGTCTGCCTGTGATTACTGTATATCTACTGCATATATAAATGCACATCTTTTTTATTTTTTAATGCTTTTCTTATTACGTCAAACTTTACTACATTCCATGTCATACTCATATCGAAGTTGCCTATGCATTAAATTTATTTATATTCGACAACCATTGCTGCAATTGAAATGTGTTGTGCCTGTCACTGCAAAATATAAATAAATCGTTCAGTAGAAGCACAAATAAAAACATTCTACCTATAGGCCTATTCCTTATACTAGAGTACGCAATACGGAAAATACCAGTAGTTTCAAACTCGGAGTTTTTAATTTTTGTTGTTGTTGTTGTCGTCCGCGATGTCGTTTCGTTATGACACAACTGGGAGCGTACACAAAATGGGTGGGGGAAGGGGTCATAAAAAGACCAGGTATTGATATCCCGAGGTACCGAATCTCATTACATTAATTGAGATCCTCTACCCGGGCTCGTACTTTCTTTACATAACAAGGTATTTATCGTTGTTTAAAGGTGGGAGATTTATATAGTGGTGGGTGATTTAATTTAATTAATTCCATATGTATGTCCACACTAAAGGACACTATCGACAGCTTTAAGGCGTTTTAGAAGTAAATAATAATTTAAGCGTAGGTAGGACGTGGTACCCCATCCCACGTTTGACCACGCCCGGTGGTACTTAACTCGGAGTTTTACCCACGAATGTAACAACTCACCGGAATTAGCAGGAATGAAAATATAACATTTGAATAAAATATGGGTATATTAGTGTAGGTTATTTATTATCATTATGTGTGAAACGGAACGTAATTTAAAGGAAGCAAAGTATAGAGTCGGTTCCGTTCAACAGCTAAGCAGCCGGCAAGCTTGGGGCGAAGGGGAACGTGCGTTGGCGAACCAATTGAAGCGTGGAGGGTAGGAGGTACAGAGGCGTGTCTCCAGGTACGCAGTGTGCCAGCTTAGCATTGGCCAGCAGGTATTCATCGCTGATCGCGCGGAATTTGAAATGTCGCAACTTTTAGGCCCCGTAGTTAACGCCCTAATGAACGTTGGCACCCACAATTGATGCCGACATCGTTTTTACGTGTACCTCATTGTGTTTACCAAGTTTCATCGCGATCGGCGAGTTACCCATTGCCAATGTTCCCTTGTAAGCAATCCTGTGTATGCTATTCAGTTTGGTAACATTCTTCTCTACTGTCGTAATTTTACATACAGTATGCATTCATAAACGAAAAATATTCAGTTCTGTATATATACATTACAGCTGTATGTTGACGCGACTGCCTGTATATAACAGGCGATAATAAAAACATATCTACAGGAGGTGTTTCTAAAATATATGGTGTAATTATTTTTGGCTATTGAATCATAATTACGCGTAATTTTTCCACACATTTGAGCTCCTTTGTGGAAATTTTCCGACATAATATTCTTACTGTGTGGCTCAGGCAGTAGAACGCAAGTCGGCTGGTTCGATCCTAGCTCAGTTCGGTGGTATGTGATGGTGCTCATATACGGCAGCCTGGCACGTAAGATAACTCGTGCGGAAGAAAATTCCAGCACGTCGACGTCTTCGACAACCGTAAAGGTAGTTAGTGGAACGTAAAATGATTTCGAATTAACCTTTTTAGACCCAGTTCCATTATACTGTACACAGTATTTTTTTTTTTTTTTGGTGAAGTCTAAGGCTCAATCTTAGTTTAAGCTTAGGTCCCCTTAACGAATTCAGAGACGTTCATAATTCAGCTTCTGGTCAGAACATCGTGAATTTTTCACTTAGATCTGTCATGAATGGCTGAAAATATCCGGGTTTCCTGTGTTCCATTTATTATTATCAGTATGTCACGGGTCACATTATTGCCAGGGCACCTTCTAGTGCTCAAATTATCGCCCTGCCTAATCTCAGATAGCCAGTCAATTGTAATTACATAGATAGAATGGATCTCGAATCAGTCTTCAGATCCCGGTAAATCCCTGATCTGGACGGGAATCAAAACCGGGGCCTCCCGGTAAGAGGTACAAAAACCTACCCCTATAGTGCTACCTTGATTATATGAGTAAATAAATGTTATTTAACATCACCCATTAGGTTGTGTCAATTTACCTTTTACACAATAGGCCTGTATACCCTCATGTGTGATTAAAATATCGAATACCGCCTTTTAATGCAACTTTTACATGCCAAAAAATGTTAACATTTAAAAATAATTACTTCTGAAAGGGGTAATGGTCTTTTTGTGTCCTTTAAAAGAAACATATTTCATGCAAAATATTTTTCTATCTGTAGGTAGATAGTTCATTCTGAAAAGATAAAATGTTACACTATCATTATTGGCTATTCGTATTTCTGATATTACTCATTCACAGTACACCAATTAGTATAGGACGTATGATGATTTGGAAGCGATTTTGTCAGATACCAATAATTATGGATCACGAGAAAAATCATGTTTTTTGATTTAATATAGATAAAATTGAAAAGATTCGGAAAACTATTTATGAGGAAGTACAGGTGATCATTTAGGCCTAGACATGTGGTTTTAAGTTTGGAACGAATGTGCAGGCTTTGATAAGTTAGATTGCTCTGTTAGAAAGATATTCCGGCAGATTTTGGTGACGGTGAAAAGAATAATTAATGTATTTTGGAAAATTGAAACACGGAGCACATTATTCATATGAGTATTTCAAATGTCAGTCGGATAAGAATTGTATACATTTAATGCACATTTAATATTATAACTTTTGTTTATACGAGACACAATCCAAAATCTATTGGAAAGCGTAAACATCGTTTTTGTTAATCGTCACTCTGACATGACACTTTCAGTTTCACATTGTATTATATCTCGTATATTAAAAATGTAAATACTGATTCTACAGCTTTAACGTTGGCAGATAATTTATTTGATTGTGCAGTTAAAGCTGGTATCTTCACGAATTTATCACATGAACAGTCAAATCATTTTCGCTGTATTCTGTCATGAGAAAAGCACTAGGGTAAACCTACCTACCTCATTTCGCTATCCGCCGTATTTCCTGATCTGTTATTTAAAGTTTCCAGCGTTGTTACTGTAGGCATATAGAAAGGATACGATTCCAAGACGCACTGAAAGATGGTATTCAATGTAGCCGTTATTGTAACGTTTCAAGGCCGTAGGATCACCAGTTATCGTACACTAGCCATTTGTATGTAGAATAACTTGTGAAGAGGAAGTGTTTCAGTGTTCATAAACAGACGCCATTTTTGCTTCGGTACTGTAATAAATATCATCCTATCATAAATATTTGACATTTTAAACATACATGTGTATGTTTTACGTACCGGTAGTAGTTTTACTTAACAAGTGGGATTAGTCCAATAATCGCGTATATAAATGAACGCCTTTTTCTATGATTTTTTGAAAAGTATATTGCAGATAGAATCCACCGAACAAGTGCATGTGCGATTTGAGTCACGTACGGTACCTATCAGCTTACATTCGGGAGATAGTGGGCTCGAACCCCACTGCCTCCAGCACTGAAGAGGGTTTTTCGTGTTTTCTCCATATTACACCAATAAAATGCTGGAGATGTATCTAACTAAGGCCACAGTCGCTTCCTTCCATATCCTAGCCCTTTACTATCCCATCGTCGCCATAACACCCATCTGTTTCGGTGCAACGTAAAGCGAATTTGTAAAAAGAAGGAAAAAGGAAAATTCAACTACATTTACTTCGACGTCCATACATTATCAAGTGTGATACGTGAAGTGTTCCCTTGAGGTTATTTGCTTGCGTGCTTTATCGCTTGTGAATAAGATTATCATTTTCATTCGTTGTCACGTCCCTGCTCGCCATATCACCCAGTACTTAGTGCTCATCCTTCTGTTACAACCAACTCCATTTACTTTCCTCCCACACATGCGACTACGGGATATCAGACTCATATATTAATTTTGGAAACCTAAGAAGAGTGCTCAAAATATCCTAAAAAGTCAGGTAATTTACATGTGGTGTATGAATAAGATCCTAATGAGATCTATAATGCTTCTTTATGTCACTATACAAACGATTCATTCCGTTTAAATGAAGCGTTGAGGAACGAAAGAAATCTTATTGGAATTAATAATGTGTACGAACTCATTAATTACATAAAGAGCACGAAAGAATCTAGACATTTCCAAATATACTTTATATTAACATCAATGCCAATTATATTCAAACATTTTACGATGGCTCAAGTACGTTTGATAGCTTCTCTTCTTCGGTACTCGTAAGAAGTACGTCATGGATAGAATGTTCTAAATGCAGTCAAATAAACTCTTGGCGGTTTTAATGGAAATTGGAACAGGACAGTCGCAAAACATCGTAACCCTCTTGTTCGCCAACTCGGTTTTCTTGAAGCAAAACACCACCATATGCTTGTCATTGTATTCTGGACTGAATTCCTTCCGGTCGTTCTTAAGCAGCCGCTTGTACACGGAGAAACTTATTTCCAAGTCGCAGGACTTTACTGATGCAAAATTGACCTTTGCAATTGCTGCTGGTCCCAAACGCAGGGTCGCACTGGACTTCTATCCTCCGTGAATAACCACTAACGATTGAATTGTTTTTCCAGCCAGGATTCCGTCCCAAAACAGCCCATAGGTTGCACGTTTGTTTTAAAGAATGTCTGAACCTGACGACATATTTCACACCTAAAAATCATCATATGCAGCCATTAGTGCATTCATTCGGCATTTGCCATTGACTGCTTCTGCTTCTTCGTTGACACTGGCATTCGATTTTCTGCGTCTTGTCCTACATTAGAAGCGGTAGGTCTTCGTACACCTGTAACTTCACCGCAGCCAAATTAGGTAAATCTCTATCTATAGAAAATATGATACATTAGACAATGTTCATTATACTACATTCCTCTGCGAATTAAATTTGCTGGACTCTTTCTTGAAATTCCTGCAGCAGAAAGTATGAAATGATCCACTTGTTCCAGTTTGGAATTTCCTATCTCCTTGTTTCCTGTTGTCATTTTATTTGTTCAGTTTAATTTTTATCTGCATATGTATCGAAGATTTAGTTGACCACAATACCTCTCGTTCGAGATAAAAACGAAGTATTGTACAAAAAAGAATCCAAATGTACTCCGAAATCCGTAGAAATAATTAATGTAACATAAAACCAATAACATTATTAATCTAAATGTGCATCAATTAAGACGAAATCGATGTGTGCATGTATATATATATATATAATTAATAATTTGATGTTTTCTATACAAGTTAGCATCCGTAAACTAAATATTGTTCCTGTTACGTCGTTCCCCTACCAGGATACATTTGGGATATATATAAGGGACAGTGAAATGGAAACAGAACACCCACCATAACATACAATCCGCGCGAAAAGTGGCAACATTGTGTTTACGTGTCGATACTACAATAGCTGTGGTAGGAGAACTGCGTAGTGGTAACTCACAGGTGCCCGCAGTTGCTGTGTTATGTCGTTGTTGGTGCGTGGACTGGTCTAGTGTGTAGAAATGGAGGCAGGCAAAGAAGAGTAGAGAAGTGTGGGTCGTTTTCTGGTGGTTAAGGGTGCTGGAGTACGCGAAACTCATCGTCGCATGTTTGCTGTGTATGGCGAACACTGCATGTCCGTGACGAGTGTGCACGAATGGCATAGGAGATTCCGAGATGGGCGCACACCACTGCAAGACATGCGCACCCAGGAGAGGCCCATCGAGTCAATAATCCTGATGTCATAGGGCGGATTGATTGCCTCATCCGGGAAAACCAACGGATCGCGGAGGAAGAAATTCGTGTTCAGTTCGGTATTAGCCATGGCTCCGTGCATGGCGTCGGTTTCATTCGGACGAGGACGTGCAAGAGTGGGTTCGGTTGTGGATCCGTCAGCGACCTACATCTTTCTACAAAACTGCAATTGATCGCCTCGTCTCCCAGTGGGATAAATGTACTAACGCCCTTGGTTATTACTTTTGAATAAAACCGTCCCATGGTCATGGTATACGTGTGTATGTTTATGGTATATTCCCATAGCTACCCCTATTGCTGCAGTTTCTGGATATGATATATTCGCTCGATTCCCACTCGTGTGGAACTGTTTCACCAAATACTGGTATTGTGCCGAAGTTCTTAGAATCAGTCCTCTACCTATAACTACACTTCGTATTACTTTCTTCGTGGAATGGTAATTTATATTGTACGCTAGGTCGGCCTTTCAACGAGATGAAATGCAATTTTGTTAATCAAAGTTAATTCAGAATTGGCGTCATTTAACTCACACTGAATGACAACCCATAACAAATAATGCTTCACTTTGTATTCTGCTGGAACGAGTAATGAGGCATTTAATATAAATACACTCGTCCATTAGTACTGCCAGTAATATTAATGCCACTGAGCGCAATAACAGCAGCCACCCCTGTTAGCGACATTAGTGTTCCCTGGAAAGAAAACAATTCGAGCCATATATCATTTACAATTCCAGTAATGACAATCACCATGTAGATGTACGGCTTTGGAAATATAAATTTGGGTGCACTTTTGATGTGATTTGTATATTATGTTTCATCCTTAAGTAATTCAGTTGTTATACCAAAAGCAAAATATAATATAATATAATATAATATAATATAATATAATATAATATAATATAATATAATATAATATAATATAATATATATTTGATTGCTTAATCCACACGATAATAGGAGTAACAGTGAATTTTCTGATCATCTTGTAACAGAATTGATAATTCACATTACAAGAGTGAAAATAAATAAAATGAGAAAGACAGTTCATCTTGTAGGTACTTTTAGTGCTGATTCTGATTTCAATTACCTCAACAGTGATCGACAGGACGATATAAAGGGAATTTTCGACTACTGTACTTTATAAAGCATAATAGCCAAAATCCCAAATCCACATTGTTGTCAGGGCACCTTCTAGTGCTCACAGGATTACCCTACCCCATGTTTTTCCGTAGGTTTCGAAAGTTTCTTAACTAACGGATACGAGTGTATTGCAGCCGTGATGTCATCCTTTGATGATTTGTCCTCCACAAAGGGGCTATCAAGTGATCATGCACTTGTGAGATACCGCAGTCACATAACTCATCATGTTTGTTGAGCATGTTCCACTTCTGTAAGTTGGTCTTGCAGCGTGAAACTCCCGTCCTCAGCCTGTTAAACGACTTCCAAATGTTGTTTCACCTAGTGCCATTTTCTCGGTGAGAAGTATGATTAGAAGTTTGATTTCTCTTTTCCATAACTCTACGCGGGCAGCGTTCTGTGAACCTATGAGTGTTGCTTCTCTCCACAATAAGTTGCTTGAGTCTCTGTCGGCCTAGTTAATGGCCAAGAAAAGATTATGTCAGTCTCTTAGCGTTTCTTTTCAGATGACACAGTTGCCATTCCTCGGACATGTGGTGGAGAAATTCTAATACGAGGGTAGAGGAGATCTTCTGAAGTGACGTTCGTCTAGGACAACCGGACATAATCGTTGAAGTCTCATTCAGAGCTATATCCCCCTGTTTGGAAATTAAAGGAGAAAGCCAAACTGGTACTTGATATTCAGCAGCTGAGAAGCACAGTCCAAAAGCTGATGTTCTGAGTGTGTTGATGTGAGCACCCCATGTCCTTCTTGTTAGATATTTGAGTGTGATACTGTGAGAAGACACTTTGCATGAAGGGCAGAGTCCGGTTGAGGGTGACTCCAAGATATTTTGGTGTAAAGCAATGGCAGAGAGTTTCACCTTGTCACTATATGTTTAGTGTCCTCTTGGCTTCTGGTTGGATTTGGCTTCAAATTAGGAACATCTGTGCCAATTTCTTCCAAAGCAATGGACGAAGAATGTTCTATTTATGCGAAGCTATAACGTTGTGCGGCTACTGCAGTATCATCGTCATGTACCGTTTTTCTGACCTGGTCGTTGGTGTTGTAAAGCAATAGTGCTAAGATACTGCCTTGTGGTAGTTCATTCTTCTGAAGGCACCAATGGCTATTTGTCCCAATGACAGATACATAAAATCGTCTATTCGCGAGAAATTTCTTATCAGTGAGGTCATCTTGAAGTCTGTAGTCGGTTCATAAATCATACGAAGAGTTTTGTAGCATTTCAGTCCATGTATGAACAGTGGTAACTTCGCGACCAAAAGATAATATATATGTTTGGTATGATTAACAGTGACGTAGGCAGCGGTCAGATCTATGAAGTGTGCATCAGTAACGCACTTGCCCTCTATGTCATTCTCTACGTAATGATTGAGGTTCAGAATTTATCCACAGCATGACTTGACTGGTCTAAAGCTTGCCTCTTCAGGAATCAGGTTACTATCGATAGAATCGTATATTCTATTGAGAATCATCTCCATCAACTTCTAGGTGTACCACAAGAGTGAGACTGGTCACAAGACTTTTGGGCTATCAGGAGTATATCCAGGTTTTACGATGGCTATATTACGAGCTCTTCTAATTTACTTCTTCTTTCTTTTTATACCGCTTTTCCCACGTCTGTGCGATCTCTGTCGAACATGTGGATTTGGCCCTGTTTTATGGCGGGATTCCGTTCCTGACGCCAACCCTATATGAAGGTACGTAATCACTATTGCGTGTTTCTGTGGTGGTTGGTAGTGTAGTATGTTGTCTGAATATGAAGAGGAAAGTGTTGGGACAAACACAAATACCCAGTCCTCGGGTCAGAAGAATTAATCGAAGGCGATTAAAATCCCCGACCCGGCCGAGAATCGAACCCGGGGCCCTCTGAACTGAAATCCTCAACGCTGACCATTAAGCCAATGAGCCGGACATTACGAGCTCTTCTACATAACTTAGGAACCTTCAGTCTAGATGTATACGTACAGTTGTCCATCAATAAAAGTAACCACTGGAGCGTAGCTCGTTGAAGTTGCTGAAATGATTCAAGCCTTGATTTCAGACTGTTGATTGTTTTCAAAAGTTCTTCAATTTTAAAAATGTTATTAAAGTAATGGGTATCTTCGCCAATGCATTGTTCAAGTGCTTTTCTGTTTGACTTAGATTTTTAAGTCCTTTCATTCCCTACAGGAATACAGTCAACAACTTAGGAATGGTTTTTAACAGAACATTGTCTTGGTAGGAGCACACAGTAGGTGTGGTAAAAAAGACAATGTCATTGATGCATGCCTTGAAGCGTAATATTCACTATATTATCCCAGTATACGTAAATTACTTATTGAACCTCTAATATTCTCAGCCATCTACTATATGACAGCTTTCAAAGGTTTATTTCATACGCATAGAATATAAAATAGAACAGAGTCCAGAACGTGTGTGTACGTTATATTTTGTGTTTTAAACGTGATGAACACACTCCATTTTATTACGTACAACTTCTGTACTTAAAACTTTGAGAACGTAGACAACTCTTCATGGAGCTACTTACGCATAAGTTTCAGTATGCTAAAATCCCATATTATCTATATAACCTAATCTAATTAATGAACATCATCCATGATAAGATCAACCGATACACAAAATCCATACTTGAGATTTCCAAACATTGTACAGTATAATAAATCTTTCCTCTGCACAACAGAACGTCTTTTTAGTACTCTTAATCTCACCGATTTATGAATTCTGCCAACATTATGTCTCCAAAAATACTCAACCGCCTGCTTCCTGGATGAATACAACAGAAGGCATTCATCAATAAAGAATTAATTTGCCTAGTATATTCGCTTAATCATCTCATTTTCCATAAGCCACTGCTATTATTATCTTATTTTGTTTTAAAGTTCGTAATTTAAATCTCATGTAAATCCATCCCTTTCTTTTGGAAACATTTCAGGTAATTAGACTAACTTCTTATTAATTATCAGCATAGGTTCTTATTGAAATTATATTAACCAGTTTCTATGACTGTAATACGTAAGATTAACCAAACCAAAACCAAACCCAATGGCACAACAGCCCCGAAGGATGGCATATCAAGCGACCGCTGCTCAGTCCGAAGGCCTGCAGATTACGAGGTGTCATGTAGTCAGCGCAACGGATCCCCTCGGCCGTTATTCTTGGCTTTCTAGCCCGCGGCCGCCATCTCACCGTCAGAGAGCTCCTCAGTTGTAATCACGTAGGATGAGTGGACCTCGAACCAGCCCTCAGATGCAGGTAAAAGTCCCTGACATTGCCGGGAATCGAACCCAGGGCCTCCGGGTAAGAGGTAGGCACGCTACCGCTATAACGCGGAATGTTAACCACTGTATTTCATTCTTATGTAGTTTCTGATTTAATGTTCTTCAGAATTCAGACTTCAGGTTTTAGTTTAGTTTCTCATTTTTTTCTGTAATAATTGTTCGGTGTACTGTTTTCAGCGTTGATGTTACGTGAAGGATCTCATTAGCCTCAGTGGCAAATTTCAACCAATAATTTATATTAATTTCATTTTAAGATCACCATGTAGAATCTGATCAGCAGATACTTCAGTAATTGCCATCCACCGATGCATGACGAATGTTCTCCTTCTTCTAATAACGATGCTTGTCCCGGGGCGTAGGCAAGGGGGGACAATGGTGAATAGTACCCCCCCCCCCCCATGAATAGTATTTTGCACGAATATGAAAAGAACGGTTAATTTTTGTCAGAGTCAGTAATCATTAAACGCACCTCTATAAACACAATCTACAAATAGTGTTATGAATGTAATGATCAAACTGACAACACTAACGTGCAAGGCGACTAACTGGCAACTCCTTTGCAACACCCACGCTTGTTACACCCCTCTATACTGGGAGCAACTATCATTGACTATGCACCAGTCATTTAGTTAGTTGTGTTCTTGAGATTATGGGTTTTGTTGTGTCTGCTACTTCTTCATACGGCACCTTTAACAGTAGTTTGCGGAATGATGTTAAGTTTTAATTTGTATGCAGTGAAACTGTTACTGCTTAATCTATCATAACAAAATTACTTGTTAAAAGAAACTTTTGAACGTGTCTGAGTGAGGTAAAAAGTGAACCAGAGAGTGGATAGTGATATTTCCCCCAGCTCGTCTCCTGAGCCTCCATTACTGGTTGCAGGCTTAACTCTATCTCAATCTGGCCAGTCAATAGTAGCTACCTCCATTTGATCAGTGTTAATAAAAATACCTGGAGTGAAGGTAAAGTTTAAATTTCTAATAAATTTGGTGTTGGGATATACTTGAATAACAAGAAACTGGAGGAGAGCATAATTTAATTAAAACAGTATGCGCTCCATCCAAACTATATACATTTCCTACATGTAGTAGATATTTAAAATTTCAGAGACACTGTTCAAGTGAATTTCTATAGTCAGCTTACTCACAGTTTTTAGAAGGAGCGCTCAGCTAAACTTAATGTTTGTTAGGGAGTTAACATATGACATATGGAAAGGGAGGTCAATAGCATGTAGCATCTTTAGTAATTAAAGCCATTACTCGTTGAAACAATGCTGAGACTGGCTTTAGGCAACATGAATTCACACCTTACCACAGATAAAGCCATATTTTTGTTGATAATTTTACAATTATTTCTGTTTCAATAAAGAAAGAGGACTTGCCGAAAACATACTGAAACTCATGCCTATCAATAAGACAGTTATATATTTGTGGTAGGTATGTGGGTATGCTAACATTGGACCATTGTTTAATCAGAGGTGAGAAGGAAATGACAGTACTTTTCGAAATCTTCTAAGATTCCGCATTGATAGTGGTGATGGAATTATTGAAAGAAATTTGAACAGTTATGTGATATATGTTAACTATAATGAGGCAATTTATGCCACTGGAGAAGACTTCCTCAAATTTATACCAGTGTATGCCATTTATGGATCTGCTCTTGCCTCAACAATAATCGCATCTTTTAATGATCTTGGCATCAGTTTAGGGTATTTATGTTGTCAAGGACATGCTGGCGCAGCAAGTGTAAGTGGGCGATTACTAGGTTTACAATAAGTAATTCGTCAATAATATTCTACAGCTATACGTGTTCATTGTGCAAACAATTCCTTAAATTTAGCTTCAAATATAGCTTTTAGCCCACCAGAAATTATCAACTGCTTAGAAACACTAAAGATGTTGTGACATTTGTAGATTTTCAGCCAAAGTACACGATATTCTAAAAAATCGGTATAATGAAGGGATGCTAGTAGTCGGAGAAATAGACTATTAAAATTATGTTAAACTCGATGAGTTGAGCACCACGATTATTTGTTTTTGATTATTAACTCTACGATCATATATGCGAAACACTGATGGAACTCCAATGTGATTATGAAACTGAAACTCGTACAAAAGCATTCAGGTTTTATTCTGCTTTGCAACAAAGTAATTTTTTGATTTCAACTCGGATATGTTGTGATGTATTTGGATTAACATACAATTTGTCAACAGTTTAGTTAATGTGTGTGTGAACTCTCTTCAAGTGTGAAGTACGCAGAAACACCGAAGTCTAAAATACATGATGTAGGAAATGACTCAACCACACATATTTAATGATATTTTCGCTGCTGAAGGAAAACGTGCTCAAGACATTAAGATTGACTTTCCAATTCCGCAAAAGTCTGGGAAGCAAACTAAGCGGTCAAACAATGCTACAAATGACGGTGAAGAATTGTACAGGCAGTCTATTTACATATATTTCCTGGATTATGATCCGTCACTCTACTAGTGTCTACAGCACCAAGTGAGAGGTCTTTTTCCACACTACATAGACTTAATGAAAGCATATTTGCACAACAGTATGTCAAGTGACCACTTCAGCGGACCGACATAGCTAACAGTACACCGAGTCATATAAATGGATCCATAAAACGTTTCGTATGCATTTGGAAGAGCCAGTCTTGAAGAATCAGCGCGGTCTTTTACTGTGTCATTGTGAATTTTTGATGTTTTATCAAACATTTTTGTTATTTACTTTCCCCAACATGTTTGTAGTATATCTTAGCAACACGCTTAATTCAAATATAAGTGCGAGAGTACCTGGCCCCCGTACTAAATTAAATATCTAGCTACACCCCTGGCTTGTTCTAAAGTCTGTTTCGTTTGAATAACCGTATATCAACATCACCATAAGGATTGTATATGGACTGTCACAGTTCATATCTTTCCCTGCAGTCAGTCTAAAACAGTAAGTAGGAGGAGACACTTCATATTAGACTAGATGGAGATCTACAGCTGTACCTTCAACCATTATTTGTCCCTAGTATGAAAGGAATAAAAGGTATGTAATCGCGCAAAAGCGACTACTATTATAAACTAAGTGAAATGATCATTTTAATTAAAATTTATTAAAAAATTGCGTTTCACAGACTATTTCTGTAAGCATGAGAAAATAAATATGCCACAACAGTAAATTAGTACACATAATGTTTTAGTAGGAAGGAAGTGTGTTATGTAAAAGTGTAATTGTCTTAAAATTGTATGCATACAGTTAAATATAAACACAAATCTTCAGTACAGATCAGGGTTATAAAAACCTTTTAAATATGAGACTCAATCTACTCGACGTGCGCAAGTCCAAGGAAACTAAATTTATTATTTTATTATTACAATTGGCTTTACGCCGCACCGACACAGAGAGGTCTTATGGCGACAATGGGATAGGAAATCCCTAGGAGTGGGAAGGTGTAGTGAAAATGGGAAAACGCGGAAAACCATTCCAAGGGCTTCTGAGAGTGGGGTTCGAACCCACTATCTCCCGGATGAAAGCTCGCGGATGCGCGCCCCTAACCGCATGGCAAACTTGCCCTGTGAAGCTCATTTTATACGGGTACTAAGTGCATACTTCCACTCCTTTCTTTTTCGTGCACATGGATTAATATAGCCCTAAATACAACAAAATATCATAAAGGTCCGGATTTTTAAGCTTACATAAGAAATACTATCTTGGCACTGACCAAGAATTATAGTTCAGAGTAAAGCAAAGTCACTAGTAGGCTTAATTCAGATTCTGAATTAACTCTGTATACGTACTTCATTTTTACTCAAAAATATAAAAGGTACACACAGGTATGTTTTAGTGAAATATATGAAACTCAATGTCTTCTTATAATTACAGCGTACAGAGGATGATAATGAATCCATGAGATCTATCAGAGACGAACAGTTATGATACAGCATCTTCAAGTAAATCGGCTAGCTGTTGTTGATTGAAGGAGGTTCATTTTCATTTCCAAGAAATTATTTTTGAACTATCCACAGGTACAAAATTTATTCTGAACTTGAATTAAGGATATTAGTTTCATTTGCAGGAAGAATTTTGTGAAATGTGTGATGATTTAGATTCGTTTGCTGACTGAGCGTGCTCATAGATTCACCAAATTAAGAGTTCCGTCAACGTATCCTAAACCGAGAAGAGTGATAGTTGTGAATCTTGTAGACACTAGTTCACAGTGGTTTTTATTTCGATTGTGTCATATACTCTTTGGCCAAAACGTCACTACATACCAACGGGCTTTCTAATCACATCTTACTGTATGTTCTTTGTTCACTTAGTGATTCCTGCATTTTGAGTGTTTGGAAGTGCATGGCTTGTATCGCACTGCTATCTTTATCAGGACCAACTATATCTCGGTGTTCGTTACCCACCGACCTCTACTAATTTACTTTGAAGGATCAAATCCCCACACAGTGAGATGGGATTTCACTTTTCTAAAATCCTAGAGGTCTGTGACGGTAGAATGACTGGCAAGTTTATGTGCCCCATTTCAAAGAAAATTCATGCACTTCACCCTCTGTTATAAAGTTGATAATAACTGAATGGACGTCAAACAATCGCATTAATAGTTGTGGTTATGATGATTATGAAGAAGATGATGGTGATGACAATATGTGTGTTGAATATTTAGCAGGAAAATTCTGGGGCTGTTCCTTTATACAGGCCACGGTCGCTTCCTTCTCACTCCTAGCCGTCTGCTATCCCATCGTTGCCAGAAGACCTATCTGTGTATGTGTGACGTGAAGCAAATTGCGATTGAGTATTTAGCTTGACGGCTGGTTAAATCCTCAACAGCTCCACCATCAGTTGCCATAGATGGTTCAGGCGTCACTGAAGAGGCTTACCAACGAAATGAGGCGTTATGAATTTCCCTGTAGCTTTCCTCACCGCGTCAGAAGTTGTAACTACATATAAGTCTGCCAAGACCATTGAAATTCACACAGCAACTGACTCTATGGGCATCATCACAGGGACTGGCTACATACGGAACGGCATTACTAGCATCGCTCATACGTCAGTCACTTTCATGTTGTCAAAGCCAGGGATGAGACTGAGACAGGTCATTGAAAGTATCGAATAGTTCTCCGTAAAAGTTAGGTCTCAGCAGCAAAAGCAGTGATTGACATTTATTTATTTATTTATTTATTTATTTATTTATTTATTTATTTATTTATTTATTTATTTATTTATTTATTTATTTATTTATTTAACTTCAAATAATTCCCTTCCGGTTGACCTTCTCTTTACGGCCAAATTCATTAGTCTTCCGTGTCACCAATCCCCTTAAATAGATTTCATCTCATTCCACCATTGAACGCGATTTATTTACAGAATTTTTCTCAATGTATTGTATACTACTGTAAATGTATTAATGGATGTACGCCATACCATAGTGTCTAACATCATTACGTACAATAATGGCTAAAATGAAATTATATATTCATATAATACACATCTGTTCCTCTTGCAGAGAGTCTGTTCCAAAATAAAGAGAAACGGTCGCTGTAGTAACATAACGAGAGCGTTCGAATTTATCTCTGTCAAATATGGAGCTCGATCTGTACGTACGTAGACCATATCGCGAATAAAAACAAAATTAGTAAGTTATGATAATATAAGTTATTTAATATAAAACAAATCAAATATATTTTGGTTCGTGGTCATGCGACTGTCAGCTCTATTGTAGTCCTTTTCGGTATTTCCTGGAAGGGTGGGGACCTCCCGGCCAGCATGAGGGCATATGACGGCTTGTCTTTCTATTCTGCTTTTCGTCTGGTGACCCCGTGGATTTTCTGGAAGGCGAAAATAAAACGTTTCTATTTCGGACGCACTCCGAACATACTAGAAATTCGTCACCAGGTATATAAAAGCAGGCTCTCCGGGAACAAGAAGAGTGTTGATTAGCACTCCTGGTTACAGTTGAATTGTTAGTACTGAATTGTGTTGTTGATGTCCTGTCGAGTATAACGTTTTGTGTAGTTCAGTGTGTGGAGCAGTCACGTGAGTTGGTTGTGCGATTTATCGGCCTTGTCTGGAGTCGAGCCAGGTGTAGAACAGTCGTGTGTTGTGATAACCAACGGAGATAAACTATGTTCGAACATGGCCGCATGAAGATGTTGCGAAGTGAAGTGTGAAACCTGTCAGTCAGGATTGCGAAAGGATGGCTCGTTCCAGCTAAATACCACCAAATTGAGACCCGCTGAAAAGACAGGAGGCCTTTGAAAATAGCCCCTTACTATTTAATTAATTTATTTATCGTATGGTTAAATAAGGAATTTCAGCTATTTACAAAATATGTACGAAAATACACACATATACACACACACTCTCAAGTTCATAAAACTATTCACAATACTACCGGTATGGTCAGATGGTTAATCCACTCAACGGCTTCTTGTGTTAGGTTGTGGAGATCCTTCATTGAGCCTCTAAACGCTCTGAGGGGACATTCGAGGACTATATCTTCCATGGTTTGCTGCTCTTCACCGCAGTCGCAGTGAGGAGAGGACTTCCATCCCCACTTGTACAGTATTACACCGCATCTTCCCTTGCCAGTCCTTGTCCTATTCAGTACAAACCACTGTCGTCGAGGTGAATGAAAGCCTGCTCCCAAGGAGTTTTAATTAAGTAGCGATGTGTCAGGGAGTTTTGGCTCTGCCATAGATTTTTCCATGCATCTAGTATTTTGAAGTGATGGACATGCAGATTGATTGCTGTTCGTCACGATAGTTGTCTGGAATTTAATCGCTGCTGTAATAATACTGGACAATCTGAACGTATTGTGCACCCTGGTGGGGTGTTCGATGCGTCATTCAATTGTAATTAATTATTGATGAATATATATTTCGTCTTCAGAAGCAAGAATATCTTAGTTTATATATTGTAAGTAGGCGCCAGTTCGAATGGTATTGTGAAACCTACCACAGACTGATGTCTACTAGAGATTAGGAAATAAAATGGCCAGCAGAATTAGTTTTCTCAGAAATTGTGACGAGGTGGAAAGAGAAAGGCAGAGTTATTTCCGAGTCAGTGGAAAAGTTCCATAGCCGTGGGCGATGTGACAGTTTGAACAACGAATGGACGGTCAGAAAAATTCCTAGAAATTACGTCAGGGGAACACCAGTGTACCAGCCGAGAGCTGGGCAAACAGTTGGCACTTAAAGAAAAAAATATGAAAATTCTCAGTCTCGCGTAAGCTTCGCCGGGGAGACGCATTCACGATAACTTCGTATTGTAAGAAGCACTATCAAAGGTAACTCCACGGATTAAATTTATAGATGGAAATGAATAAATTCGAGATCAGGAGAAATTTAGAAGCCTAACCATATAATAAAAGTTATTAAAGTTATTAATTGAGGGAGATTGACTGGCGTGATTCTGAGAATTCATGGACGCTATTAGCTGATTAGCTGGAGGCAAGAGACGCTACAAACGGCGCGAAATTTCCGCCCAGGATATGGGAGCTAAATTCACAATTATATTAATTACCACTGAGCGATATTAGTTGAGAATTGGCATACAAGCTATAATAATATTACTACATCGGTAGATCCCAAGTTTAAGCCACTGGCTGGTCCTCAAGTAGTCGTATGAGGATATTGGAACTGCTCACTCTAAGGTGACCTGTCGTGAACTAGGAGGAGGGGTGATATTAATATAAATACCTAGTCGTGGCGACGGAAGATAGTTACTCGTAAGGAATTGTTCGAGCTGTTACTATGCCATGGTGCGTACTGACTCGTGAGAAATTATTGCAGCTGTTAAGATGCAAGTGCGTGTAGATACTTACTCGTGAAGAATTGTTCGAGCTGTTACTACGCCAGTATGTGTACTCACTCGTGAAATATTGTTTGATGTGTTATTATGTTAGGTAGCACAATGATCCAGGATGTGATTTAGTACGTGTTACCGATTTGAACAGTCTACTATCAGGAGTTCGAACATTTACGGAAGTCATTAAATTGAAACCTACGGGTAGAATTGAGAGATTCTATCTCGAAAATAATATATGTTACGTGAGAAAGGTCGCAGGAGTTCGACGTAATTTCACCAGTGAACAGTCGATTACTAACTGATACTTGGTCAGCCACGAGAACGTTAGACGGGAGAAACGCGAACAGACACGGAAGTGCCGGTTAGGGATTTCGAGTGTGCGCCGGGCCGCTGAAGGTGATACCGATGTATCCCATGTTCCTTAGTGCCCGGGAAAGGAATGAAGAATGCATATTTACATTAAGTGGGCTAGATAAAAAGCCAATAGTGTAAAATTTCTGTGTTAAAGTTAGAGTGGAAAATATTTCAAGTGTAAAAAGTTATTTGTTTTTCTAAAATTTAAAAATGTGTAATATTGAAAAGTGTCAAGGGTTACCTCTTGAAGCTGGCGTGAATATCAGTAGGATGCAGTGCTAAAAATGGACGGGGCCGATGTTCCTCGTCCAGTTTATCAAACTACAATGCAGAGATGAGTACCCTATTAATATAACGTTGTAGATTGCTAACGTTAGAGGGAGGAAATCATATTCTTTCATTATGGTAACTTGATTGTGAAACGAGCCGCCTCCTGGCTCGTGTAAATTCGGAGATAGGTGGATAAAGGGACAAAGTAATATGTACATAATTAGATCAAGCACTCATCATAATTTTGATTACTTACTAGATTAGGGTTAATTTGTTTATTCAGCTGCTTGAAGTGTTCGTGATTGTTATAGGAGCACGTTTCACGTAAAGATAAGATTTATATTCATTTTAGAGGTGCTCAAATGTGTTTTCAGTTATCGGAAACTTTATAGATATTAAGGCATGTTGCAAGTTTGTCCAGAGGTAGAGGGTTGCCAGTGAATTTAATTGTTGTGGGACGGAATGAAGTCCATTGGATTGTCTGTAAATATCAATGATTACTTGTGCCGCGAAGTTTCGCCAGTGGACAGAAATGTAATAATCAGTAGAAGTATCAGAGTGAAAAATGAACATGGGTAATGAGTAAATGAGTGTTTAATAATAATCCTTTGTGAATAATGGCACGGGCTTTGTTCGATAGAATGATTTCAAGTTAAAGTAATTTAAATAGGGAGGTAACATGTAGCATGAAAGACTAATTCGGGCAGTAAATTTGATTTTATATTAATTGTTGATTTAACGTTTTTGGACTCCGTAATAATAATAAAAAATGTTTAGAAGCGATAGATGCACTAGTATATAATGGTCACGCTATGTTAAAGGCCCAGAGTGGTTTTAGCCCATTTTTGATGTTGGAATTTGTGCGGGACAAAAATACGGCATGAGATGAAATTGAGTCGTACTGATGTTGATGAAGAAATAGATGTATCCTGAGGCCTACGTCCATATAATATGCCGATTGTGGTGTTATGAGTGGCAGAAGTGTCCACGCACCGAGGATTAATTAGTGAAATAAATGTTTTGAAGAGTTCCAGTGGAGTAAATGGACTTCAAATGAAAAAGAAGGAATATTTTAGCACTTGCAGGGATTGGATGTATTTGCCCAGCTGCGAGGTGCCATGGGATTTGAGATTTGTCTTGGGAGGACACGGTGTTCCCCAAAATTAACGACAGTACGAAAGTAAGGTTGCGGGTTCGAATACCGGTATTGCGTCCCGACAGATGTGAATTCGAATCTTCGTGGTTCATATTGGGAATTAACATATGTTACTAAATTGTAAAGATTGGAAATTAAAATATAAAATTTCAAATTAATAATATTCCAAGTAAATCACGTTTTAATTAATGGATTAATGCAAAATTAGATCGGAATTTTAAATGGTTGTGCATTAAACATAATAATAGTTGACTGCAGTGTAATGAGTGAAATTAAATCATCATAATAAAAAATAATAATAATTTGAAGGAGTATAAGAAGAAGAATTTGTTATATTATTTCTGGGAATAATAATAATGGTGACAAATGGAATTAAAATATTAAATCAATGATGATTACGTGTTACGATAATAATTATCTTCATAATAATAATAATAATAATAATAATAATAATAATAATAATAATAATGATAATAATAATAATAAAATTAATAAAATTAAAAATATGTTTTTAATTATTCCGGATGATGATGTTGACTGATACTAGGGAAGTCAGCTGGCGAAATAACGTAATAATGTCAAGTTGTTGTAAATAATAAGCTAAATTTGTTATTTGTAATGTGATGGCAAATCCCTACATCTGGACCATTAGGTTAGAGTCCCTTTGTCATTTCCTTCAGTTAACGATTAGTATATCTTGGTTGGGAACCCGGGAACGGTTTTGTACTATCCCGGGTTGGTCTCATCTCAATAAAGGTGGAGGCGAGGGCATGATTCATGTGTTCGCCCCCACCTAGCCAACAGGTAATTGGTCTATGTTCATAAATGGTCATTGTGTTCACGAGGGTGAATTTCATCCCTCAGAATTCGACCGCTCAACCACCCAAGTAGATGGGTGGTCAAAAGTGCAAAATATTAATATGTGAAATTTTCAGGAATGATTAGGCAAATTACCGGCAAAATAAAGATCAATGAATTTTGTTGTGTGTTAAATTTATAACTTAAATAAAATGCTCCTTTAGGATTTGCAAGGAAACTGTTCCATGTTCTTGTTCTTGTAGAACAGTAAACCCTTGATGACCGTTTAAATATCCGTCCCCATTCCTAGGACGGAGCCTTCCAAATTTTCCCTTTGATCTGTTTTAATATATTTTTGTGTGTTTTTATGATGAGCCTTAAAGTTGATAATTAGAGTGTCCCGTTCAACCCTGTAGTACTGATTAGATGGCGCCCATATATTTAATTGGAGATCTTAGATCTTCATAATTCTTTTATTCTTTATTAGTTGCGATAGATTCGGACCGTAACACCCCCTGAGATAAATGCTGGTTGGGACTCAGGCTTTGAGCGGGTACAATTGGCAACAGTGGTTTGTTTTCAATTTACCTTCCATGCCTTCAGCAATGACTGAGATCTTCCTAGGGGTGTAGGTGGAATGTTACTCAGAACCGATAGCCAGTGCGTGTTAGTAGATCGAATACATTCTGTGATGAGGCCTATTGCTTGATTGAGCTGCGTGCCAATTATTTTAGTGTGAGCACTGTTTAAGCATGTAGAACAGCAGTATTCTGCAACTGAGTACGAAAGGGCCACAGCTGTGGATCTAAAGACTGTTGTATTGGCACCCTAGGTGGTCCCTCTTAACTTCTGTGATATGTTGTTTTGGGTTTTAATTTTAGCTGCTACATTCTTGAGATACTTTTTGTATATTAGTGATCTGTCCTGGGTCACTCCTAGGTATTTAGGGTTACTGCAGTATTGGGGAATCCAATCTCTGAAATTGATTGTAGGATTGTAATGTGCATGTTTGTTCCGGAGATGGAAAGTTGTTACAACAGTCTTTTGGGGATTCGTTCGAAGACAATTATTTTCGAAGTATTCATACAATATATTCAGATCTGATGTTAATTCTGTTTCAGTTTCGGGGGAACTTTGATCCTGGGCTATCAAGGCATATCATCAGCGTAAATAAATTTCTTGGACTTGGAATGTGGAAGATCGTATGTGTACAAATTAAAAAGGAGTGGAGCCAACACAGATCCCTGTGGCAGCCCGTCATTTATTTTGTGCACCCTCCTCTTAGAGTTCTCTGAAAATACTTGGAAATACCTATTGCTCAGGATATTGCCTATTAGAGTGGTTTGTCTCCGACACGGGATGACGCTAATGGATTTGAGCAGCAGCCTGCCATGTCAAATGGTATAATAAGCAGCAGTTAGATCTACGAAGACACCCATGCTTACCCAATTCTTCTCAAAGCCGTTCTCGATATGAGTTGCTACTGCTAGCACCTGTTCCTCACATCCTCTTCCTGGTCTAAATACAGCTTGCTGTATATGGCTGAGGAGATTCTATTGTGAATCACTCCCTCTAGCAGCTTGAATGTGACACTAAAGAGTGCAATGGGGCGGTAGTTTTCAACTTTTGAAGGGTCTTTGTTTAGCTTTAGTATAGCAATGATCTTGGTTTTCTTGAATAATGGAGGCAGATAACCTGTTTGTACAATGCTGAAAAATAAGGTGTTCAACCATCTGACAGTAGGTGGACCACAGTGTAACAGAATGTCGGGGTGAATGCCATCAGCACCTGCTGCCTTTCGATGTTTCATGCACTTCATAGCTGCTGTAGTATCTTCAAGTTGAAATGGGGCAGAAAACTCAGATGATTGTGGAGCTGACCTTTTCCTTTTATTCAATTGTTGTCTGACTTCTCTTATGATAATATGTTTTTCCTTTCTTGACTTTGAGTTAGTGATCATGTGTTTGGCCATATCATCTATGTTTATGTAACATTTTTGCCACCGGGCGAGTTGGCCGTGAGGTTAGGGGCGCGCAGCTGTGAGCTCGCATCTGGGAAATAGTGGGTTCGAACCCCACTGTCGGCAGCCCTGAATATGTTTTTCCGTGGTTTCCCATTTTCACACTAGGCAAATGCTGGGGCTGTAACTTAATTAAGGTCACGGCCGCTTCCTTCCCATTCCTAGGCCTTTCCTATCCTATCGTCGCAATACGACCTATCTGTGTCGGTGCGAACTAAAGAAAATAGCAAAGATAAACCATTTTTGCTTGATGGAATTTTTGCTGCAATCAGTTTCCGGAATAAGGACCAGGCCTTTCTGCTGGAGTGAGTATGGTCCAAGGATTCCACTGTTTCTACCCATTTGTTTCGTCTGTTTTCATTTAGTGATTGCAGAAGGACAGAGGCAGTTGCAGGATCACCAGTGTCTTCATATTCCTTGGGAAGCTTTTCACTGTCTTCATTCCAGCCAGCAATGTACTCCTTGCGGTAACCCCTTGGTACGCATCGTTTTGCACCTTTTAGTATACCAATAAATCTGCTGTAGTTGTTGAAAGTGGGTTTTATCCATCATATATTGGAGTCAGTCTGGTTTGAAAATTCTGTCCAATTTGCTTTGTTGAAGTTCCATCGTGGTCTTGGGTAGGAGAGGATAATGGGCATGAACAGACCTGTCTGGAGAATTACTGGCTGGTGCTTGCTGTGAGGGAAGCTAGCTAGTAATGTGCGACGCACCTCATTGGGAACGTTTGGAGACTGCGTAATGAAGCACAGGTTAGGTGTATAGCAATGATTCCATCATGCAGAGATAAAAGTTGCCTTATCTTTAGCATCATAAACGGGTTTGAGGTTTTCTGTATCCATCCAGTAAACAAGTTTGTGTCCATTTTCTTCGCACTCCTGATATCCCCAGAGAGTATGAAGGCTTTTGAATTCACCAGCGATGATGCTTGGCTGTTGTGGTAAGGGTAGGGGTAGAGAAGGGCAGATGAATGCATGTGGTTTGTGTAAGTTGATTATCGTCAGGTTACCTACCTTAACTGTTGCTGTAAAGACA
This sequence comes from Anabrus simplex, assembly GCF_040414725.1. Taxonomy (NCBI): domain Eukaryota; kingdom Metazoa; phylum Arthropoda; class Insecta; order Orthoptera; family Tettigoniidae; genus Anabrus; species Anabrus simplex. The sequence goes on along the minus strand of NC_090266.1, from coordinate 1,081,675,210 downwards.
TTGTCATCTAATGTTGATGGCAGGACTTCGTAGTTGCTGATGTTATTTCTTATATAAGTTGCTAATCCATATTTGCGATGATTATTTGTAGCCACAGGCTTAAACCCCGGAATCTCTACTCTGATGAAAGCTGTAAGTCGACATCAATTTGATGATTCTTCAAGCTTTTGGATAAATATTCACACTTTGTTCTGCTTACAACCTCTACGTTGAGTTAGTAAATTTGTATTGATGGTACAATCTTACGAACTTGATGGTCGTGAGAAGGACCTATTCTGTTTTTTTTCTGCTTAATATTTTATCTAAAGGTCGATTAAGACAGATCGGTCTCATCGTGATTATTGTTGCTCGATTAGCACCTCCCGGGAGACACGTGTAGAGTAATGAGGAGGTAATGTCTGCGGACGTGAGCAACAGTGAAGTGTTGTAATTCATTGTCAGGTATTATTGTGTGTACTGCCCAACCCACATGGCACTAGAACCCTGAAGGGCTTTGGCAAACCAAGCGATCGCTGCTCAGCCCGAAGGCCTGCAGGTTTGGTGGTCTCGTGTGGTCAGTAAGACGAATCCTCTCGGCCGTTATTCTTGGCCTTCAAGACCGGGTCGCTATCTCACCGTCAGATAGCTCCTCGATTCTAATCACGTAAGCTGAGTGGACCTCGAACCATCTCTCAGATCAAGGTAAAAATCCCTAACGCGGCCGGGAACCGAACCCGTGGCCTCCGGTTAAGAGGCAGGCGCGGTACCCATACACCACGAGACCGGCATTATTGTGTGTGTGTGTGTGTTAACTGGCTCATCCCCGATTAAATTAATTCAGTAAAACAGTCAGTGTTTTATTCGTAACAATGCCGTTGTCACAATGAAAGTGTGAATTGAATTACTGCGTTCTATTATCGTGGGAGTAACGTAAGAATGTGCGTGAATTAATCATTAGTGTATACAAGAGGTCTGATTAGTTTGTTTCCTTAAATATTTTACCTGGTCCAGTCGACTTTGTTACGGGAAATGTTCTTACTCACAAGATTATTGTAAGTAATTTCATCGGGATGGTATTTCAGAAAAGAAAGAGGGAACGAATAAGCACATCCAGCCACAATACGAATTAAACTTCATATAAGAAGGGATATTCTACTACAGTTTAAAATTATGGCTCTCTCCCAAAACGGGGCTGTATAAATCTTTATGTCGGTCGATGTAGTGGATGGGGTCTGTATTGCTCTAGTGTTTTCAGCACAGCTTCTGCCCCCTGGCATCCCTAACCCCATCTGCTAGCTTCTACGCCGGACTGTGCGTGTCAGTTTAGATGATTGAACCGTTTTTAATTCAATTGTGCACACTCCAATTTCACCAGCCGACCCACACTCCCTACTTGACCTGCCAGTTCCCTCCCCACACACCCCCCGTTGCCTGCAGAAACTACCCAGTAAAAAAACCCACCAATATCGGCCGAGAAAATTTTGTGATGGATAAAATACAATGTATACGCACGTTGATGGATTGAGCCGCATGCACAGCGCTTATAGAAAATAGTTGGTAGAAGTGAGTGCTTTGTCTATCAGCTGTTCTTTTCGTGATCAAAGTGATTGGAATACAAAGGCTTATGAGGTCTCATTTCATATGGCTGGGCTGAGTGGCTCGTACGGTTGAGGCGCTCGCCTACTCACCGCAACTTATCAGGTTCGATCCTTGCTCAGTCTGGTGGTATTTAAAGGTGCTCAAATACGTCAGTCTCGTGTCAGTAGATTTAGTGGCACGTAAAAGAAGTCCTACGAGACAAAATTCCGGCACCTCGGCGTCTCCAAAAACCGTCAAAAAAGAAGTTAGTGTGACATAAAAACAGTCACATTATTATTAATTCCATATGGAACATTATTTTTAAAATGTGTAAAACTAGTTTACCTTCAGACATGAACATTTATTTCGCCTTTTTTAACTTTTCCTATTAATAATTGTGGATGTCTCAATTATAATTATGACTACTGTTTTATTTATACGCAATATTTAACGATATTACAGTTTCGATTGAGTACTTCTTTGGTTACAAGTACAAGGAAAAGATTCAAATACTGAAGAACTTCGATGGAAGTTTCATCTCCAAGAACTTCGGAACGAAGTGCCAGCTGGGTAAGATGACTACATTTTGTAGTTCTGTGTAGCTGAGTGGGTGCAGATTGAGAATTTGAAGACTGGTATGCAGTGACTATGGAATAGGACAATTGCTCACTATTACTATTGGCAGTGTAATCGCTTTCTTGCATCTCTACATTGCTTTAATTTCTACTGGCAAATTGGTGCATTTTTGAGCCGTATTCGTTACTATAACGATAATAATAATAATAATAATAATAATAATAATAATTTTACCGGGAGGTACACCTCAACTTCGCTCATTCAAAATAAGCGCCTTAATGAACTCCTCTATCGACCAAAAGGTGAAACTGATAAACATGGAACTTTAATCAGAAGATGTCACTACTGAAATATTAAGTAACTAGCAAGATACCCGTATTTCGCTATGGTATTATATTGAAATTAATAATTGAATGCTTAACGTTTTACATAGCATCCGCCGAAATTCGCGATCTGACCCGTTTACTGAGAGAATCCGCCGAAATTACGATCTGACTCATTTTCTGAGAGATTATGGCGAAGTTCCTCCCATTCTTCAATCTTTCCTTCCAACAATCGACTTCCTACTTCCCGAGCTAGGTCCAGTTATTCCACCCGCTCAGTTAGGTCCCTAAATCTTTGCTACCTTTTCTATAAGCATTTGAAATATGGATCAAATCCTTGAGGAGCTCCGGCGTGGTGTCGTCTTGAGTGCCTTGGCGGTACTGAACCCGCGGCCGGACTGCATTCGTAGTCATTAAACGGCCAGGACCCGTTTCCAGCGCGGTTCGTACATGATGACGACCGTCCAGAACATTATTATTATTATTATTATTATTATTATTATTATTATTATTATGAAATGGCGTATGGCTTTTAGTGCCGGGAGTGTCCGAGGACATGTTCGGCTCGCCAGGTACAGGTCTTTCGATTTGACACCCTTAAGCGCCCTGCGCGTCATAATGAGGATGAAATGATGAAGACGACACCTATACCCAGCCCCCGTGCCAGAGAAATTAACCAGTGATGGTCAAAATTCCCGACCCTGCCGGGAATGGAACTCGGGACCCATGTGATCAAAGGCCAGCACGCTAGCCATGTAGCTATGGAGCCGGACATTATTATTATTATTATTATTATTATTATTATTATTATTATTATTATTATTATTTTTATTATTATTATTATTATTATTATTATTATTATTATTATTATTATTATTATTATTATTTATGTTCTGGACCTCACAGCAAGATGCAAGACTGCTACTTGGTGGTAAATTACAGCTGCTGCCGTTGTCATTGCTGAAAATTTGACCAGCACCATTGTCGCCCGTAGGCAAGTGCGCGGGATTTCTGGCGATACGAATGATATACTTCCGTGCATAATTGACCTTATTATATAGGTAAGAATTGTACGGTCAATATCATTCTTACCGTTTATTTCAAATGTGTTTAAATTTTTATTTATATGCCAGGAGATTCTACTGTAATCTAACTATAATTTCTCCAAAGGAAAAGATTGCTCTTGAAAACGAACCCAGGAAAGATTAAAAATGATCGGTTTATGATCATAATGAGTACGTTACGAACAGTAAAATCAATTGGCCACAACTCCTTTTTCACCCCACCGCGATTAAATTGATTTACCCCCCCCCCCCCCCACCAAAAAATGAAGGCGTGTTCCTTTATTTTTAAAGGAAATTCCAAATACCAATGTTCACGTCTGTTACCTTCAGTTTTCAGATATAAGTATCCCCATAAAAAGAACTAACTTTTTCAATTCCTTTCACCCCCCCCCCTTTAAGTGAATTTTCCGGGAAATACTTGTTTCTTTATTAGTAAGGGATCTTCTAAATACCAATTATCACGACTCTGACCTCTTCAGTTTTTGAAATATATGTCCTCATAAAAGGAATTCAGCTCGTTTCAACCCCCCCCCCTCCAAGATGACTTTCCCCCAAAATGAGTTTTTCTTTGTCTTTAAAGGAGATCCAAATACCAATGTTCACGTCTGTTACCTTCAGTTTGGAGATGTAAGTTACCCCATAAAAAGAATTCACTTTTTCTCTTCCTTTCACACTCCCCACCCCCTTCATTGGATTTTCCGAGAATACGTGTTCCTTTAGTCTTAAAGCAGATTCCAAACACCAATTTTCACGTCTGCAAAATTTTCGTTTTTGAGATAATAATATCTTCATACAAATAAATCAACTAATTTTTCAATCCCCCCCCTTAAGTGGATTTCCGAAAACAAAAAAATACCTGTTTCTTTATTTTTAAAGCAGATTCCTAATACCAAATTTCACGTCTGTAACATCTTCACTTTTTGAGATATCAGTGTCTAATTAAAAGAATTCACCATTTTCACTCCGCATTCCGAAAAAAATACAGGTTTCTTTATTTTTAGTAGAGATAAAATATCATTATTCACTTGTGAAACATGTTACGTTTTTGAGATATACTGTAGAAATGCTTATTTTAAAATTTCACCCTCTTTTTAGTTCCCCTTAAGTGGAGTTACCAAAAAAACATCATCTATGTTCCTTTGCTTTTACAGGCGATTCCAAATACGGATTTTTACGTCTGTAACATTTTACGTTGCTGAGATATACTGTAGATATAGCCTTTCTAAAAATTCACCCCAAATTTTCACTCCTGTTTAACCCCCATTAACTGGATTTTCCAAAAACAAAATATATGTGTTCCTTTATTTTTAAAGGGGATCCCAAATACCATTTTTCAGTTCTGTAATATCTTCAGTTGCTGAGATATAAGTACCCACATTAAAAGCATTCAACCCATTTTCACCCTTTTTCACCCCTCCTATTGAATTTTCCGTAAATAAAGAAATGCGTGTTTTTAAAAGAGATTCCAAATGCCAATTTTTACATCTGTAAACTTTTAACGTTTTGAGATATAGATACACTCATTTTAAGAATTCACCCACGTTTTCGCCCCCCCCCCCAATTAATTGGATTTTCCAAAAACAAAATAATAGGTGTTTCTTTATTTATAAATGATACCACAAATACCAATTTTCAGGTCTGTAATATCTGCAGTTTCTGAGATTTAAGTATCCTCATTAAAGGCATTCAACCCGTTTTTCACCGTTTTTCATCCGTCCTGTTGGGATTTTCCTAAAACAAAAAATACGTGTTTCTTTATTTTTAAAAGAGATTATAAATACCAAATTTTACATTTGTAAACTTTTAAAGTTTTGAGATATAGACGCACACATTTTAAAAATTCACCCACCGTTTTCAACCCCTTAGCGATGAAATATCCAAAAATTCTCCCTTAGCAGGCATCTGCATTGTAATATAAATGTATCCTCAAAATTTCGTATCTTTATGTCCGGTAGTTTTGGCTCGGCGATGATGAATCTGTCAGTCAGTCATTCAGGACATGTTCTTTTATATATATAGATGTGTTATTGTGACTTTTCCTAAACTGATTGAATTTCTCCTTGTTTTGTTTCGCTATACATCAAGAAATTTGGACATTTTGTTCATAGGTGACACTACCAAAAACTCTGATCATCCAATCTGGTGCAAGGTGGAAGAACTTATAACTTAATGAACTTTCGTATTTCTAGGTTTTCATAACTGAATCTATGTTTATTTATTTTGGGTTTGGCATCACTTCTTTTCCTTTCTGCCAATTTTGAATCTGGCCAATCATGAAATTTTGTGAATAATTTTCAACCAATCCCGCATTTCTTGTTCACTTTGAATTTGCCAATAAAAATAGAGAGGGTGTGTCCGGTTTAGTCCTGAATTCTGTCGAACCTTCCCTGAGGGTATATAAACTGCGGCTTTTCTGGCTACCTTGTCTATTGCTCGTCGTTTTCCTAAGTGTATGTGTTAAGGCAGGAGGCGAAGCGCCTCTTTCTTCGGCCGGTAATGTTAATGGCCATGTAAACTCTATCTTTCTTGCTGTCTCCGCATATTTATCCGAGGGGAAGTTCCGAAATTTTTACTATGTTACAAACTTTTCTAAAATGTAAATTTTCTTTCGGCTGATGTAAAAATTTGATAAAGTCTTTAACTGTAAATCTGGGATAGAGAGTGAGTTACCCCCTCGAACTACCCTTCATCTTGGTTTGAGGTGACTACGATTTGAAACTGTTTTTATCTGTAATGTTTTCAAGTTATTTCCATGCGAGCCACCTCAGTAGTTTGTGACTAGCCCCAGTTTCATCGGCCCAGAGCCCTGTATGTTTTAATTTTTCATTTTCTGGGAGCGCAGTGTACGCCTCTATTCAGCTCAAGCGCTATTAATTTTTATGTAATACTCGGCAAGGCATCCTTTACGAAGACTTCTCTTTCCGAAAGTCTCAGGCATCCTTATAAGGAAGTTATAATAGATAGACAGAATAAATGTCGCCACGTAAGCGCCGACTATGGAAAAATCCCATTGTGAATACCACCGGCAGTATTTATGTTAGACTCATTCAACTAAGAAATAGGTATGCTCTACGCGTAGGGAACAGATGCAACTATCTGGGTTTAGGGAGACACGATTCGTCAGCACACCGTGGTGTTTGCAGCCCATTCTGCCCATTCGAGTTCAGAACTTGTAACACACAAGACCACCTTGCAAGTGATAGCCGGTGTCATTCCATAAGTAAAGAATTGCGAGACCTAGTCTTTGACGCACCGTGTTGCTACATGGTACTAATCGCAGCCAATATGTGATCTATTTCGGGGATTCAGAGTTTGAATCTAGCTTCGAGGTTGTAATTTTTATATTATACACTTAAGGTTCGTTAAGTCTCAAAAGTCATTTTTCCCCTTTTCAAATAAAGCACACATAGCAAAGGAAGAATAACTTGCGATTTACGTATGGCGAATGGCTAAAATGAATGAAGCACACTGCACTTATTGTCAACGTTGTGGCACATCCATTCAACCAAGTAACAGCGCACGTCAGCTGTCTGGACTACAGGTTGAATCCTGCAGGCAGATTCCACCATATATGAGGCCCATAGAATAGCAAAGGCTTATGCGCCAAAAGGTAGTTTTGAGAGAAATGCGATTAACATTTTACTAAGGGGCGTATGCGCCAAAAGCTAGTTTTGGAGAATAATACGATTAAAGAATAACTGCACTTTATTAAAAGAATCGATAAAGTCATTAAGAAATGTTGAGATTTGAACATAACGTATTAATAGCGTAAATTATGATGCTATTTGACAGATATTCAAAGTTATTGAACGCTAATTACATCAACAATTTCATGTAAATGAGGTATGCATACCCGAAACTGTGTTCCTATAACGCTAACATTTTGTAAGAATGGTTCTAATATTAATCATTAATACAAATAATAACATTTTGCAATAATTGTTCTAATATTAATCATTAAAACAAATAATAAAGAATACACAATAAAACATAGTGATTAAACTAATTAATATAATGAAATACGTAACCATAAAGTGTAGTGCACCGGAGATGCCTAAGCGCTGGTCCAGGTTGGGCTGTGCTGTGAGGAACCTGCGTATGTCAGTAATGTAAAGTGTCATCATCCGTTGCTGCCTCTTCTTCTACCCCTGGTGTGTGATTCATATTTCCTTGATCAGTAAATATACTTGTGAAGTATGCATGATGATGCGCGGTAATGTACGGAAGAAGTGAGCGAATATCTGCATGTTTTCTGGTGAAATAACAACAGGCTTAGTGTACATATTCGGTAGACCGACTGTCGAAAAATTGAAATGCTGATCGTAACCCTTCACACATCCTTCTTGCAGATGCACTTGATAAGGTTCTCTGCTGTAAGTAGGTTTAATGCCAAATCCCATTTTGTAGTTGCTGGAGAAAACAGTAACTCCTCCCTCTGAAAACTTGGCGTCCGGGACTTGCTGCTTCGTTATGTGCTGTTGCAAAATTCCTACATCTCTAAACTGGTCCCTCGTTACCCTCATGACATGAAAAGGGTTCTTTCTTCTGAAAATTCTTATTTGAAGGTCATACTGAATGCCAGTAAGCACTTCTCCTAAGATTCAATTCAAATATTCCCAAAGTCACGATCACAAGGCAGAAAAGAGTGGCTGGGCATGATGAAGACGTGTTCAATATTTGAGAATCTGTCTACAGGGATGTATCTGAGACAGATCAAAGCCATGTTCATGTTTTTATTCTGCCCACTAAAATTATCACTGAAAATACATAATGTCTTCACATCTGGTGGTAAGGTATTTTACTTTCAATATAGTGCATGAGGCAACTTGCAATTTCAGCAGAGCCCCGTTTTCCAGTACATTCATCCCAAAGATACATTTAAGTTGTTCTTCCCTTTATAATGTGGCTAAAAAAATCGTAAGTCCATAATTTCGTCTTGTGAAATTGTATTCCAGAATTTATTTTGGGTGTGCGAAGCGCCTGTTGCATGTCTATGGCAACAGGAGCCAATGTAGGATACTTGTTATCAGCAATATGTTGTAACAGTGTTTGTGCCATCTTAGCTCTTCGTTCATGCTAACACATTTATTGTTTTCATTCTGTTATTTGTTCGGAATCGATGTATTGTCTCATTGTCTCCAGTTGTCGCTTTGTTTTTTCACAATAGTTGCAGGTGTCATACACAGGAGGAGTTAATTCGAGATTAAATACTGTGTTAAAGATTTGACGGTAAAAATGGCACAGAAACTGGAAGATCTTCAGGATGGTTTTCAACAGTCCAATCAGAATAAGCCTTGTACATTTTGTATATATTTAAATCAGAGTCTAAGTATTTCCTGTGTGGACTTCTAGCTCTGCTGTAGTGGCTAGAAAAGGCAGGAAAACTGTTAAAATGTGCTTTAACTTTTTCTCTATCCGAATTAGTCATTCTTCTTGTGTTTTTCTGATGCTCACGATGATCTACGTCAATGGTTCTAGTTCCGGTAACCTTGTCACGAGCAGTACGCAGCCGCTTTTCACTCCCACCATGTATTTTGCGAAAAACAACTGCGCAATCCTTGTAACACTTAATTCCATGAATCACTTTATAATCTACTGTGCGCCATCTACGAGATGGCCTGTCTTTTACATGCGAGCTGTTTACATACACACTTGTCATTCGTTTATTTAAATAACCATTCTGTAGGTTGTAATCCCCTATGTCCCAAAATGTTTGAAATATTTCATCAACTTTATCTTGACCCAGTTTCACAAAACAACACCACCGACAAGCAGGCCCTACTTCTTTAGCCTTTGCAACACTGTTTTCACACTGACGTATTTCTTCTTCTTGGTTACGTTAATTTTCCATAGGTGTTTCTGCACGCAGCGTTTTCTAGGATGACTTACGTAATGAGACGTAGAATCACGGCCTGTATCACTCATTGTGCTCAATTAAACGTACATCATTACACTAAATGCACTAAACGTTTGTTGAATGGTATCACCAATACACAGCACTAATTTAAATATGCAACACTACATGCACTCAATAAACCTTACTCCGAGATCTGCAAGTCACCAGAATGCAAGTTACAACCGTTTTCACACGTAACAGACTGAACTCAACAGATACCCGGCCCCGGTCGGAAGGCTGGCTCATACACCTTTGCTATTCTCAAGATTCAACTGCAGCCCGGCCGGTCAGGCTGTAGTCAAAAGGCGATTTAGATCATATTCAAGCCGTATCGACCATTCACACTTAGTAGGCATGAAATATTCTAAGGGCCTCATCTGCTGCAGCGTGGAAGAATGTCTCCTCCAAAGTGTTCAGATTTGAAATATTCGTCGTACAATGGACTCGAACCTCAAACTGAGTATCTGATGTACGCACGGGTTGTCGCGGACCTTTGTTATATCAATAGTACTTCCAGTCATTCAGCCTGTCATTCGATCCCTGTACACGACGTTTTACTTTATGTGGTATGGGATTTTCACGATTCTGTACCATCAATTGATATTTTATCATTAATGATTATTTGATTGAGATGAATAAATTATTTATAGAAAGCGTAATAAGACCAGACACTATTGTGAGTAGCAATGATCAGTATGTTTAAGATAAAATATAACCGGCGAGTAGCATAAACCTGAGTGAATAGGCGCAGCTTCATTTCCTACATAGTGCCATACGTTTATTTGATCACCGGCGGCGAAATTATCCCTTAGAACTCGAAGTAATTTGACAGGTTGCATAACCTTACTCGTACGTACTTTTGGGGAATGGTACGCGTACATTCCTATCTCCTTTGAAGACTGAATAATTTCTCTGTAAATCTGGATTTAAAATAATGCGCTTTACATGATAACATAAATTTTTGAAGTGCAGAATGGTATGTGTACATTTCTTATTTTCATTTACTCTCTGTGTAGCTCGTCTCGAAGCAAATAACTGGATGAAGGACTTATTTTATTGATAACGGTGTTGTAAACTTTTAAGTGTGCGGCTATATGAAGTGAAGAGTGCTTGTTCAAAAGATGCTATTTTCATCATAAGAAACTTGATGGAAAACGCAAGAAAATTTGTAATAAAAGGCACATGGAACGTACTCATGATCGAGTATGGAACAACTTTTAAGGAATTGGGTCTTGGTGGTCTGTATTAATCATGGGACTCGGTAGTATTCGACTACTCTAATACATGTGGACGAAATACTGATTTTTAAAAGTGAAAATAGCACCTTTTGAAGAGATACTGCTCACGCGTGCTTTTCCGTTCAGTGACAGGAAACAATTACGACATACATGCTATTTCCCAAGAATTCATTAAGTTTCATTTGCTGTCGTTATCGCGCACTACAGGATTTCTCTTATAAACCCAGACCGAGCGCACGGTGTATGTACTCCGCGCTTCAGCAGCTGCCTCAGCCCAACTTACGTCACACGCGGCCGCCCTGCTTTAAGCGTGTGTACAGTCTTATATGAAATCCTATGCTATAAAAGATGCTGGAAGCTTCATCCTTCATAATGAGGGACTTCATAAATACCATTAGGATTTTCTGCACGACCATTAAGATGAAACCAGGCCTTATCCGAAAAGAACACAAGCTGTGAATCGAATAATTGATCATTCAGTGATGCAAGATACCACTCACAATATCTCACTCTTGTGGCTGGATCAGCAGGTTTTAAACAATGGGCTCATGTAAACCTGAAAGGTTTGATGTGTAACAGCTTTGTAGCTCTTTGTGCAGAAGAATCCGAAACCCCTACTTGTGGTGCTAATCTTTTGAGTGATATATTCGGTGACCGTTCAGATTCGCACCAATGTCGTCTAGCATTTCCTCTGTCAAAACTCTTCATGTGCGTGCATATTTTTTTTGAGCACTGAGCCATTAGTTTCAAATTTATTTACAATTACGTACATCTGTGCACATGAAGATGCTGAATAAATGCATTGCGTACCCGTCATGCCGACTCGTACTTAAAATAATTTTAAATACGAAAATACCGTGTTACAGTGATAACTGTCTCACCATGCTAAGAGATGGGATTCAGACTGGCTTTTGATGCTACTGTAGGTCGAAGACATGCACGCTCCTTGCAATGCCAATAAATATGCTCACGCCTCCCATACTGTTGCTTAGGTCTCGGAGAGTGGAAAAGCCGCTTGACGGTCTGGGTTTTATAAGAGAGACCTTGTATTCGTGGCCAATGGCCGTAGCCGTGTTGAAACACCGGATCCCGTGAGATCTCCGAAGTTAAGCAACATTGGGCGTGGTCAGGAGTTGAATGGGTTGCCACGCGCTATTGGTAGGGGGTAAGGGAAAGGAGGAGCGGAAAGGAACTGGCCACCCTACCGCACGTAAACTCCGGCTCAGGAACACCTCTGCGGAGGTTCGGACCTGCCTTCGGGCAGAATAACCTTTTACCTATCTGTATTTGTGGAATAAACATACGTCACAAGAGTTCCGACATACGAGCCCAGCAGAAGTGTATGACGATGGAAAACTTCAGACGAACGAAAGCACGGGTTTAAGATGCAGTACAAGGAAACTGCTGGCATGTGCTTGATATATTCTTTACATCGTATTCGAGAAGAGAATCTCTCTATTTGGATTACGAATAAAATTTCGTTCTTTGAAGCACGTCTTCTACAATAAAGTAACTACGTAATAAAGGTAGTCTGAGATTATTGGGGCTAATATTTTATCAAGGATTTCATTTCTTACATCATTGTAATGCTACAGATAAATTTCGTACTAAAAGCGCTCTGCCTGGTGAGTGAGCTTGTCAAAGGAGCAAAAGAGCAAAGCGAAGCGAAAGGAGGCTAATTTCGCCTAAGGAACTGAGTGAATGGATTTTGCTATACGCTCGCAGCTAATGCGTATTGCCTTCTCCCTGAGGATTTGGCATCATAAACTGGAGTTTAATGCGTTCTTGTAAGCGATAATGATGAATAGAGTATACAGAGAAAGTAATCAAACAGATAGTGGTTGAAGCGTTGAAGGCTTGTGTCAGAAAAATGGTGTGTGATTCAAAGGTTATATTATTCACTCTTCTCGGAGGCAAGTTTGACGAGAAGATCGTACGCAATGCCGTAAGTAATTAGGATGCTCAATCAGAGCCAATTATTTTAACCACTCCTTTGAATGTAAGAGACTTCGCAATTGTGCTGCTTCTGTGTCAGTTGCGTGTTATTGTGGAAGATAGTCTAAGAATTATTGTCTAACGTTGCACACTCAGCCGTGACATTAGCCTCCTTCTACAGCTACTACTACTTCAGCGTGCCTTTAATTATTACGAAATTCGTCCGAGTTGTTATTTATACACATTTTAGTGTTTGTTTCTTCATGTCTTTGAAAAATGAAAACCTACAACCTGTTTTCCAGTCTTTGACCGGGTCAGGAGTGGAATATATGAATCAGATATAGGCTGTTAGTACGATGGGGTCGCCACTCCCAAAGTGATTTATATTAATGACTGATAGATGCTATGAAATGAGAATGGAGCGTGTTGCTGGAATGAAAGATGACAGGGGAAACCGGAGTACCCGGAGAAAAACCTGTCCCGCCTCCGCTTTGTCCAGCACAAATCTCACATGGAGCGACCGGGATTTGAACCACGGTATCCAGCGGTGAGAGGCCGACACGCTGCCGTCTGAGCCACGGAGGCTTCTTCTTCGTGTCTTTATCGTACTGTATTAAATAATCCCCAACTTTGAATACAACATCTAAGGTTCCCCTGCCTGTAAAACTGTGAAAATTATTTTGGTGAGTTGATATGCAGTAAGCAGAAAAATAGCCAGACTTAACCAATTATCCGCAACTTATTAAAAGAGTGGAGATTTAGTAAAATAATTTAAGAAATTAAGAAATGTGTGATGTTTTAATTAATGATTCTCTTTATACCGTTTATAATTATTTTTTCGCAAGTGTTTAAGGTAGCACTAACGCATCGAAGGTTTTCGGCGATGCGAAGATGCAAAAGGGCAACATTTTTTGTGAAGGTATCGGCTCTGGACTTAATTACGGTACACCCCCGGTTTTGCCTGGCTTGAAAATGAGAAAACATGGAAAACCATCTTCAGGGCTGCCGACGTTGGAATTAAAATCCACCATCTCCCGAATGCAACCTCGGATCTACGTGGTACGAACCACGCGGTCAACTCAATTTGTTGTATGACATTTTATCTGTTGTATGACGGTGTAGTGTAATGTGATTTGGCATAATGAGTCACACGCTGTCAGAAAAACAATTAATGAAAACAAATATTTTGAATAAGTACCAAAATGGCGAAAATAGGCCGACTCCTTCTCTGAATGGTGAGCATTGAGGCCTTCGATTCATAGGGTCACGGTCTCCATTCCCGGCCGGGTGGGGGATTTTAATCACATCTGAAAATTATTGTGGCTCCGGGACTGGTTGGTTGTGTTGGTCCCAAATACGCACCTTGAAAGACTAGAGGTAAGACGTTCATATCAACTGGACATGTGCATTAGTATGTCTTGAAGAAAAGTCGTAGTTTTCCCTACCTAGAAGTTGTACAGTGATGTGGAGAGGGAACAGTTAGTTGCGACATGAGTAGTGCTGTAAGGTGAGGTAATGAATTTTAGTCTTTTACGGACCACATGCCCTACTGTTTGCCCCATCATTACCACTGATATATCATCTTCACCAGTTCCTTGAGGTCACGTGAAATTATTCCTTTTTATTCTAATGTAGAAATCAGAGACATTGCGATATGGTAAGTTTTCTCTCGTTTCAGAGGAAACTATCAAAGATGGGTAGAAATAATTTTACGTTGAACTGCAGTAAAAAATCATACCAGGGAAGATTTTTGAGCTCCCAATGACAATCTTCATGAATCTTTCTGGGGTTATCAAGTAAAAGATCAAAGTAACTAATGTGAAGTGCGGCATTTTGCAATCACCCACAAAGCCTAAAACTAGGAGTATAATAATAATAATGTTATTTGTTTTACGTCCCACTAACTACTTTTTAAGGTCCTCGGAGACGTCGAGGTGCCGGAATTTAGTCCCGCAGGAGTTCTTTTACGTGCCAGTAAATCTACCGACACGGGGCTGTCGTATTTGAGCACCTTCAGATACCACCGGACTGAGCCAGGATCGAACCTGCCAAGTTGGGGTTAGAAGGCCAGCGCTTTAACCGTCTGAGCCACTCAGCCCGGCAAAACTAGGAGTATAAAAGCAGGGTACGTGACTATAAGGTTTGCCAAACACATTGTACGGGTCAAAAGTGAGATACAGTATACATGCTGAGATTACGCGTATCATCTAAAATTTTCTATACACATCTCATTCTATATCTTGGTAAAGCCAGTACTGCAAACAAAGTTGAATCTCGTCCCACGAGCATTTAATGATGGCACTGGGATCATGGTCAGGAATGCTGCATGTGTCAAGAACAAAAAAGAAAACTGATGTCCCACGTATTACGGAATGGAAGTGGCGTGTCCTGTGACACGTATCCAGACGTCTTTCACGCATAGCGTAGCATAGGCTGGTACTGTGTTGCAATGAACTGGTTTTATTTGAAATAATGCAACGTGGAAATAAAGGTCCTGTCATTCAGATTGATAGCATTCTCCTCATTATAATGCATGTACTCTTTCAAGCGTCACGCCAATAGTTTGTACTCCTGATAGGGAATTCAAGCGTCTGACAGTACTTTGTAGTTTCAAGTGGTATGAATTATGTGCGCAAAATTAGAACCATGTGTTCGAATACTTTGGTCCACAAACTTTTGTCTGTTTGGTCAGACCATGAATGAAACGACTTAAGCAATGCATCCTTAATTTCCGGCTCCAGTACTTCAAGAATTCAAGACAGTAAGATAGATTTCTTTTACATGTTATCGCTAGTGCGGAAGTCACAATCCATATTTGGAGGTTGGTTACGTCTTGGTATGTCAAAAATGCATTTGCCAAATTCACTACCTGCTTTCTGAAAGCAGATGTACAGTCACTTTGTGAGGCGTCCTGATATGCTAGGGGCTTTACGTCGCGCCGACACAGATAGGTCTTATGGCGACGATGGGATAGGAAAGGCCTAGGAGTTGGAAGGAAGCGGCCGTGCCCTTAATTAAGGTACAGTCCCAGCATTTGCCTGGTGTGAAAATGGGAAACCACGGAAAACCATTTTCAGAGCTGCCGATAGTGGGATTCGAACCTACTATCTCCCGGATGCAAGCTCACAGCCGCGTGCCTCTACGCGTACGGCCAACTCGCCCGATGTCTTGATATGGAACTAAGCTCTTGAATGATGCAAAAGTGGGTAGTAGATTGAAAGCTTTGAACAGCAGCTTCAATTATCTTTTCCTGGGTCATTGATAGTGTCCTATTTGACATTATCTCATACTCAAATCATCCTTGGTCTGTACTAAATGCCATGTGGGCATCCATTGCATTAGCAGAAATAAAAGCCATAATTTCGCGTACAAACTCCAATGCTCTGCTCTTCACGAATATATCATTTGAATCATCCCCTAGTGACGAACCTTGTGACCTTGCGTTATGTTAGATAATTTTATAACGGCGTTTGAATTAGTGTAGGAAATACTTGCAGGCTTTTTAATTGGGAATGTACATGTTGGGTGTATATATTATGTTCGTGAATTCGAGCATTTCTCTTTTCTAATGTCCCACCCACCTTCGTCAACCGTTTGTACTATTTCTCTTTCTTTCCGGCGACGTCTTGAATTTTCACCCTCAGTGGATTTTCTTTTCAATATTGACACTTCCATAATTATCTTGCACTGCTCTTTCAGCAAACCGTTTTGGATACTTCTCGTTTCTCTTCAGATGGTTTCTGGTTCACAGAGTTTCCACGATGTATGCTGGAGTCCCGAAAGTATCATTGTCTTCAGTTAAATTTCCGACGTTCCATCACTCTCACTCTCTCCTTCCCACATGTCAACGCTGCTGCGGACATGTTCCTCCAGTAGGTTATACAATTCCTGTGCAATGCGCCTGCCGATCTATGTTACAGGCCCACTGTCTGCTTGGTAATTCTGCGTCAACTAATTCACCGTTACTTGTACCGCAACACGAGGATTAAAGATACTTCTAGAAAGCACAGAAGTGTGTTCGTACTACACATACATTATTCGTAAGCGTACAACAGTCCCACGTTCTAAGTCAGACTGCTAAAGCAGCGGTCGGGCGCAATAACTCATAATGGCATAGTTGTCCTCAAGTACAATGCTCAAGTAGGCCTACAGCAGTGAGTACTACTCAGTACCTTTACCGCCAATTGTACTGCGTGTCCGCGGTCACTTTGTACAGTAAGATTCTAAAATAAATCCTGGACATATATCAGTAACAGACCATCATCTTCTAGATATTAACTAGCTTAATATTAAGAAAACCTCTCAATGTAAATTTGTGAGGTTCATTGTAGGCGTGCAGACATTAATGTTGCCGGTTGTGTCCACAGAATATCCTGTTAAAAGTGTAATTGTATTTTAATGTCCTTCAGACACAGTACCCAATTGTAGCCGCTAATAACTAATGCCATACATTCTCAAAAGTATATCAAATTGAATACAGTGAATCGAGTGCGAAGTAGCAGAATCTGAGTTAAGGCAGCAACTTAAGAATCATGAAGGACCCCAAGTCTCTCTAACAATAGAACATTTTATGGGCTGTACTTAGTAAGCTGCAGTTTTCCATAATGCTCCGTATTGCTAACGGAACGGTCAAATGGGCTGGGTACATTTATCCTACTTGTAAATGGTAGATCCAAGGAAATTATAGAACGACTGAACTCTGAAAGTATCATGGCCGCTGTAGGAACATTATTGTAAAGAATTCGGTCCAGTCAGCTTCTCCTAATGAATCAATCGGCTTACTAGACTGTCCATAAAGCTACAGTCTGTCTATTGCGGCGAGTATCGTTTGATTCTCCATTCTCCAATGTCAATCCTACATGAAATGAGATTCCATATATTCTCTTTTGCAAGGAAATTACAGAAATCTCCTGTACTTTTATAAATGTCATGGACAATAGCGATAGTACACTGACTGACAGAGCAAATGCAACACCAAGGAGGAGTGGTTCGAAAGGGATGAAAGTTGGGGAAAAACAGAGTCGGCACGGAAGAATAATTGATGTTTATTTCAAACCGATATGCAGGTTACACAATGCGCACGGCATCGACTCAGTAGGATGTAGGACCACCGCGAGCGGCGATGCACGCAGAAACACGTCGAGGTACAGAGTCAATAAGAGTGCGTATGGTGTCCTGAGGGATGGTTCTCCATTCTCTGTCAACCATTTGCCACAGTTGGTCGTCCGTACGAGGCTGGGGCAGAGTTTGCAAACGGCGTCCAATGAGATCCCACACGTGTTCGATTGGTGAGAGATCCGGAGAGTACGCTGGCCACGGAAGCATCTGTACACCTCGTAGAGCCTGTTGGGAGATGCGAGCAGTGTGTGGGCGGGCATTATCCTGCTAAAACAGAGCATTGGGTAGGCCCTGAAGGTACGGGAGTGCCACCGTCCGCAGCACATGCTGCACGTAGCGGTGGGCATTTAACGTGCCTTGAATACGCACTAGAGGTGACGTGGAATCATACGCAATAGCGCCCCAAACCATGATGCGGCGTTGTCTAGCGGTAGGGCGCTCCACAGTTACTGCCGGATTTGACCTTTCTCCTCGCCGACACCACACTCGTCTGCGGTGACTATCACTGACAGAACAGAAGCGTGACTCATCGGAGAACACGACGTTCCGCCATTCCCTCATCCAAGTAGCTCTAGCCCGGCACCATGCCAGGCGTGCACGTCTATGCTGTGGAGTCAATGGTAGTCTTCTGAGCGGACGCCGGGAGCGCAGGCCTCCTTCAACCAATCGACGGGAAATTGTTCTGGTCGATATTGGAACAGCCAGGGTGTCTTGCACATGCTGAAGAATGGCGGTTGACGTGGCGTGCGGGGCTGCCACCGCTTGGCGGCGGATGCGCCGATCCTCGCGTGCTGACGTCACTCGGGCTGCGCCTGGACCCCTCGCACGTGCCACATGTCCCTGCGCCAACCATCTTCGCCACAGGCGCTGCACCGTGGACACATCCCTATGGGTATCGACTGCGATTTGACGAAGCGACCAACCTGCCCTTCTCAGCCCGATCACCATACCCCTCGTGAAGTCGTCTGTCTGCTGGAAATGCCTCCGTTGACGGCGACCTGGCATTCTTAGCTATACACGTGTCCTGTGGCACACGACAACACGTTCTACAATGACTGTCGGCTGAGAAATCACGGTACGAGGTGGGCCATTCGCCAACGCCGTGTCCCATTTATCGTTCGCTACGTGCGCAGCACAGCGGCGCATTTCACATCATGAGCATACCTCAGTGACGCCAGTCTACCCTGCAATTGGCATAAAGTTCTGACCACTCCTTCTTGGTGTTTCATTTGCTCTGTCAGTCAGTGTATATTGTATAGTCGCGACGTTAACTTCTGTCATGAAGGGAATATGCGCCACTCGGGCGAAAAGAACGACCTCGGGTGTCCTTAAAAATGTAGGCGATCAATCAGGTGCCTTTTGGATTCAGGGTGGATCTAATTTACCTCTTTATCACGCACCGTATTCAGGTTCTAACGGTTAAAGACGCTGTTGTGACGTTTAATAGTGTAGCCTAATTGTGGACCAAAATGTGGAGGTCTGGGAACATTCTAGAAGTGAACTGCAGAACGGCACTCTTGAAGGTAACACTGCAGCGGAAATTTTCGAAAGGACAAACAGCACACGGGTGTCGTTAAAAAGCAGTCGCGGCGCTATAAGACCAAGCGGTGTCGGTGCGACGTGAAGCAAATTGTAAAAAGAAATAGATCAAAGAACAACATCATCATTCGCCAACGTGACAATGTATCTGCTAGTATGGAGTGGCCTGGTGCCAACAGGCTGTTCATACGTCACTCATAATATTAAGTTTGTCGGTGCTTAATCGTTCAAACATCCAGGCTATACATATTATTATACTTTTGCATTTAAAATGAGCGTTTAATGAAGGATGCAAATGAGAATTAAGTTGAGAGGTTTTATGAAGCAATGAGAGATAATGTTGCCAGAGTCAAAAGCAAGGATAGGATAATGCTAATGAGCGATTTCCGTGGGAGAGCCAGAAAGAGAACTGAAGGATATGAGAAGGCGAAGGATAAATACGAAGATTCGGAAGCTAATAGGAAGGGGAAGTGTTAACTGGACTTCTAGAATTATATTAGCAGTTGCGAATACGTTCTTTAAACATAAGGCTATTTATCCACACATGGGAGAGTAGGGGCACCGGATCCATAAAAATTATACCGTAACCGAATTCGAATTCAAGATTCGTGTTAGGAATGTTCGGGTTTTCGCGGGATTTTTCGATGCTACAGACTCCTGTCTGATTTTTAGTGATCTAAGTAGCTCTAGGACTAGGACCGAGAGAGGGAAATGTTCGATACACTTTCTAGTTCTTTCAAAACGTTTGAGAAAATGCTAGGTAAACAAATAATAGAGAATCTGCAACCTCGGCGACGGCCCTAATTGCAGATGATTGATTGATTGATTGATTTATTGATAGACTGATAGATTGATTGATTGATTGATTGATTGATTGATTGATTGATTGATTGATTGATTGATTGATTGATTGATTGATTGATTGATTGATTGATTGATTGATTGATTGATTGATTGATTGATTGATTGATTGATTGATTGATTGATTGATTGATTGATTGATTGAAGTTCAATCTGTCTGCAGACGAATAAGAGTAGAGAATCTGCAGAACGAGGAGTCGGACTGAAGTACATGGATATGATTACCGGTAGTGAAATGTTCCAAACAATAGATGATAAGCAGATTCAGGATGTAGAAAGAGAATGAGTGGCATACAGAGATGCTATATAGAAATAGCAGGGGAATGTCTACGAAGAACTGTGCGTAAAGATGGGGAAAATTGAAACATCTTGTTGGATTGATGAATAATGAAGAATCATGAAGCGTGCAGCATGTAAACCTAAAATGTCGGTGTCTCAGAAATATTCCTAAACAAGGACTGCCGCGGACAGGGAAATGTAAGTAGATGAAAGAAACAGAGACAAACAAATAATTGTTAAATCCAAGAGGAAGTCATGGGACGATTTCGGTAATAACCTGAAAAGACAGGGAAACCTGTCTGAAATGCTATAAAAATTAAAAAGGGAGGGAAAAAATAAATAAATATTGTTTTGGGTAAATCAGGCGAAATCATAGTAGATCACAGGGAATCACTGGACAGGTGGAAAGAATATTTTGAAAATCTTTTGACGTTTTGAACAGCCAAGCTCATGCTGAAGATGTCGATGAAGTTAGTGAAATTACTCCAGTGGAAGCGGGAAGGATAGTAAATAATCTCCATCGTCCTAAATCAGCAGGAATAGATGGAATTAGAAATAAAATGGTCAAATATATTGTGAATGTAGGGATGAAATGCTTCACAGAGGAATACGATTATCTTGGAATGTTAGCTTTTATATGGTTTTTATCATTTATATTACGTCGTACCGACACAGATAGGACTTATGATGAGAATGGGATAGGAAAGGGCTAGGGTTAGGAAGGAAACGACCATGGTCTTAATTAAGTACAGCCCCAGCATTTGATTAGTGCGGAAGTGGGCAACTACGGAAAACCATCTTCAGGGCTGGCGACAGTGATGTTCAAACCTACGTTCTGCCGAATACAAGCGGACAGCTGCGCGACACAAGCCGCATAGCCACTTGCTCATTTGGAATGTTAGTAATGTACCTTCCGATGAGAGGAATGTAGTATTTATATATGTATATACAAGCAAGGCCCTCAAGATGTTTTTCCGTGGTCTTCCATTTTCGCACCAGGCAAATGCTGGGGCTGTTACCTTAATTAACACAACGGCCGCTACCTTGCCAATCCTAGTGGTTTCCGGAACTTCCGTCGCCGAAAACCTGCAATGTGTTAGTGCGACGTTGAACTACTAGGGAAAAATATCTAGCGGAAACATGTAGCAGAGTACCGAGGGAATCTGTATTAGACGTTCTGAGGTATTATGGTTTTTGGGATAGTTAAGAGCAATCAAAGGCATTTATGTTGACCATATGGCTACATTGAGAAGTGATGGTAGAATGCTTTCTCTGTTCAAGGTACTTATATGGGTTAGAAAAAGTTGTAATCTACCACCTTTGTTGTTCATATTTTACGTGGATCATCTACTGGAATATTTAATGTGGCAGGAAGTGGTTCAGTTAGGTGGAAATGTGGTAAGCAGTTTGGACTATGCCGACGACATGGTTTCAATGGCAGACTTTGCTGAAAGCCTGCAGTCTTGGAACTTGAAATTTGGTCCAGTGAGTGTGATATGAAAAATAGCATTTCCAACACTAACGTGACGGCAGTAAGGAACAAAAGAACTGAATGTCTGGTTGGGATTACAAAATCACAACAGTTAGGTCATTTCAAGTATTTACGATGCGTGAGATTGAATCATAATGCAGCAAAGTTAATGCAGTGAGCTCGTAGTTGAGATCAACACTATTCTGTAAGGAGTGAGTCAGCTCCCGGACAAAACTATCTTCACATCGGTCTGATTTCAGAACAACTTTGTTGTACTAGTGTGAATTCTCCGTGGACTCGGGATATATTATTCATAAGTTAGAAGTAACGGACATGAAAGCAGTAATAATGGCAGATATAAGCAGGTGGGAACAATGGCAGGAGGTACTTGGAATGAGGATATAAAGATGGAAATTAAGTCGATGAATGAAGCGGCAGGCTTAAACCGAATTCGGGGATAGGGCCATGTGTGGAGGAGGATGAGTTACCTAAGAGAATAATGGGCGCGGTCATGGAGGTTAGGCGAAGTTGAGGGAAACCAAGAAAGGAGTGCTAGTTTGATAAATACACATAGACTTGCAGACTGAACGCTTAAAGGAATAACAGCATAGAATTGAAGTTTGATGTATATACTGGATGCACACAGTGAATATGGTGCTTCGTGAATGAAAGTTTGAAGTGATTTTCGCACTTAATGCTTTTTCAGCAGACAAAATTCTTACCGCTGACTCCACATGTAAGCTATTAGTTGGCTGAACGGTTCCATGGTTTCATTCACTCATTCATTCCTTCCTTGCTCTGGACATCTCTAACCAAAAGGGGACATTTTTAATTCCTAACTCCACTATTCACAAATAGGGAACGTCTTCTCAGTTTTCATTACGGGGTAAATGGGGTGAAATTTCCTTTTTGGGATCATTGCAAGTGCCTAGGTGTTAATATGAGGAAAGATCATCATTGGGGTGATCACATAAATGGGATTGTAGATAAAGATCTCTGCACATAGTTATGAGGGTATTTAGGGGTTGTAGTAAGGATGAAAACGAGAGGGCATATAAGTTTCTGGTAAGACCCCAAATAAAGTATGGTTCGAGTGTATGGGATCCTCGCCAGTATTACTTGCTTCAATAACTGGAAAAAATCCAAAGAAAAGCAGCGCGGTGTGTTCCGGGTGATTTCTGACAAGAGTATCGTTACATAAATGTTGCAAAGTTTGGGCTGGGAAGACTTGGCAGAAAGGAGACGAGCTGCTCGACTAAGTGGCATGTTCCGAGCTGTCAGTGGAGAGATGGCGTGGAATGACATTAGTAGACGAATAAGTTTGAGTGGTGTCTTTAAAAGTAGGAAAGATCACAATATGAAGATAAAGTTGGAATTCAAGACGAAAATTTGGGGCAAATATTTGTTTATAGGAAGGTGAGATAGGGATTGGAATAACTTACCAAGGGAAATGTTCAATAAATTTGCCATTTATTTTCAATCATTTAAGAAAAGGCTAGGAAAACAACAGATAGGAAAGATGCCACCTGAGTGATTGCCCTAAATGCAGATCAGTAGTGACTGTTTGATATGCGTTTAATCCACTTATCATTCACTTAAGTAACTTTTAAGAGACGTTTTTTTGAAATCCCCTTACCCTTTTGTTATAACCTATGGTGTCTTTTATAGTGAAGTTCTGAAGGTGTGTAGTTGCGATATGACAATCAGTGATACAAATTTGGTGGGAGTAAGTGGTTAATTTGTATACGTTGTGAGTTTTGTCCCAGAACGTTTTATTGAGTTTCTCTTCGTCAATAACTGAATACGAGCTTTTTTTTGTTACTACATACATCTTCATTATAGGCTGTTATGCTTTAATGTGAAATGGCCTTTTATTGACGCGTGCGTTAATTACAGCAGTCTAATGAGCGGATATCATATCAGAAAGCCTCCACGGACTTTGAGCTGTTCTCATGAATATTTGTATACGGGATCAGGGCACATCGAGACAATAGCCGGCAGAGAGTCTCAAGTAAAGTTACCGCCAGTGTGCAGGGAGCTTGTTAGAGGCCCGAAAAGCTGGCAACGTCTCGCTAATTGGCTGTCCTGACTGTGACAGGCAATGAGGGACGGGCCGGCCAGACGTCTTTAACGAGTACCACACCCTGTCCCCCTTCCCTTACGAATTAATTTCAATACATTTCATAGCTTCCCCATATCCACTACAGGAGACTGGAGAGTTGTGACATTTTGTTTCGAGCTTGCCTCGCAGCAGTCACATGTTAACGTAATTCTGACGGGAGCTTAATTCTGTATTCTGGGTGGTAGTGTACGGTCAGACATATTCCCTTGAGCTCCATTGAATAGAATAAGTATGATATTATCCCCTCATCTACGAATTTTACTGCTAAAGAGTATTTGCGTTCTTCTTCTTCTTCTTGTTCTGCTCCTCCTCCTACTCTTACTCCTTCTCCTCCTCCGTTTTCTCCTGCCGCTTTTTCCACACTGTTTTGGGTTCGGGGTTACGAACTGTGCTGCACCTGTGGACTTACCCTTGTATGATGGCGGTATGCTTTCCTGACGATGTAGAGGGACGTATGCAAACTTACGTCTTTCGATGGAGGTTGGTGGTGTTGTCAGTATCAAGGTATGTGCGTTGATACAAACACAAATGCTCAGTTTCAGAGCAAGAGGAATTAACCAGGTGCGGAAAAATGATCGATCCAGCCGGAATCGAACCTGGAACCTTCTGAACCGAAGGCCTGGGCGCTATCCGTACAGCCAAGGAGCCAGATATGAAATGTAATTTGATTCCGTATAAATGTTATATGCAGGCAACATAAGAAATTGATAAACAGTAGGAAGCGCGTATCCATTACAGATATTTTCAGACATGAAATTTGGATGTAAACGTGATGCATTCTGCTATTTTATCTTATCTTTGCATTGCAGGCAATGTACAAGTATCAAACTGACAAGCACGTACAACCCTCAGTGAGGTTTTGGTCTGCCAAGACAACTACTGCCCAAAAATTACCTGCACGCGTTGTTGTGTCACGCAATGAGCCTGAAATCGAAGAAGCAATACATACTGACATAATACGGGAACAGACCACCAAGAAAGTGGCCTGCATGTGCAGGTAGTTCAATGAGAAAAGATTATCATTAGAATCGAGTATGATTACAATATAGGCCCCTGATCTTGTAAGAAATGCGTAAAAACTGAATTGGAAAGCCTATTAGTAAATTCCTTTGGCCTAGTGGTGGAAGTGAATAAGATTCATCACGGGTGCTTGTTCGTGGGAAATTCGACCATAAGCATACACTAACGGGGAGGCACTTGTTACTCATAGTCATGCTGGTCAGGAAAATTGTGGGACTTCCAGTTGAGGATGTACATTTGCATCGACAGAATGTGTTGACGTGCACGAAATGTACTGTGTTTTCCGATATGCTTCATGAAACAAAGGTTTTGTGCTC
The DNA here is from genome assembly GCF_040414725.1 of Anabrus simplex. Taxonomy (NCBI): domain Eukaryota; kingdom Metazoa; phylum Arthropoda; class Insecta; order Orthoptera; family Tettigoniidae; genus Anabrus; species Anabrus simplex. The sequence goes on along the minus strand of NC_090266.1, from coordinate 1,081,649,894 downwards.
AACCAAGACCAAGAGGAGTTTTACTACTAGGATTTCAGTTTTGCACGCCAGTCAGTACAACATACCTTAGCGCGTGATAATAGTCAGAATAAAGACGTTACATTATCCGAGAATAATGTTCTGATGCTGCTTTGTGATATGCCGTCGTTACTAGCATGGTTGAATGTGAGCTAGTAACACGCCGGTGTGCTACGGTAGCGCACCGCACAAGGTTATCACGCCAGAAATTACATGAAATGGTGTACGCATTTTAGTTCTGGGAGTGTCCGAGAACATGTTTGGCTCGCCAGGTGCAGGTCTGCTTATGAAATTATGATGAAGACGACATATTAACCCAGGCCCCGAGGAAGTGAAATTAACCTTTCAGCCAGAGAGCATACGCTGACAAAGAAGTTGCTCACGATTGAAGTTGCATTTCTTTGTCGATTTTCTACTAAGCTTTCACTAGGAGGAAATGAAATACGCTAGAGATCAATTTTTGTTTCAGAACACCATGTACAACTACAGTTTCCGTAATTTATTTTCAGACACCTTGTCTACTTCTTTAACATGTTCCTTTCTAGACTTCGAAATCTGTAGCAATCACTCTGATCTTTTTTAATGGGATTTTCAGGTATTGTCTGCTTTGTAGCTATTTTAGTTATGTACGAATATGTTTTTACATTGGATTTGGTTGACTTACCACATTTATTTAGTAGTCTACATTAATGACACACATATTTGTACCTCGGAGGTGTCCACTTTTAGCGAATATGTGATTATTGGAACGCCCATATGGGATTCTTGTTCTCTACCCAGAGGTATGCAAAACTATGTCGTACATCAAGTATAGGGGTAGATTATATGCTTTTAAAGAAACACCAAGTTTAGTTTTACTCAGAGGAATACAACACCATCTGGAAATTAATAGTGTTTTATACGTTTGCACAGTCTGATGGATTTTTCAGTTTGACTGGTGATTTGAAGTCTTTATCTCCAGTGTGTTTACGCTAGGAGTTGTGAAGAATGAATCCAAACTCTAATGAGTGTAAAATTATTATGTCACTTCAAGACAGTAATAGACAGCCTCAGTTAGTAAATTACTGTTTTCTACAGTCCTTATATTTGTGAATATCTACTACGGTTACAAGCATAATCTAAATTATTAGGTACTGGTATTTAGCTGACCGTAACTCAGAAGTTTTACTGGAAAGGCCATACCCATATGGAGGCTTACAGTGTTCATGCATTGATAGAGAGGAAAAGGAAGAAATTGGTTTGAGCATTATAACACGCTGGGACTGTCAACAACCGGTAAGATAATCTTCCAGCAAATGCATTGTTCAAAATGTGAAACTTCAAGGTTTCTAACGTTTCACCTTACTGTATGCCAAAAAAGGCTCTGCAAACAATAATCTTGTTTACAGAAATAGGATTATTGACAAATGCAATGTCTGCTATCAAAATCTGTACAAAAGCAAGAGAGAGGGAATTATTAAAAATATGTATTTAAAAACAATTTTGATATATTCCAATTATTATTTTCTTATTTTTAAAAATAATTATCAGTTTTCAGTAAAAACAGGTAATCAATGAGAGTTATAAATGATCTTCTGTAAAAAATGCAGTTTAAATAGGTTATTTTTAATGACAAACATTATGAGTAAACAACAGCAATATATATTGTCCGGCTCCATGGCTAAATGGTTAGCGTGCTGGCCTTTGGTCACAGGGGTCCTGGGTTCGATTCCCGGCAGGGTCGGGAATTTTAACCTTAATTGGTTAATTTCGCTGGCACGGGGGCTGGGTGTATGTGTCGTCTTCATCATCATTTCATCCTCATCACGACGCGCAGGTCGCCTACGGGAGTCAAATAAAAAGACCTGCATCTGGCGAGCCGAACTTGTCCTCGGACACTCCCGGCACTAAAAGCCATACGCCATTTCATTTCAGCAATATATAGAAGATAGGGCCTACTTACAATAAATAAGTGCGAGTGATAAGTAACCCCGTAAATTATACTGTAAGAACTCAATACAATTACCTTATATGAACCCGTTTTTTGTTTTTACCAAGTGTCATTACCGGGCGAGTTGGCCATGCGGTTAGAGGCGCGCGGCTGTGAGCTTGCATCCGGGAGATAGTGGGTTCGAATCCCACTGTCGGCAGCCCTGAATGTGGTTTTCCGTGGTTTCCCATTTTCACACCAGGCAAATGCTGGGGCTGTACCTTAATTAAGGACGTGGCCGCTACCTTCTCAATCCTATGCCTTTCCTATCCTTCCGTCGCCGAACACCTTCGATGTATTAGCGCGACGTTAAGCAAGATAAAAATAAAACCTCAGCCAGGGATCAAACAACAGATGTCCGTTTCTCTGCCATCTGCTGGGTGAAAGGGAACTTTGAATTTAACACCCAGCAGCAGAGGTTGCCTCAAATGAAAATGCATGTACACGGTAACTGAGGTCATGCGATTATTATTATTATTATTATTATTATTATTATTATTATTATTATTGCTTGCGCGATTAGTTGTCACTTAATTAATGACTTCCCACCCGGATGGCTGAGGTTCGAATCCCAGTCGATCTTGGATTAAGATTTATATCTAAAAATCACATGGTGTCAGGAAGGGCATCCGGCTTTAAAGTCCCAATAAAAACTAAAGCGGGCCTGAATGGCTCCAGTGACCACAAATATAGCTCGGATAAGCTAAAGATTTTTATTATCACTATCGTTATCATCATAGTCTAGTCAAACATTCCCTTATCAGGCTTAAACAAGTTGGTCGTGATATTTGAAAGACTAGTGAGGAATGTCATCCAATCCCTTAGGGTTAGAAAGAGCTACGTAACGAATAATCAGGCACATTAAAAGAAAGTTGAACTCTTTTCCTTTATGCTTTTGTTTTTCTTATGACTACATTTTTATCCCCACTGGGAGAGAAGATATTTTCCTGGTAGTAACATGGATGTGATAACCGATTGCCCAGTCGTCATCTCGTTACTAAAATGTACCCATTCGAAAGCAGCGTCACGTAGACTCTCCTGTAAAGGGACCATCCAGCACACAATGTATAGTAAGTTTTTTTTTTCCCTTCCGTTTACTTCGTTGTGTTTTCATAGGGGTTCGAGTTATCCGCCTGTACAGTACGATATCTTCATTTTATATCGTGTGCCGTGAAAAATTCTATTTCTCTTTACTGCCGATAGAATGCGCTCCGGAGACGGAACTGCAAACAAAGCAGCATCGGGCCGGAAACTTTTACGGTGCCATCCGGAGAGAGGGGTTGGTGAGCCAAGTGGAGGAGAGAGAAGATTGGCGGAGAGTACGCGAATGAGTTTCACGTGGGGTGGTGGAGGCTTATCTCGGCTAGCGCAGTCGGGGTGCACTCACCTTAATGGCGAACCACTAAGCCCGCACGCCGAAACGCTCTCTAATCAATTTCCATTGACTCCTGCCGCTTTTCGAGTCGGTTGTGTCACATTGAAACCGAAATATTGTGAGTACACTCCATGGTAAGTCAAGATCTAAGCGGCGCCTTTCATGTTCGGCAGCGTAGTATGGATTCATTGACGGAAAATAGTTCCTATTGGAGGTACAGGGATTCTGACGTTTATTTAAACCTTGCATTGAACAGCGGGGTCCCACAGAACCCACATACTTTTTATGGGGTGGTGGTGATCGTAGTTTTAAGAGGAAGTAAAACTGGGCACCTACTGTATAGTTTCCTTAAACTAATCACAGGGAAAATGGACGAGATCCCACCTTGGGAATAATGAGGGTATCTGCAAAATACTGGGAAGGGAAACGAAGGATTTGAGAATGAAAATCTCTCAAGGTCTCAATTCCTGTATTTCGGGGACTGGGTATTCATGTTCGTCTTGATATATATAATTTTATCTACACACAACAACCACGAAAAAATCAATAGAGAATACATTCTCCCATATAAGTTTGCCGTCAAGAAAAGCATCCGGCGTAAAATTAAGCCAAATCCACAAGGGGTGCCTGCCCCAAGATACTGGGATAAAGGCCAGGAAGAAGAGGAAGAAAATTGTCCCATCCTTGTTGGTGTTACGTTACGAATGGAATACCTAAGGACTTGAGTAAGTTCCATAGGTAGAGCAATAAGATCTCGGTAGGAATCACCGTGAACATTAATGTCGAGAGTCTATGACATTTGTCATTCTTTGGAATATTAGTCGCTTAAATATTAATTTGTTAGTGTGGAGAAAAAATGCTTCCTATGAACTTGAACTTGAGTCTGAAACTAGGACTTCTTCTGAGAGGTACTGCTTATCACCGACCTCCCCATTGGTAGTCTGGAGTTTTACGTGTCCGTGATGGAGTAATTATTGTTCTTACGAACCAACTGTTTATACTCTTAGCAGTATTCATGTGATTCTTGAATACCGTTTGATTAGCTGTGCAGCGTAGTGTTAGTCAGGTGCCCCCCTTCTCCGATTATGATTGCACATTCGATTTATCTCAACGAGAGGCGTGGTAGCATGGTTTGAATAATGCGCATCAGCTATGAGCCTGCATTTGGGAGATGGTGGTTTCCAATATCTTTGCCGCAGACCTGAAGATTGTTTACCATGGTCTTCAAATTTTACACAAGTCAAATACTGGTGCTGTGCCTTTATTAAACGCCACTGTTGTTTCTTCCCCAGTTCTAGCCCTGTCCAGTTCCACCGTCACCATAAGATCCGTCGGAGTCGGTTCGATGTAAAACCAGTCATAAACAAGTTTATTTCTCTCTCAATCAGTTTGTAACTAAAGAATGGTTAAAAGCCACAAGCCGGTGTCGGTATGTATATTGGCGTCTGAAAGAGCCCCCTTTTAGTGAAGAATTCCGACATTGCGTCCTTAAACAAAAAAGAGAACCGGATCGTGTGAAATAATAATGAAAAAATGCTATGTTTGTTTTTAGGATCAAAACATTCTCCTCCCGTACCCGATTACGGCAATATATAACACATTGTTATTAGGAGCACTTTAGAGACCATTATGGATATTGTAATGTAAGCATGGGTCCGTCTACGTCTTGTGGTGCCACGCCATCTTTTCGTTTCCCAGCGATATTTCATATTTATTTCGTGTGAGCGGTAAAGATTGTTGTCACCGAGCTCGATAGCTGCAGTCGCTTAAGTGCGGCCAGTATCCAGTATTCGGGGGAGAGTAGGTTCGAACCCCACTGTCGGCAGCCCTGAAAATGGTTTTCCATGGTTTTCCATTTCCACACCAGGCAAATGCTGGGGCTGTACCTTAATTAAGGCCACGGCCGCTTCCTTCCCACTCCTAGCCCTTTCCTGTCCCATCGTCGCCGTAAGACCTATCTGTGTCGGTGCGACGTAAAACAACTAGCAAAAAGAAAAGATTGTTGTGATTGGGAATTATTCTGTTCGTCACATTGGCTAGCCTGATTCTGCTTTAATGTTTATGTTTACATATCTACTTGCTTTTTTTGCTAGTAGCTCTACGTCACACCTACACAGTTCTTATGGCGACGATGGGAGAGGAAAGGACTGGGAGTTGGAAGGAAGCGGCTGTGGCCATAATTAATGTACAGCCCCAGCATTTGCCTGGTGTGAAAATGGGAAACCACGGAAAACCACCTTCAGGGCTGTCGACAGTGGGATTCGAACCCACTATCTCTCGGATGCAAGCTCACAGCCGCGCGCCTCTAACCGCATGGCCAACTCGCCCGGTGTTTACATATCCTCTCTGGTTTACGTTGTGATTGTGTTCAGTAATCTGTATCTTGCTTGTGATTTATTTTCTAAGTGTAAAAAGTGTTTTCCACACGACAGTTCCGTGGAAACCAGCAAACACCGTCTGGGCGGAAACAGGCACGTGGGAAGCTATTTCTGATTAAATTACTGAGCAAGGTAAAGCTCCGCTGCGTCCGGAGTTTATGAACGTCAGAAAGAGAAAGAGAGAAATAGGCCTAAAATGCATATACGAGGGTCGAGTCATGGCAACTATTTTTTCTCTCGCGAACAGGAGACAACACGGAAAATCTAAGATATGTATTTGGAAATATAGGGCATGTACTTATGCATAGTGCCTGAAGACAAATACTGACTTCAGGAGATTCAGGTAGGAAAGTGACAGAACACAGGCCATTGGTAAACATTGCTTTATTATGGTATAGGCAGCTAATACACAAGACTACGTACAAAGGACAGGTCTCCACTAGTTACAGACCTTCGAAATAATCACCCAAGGTTTCCACTGTGCGTTGCCAGTGGCGGGGCAGGCACTGAATACCATTCGCTGCATATGTATCGGTAACGTGTGACACCTCTCTCCGAAATGCTGTTACGATGTCCTCTTTGTTAGCAAACCGTTGTCCACGTAATGGCTTCATGACTTTGGGAATTAGATCATGATCACGCACCTAATGCTTCCCGCAGCTCTGCATGGCATTGGCGTGCATTTCTGACGTGGAGAAGTGCTATTTTAATATACGACCGTTGCTCCTGCTTGTTGACTTACATTTTGTGACGCTCTTACTCACACGCGGGATTTGGGGGCATGCATAGACTCACACTGTTTTTTATATACACCATCCAGTGGCATCATACGCAAGTGCATACCATACGTTTTCAAATTCATATTTTAGATTTTACGTGTTGTCTCCTATTCGGGAGAAAAAATAGTTGCCATGACTTATGACTCGATCTCCGTATTATGCCGATAGAGCAGCTAAATATTCAGCCAAGTAAGGTAGAATGAGGAGGAGAAAAGAAAAGAAAAGCAAAGCAATAAAGAGGAGGATCATGATTATTACCCAGCAATGTTTGGAAAAACGTGGGCAAATTCTTACTCCAACCTCAACCAAAATGACATTTTTCACAGTTATGTACCTTGTCCTCTGAAACTACAAAGCGTACATATGAAAATTGCCATCACATACTGATCAAATACCAACACATACACTGTAGCAGAATGGGTTTCATTTCATTGGAATTAATTGAGATAATATAGGCCTAATTAAATATTAAACAATTTTTTTTTTGTAAAATGTTCAAAAATTCGCTCGATTAGAACTTTTTCCATAAAATCAACCATAAACGCATTCATTAAAAATCTGGTACAGAGCATTGACCACGTGTATTTAATTGTATGTACTGTGCCCTTTTCAAGGCAACAACTGCGGTGAACTCTTCCTTCTTCTGTGCGCCGGCTGCTCCTGTAATAAATGACATGTAAATGATACTCACCGCTGCATGTAGACTCTTCTTCCTCAGTCGTGACCGTCCGCTATCCCCGAAGAGAGGCCACCCGTCGATCAAGGAGTGAGGTAATGAAAAGATGGGGTAAACTAACTATAAATGACGGTACCCAAAGACTGAATTAAAAATTTAAATAAAAGACTGATTTATTAAATAAAATGCAAAATGCCAAAAGTGAACGTAAACTGAACTGGTGAAAAATGAAACAAAATGAAATAAATGAGATTAAGAAAAAATAAAGATTGAGGATCTGCCTTACAATAACACCTTATCTGCCTAATAAACTGACTGATGGTCAATCACATTAATTAAAATATTCCAGACTATGTTTACACTGTCTTCAAACGTGAATCAATCTAAAACTCTGGTCAGAAAGACCACCTTCTTTGAATTACAGAATTATATTACGTAGAAAAATATCTCTCAAATAAATTAACAGTAGTTGAAACACAATAAAGTAATAAGTTACGTCATTAAACCCACTGTCTCAGAGGAGTTATCAAATATTAACACATGTGGCTCATCTGGGAAAACACCCAACTTTAAAATAATCATGGACTGCACTAACCAAGTGTATCACATAAGGAATAATTCGAAGAAAACAGCCATGAACATCACCCTTCATTTACCACATAACCACTGTCTTATTCAAACACCTCATGATTGAACAAAATAAATTATTGAAACATAAATCTGAGTGTCATAACCACTCATCTAATTTTTAAACTTCACTTGCATGCCTGTGATAGACTGGACTTCTTAAAAATAATCCAAAAATTTAGGCCAAGTGCCTTACGTTAACATTTCAAAATGACAGCGATCCTTGTACATTAAAATTTCTATTGAATTTGCCGCTAACTGCATTTCATTATCAACTCATTATTTGTGGTACCACCACTAGATGGAGGCAGATGCCATCTTGTTTACCTCATTCATTGCGGCAGTTTTATACAATTGGTTTCTTAAAGATCGCTTCATTTTCTAAATAAAATGTAGTGGTTTTTAAAAGGGTTTGGTAATTACTAAATGCCTGGTATGAGCATACCACTACTATGGTTTCGACTGTGACTTAATCGATGATCCATTAACCTAACATCTGAAATCTTATTTACATCATTAAATCTGTTAACGGAGAAACACTGCTCCGACAAATAAAATACAGAAAACAAAACTAGCCTATCTACACCTATCTATTTACATCAAATCAAATATAAATAATTCACATACGCTCACGTCCTACAAACAAACGGTAATAAAGTACACTCAGAAAGAAAAACAAATAAGCAAAACTAGATCCCACCATCGCGGCCTACTGGAAATTAATAAGGATGGAATGCGCAAAATAAAATTGGAGTCACCAGGAAAATATATCCCGCTGCATGTAGCAAAATATAAATATTGTGAATTTGACGGCAATCTCTAACCTCAGACGACAAATGTCTGGACATGATGCTATTTAACCTTTATGGACAATAATTACTGTTATCTCATGTCATCCATGACTTTACATGACTATCGAAAAACACATTGACTCGTCGCTCTGCTCACATGTACAATGGCTAGCATAATTGCCGAGCATCTACTTTCCCTGGAATTATTTAAACAAATACAGGCTTCTGCCTACAATCATAACCCATGTCGTAACACATTTAACACTCTTGGTTAAATTATTCATTTCACAATTCTATTTACTCATTAATTCTCGACGTCATCATTATTCATTATTCTCACAATACGGCCTCGCTCGTATCCGGCGGGCGAAATATCTGTCGTGCATATTACGATTTCTTACGACAGTTCATGACATGGTCCAAATATCACATTTCCATTATCAACGTAGATCATCAGGGATATTATTCATCTAGCTCGATCTCTCGATCACTCTCTGCTTCACATATCACAAAATATCAGAGCTGACTCATCAATGGCTTCCTGGCACTCACTGTTTCTATATAAAAAAAGACGAGATTGCCTCTCAAAAACACAGAAGTTGAAACATGTGTAACCGCAACTACACAGAAATAAATACTCGCGTCTACCAAAAATCGTCGCAAAAATACATGGGATTGGTACTACCAGAGACGGTCATCTGAAGGATGATTCCACAACATAAACAAACTGAATGCGCATAAAAGCAAAATAAACATTAAAAACAACGAGGCGGCGTCTACAAGATCAAAATTCCAACAAAATATGACTCAAAACCAACGATATAATAACATGATGAATATAATAATAAAATAAATCGGCGTTACACTCATAGATCAAATAACATAGCTTCCTAAACTGTCAAAGTGACATACTAGAGAAATAATCCATGACAACACGCAAACAACATCTACCTCAACGAAATGCACAAATAACTCTAGCTGAAAAGTGCGACATTATTATTATTATAATAATAATAATAATAATTATTATTATTATTATTATTATTATTATTATTATTATTATTATTATTATTATAGTAGTATAATAAAACTGTGAATTATTTACAATCCTACCTAATACTCTAAGCTACATTTTGATCATCGATTAGTCACGGTCCTACATATTTATTTACATTATGTATTGATGCTCATACCTGGGTGATGGAGGCATGCTGGCTCACCCTCCGGACTCGGTCATGGTGAATTAGAATACCATCTTGATGCTGCTGTGGTATTCCAAATTTTCACACACGCAACGTTGACACTTTTTTGTCATGCCGTAACACACGCTTACATTAGCATAAAACACTCGCATTTCTCGCACTCCAGTGAAGGTTAGACGATACCACTGCAAACTCCTGTCGTGAAGTTGGCCGGTCGTCTCCGCTATCTACCTGAAAATCACCTGTTGGTCTGCACTCTGGTCTCTCAGCTTTTGTTTACCTAGAGCTTACCGAACATTAACCCCAACGGGACATAGCTGTTTGCTCAAGGTCTACCACTGCTCCTTCATTATAGAAAAGTCATTCTCCTCCCTGTCTGCCTTTACTAGTCTCTCCCCGTAAACATCTCGCTTGCCAAACAGTTTATTAAGTGGTAAAAGCAAGCTAAAATAAAGTTTCAAATGTTGCGGAGAAGTTTATGCTGATAACAAATATGAAACTACCCGTGGGTTAGAGAGGCTTTATGTAATTGTGCTGAAAACACGGACTTGTTCCTCTCGACTCGTAATGTGAGTTCATTTAAGCCAAGTGTTGAAAGTGTAGCTCTTGCCTGTTATTTCTGCATAAATAGTAAAAGTTCGTTAAAGTGTTCATTTCTGAAATGTTACTCTCCCAAGTAAAATAATACAAGGCTTTCTCAAAATGCCTACAAGTGTCTCTACTCGCTTTCTTACCAGCCAAAATTAAAGCTGACTAACTGAATTAGCTGTCGCACTCTGTCACACTGTCGCTCTGATTCACACTGTCAAACTGAAGTTTCACTGAGAATACTGAAGAATCACTGCGACTACTAAAGAATCACTGAGAATCTGAAGAAACACTGAGAATTCAACCCCCTGGTCGCTGGGTTTTGTAAAGAGTTCTCCCCCCACCTTGAAAATAGTTCTGTGGAAGGGATGTGGCGTAGTGATCTAGCCCTCGGGAGCGCTTTATCGTACATCCGTAGGTTAAAGTCTTCAAAATTTATGTGCAAAACTTCCTAATTTTTGTCTGACTTACATGTAACATTGCGTCGTGGGAAATGATCACAGGATAATCCACACGACGGCGCGCGTCACTGGTGTTATTTTCTTCCGGTGAATGGCTCCATCCGCCATGACAGTTCATTCTCCTGGAGACTACTACCCCTCCGTGTGGAGTTAAATTTTATTAATTAGGCACTAATTAACCACCGATTCGCACTGATAAATTTCCAAATATTATAAAGAAATCAGGACACTATTTTTCACCACCACACCGGGCTTCAGATAGCGAAATACTGACTGTAGATTCCCGCTATGACAGTTCATTCAAATTTAGAATTTTGTGATTGGCTGAGACTTTCGCGCTCTTCGTAGCGTGGATGCTTCCACTTCCTCCCAAGAGTTGGCGGGTATTGTCGTTGTCCCTTTGTCCTAGCTAAGTAGGTTAGGCCTCAACGCGTGATTTTCTCGTGAGAACCAGATAGAAAGTCGCCACTCCTAGGCGGTATCATAAAATTTATTGGAAGGGGTACTCAGGGCGGTTTACAAGTTGGTCGTGCTCTAAGAAGAGTTTCGAGGATTCTACTTGCCGTCACACTGGCGCCAGAAAGTTCCTTTGTGACTGCTAGTTTCCCAGCCAACTGTAGTATCCCATATGCGAAATATTCAACTTTTAATTTGTAAATTAATTAGGTAAATTCGCTTATGGGTGCAGTACCGATGTTCATGCCTCTGTGTCATCTAGATCAAAAGAAAAACGTACACAGAATTACGGTGTTCTTTCATTTTCAAAAAAGGTTAGTTCCCTTCATTCCTCACTGGAGCAATCAACGCCTATTGAATTTAAAAGACGTATACCCACAAGTCATTATAAGAATACTTCAAAATCTCACAAAGCTTGTTCAAATAGTTCCGGCAATCTGCGTTTGCACTAATCGGTCCCCTTGGGGCACTAGTGAACTGCGTTATTATTATTATTATTATTATTATTATTATTATTATTATTATTATTATTATTATTATTATTATTATTATTATTATGTTATGTCATGTTTATTAGACTGAACAACGTGCTTCTAAATAATAAAATTACCGTAACTACAGTACCTCTTATTCATTCCGATACATTTTCGGCTTGAAATGTTTGGTGTCAGATACAAAGTACACGTACTAACCGATTCTATTTCATTAATAGAAAACGTATACTGCGGTTTGGTTAACGTAGCTTTGAGCTTGCATTTTGGAGATAGAGGGTTCGAACCCCACTGTTGGTAGCACGGAAGATGGATTTCCGTGGTTTCCTATCCCATCGTAACCATAAGACCTCTCTGTGTCCGGGAAACGTAATGAAAATCCTAATTAAAAAAAATTAAAATGAAGCTCTTTGGCTGAATTCTCTGCATAGTAGTCTTCGTTTCAGAGGACCGCGGGTTTCATTCTGGTCGGGTTCTGCCTATGTATAGTGTCTATCCCAAGTTACTGGGACGAAAACGTAGAAGAATATCTCGGGTATATAAGTTATATCTTCAGTACTTCTACCCCTCAATGTTAATCTTCCTCTTAGTCCATCAGGTTTTATTGCATCTTGTACCAAATTGATTAGTTTAATAGAACGTCGTGACTCTTGATCACTAAAGAAATAAAAGTCTGATCATCATTGAAGGTATTAATCTAGTGATACCAGAAACTTCTACTAAGATCTATTTATTTTAATACAGACTAGCGAATGTACCCGTGCTTCGCTACGGTATTCTACATTGTATTCGAATATCGAAGTAAATAGTGTGCATGTAGTAAATAAGATTGTTTTAAAATTGCATGTCTCTTAGCGTTATCCGAGAAAGAGCATGGGGAGGTCCCCGTACGTTGTTTCCAATGTAAAGTGTTTGTTATGGATTTGTGATATAACGGCAGGCTCACTTGCCTACTGCCATTCACAATCGAGTTGGGAAGTTTACATTATAATTGCAGGCCCCATTGCCTACTATGCGCACAGAATCGATTTGGGGAGTTTTCGTTAAAATGGCTGCCCCCCTTTCCTACTTCCAGACAGATTACAGTTTTTATTATAATGGCAGGCAATTACTCTACTATCACTCGAAACTGAGTTGTGCAGTTATCATTATAATGCCAGGCCCATTTTCCTAGTTCCAGCCAGCTTACTGCCAGTCACACCAAGTTGGTGAGTTTCCATCAAAATAGCAGGCCACTATGCCTAATGCCAGTCACATTTTACATGAGGACATTTCTTTATAATGGCGGGCACCCTTGCCTACTGCCAAACACAATCGGGTAGGGGAGTTTTAAACAAAACTGCATGCTCACTTGCCTTCTGCAAGTCAAATCGAGAAGTGAACTATTCATTACAATTGTAGACCTTCCTTACTAATGACAGTTACACAGGAGTTGGAGAAGGAACCCTTTCATACTGCCAGTCAAAGTATGACACACAAAGTCGGTGTAGGGAGTACTGATTACAATAGCAGACCAACCCTTTCTCGATCACTACAAATCGACATACGAAAATATATGCGTGTTTTCAATATTGAAGACCTTCATTTACAGATTAACTGCTACTAAACGTACGTCATATCGACAAAGGATTATACCATAAGACACGCCGGATTTAGTGGCCTAAATGGCTGGTCCTATGATATGTCATCTATTCTTGGGTCATATTGAGTTAGAAACGTGGAACAGGGTAACGTTCTTGTAAGATTATCTCACATTACATTACTTTTCGGATAATTACGTGACAGCTACATACATAGCATTTGGCTGATATATGGCTACTGGGTGGGCCAATTTTCGTGAAGAGTTTGATGATTCTGTATTTCATATAAGTAATCGAAGGTATGAATTATGCATGTGAAAATTCCAAATTGACTTAACATCCATTAATAGAGAAAAATCAAACGTAAAAGGGATACAGATACGGCAAAAAGTCATAAGACCAAGGTTGTAGATCATTCCAAATTGAACGGAGATCGTGCAATCTGTTATGTGATAGGAATTTCCGAAGGTCTGCACCATCATTAAAATTGCCTGCATATTTCGATATTCTTCGGGGATAAAAAGTGAAAAATGTAATGATCTTGGATGTTTTCCGTTCGTTACAGGATAAAACGTATAATTTTGGCAGTTTCAATTATCTTCTTTTTCTTCTGGCAGATTATGCCGAAATCTGGATTTTGGGCGAGGCGGGTAAAAATTAGGACTTTCAGGAAACTAAACGAAAAATTATGCAGATGGTCATTATTACCCCTTAAACGGAAAGCTGTACGAAAATTTCGCCAAAATAGTCAGTGTAGAGGCACACAGTCGTTACGATTTGATTTATATAGATAAGGAATCTGCTCCATGTAAAACACCTTTTTGGCTATGTCCGCTGGACTTAACCTGCAAAACTGACCATTCATGATATCTCCCTTATTAATCCTCCTGACGAAAAAATGCACATGAAAAAAAGGTTTAGAGGTAGAATTCCATCACGTTTGGTCGATTTCCAGTCAGGTTGGTCTTGTTCTGTATATATTGTGGAAGAGTAAAATCACCATTTCGGTTCCCTATAAACCGCCAGTCCATTCCGGAACATGAAATGTTATTTACGTTTAAAACCTACCTTTGGACAGGTGGATGCTAAATATGAATTTTGGTTCGAATGTCTTCAGTAGTTTTCAAGTTGTAAGGAATACGCTTTACACGCACCCGCTCGTGAGTTAAGTCCGTTGTGACTTGTACAAAAAAACGGTCCGTTAATGATATCTCCCTTATTAATCCTCGTATCGAAATGATGCACATGAGAAAAAAGGTTTAGAAAAAAATTTCTACCAAGGCAGGTAGATTTAAATTAACGTTGGTTGTGTATATTTTGTGGAAGTGCAAAATCACTGTTTCGGTTTCGTATAAACCCCCAGTCAGTTCAGGGATTTAGAAACAATATTTGCCCTAAAACCTATCAAGGACAGGTGTATTCTAAATATGAGTACTCGCGTACATACGGCGTAATTAAGGAAGAAAATAATACAGTTAAGAGAGTTGAAAGTAATAGAAAATGGATTATAACTGAGGACAGCCGAATAACGACAAATATGTAAATGCCTAGTTAATGTATTGGAAAATCAAATGACCCTCAATAAATTATGCTAGTGTGAGTTATGGATATAATAAAGCGGTAACAGAGGAGAAATTTAGGTCCAGTGATTCCTAGGTAAACAAAAAATAAGAAGATGACTAATGGTGTTATTACTTAATCTATTCGAAGGCGGTTATAACATCCAACGATATTCCGCCAATATCCCGCAGATAGGCCGATTGACGCCTCTCTTGCCTTCTACCTAAGGAACAACCACGAATTTAAAAGCATGATGAGGAAAATGGCAAAACGTTACTTCCCTGCTGGCATGCAGTCAGAGACGTTGCCATGGTAACCTGTAGGTTCGTTGTCGGTCTGTCGGTCACTCAATGCAGAGCATGGTACCAGCAGAAAATTGTAAATTTCTCCGTCATGTCAAGAGTAAGGTAAATTATGAACATAAGGAAAGTTGTTTATAATAAAGAGACGTTTCACGTACGGTAAACGAAGCTTACAGAAAATCAATAGTATAAGCGAAAATGGAGGAAAACCATTATGGTTTTCCTATAAACCCCCCGTCTATTGAAAGATTTTAAAATGATATGCATATTGAAACCTTCCACGGGATGAATACACTCTAAATATGAAGTTTAGTTGAGATCCATCCAGCCGTTTCGACGTAATGGTGGAAAAATCATTCTGGTTTTCCTATAAACCCCCGTCTATTCAATGATTTTAAAATGATATGCATATCGAAACCTTCCCCGGGATGAGTATACTCTAAATATGAAATTTGGTTGAGATCTATCCCGCCGTATCTACGTGATGGTCGAAAAACCATTCTGGTTTTCCTATAAACCCCCCGTGTATTCAAAGATTTTGAAATGATATGCATATCGAAACCTTCCCCGGGAGGAGTATACTCTAAATATGAAGTTTAGTTGAGACCTATCGAGCCGTTTCGACGTGCTGGTGGAAAAACCATTCTGGTTTTCCTATAAACCCCCGTCTTTTCAAAGATTTTAAAATGATATGCATATCGAAACTTTCCCCGGGATGAGTATACTCTAAATATGAAATTTGGTTGAGATCTATCCAGCCGTTTCGACGTGATGGTGGAAAAAACATTCTGGTTTTCCTATAAACCCCAAGTGTATTCAAAGATTTTAAAATGATATGCATATCGAAACCTTCCCCGGGATGAGTATACTCTAAATATGAAATTTGTTTGAGATCTATCCAGCCGTTTCGACGTGATGGTGGAAAAACCATTGTGGTTTTCCTATAAACCCCCGTCTATTCAAAGATTTTAAAATGATATGCATATCGAAACTTTCCCCGGGATGAGTATACTCTAAATATGAAATTTGGTTGAGATCTATTGAGCCGTTTCGACGTGATGGTGGAAAAATCATTCTGGATTTCCTATAAACGCCCCGTGTATTCAAATATTTTAAAATGATATGCATATCAAAACCTTCCCCGGGAGGAGTATACTCTAAATACGAAGTTTGGTTGAGATCTATCCAGCCGTTTCGACGTGATGGTGGAAAAACCATTCTGGTTTTCCTATAAACCCCCGTGTATTCAAAGATTTTAAAATGATATGCATATCGAAACCTTCCCAGGGATGAGTATACTCTAAATATGAAATTTGGTTGAGATCTATCCAGCCGTTTCGACGTGATGGTGGAAAAACCAATCTGGTTTTCCTATAAACACCCCGTGTATTCAAAGTTTCTAAAATGACATGCATATCGAAACCTTCCCCGGGAGGACTATACTCTATATATGAAGTTTGGTTGAGATCTATCCAGCCGTGTCTACGTGATGGTCGAAAAACCATTCTGGTTTTCCTATAAACCCCATGTGTGTTCAAAGATTTTGAAAGGATATGCATATCGAAACCTTCCCCGGGAGGAGTATACTCTAAATATGAAGTTTAGTTGAGACCTATCGAGCCGTTTCGACGTGCTGGTGCAAAAACCATTCTGGTTTTCCTATAAACCCCCGTGTATTCAAAGATTTTAAAATGATATGCATATCGAAACTTTCCCCGGGATGAGTATACTCTAAATATGAAATACGGTTGAGATCTATCGAGCCGTTTCGACGTGCTGGTGCAAAAACCATTCTGGTTTTCCTATAAACCCCCGTGTATTCAAAGATTTTAAAATGATATGCATATCGAAACTTTCCCCGGGATGAGTATACTCTAAATATGAAATACGGTTGAGATCTATCCAGCCGTTTCGACGTGATGGTGGAAAAACCATTCTGGTTTTCCTATAAACCCCCCGTGTATTCAAAGATTTTAAAATGATATGCATATCGAAACCTTCCCCGGGATGAGTATACTCTAAATATGAAATTTGCTTGAGATCTATCCAGCCGTTTCGACGCGATGGTGGAAAAACCATTCTGGTTTTCCTATAAACGCCCCGTGTATTCAAAGATTTTAAAATGATATGCATATCGAAACCTTTCCCGGGAGGAGTATACTCTAAATATGAAATTTGGTTGAGATCTATCCGGCCGTTTCGACGTGATGGTGGAAAAACCATTCTGGTTTTCCTATAAACCCCCGTCTATTCAAAGATTTTAAAATGATATGCATATCGAAACCTTCCCCGGGATGAGTATACTCTAAATATGAAATTTGGTTGAGATCTATCCAGCCGTTTCGACGTGATGGTGGAAAAAACATTCTGGTTTTCCTATAAACCCCAAGTGTATTCAAAGATTTTAAAATGATATGCATATCGAAACCTTCCCCGGGATGAGTATACTCTAAATATGAAATTTGTTTGAGATCTATCCAGCCGTTTCGACGTGATGGTGGAAAAACCATTCTGGTTTTCCTATAAACCCCCGTGTATTCAAAGATTTTAAAATGATATGCATATCGAAACTTTCCCCGGGATGAGTATACTCTAAATATGAAATTTGGTTGAGATCTATTGAGCCGTTTCGACGTGATGGTGGAAAAATCATTCTGGTTTTCCTATAAACCCCCCGTGTATTCAAATATTTTAAAATGATATGCATATCAAAACCTTCCCCGGGAGGAGTATACTCTAAATACGAAGTTTGGTTGAGATCTATCCAGCCGTTTCGACGTGATGGTGGAAAAACCATTCTGGTTTTCCTATAAACCCCCGTGTATTCAAAGATTTTAAAATGATATGCATATCGAAACCTTCCCCGGGATGAGTATACTCTAAATACGAAGTTTGGTTGAGATCTATCCAGCCGTTTCGACGTGATGGTGGAAAAACCATTCTGGTTTTCCTATAAACCCCCGTGTATTCAAAGATTTTAAAATGATATGCATATCGAAACCTTCCCAGGGATGAGTATACTCTAAATATGAAATTTGGTTGAGATCTATCCAGCCGTTTCGACGTGATGGTGGAAAAACCAATCTGGTTTTCCTATAAACACCCCGTGTATTCAAAGTTTCTAAAATGACATGCATATCGAAACCTTCCCCGGGAGGACTATACTCTATATATGAAGTTTGGTTGAGATCTATCCAGCCGTGTCTACGTGATGGTCGAAAAACCATTCTGGTTTTCCTATAAACCCCATGTGTGTTCAAAGATTTTGAAAGGATATGCATATCGAAACCTTCCCCGGGAGGAGTATACTCTAAATATGAAGTTTAGTTGAGACCTATCGAGCCGTTTCGACGTGCTGGTGCAAAAACCATTCTGGTTTTCCTATAAACCCCCGTGTATTCAAAGATTTTAAAATGATATGCATATCGAAACTTTCCCCGGGATGAGTATACTCTAAATATGAAATACGGTTGAGATCTATCCAGCCGTTTCGACGTGATGGTGGAAAAACCATTCTGGTTTTCCTATAAACCCCCCGTGTATTCAAAGATTTTAAAATGATATGCATATCGAAACCTTCCCCGGGATGAGTATACTCTAAATATGAAATTTGCTTGAGATCTATCCAGCCGTTTCGACGCGATGGTGGAAAAACCATTCTGGTTTTCCTATAAACGCCCCGTGTATTCAAAGATTTTAAAATGATATGCATATCGAAACCTTTCCCGGGAGGAGTATACTCTAAATATGAAATTTGGTTGAGATCTATCCGGCCGTTTCGACGTGATGGTGGAAAAACCATTCTGGTTTTCCTATAAACCCCCGTCTATTCAAAGATTTTAAAATGATATGCATATCGAAACCTTCCCCGGGATGAGTATACTCTAAATATGAAATTTGGTTGAGATCTATCCAGCCGTTTCGACGTGATGGTGGAAAAAACATTCTGGTTTTCCTATAAACCCCAAGTGTATTCAAAGATTTTAAAATGATATGCATATCGAAACCTTCCCCGGGATGAGTATACTCTAAATATGAAATTTGTTTGAGATCTATCCAGCCGTTTCGACGTGATGGTGGAAAAACCATTCTGGTTTTCCTATAAACCCCCGTGTATTCAAAGATTTTAAAATGATATGCATATCGAAACTTTCCCCGGGATGAGTTTACTCTAAATATGAAATTTGGTTGAGATCTATTGAGCCGTTTCGACGTGATGGTGGAAAAATCATTCTGGTTTTCCTATAAACCCCCCGTGTATTCAAATATTTTAAAATGATATGCATATCAAAACCTTCCCCGGGAGGAGTATACTCTAAATACGAAGTTTGGTTGAGATCTATCCAGCCGTTTCGACGTGATGGTGGAAAAACCATTCTGGTTTTCCTATAAACCCCCGTGTATTCAAAGATTTTAAAATGATATGCATATCGAAACCTTCCCCGGGATGAGTATACTCTAAATACGAAGTTTGGTTGAGATCTATCCAGCCGTTTCGACGTGATGGTGGAAAAACCATTCTGGTTTTCCTATAAACCCCCGTGTATTCAAAGATTTTAAAATGATATGCATATCGAAACCTTCCCAGGGATGAGTATACTCTAAATATGAAATTTGGTTGAGATCTATCCAGCCGTTTCGACGTGATGGTGGAAAAACCAATCTGGTTTTCCTATAAACACCCCGTGTATTCAAAGTTTCTAAAATGACATGCATATCGAAACCTTCCCCGGGAGGACTATACTCTATATATGAAGTTTGGTTGAGATCTATCCAGCCGTGTCTACGTGATGGTCGAAAAACCATTCTGGTTTTCCTATAAACCCCATGTGTGTTCAAAGATTTTGAAAGGATATGCATATCGAAACCTTCCCCGGGAGGAGTATACTCTAAATATGAAGTTTAGTTGAGACCTATCGAGCCGTTTCGACGTGCTGGTGCAAAAACCATTCTGGTTTTCCTATAAACCCCCGTGTATTCAAAGATTTTAAAATGATATGCATATCGAAACTTTCCCCGGGATGAGTATACTCTAAATATGAAATACGGTTGAGATCTATCCAGCCGTTTCGACGTGATGGTGGAAAAACCATTCTGGTTTTCCTATAAACCCCCCGTGTATTCAAAGATTTTAAAATGATATGCATATCGAAACCTTCCCCGGGATGAGTATACTCTAAATATGAAATTTGCTTGAGATCTATCCAGCCGTTTCGACGCGATGGTGGAAAAACCATTCTGGTTTTCCTATAAACGCCCCGTGTATTCAAAGATTTTAAAATGATATGCATATCGAAACCTTTCCCGGGAGGAGTATACTCTAAATATGAAATTTGGTTGAGATCTATCCGGCCGTTTCGACGTGATGGTGGAAAAACCATTCTGGTTTTCCTATAAACCCCCGTCTATTCAAAGATTTTAAAATGATATGCATATCGAAACCTTCCCCGGGAGGAGTATACTCTAAATATGAAGTTTAGTTGAGATCTATCGAGCCGTTTCGACGTGATGGTGGAAAAACCATTCTGGTTTTCCTATAAACCCCCCGTGTATTCAAAGATTTTAAAATGTTATGCATATCGAAACCTTCCCCGGGATGAGTATACTCTAAATATGAAATTTGGTTGAGATCTATCCAGCCGTTTCGACGTGATGGTGGAAAAACAATTCTGGTTTTCCTATAAACCCCCGTGTATTCAAAGATTTTAAAATGATATGCATATCGAAACCTTCCCCGGGAGGTGTATACTCTAAATATGAAGTTTACTTGAGATCTATCGAGCCGTTTCGACGTGATGGTGGAAAAACCATTCTGGTTTTCCTATAAACCCCCATCTATTCAAAGATTTTAAAATGATATGCATATCGAAACTTTCCCCGGGATGAGTATACTGTAAATATGAAATTTGGTTGAGATCTATTGAGCCGTTTCGACGTGATGGTGGAAGAACCATTCTGGTTTTCCTATAAACCCCCGTGTATTCAAAGATTTTAAAATGATATGCATATCGAAACCTTCCCCGGGATGAGTATACTCTAAATATGAAGTTTAGTTGAGAACTATGCAGCCGTTTCGACGTGATGGTGGGAAAACCATTCTGGTTTTCCTATAAACCCCCGTGTATTCAAAGATTTTAAAATGACATGCATATCGAAACCTTCCCCGGTATGAGTATACTGTATATATGAAATTTGGTTGAGATCTATCCAGCCGTTTCGACGTGATGGTGGAAAAACCATTCTGGTTTTCCTATAAACCCCCCGTGTATTCAAAGATTTTAAAATGATATGCATATCGAAACCTTCCCCGGGAGGAGTATACTCTAAATATGCTTTTGGTTGAGATCTATTCAGCCGTTTCGACGTGATGGTGGAAAAACCATTTTGGTTTTCCTATAAACCCAACGTGTTTTCAAAGAGTTTAAAATGATATGCACATCAAAACCTTCCCCGGGAGGTGTATACTCTAAATATGAAGTTTGGTTGAGATCTATCCAGCCGCTTCGACGTGATGGTGGAAAAACCATTCTGGTTTTCCTATAAACCCCCGTGTATTCAAAGATTTTAAAATGATATGCATATCGAAACCTTCCCCGGGAGGAGTATACTCTAAATATGAAGTTTGGTTGAGATCTATCCAGCCGTTTCGACGTGATGGTGGAAAAACCATTCTGGTTTTCCTATAAACCCCCCGTGTATTCAAAGATTTTAAAATGATATGCATATCGAAACCTTCCCCGGGATGAGTATACTCTAAATATGAAGTTTGGTTGAGATCTATCCAGCCGTTTCGACGTGATGGTGGAACAGACAAACAGACAAACAGACAAACAGATACAATTTTATTTATATAGATATAATCTCTCCCACCCCCAGCCACTTCGTGGACTCTAATTTCTCTGTAGGACACTGGAGAACAAGAAGCCCCCGGGTGACGCCACGTCACTCCGCTGTACACTGACTGAGCAAATGTCATGGGATAGCGGAGCACTGATGCGCATGTGTGTTGTTGCGCACCACACGCCCCGTGTGCCAGCGGCAGTTGTATAGGTGACCTTGTGAGCAGTGGCTGTGCATGTGACAGGTGTAACATGGAACGTCGTCGTGAGCTGACACCGTTCGAACGGGGTATTGTGGTCGGTGCCCGACGGATGGGAAGTGCGAATTCGGAAGTAGTGCGGAAATTCGGCTTCACGCGATCAACCGTGTCCAGGGTGTATCGAGAATGGTTGAATGCGGGTGTCACCGTCCACAACAGACGAACGACCGGCCGTCCAGCCACCCTCGATGACCATGACTGGCGACATCTGAGACGGATTGTCAATAGTGACAGACGGGCAGCCGTACAACAAATCACGGCTCAATTCAACACAGGCCGCGCTAGACTCGTCTCCCAGTGGACAATCCGTGGGAACATGGGTTCTATGGGGTATGGGAGCCGGCGCCGCACACTGGTTCCGTTGTTAACCCAACGTCATCTGGCACAACGACGCGCATTCGTCGCCAGTCACCAAGGATGGACACTAGAACAATGGCGTAACGTGATATTTTCGGATGAATCACTATTTCAACTGCACCTTGCCGATGGGAGGCACCGTGTATGGCGCAGAGCACATGAAGCGATGGATCCCGCCTGCCTCGAAGGTGTGGTCCAGGGCTCTGGTGTCTCTGTTATGGTCTGGGGTGCATTTTTCTGGTACGGAATGGGCCCCCTAGTTGTTCTGGAAGAGACTTTGAATGGCACTCGGTATGTTGAGCTACTCGGAGACCATCTCCACCCATTTTTGGCCTTCCAGCGCCCAGACGGTTCTGCGGTGTTTCAAGATGATAACGCGCCGCCACATCGCTCCCACGTCGCCCGGGAATGGTTCCAGGAACATGCAGTGGAGATCCAATGACTGCCATGGCCACCCAGGAGGTCCGATATGAACCCTATCGAGCATATTTGGGATGTCCTGGAACGCAGGCTCCGTGCCATGGATCCTGCACCCACGAACAGACGAGCATTGGCGGCCGCTCTGCGAACGATTTGGTGTCAGCTGCGTCCAGAGGACTACCAGGGACTTGCCGACTCACTTCCACGGCGTCTCACTGCAGTTCGCAGGGCCAAAGGAGGCCCCACACGCTATTAGGTGACTATCCCATGACATTTGCTAAGTCAGTGTACATATTCGCAGTAAAGACGAGTTCAGCTATGGGACGTCACCGTGCTTAGCTCTGCTTTCTCGCAGCTGCAGGAATAGAGGAATCGTTTTGAGGCGTGCGGGATGCGGCGATATAGGAGATACTGGAAACAGACCTGATGTTAAAACATTTGCTGTCTTGGATATCGTAATGTTAAATGCTGACTGAATAACACACTTTCACAATTAAATTTCGAATCTACGTTACGAGAAAATATGTAACAACTCTAGTTTATGTGAAGGACAGCCATGCATAACGTAAAAGGAGCAGAGCACAATACAGTTTTCTCTGCAATTTAGAAGAGAGCCATACAGAACTATTACGTGGACGCTTCCGTTTATTTTCTGTTAACTAGTTCATGAATTTTGTCGAACCGAACATACATAATATCGTTGCACTAAGTTCTGGTTTGGGGGACATTCTTGTGAAAAAAAATCAACTTGTCTTTAAATTTGTTCTTCAACAAATCGTCACATTGTAAATTAACTTTTCCATCTGGTATCTGCTACGAATACTGTTGACATCCACCGAATACTGTTTTGCAAAGAGATGGAAACATGGACTCAAACTGGTGATGAAGATTTTGTAGAATTTGCACATATTCTTCACAGAGACTAATGAAATGAAATGGCGTATGACTTTTAGTGCCGGGAGTGTCCGAGAACATGTTCTGCTCGCTAAGTGCAGGTCTTTTGATTTGACATCCGTAGGTGACATGCGCGTCGTGATGAGGATGAAATGATGATGAAGACGACACGTACACCCAGCCCCCGTGCCAGAGGAATTAACCAATTATGGTTAACATTCCAGACCCTGCCGGAAATCGAACCCTGTGACCAAAATCCAGCACGCTAACCATATAGCCATGGAGCTGGATACAGAGACTAATATCAAGAGCACACACGTCACTACCACTTGGACAGCTGCAGCTGAATGAATCTTCCAGTTCCGAACACTCAGCGCCGTTTGGCTATGCAAATGTACATTACTCACTTCTCGTCTAATGTAGCTTGCTATTCGTTCTAACACGTCAAACCGGCTAAAAATGTCTTCCTCTGCTGCAGGAGGATTCTTACAAATCTACCAGGTAGTCGAGGGCAAATCTATATCTATTCTCGTTACTAGTTGGTTTGCTGTCCTACGAGGAGTCAGCTACAGAAGCACTTTCTCATGGTTCATCTATTATTCGTGTTATAAGGAGCGAAGCGACTGCACATAACTGCCAAGATGTGACTTTCTCAGAACATGTAAAGTGTTTTCCCTTCTCTAGTTCTTGTACGTAGTTGTCATGTTGGCTAAGGCGACTGTTGCCCAACTTACGGATGGTAGTATTGACATATGATTATTATGTTTATTTCCTTGGCTATATTGCCTAGCCTATATGACAGAGTTCTTTCATGTACACCGCTTACCATTCACCTTATCTCGCGAAGCTCAGGAAACCAATACATTATCCAGTGAATTAAAATTCTTGTAGAACAGAACTTGGAATCGCCGTGTAATAACAGAGCCTCTAACCATACATCACGGGTGTGGAATAACTCAAAACCACCGTTAATGTGTGAAGAATTCTCATGGTTTATCCGCTAGTGGGACTTGCTCTGTTCGGAGGAGTTAGGTAAAACAGATAACAATGGTAAGTGGTTTTAGTTGAAATTATATACGGTAACCTGTTTGGCTAGCACTTTACTGGTTTTGATAAGGTGTTGGTTTATGAGCTATCCCTTGTCACTTCCAGAAGATGAGCCTGATGAGAATGTTCTTTCATTGTCTTGCCAGAAGCTCCGTCCCTATATTTGTTTATTCAAAGTACCACTTATGCTAATGAAGATGGTAGAATTGCGAACATTCTTTTACTCTTTTCTCATGTTACAACAAGCATAAGTATGTGATGGAATTTTTGGAATGGAAAGGTAAAGTTTGTTTACAAGGGTACATTTGTACATTCATGCACCTTATTTGAAAGAAGAAGGCGATGTATAATTGCCCTGTAATTTCCCGTGGTATTAAATACCATCAGTCTCCTTCACTTTCATACAGTGACCACTATTACTTACTCACTTAGGTTTGTAGATTTTCTCAGATACTTACCATACAGCCCCTCATAAACATTCCATTAATATATTGTATGTTTATGTAACAATCTGAAATTTGAATCTTAATTTGGTTATAAATCAGGTTACTATTTCTTATTAATCTCATGATTTCCTCTTTCAAATACACCTCAGACTGATCTTCATACTGCTAGTTCTAAACACCATACCTTTAGAGGAATAGGACTTCATTATCATTTAATGTGCTCTGTCTTGAATCACACTGATTTACACAGCAGTTGTGGCTGACGTTTCAAGCTGTTTAATATACCTGGTGATAAGTTAAATAGAGGTTTATAGAAACGGAGTTCTTTATCGAGTGATAAATTCTGATGCTACCGTATTAGATTTATTAGCACAATTTGTAGAAAAAAATTACCTACCCTTTCCTGGTGTTGATAACTTGATTTCAGGATTTAATTTTTTCACCTTTCTAACCCTCTTTATTTTATAAACATGAATACTACACTACACATCAGCAGGCTGTTTTCTCAATGAAAACCATCAGTAACCTATTGGTAGCTTCTTTGTCGTGGAACCATATATTATTTCCCATTCAGAACTACGAATTGTGTAAGGTCCCTTTCTTTCTGAAGCCATTATCCTCACGTCACTCCACCAATAAACACGTATCACCAATCATATTATCAATAATAAAAACGAAAGAGAATATATAGCATAGACACCGTCAACTATAATCGCTTCAATCCCCCACTATGGAACTAATGTTTCTGCTCTAGGGAAGTATCTTCTGAGAATGAGCACCGACGACACCCAGCACTCACGGAGGAGCCTCAGAGCAGGAATCTCCTCTTCGCTCGCGGATATTAGTACAAAGAGCTCAGTACTTTTTAGAATGACATTGGAATTCTCGTACTAAGTTTTAATGTACCTACTTAATTGTGCTTTATTCCCAGAAGATTACAAAACAATGCAACCCCAGTTCGTAAATTTTGTGTTGCATATAGCTAAATTCAAGAGCAAACTGATGAAAATTTTATCACTCTGCTTTTAAATATACTTCAATAAAGAAATTACTACTTTCACGCTAACAACCCAAACACGTATGTCTGTATAAATTGCCTACAATGGTGTGAAATAGGTTGTAGTATTTTCGAAGCGATAGACCATGACTTCCGTGTCTATTTACTTCTGACTCGAAAATGGAGGAATACATACTAGCCGATATGAAGACAATGAGGACTACTCAAAGGGAGTGACTGCCAATCTGGAGAACTTCTTGGAGAAATAAAATATGTCTGTTTCTTGCCAGTCAAAATGTTCAGGTTGTCAGAACCCTGATAGGAATTATATTGCCATGGAAAAATGCATCAGATCCATCGACTGCATTGTATTTTATTGTACGAAAGAGGTTGAAGTTACCTTTCTGGAAAAATATAATCAATTTTGCACCCAGGATGAAGAGTAGTAGTAATTTCTACTTGCAGGTTGTCAGCGGTCGCCGGAGGAGATATTCAAGTTTGAGAAGGGAATTAATTACTCCTTCTTTTTGTCTGAAAGTTGCTTTACGTTGCACCGACACAAATAGGTCTTATGGCGACGATGGGGAAGGAAAGGGCTAGAAATGAGAAGGAAGCGGCCGTGGCCTTATTTAAGGCACAGCCCCAGAATTTGCCTGGTGTGAAAATGGGAAACCACGGAAACCATCTTCAGGGCTGCCGACAGTGGGGCTCGTACCCACTATCTTCCGAATACTGGATACTGGCCGCACTTAAGCGACTGCAGCTATCGAGCTCTGTGGAATTACTCCTACCTCCGTGTTAGTATTGATATATTTACCATGTGGTACTTTGAATATAAACACTCCCACACCCACCCACCCACCGTTACGCGCGTGCGGGGCCTTAAGCCTACCATGCGACCACTGCTCAGCCCAATAGCTTGCAGATTATTAGGTGACGCTCGAAATAATACAGATTAGTGGGCCTAATGAAAAGAGAACTTCAGTTTATTCCCGTGCTGTAATCAACTACCTGGACGTAGTCCAGGACTTTTCACTCTTCCAGGAAGGATCTGTCAGGAGAACAATGAAATCGAGGTATGGATAATCTCATTCAGTGAATTTCCAATTGTGTTATACTCTACTTCTCTAGAAGGAAGTTTATTCACAAAACAATATTACCTGTATATCGTTCAGAAGTAAGAACCATATTTTATGGGGTTAAAGGTGAATAGGAGCCTCCGTGGCTCAGACGGCAGCGCGTCGGCCTCTCACCGCTGGATACCGTGGTTCAAATCCCGGTGACTCCATGTGAGATTTGTGCTGGACAAAGCGGAGGCGGGACAGGTTTTTCTCCGGGTACTCCGGTTTTCCCTGTCATCTTTCATTCCAGCAACACTCTCCATTATCATTTCATAGCATTTATCATTCATTAATAAATCACCTTGGGAGTGGCGACCCCATTTTAATAACAGCCTATATATGTTTCATTCATTACATCCCTGACCCGGTCAATGACTGGAAAACAGGTTGTAGGTTTTCAAAGGTGAATAGATTCTCGTGAAGACCTTCAAAACTAGAGATGATGGACAAGAGTCTTGCAAAAGTGTAAAAGTAACCACCAAGAAGGGATGAGGATTCTCATGAAAAATGCGTTAAGTACCGAATATTAATATGTTTGATGAAACTATGTGACTAGTAGGCATAGATACTTGATCAATAAAGTATGAGATGCACGTGTAGAAAGTAATATGTGTAAGGGCAGGCTTTGCGGTGTAGTGAATACGCAGAGTAACGTTTCGAGGTAAAAGAGACGGAATCAATTCGAGATCATAATGTTAATTAGAAATACGATATAATGTGTGTATGTATGTATGTATGTATGTATGTATGTATGTATGTATGTATGTATGTATGTATGTATGTATGTATGTATGTATGTATGTATGTAAATGCTCCTTAACAGGCCGTCGGATTAACCGGCCAAACCTGTGAAAAATGTCGCTTCCGGTTTAACTCGGTTGCGAGAGTGGAATGTGTTTTAACAGGAAGGAGAATCGCCTACTGTAGATGCGATGTTTATGAGGAAATGGCGTGACTTCGCATTCAATCACTAGACATAATAAAATCTAAAATATCTATTACGGATTTACTTACGTTAATTCAGTTTCACCGGGCGAGTTGGCCGTGCGGTTAGGGGCGCGCGGCTGTGAGCTTGCATCCGGGAGATAGTGGGTTCGAATCCCACTGTCAACAGCCCTGAAGATGGTTTTCCGTGGTTTCTTATTTTCACACCAGGCAAGTGCTGGGGCTGTACCTTAATTAAGGCCACGGCCGCTTCCTTCTCATTTCTAGCCCTTTCCTTCCCCATCGTCGCCATAAGACCTACCTCGTGTCAGTGCGACGTAAAGCCACTTGCAAAAAAAGTTCAGTTTCATACGTTAGGTACATTTTATTGATATAATATGTTTTTTAGATGTTTACTTCAGTGAATTTTGATTGTGTAGTTAAGTGAATAATGCAGCTATTATTTGCTATTTGTTTTACGTCTTCCTATTTGACTCCCGTAGGCGACCTGCGCGTCGTGATGAGGATGAAATGATGATGAAGACAACACATACACCCAGCCCCCGTGCCATTGGAATTAACCAATTAAGATTAAAATCCCCGAACCGGCCGGGAATCGAACCCGGGACCTCTGAACAGAAGGCCAGTACGCTGACCGTTCAGCCAACGAGTCGGACAGAAGGCCGTTAAGAAGGTGTCATGCATGTATGTATGTATGTATGTATGTATGTATGTATGTATGTATGTATGTATGTATGTATGTATGTATGTATGTATGAATGTATGTATTGAACCCTTTGGTCCATATTGAGGGATACCTACCTTTCTTACCTATCAGCAAAGTTCATGAGATCTGTCTCTTGGGTCGTATCGGGTTCTTCGTCACTTGCTGAGGTAAAGGTGTGACGTACCCACTTTGCCCACAGATGTATGACAAATTTATAACGTGGCGGGTCACTTTAATATTAAAATAAATAAATGATATGTCATGGTTTCTCCAGAAACAGTATCCCAAGGGCGCCAGTCTTCAAGCTTATGGCTTGAAAACAAAAGTAGATAATTAATAATAATAATAATAAATAAAAATACGTAATGAGACTCAAAAAACTCCCAGGGGTGGGGTGAACGGAACACAAATCATTAAGTACACTAACGTGGAATTTAAGGATCATTAATAATAATTTCATGAAATACAAATTAAAACAGCTATTCATTAAGATGAAAACGTGACGTAACGGCGTATTAACGAAATCTGAACTTACGGAAGCAAAAGAAAAAGTGAATGAAATTAACTTTAAGAAAATGAACTGTTGCGCGAAGACTTGCAGTAACTTATGCCATAAGCTCACCAAATGTAGACTCTGTTGTCTTGAAGCTGAAGATGGGTGGATCTCTCGTACAGGCTGCCTCATCTGTTGTTGGATTCCATTCCTACATCCACATTTCCTGTCTTTAACACTTCCTATTGTACTCCTTACATAAAGTCGTAATGAGTCCTAATTTTAAGTGCAAAACCACCATGGGTTATGTTCATGGAGAGAATACCTTCGTATTCTTCCGTATTACGGAACAGTAGCGTAGCTAAATTCATAATAAAAGCTCTCCTCCCCTATACCAGTCAGAACCGGTCTCCCGTTGACTACCTCTCGTCATTGAGATAACAAGTCCCAATGAGAGTCACTTTTGAGTAGAATATACTCAGATGCGAAGTGAACTAAGTTAAAATCTTCTCCGATGTGTAGACGTAGAATCGTAGTAAGAGTATCTTCCAAGCGTGAGAATCAGAATCAGAATGTCCGAATCTCAATGTGAGTCTGAATGAGAATGTTAGTGTCCTCTCCAGCCCTTGTCGGTTGTATATATCGGTTCAAAAGTCTCCTTCCATCAGCCATATCACATGGTCCAGTAAGATTCGAGGTCTCATCCCTTCTCCTATGTATTGCTGTGCATCCATCACGTTGCTTCAATACGTTCATTCACATAGGCTGAACTTCCCCGCTGAAATAAAGCGTCCCCAAGCTGAGTTTGAAAAGTGGGTGTTAATAATGTATCAACTGTCTCCTCATGAGGTGGAGAGGGTAAGGTCTCTCGTAATCTAGATGACGTACTTTTCCTGAAATTGGGCTGAAATTAGCCTGCTGACACTGGTCACCTCCCAACGGCTATTGGAAAATTTACTGCAAGTTATAAATATGCGTGATGTTGAAATACTTTACGCAATAATTTGTTCGTTCAGAATACGTTATAGCCGCGATACAAAGAAATGAAATGATGATTGAAATGGATGATAAAAACCCTATATATATATATATATACATATTAATTTCAAAATGACCTATCAGTGATTAAATATATACATCTTATCAATTAAATATATAGTTCAATAATTAAAAATGTACAGTGATGTCCCAAACATCACATTCGCCCCTCTGAGCCCGAAACAAGTAGTACTTCGTTGAGGGCTCACACCCACACTTTGCCACTTACGTTACACTTGTTTCCAAAACAACTGTACATTCATTCATTACTGTATACAACATAACACTATTTTACAAAATTACAACTTGATGATTCCACCTACAACTTAATAACATATAACACTTCAAAATTTCCATTAAAACACAATATTACAACTTAGCGAGTTTCTGATGTCTCACTTTCTCAAATGTTCGTCACCTCTTGCTGATTTCATGAATCCAGTATATGCAATACTTGACAATTCAATTTAGATCTGTACAAAATTTACACAAACAAAATGCATCGTATTACTCTTTCAAGTGTTTATACATTCTTGCTGTATGGCTATCACTTCACACACGCTAACACATTCACGTGGTTTTAGCCTAGGTTAAAATTAATGCAAGTCTTTATGATGACTTCTTATAGTCTACGGGGAATTTACAAATTTTAAACTGCAATATTAATGATCCTCGTTATATAAAATCAAATACTAGATTACCCATACATGGCGTTACGTAAAGAGAACAGACGTAACCTTGGTAATGAACTCGGGTCAATCGTATACACACATCGTGTAGCAAGCAAAACAAAACTTGGGAAACTCCACCTACCAGAGAACAGTCACTCCACGCTGCGACAGGTGTATATTATATAAGAGATAAGCGTGGCCTGGCTCACTGACCTATATTCCAGCACTATGGAAAATCCATCGGACTCGTTATATATTTACGTAAACTTCTAATGTTGTACGTACCCATTAAAATGCAATCGCCGTCAGATAATTTATAAGCACAAGGTCCTAGTTTCTTATGTATACGATAAGGTCCTTGATATAGAACTCCAGCCATATCATCAATAAAAACCGTGGCGAAATCCCCTGCCACATCACCTAATGCAATATTTAATGCTCTAATTAAGGCTGCAGAACTAGTCTTCGTCCCGTAGGGAACGCGCTGAAACTGATACAAGCTGTACTTATGACTAAATGCTGTTGGAGGCCTGTCCTCTACTCTCAAAGGAATCTGCCAAAAACTACTTCTTAAATCAACAGATGGAAACCATTTTTTACCCTCAAAGCCCTGAATTAACTCTTCAATAGTCTGTGATTTTAACTGGTCAGTACAAATACGTCTATTCATATCCCTCCCATCAATGCAAAGTCTGACGCTCCCATCACTCTTAGGCACAACGATTAAAGAATTTACATACTGGCTATTAGACACTTCAATTATCCCATCAGCTAACATAGCTTGTATCTGATCGTCAACTGCCTTGGCATATTTGTGTGGGATAGCATACCGTGGCCCGCTGAAAGGACTGTCATCCAGCACTGAAAAAGAATGTTCATAAACATGTGTTTTACCGGGTTTCTTAGAAAGAATCTCACCGTGTTCACATAACACTGCCAACAATTCGTCCCTCTGGACTTCCTCTAATTTACTGTTACTCGCAGCTTCAAATAAGGCATCCTTCTGATCCTCTTTCAACCACAACTGGCATAAATTAAACCCCTCACTGGGTTTCTCCTCATATCTAGAAACCTCAATAACACTCCACATAGAACAAACATTCGTTTTCCTCTGAATTTCATTTTTCAGTTTGAGTTTGACATACTTATTATCCCACTTCAGATTTACCGTTGCATCATCGTAATCTAGCTGAGCCGATTTTAAAGTCAGCCAGTCACATCCCAAGATGAGATCAAATACAAGGTGAGGAATAACCAAACATACTTGTACTGAAATAAAACCCTCTATACAAATCGGCACCGCAACCTGCTTGCATATTTGTTTCGACTTTTTACCAACAGCTGTAATAATGAATGTAGACTTAACAGGCATCCCTTCCATCATAATACCCTGTTTATCTAAAGAGTCATACCATTCTGAACTAATACATGATTTCTGACTTCCAGTATCAATTAACGCGTGAACATACGCCCCCCAAACTTCTAATTGAACCACAGGATTCACCACTTCATCACCTGAATCTAAATAATTATTATCTGGTTCACACATAAGGTCTTCCTTAACATCTAGGTCATATGGCAATAGTTTCATAACACAATTGCTAACTACTTCCCGGTAAGGCTGGAATTCTGACCCATCATTACAGCCTGCATTTAGTTTAAAGGTTGCGATCGTGTACCTACACTTGGCTCGGTAGTAACTTGTCCTCTGACTTGTTGGGCATTTCCCGATCTATTTTCAGGTGCGCCACCCCTACCGTTATGCCTTGGCTGAAACTGATTACTATTCTCGTAGTTTGGCTGTCTCCTATTGTCCCTTGGTTCACTATGAGGAACAAAATTATGTGCGTTTCCTGTTCTATGCCCAATGTTTCCTAGCGCATCAAAACTCGCTAATAACTGCTCCATTTCCTGAATAGTTTTAATACTTTGCATACACGCTGCTTCGCGTACCCTGTCTGGAAAATGTCGTAACAGTAATCTGACTACATCTGAATCAGCCGTGATTCCGTCTAAATTCTGGCAAATCATAACATGTGACAAAAAATACTCAGTCATAGAGACACGTTCATTATGTTTGAATTTCCCGAATACTACCCTTTCTCTTTCACGGCTTTGAACGTTTTCGTTCCAGTATTTGTCTGTGAACTTCGTCTTAAATTCCTTCAGACTTTTCATGTTACTTTTATAGACTGAGAACCAGGAACGCGTCTCTCCCACAAAAGCATAATCAATAATGTCGATCGCCTCTTCCCAGTCCATAAACCCTTCCTCAATCCGTTTCGCAAACCGTTTTTCTACTATTTTCAGAAATTCTAGTGGGTTAGTTTGTTTCCCATTGAACTTCGGTAATTCGATTTCCTTACTGTAAATCCCTCCATGACTTTGCCTCTCAGTGTTAACTTGCCTTTCTCTTACTTCTCGTCGTATGCGTGCTTCTGCCATCGCTATGCGGTTATCTACATCTTTATCTCTTCTTTCAATTTCATAAACTACAGTGTTCTGTTTTTCTTTCAATGTCTTAATTTCCACTGTATTGCCTTCTACTATCGCAAACTTTTCTCTTTGTTCCCTAGTGTTGTCTTCTATTATACACTTAACGGTATCGATCTTGTTTTGTACCTGATCTTTAAATTCTTTTATTTCTTCCTTTTGGATCTCAACTTTATTATTAATACCTGTCACCTGTGTCTCTAACTCCTTTCTAGTGTTGTTGCTTTCTTTTTCCATTAATCCCAACAACTCACTCCTCCGCTCTACAAATTTCTTTTCTACCTCTTGTTTGTTTTGCTTAGTTGTCTCTTTCTGTTCCTCTATCTGCTTGTTAAATCTTTCATTTTGTTTAAATAATTCTTGTAGCTATTTGCTATGTTCGTCCATCATTTTATTAGCTTCGACCTTGTGTTCATTCAATGCCTTACTTAATTCTCGTTTAGTTTGTTCTACTTCATTTTAAATTTCTGATTTAGTTTGTTCCAAATCCTTTTTTATTTCAGATTTACTATCCTCTATTTTACTTAACATTAGCTGCATCATTTCAAGTAACTGATTATTATTACCCTCACTGTTAGGGCTAACCTCCGCCTCGCCCCCCATCGTACTATCGTCTGAATCTAACGTAACTTCGTCATTCCTACTCTTATTCCCTTCGCTATCTTCGCTCCTAATATCAGTTTCCTCCTCTACACATTTATCTAACTCTTCCTTAGAATTACTTAAAGTACTACCCTTCAGCACGTGTCCACTACGCAGCGTCATGTCTTTCTCCTCTTGCTCAGCCATGTTACCCCCAAAATCAAACACACAAGAAAAATATACTGTGGATACACAACAGTTACCCCCAAACTACTGATTTTATCCTTCTATACCAGTACTTCATGATTTACGAGCCCCTCAGTTGTGGCGCCAATATGTGACGTACCCACTTTGCCCACAGATGTATGACAAATTTATAACGTGGCGGGTCACTTTAATATTAAAATAAATAAATAAATGATATGTCATGGTTTCTCCAGAAACAGTATCCCAAGGGCGCCAGTCTTCAAGCTTATGGCTTGAAAACAAAAGTAGATAATTAATAATAATAATAATAAATAAAAATACGTAATGAGACTCAAAAAACTCCCAGGGGTGGGGTGAACGGAACACAAATCATTAAGTACACTAACGTGGAATTTAAGGATCATTAATAATAATTTCATGAAATACAAATTAAAACAGCTATTTATTAAGATGAAAACGTGACGTAACGGCGTATTAACGAAATCTGAACTTACGGAAGCAAAAGAAAAAGTGAATGAAATTAACTTTAAGAAAATGAACTGTTGCGCGAAGACTTGCAGTAACTTATGCCATAAGCTCACCAAATGTAGACTCTGTTGTCTTGAAGCTGAAGATGGGTGGATCTCTCGTACAGGCTGCCTCATCTGTTGTTGGATTCCATTCCTACATCCACATTTCCTGTCTTTAACACTTCCTATTGTACTCCTTACATAAAGTCGTAATGAGTCCTAATTTTAAGTGCAAAACCACCATGGGTTATGTTCATGGAGAGAATACCTTCGTATTCTTCCGTATTACGGAACAGTAGCGTAGCTAAATTCATAATAAAAGCTCTCCTCCCCTATACCAGTCAGAACCGGTCTCCCGTTGACTACCTCTCGTCATTGAGATAACAAGTCCCAATGAGAGTCACTTTTGAGTAGAATATACTCAGATGCGAAGTGAACTAAGTTAAAATCTTCTCCGATGTGTAGACGTAGAATCGTAGTAAGAGTATCTTCCAAGCGTGAGAATCAGAATCAGAATGTCCGAATCTCAATGTGAGTCTGAATGAGAATGTTAGTGTCCTCTCCAGCCCTTGTCGGTGGTACATATCGGTTCAAAAGTCTCCTTCCATCAGCCATATCACATGGTCCAGTAAGATTCGAGGTCTCATCCCTTCTCCCATGTATTGCTGTGCATCCATCACGTTGCTTCAATACGTACATTCACATAGGCTGAACTTTCCCGCTGAAATAAAGCGTCCCCATGCTGAGTTTGAAAAGTGGGTGTTAATAATGTATCAACTGTCTCTTCATGAGGTGGAGAGGGTAAGGTCTCTCGTAATCTAGATGACGTACTTTTCCTGGAATTGGGCTGAAATTAGCCTGCTGACTCTGGTCACCTCACAACGGCTATTGGAAAATTTACTGCAAGTTATAAATATGCGTGATGTTGAAATACTTTACCCAATAATTTGTTCGTTCAGAATACGTTATAGCCGCGATACAAAGAAATGAAATGATGATTGAAATGGATGATAAAAACCCTATATATATATATATATATATATATACATATTAATTTCAAAATGACCTATCAGTGATTAAATATATACATCTTATCAATTAAATATATAGTTCAATAATTAAAAATGTACAGTGATGTCCCAAACATCACAAAGGTAGGGTTCAGTAATTCTAATCTATCTACTGGAATGAAAGGTCTATTTAAAAGATTCCTATTTATTCCAGAAAATTCTGAAGCAATCTGATATGTCAACGGTGTCCACTGGACACCACAATCATTTTACATAAAGGTCAGAACACTGGTGTGAGACTTTAACGTAACTGCCTGACGGGCATTCATACTAGAAACCATTCTCTCAATTATTAATCATTTAAGAAAGGAAAGTCTGGAAATCCTTAAATTCGGCTTCCATGTGAGATCACATGTACCATCATAGTGATTCGTTATGGTCCAGCCCTCGTAACACGAACTCTGGACTCTGGGTATAATTAAGGCAGTCCAATTGGTGTGTGCCACACAGTGGTTCTACGGCATGGACCCTTAATTGAATCGATGTGACCTGCGTCTATGTCATGGACCGACATCTAATCTTCTAAGTTACTTTAAAGTCATTGTGGATGATGACCGCAAGGAAATGATGCTACAATGGCATATGGCCCTAATCTAAGTCACTGAGTTTGATGACGCCCTGACCATCCAAGTTTATAGGCTGAAGGCTAAACACAATTAAGTTCCATCGGTTGATGACCAAAGCTTCCACTTTACTATCCCCAGCACATTCACTGCTCAATCAATCAAAGTTCAATAATTACAACAATAGCAATGCTCACAAACTTTGTGGCAGTAAAATCCATTTCCTTCGGATATGTCCCGTTACTTTACATTTAAATATTCCCCAGAAAACAAACTAAAATTTCCAGAATGCATCTCCAAGTTATTCGCTTGATTAAAGCTTTTTCAAAATGCGGTTTCACTGAATTTAATAATTAAATAAATTTATATGATTTAACGAAATGTTAAAGAACAGTAAATTTTATCTCCGCGGACTCTGATTTATTCACAAATTCCTACGCACCTGTGATGTGAATTCAATCTTCTCGCGCTTCCACTCGATTGAAAATGAGTAACCATGGATTCCTACATTATTAACGTCAAATTGCAGACAAGAAAAATTTACGTCGAATGAACATCTTAATTTGACATCACAAAATATAGGCAGTACCCTCACACGGATGACGATCTACATTGAACGTGATATCACCCTATTCAATAACTTTTTACAACATTATACGGCACTCGCAAGACTTCAAAAATTTATCCAAGTGGAAAATAAAACAAATGACTCTTTTAGTCGTATTCTCACATTTACAAAACTTAGTAGGGGTGACCAGTGCGTCGTATATCCCCATTCAAATACACTTTTAGAGATCATGAAACAAGATATAATAGGTAGTAAGATGGAAAGTCACCTACCTCATGTAGTCACACCATTGTTCGTCATAGGGCTCACCTGCGACCGTGGCATTTTATTTAGCCATTTTTACATTCATGGCTTTACAGAACATTATTATATTTCTTCAGGTTTCCTGGAATAAAGCATTAAAAAAAAGAAAATACCCTTCACTTGTTTGCTGAGCGCACACGATGGACTATAAATATTTCCGCACACGAATTACTTAATCACATTAGAATTTATTCAGTACTTTGACCGTCCTATCTGGTACAATTATTTCACTCAAGAAAACTATCTCCTCATGGAGTCAAGACCGAGCCACAATGGCTAAAATCTGCAGTTGAACTCAGTCTACTTTTGTTGTTTGATTTCGCAGAGCAGCTCAACAATTTTTCGTCCGCTTTGTATCACAAATGCCGGAGAAGGAGACTTCGTCATGGCGTCCCATCTTCGGATATCTCCCTTCGCCGCCAAGAAAATTTCTATAAATTTTCTGACTTAACTAAACTGTAATTTCAAGAGTTTTGAAAGTGACTACATGCTTGCTACATTTCTGGCGGTAGTGTTCATGGACATTTAAAATTTATACGGGTTCGATTTTGTGAGATGATTGACCCCCTTTGATAGGCACTATATTTTTTTGACTTGGCTTGGGTCACGCCATGTACACGCGCTTTGAAATAGTTCACAAAAATGACTTGAGATTCTTCCGCCGTCGACACGTGTGGCTGACGTCACGTACCCCACAGCGTGGGACCGAAGGTAATCACCCCCTCGTCACGTGTCAAATCCATGCTATCAAGAATCCAACTTTTAATTTAATTGTGAATTTATGCATAATGTTCTTAGGGCACAAAGGTCATGGGTTCAGTATGTATGTATGTATGCATGTATGTATGTATGTATGTATGTATGTATGATTGTTTGTATGTATGTATTGCACCCATAACCTTTGTGTCGGACCACCAAGGGTTCACTATCTATGTATGTATGTATGTATGTATGTATGTATGTATGTATGTATGTAGGTATGTATGTACTGTATATACGTTTGTATACAATCACGTATGCCGCCTTTGGTTATACGACATGACTACGTGATGTTAACAGTACTTACGCTCGGCTTACGCGGATGTCAGTGAGTGATATCGTGCTAGATGGGAAGTGGTAACATAGAAAAGAAACGGTTCGTCACTTTAATGTACTGTGTGGGACCTTACTATCTCGTCACATCTTCGAAATCTTCGTTAATAGTTTCTTTATTGGATATCTCCTGTACTGTTCATTTACAGACCCCCCCATATTTACAGAAAACATGAAAGTTGCTTCTGTTCTTGTTTCAGTCCAAGGGCAGTGGTCTCATTAGCCAGGAATGAAATATATCCATATTGCGTTAATTTACAAGATAGTATGATAAAGGAATAAAGACACAATTACTGTTAATTATATACTCTAACTCTGGTCTTACCAGAGACGTATATGCCGTCTCATTTTCATCCTTACTACAACCCCTATTACTCACATAATCATGTGAAGAGATTTGTAATCTTTCTTAACTACTTCGTTAATATGATTACCCCTATAAAGACCATTCCTTATATTAATATTGAAGTACTTACATTGTTCCCCATGAGATACCATCACCCCATAAACAAAAATTATCAAAACTGAGAGGATTTCTCCTCTTCGTGAAACTTACACTTTACTTTTCATCCCATTTGCATTCTAATAATTGTGTGCTATCCATCTCACTACGTTGTTTAAGTCCCCCTGCAGTCGCTCACAATCCTGCAACTCATTTGCTACTCCATACTGTATAACACCATCCGCAAATAGCCTTATCTGTGATTCCAGACCTTTGCTCATATCATTTTTATATATATAAGAAAACATAAAGGTCCAATAATACTGCCCTGTGGGAACACCCCCTCAGATAACGATTCACCTATTCTAATTTCCTGAGTTCTATTTTCTCGAAATGTAGCCACTCAGTCTACCACTCTTTTGTCTAGTCCAATTCCCCTCATCATTGTCCCATGATCTACCCTATCAAAAGCCTTGAATAAGTCAATAGCCATACAGATCGTTTGACCTCCTGAATCTACAATATCTGCTATAACTTGCTGGAATCCTAAAAGTTGAGCTTCACTGGAATATCATTTTCTAAACCCAAACTGCTTTCTATCAAACCAGTTAGTCATTTCGCAAACGTGTCTAATATAATCAGAAAGAATGTGTTTCCAGAGCTTACAAACTTCACATGTCAAGCTGACTGGCCTGTAATTTTCCGCTTTATGTTTGTCACCCTTTCCCTTCTACACTGGAGTTAATATTGCAACTCTCCATTTATTTGGTACAGCTCCTTCATGCAAGCAGAAATCAAATAAGTAGTTCATATATGGCACAATATCCCAACCCATAGCCATATATACAGGGTTATTCACCTAACATGTTACACGGAAATAACTTCTAAATCATTAAAGATATCGGCATTCTGTTTTCATATTCTTAAATGGTACCCAGGGTCTTGTAAAATATCGTGCCACTTAGTCTCATGGGGTGATTAATAACCGAGATATTGATACTAACTCCATATTTTTAAATGGAACGGCACAAATTCATACAGCTGGACTAAAAGAGCAACTGCGTACAAGTTCAAATATGTAAGTATTTTCAAAATCGGTCAATTACTTTTCGAGATATAAATAAGAACAGCGTGCGCCGTTTTGCATGCCGCATCAGATGGCGTGAAGTCAGGCAAGGACATATTGAGGCGCAAGCTGCTTCCTGGCCTTGATTCCAGCCACAGAACGGATACCAGGCATGCACTGTAAACATAATGTGATGTAACGTAACATACCCTGCGTGTGCAACGTTATTGTATGACTGGCGAACACACAACGGGGAAGGGAGATTAAAGTTGTATTGTTTTGTTTTGATACATAATAGATTGCGCTTAGTTTAGCGTTTTTCCTCACGGATGGGAATGGGAAGGATTTGGAAAGGAAGTCGACCGTGGCCTATCACAAAGGTACCTATCCTGTATTTGCCTAGTGTTGAACATGGGACACAATGAAAATCACTTTCAGGTCGGGCGAGGCAGGACTCGAACCTACGCTCTCCAGAATGCACGCTTCTACAGTCGCGCTGGAGCTCTGCGGAGATTAATGCGTGTAAAATAAAACATAAATAATAATGTTGCTGCCATCTCACCACGATCACCTCTGAACATTTGCTTTCCTAGAAGGAGCTCTTCCGGTGTTTTGTGTTATGTTTATTTCTCAACTCATAGAGTAGTATGAAGTGTACACTAAAACCAGTGACAATTACAGCTTTCGGTATGTTCCTTTCAAGGCAAAGTATTTATTTTATTCCTTTAAAACACATCAACCTTTTCTGTCCTGTCATGTGTTCGCCTGCCATACTCAGTTTGCAAACCGATCACATGTGTACGAGGTGCTTACATGCCTGGTATCCATTCTGTGACTGACCTCACTCCCAGGAAACTGCTTGCGCCTTAATATGTCCTTGCCTGACTTTATGCCGTCTGATGTGGCATGCAAAACAGCGCATGCTGTTCTTACTTATATCTCCAAAAGTAATTGTCCGATTTTGAAAATACTTACATATTTGGACTTGTGCACAGATGAACTTTTAAATCAGCTGTATGAATTTTTGCCATTCCATTTCAAAATATGGAGTTAGTATCAATATCTCGGTTGTTAATCACCCCAGGAGACTAAGTAGCACGTTATCTTACAAGAACCTGGGTACCATTTACGAATATGAAAACAGAATGCCGATATCTTTAATGGTTTAGAAGTTATTTCCGTGTAACATGTTAGGTGAATAACCCTGTATATATCCCCAGAAAACTTATCAACCCCAGCTGCCTTTCAAGATATCAATTTCTGTATCTTTATATAAATGTATTTGTTATAGGTAAATTTCAATATTTTACCATTAGTAGGCCTAGTCGCCCTCTTTATCAGGACATTATTTTTATATCCAAATACCTTTACATATTGCTGACTGCGTACTTCGGCCCTCTGTGAATCCTCGCATATACACTCCCCTTGTTCATTAATGATCCCAGGAATGTCCTACTGTAAGTCCTCGCATATACACTCACCCTCTGGAACCTGTTCTACCTTAAAGATGAGTATCCGCACATGTTCTTCCATTGCTCACAAAACTCCCTGTGGCTCCCAATTACGTTTGCCATCGTGTTATCCTTATGTGATATTTTCTTCTGAGTTCAATTTCCTAGTGAGCTCCTTCAATCTCTCCTTACTCGCGAAACCATTCCTAACCCTGTTTCTTTCTATTCTCTACTTCCTTATTAATATCTTAATTTCCCTGTTATAATATAATGGGTCGTTACTATCATTTACCACGTTTAATGATTCATATCTGTTTTAACACTCCTCAACAATTGCCTTAAACCTATCACAAGGACTGAACACATTTTTATTTACTATTTTATATTGATCATAATTGCTTTTTTAAATACCCCATTCCCCACTTATGGTATTGCCCAATAGTCCTACTTTTAAACATTCCTTTCTAAGACATTTATTTTTAACTCTAACAAAGACATCTTCATGATCACTTATACCATCCATCACTTCAGTTTCTCTATAGAGCTCATCTGGTTTTATCAGCACCAGGTCTAGAACACTTTTCCCTCCAGTTGATGATTCAGCTGTCCATCCCATAATAACGTCACCATTTGTTGGTCATACTTTCTGTCATTCGCATTCCCTTCCCAGTTAACATTTGGTAAGTTCAGATCACCCGCTACAATAACGTTCCTCTCTGTATCATTCCCAGACATAGCTGATTATCTTATCAAATAATTATGCATGAGCGTCAGCGCCAGCCTTGCCAGGTCTGTACAACCCAAAAACATCAAATCACCTATTGTCGTTAGAGATGAGTCTTACTCTTAGAACGTCATGTTCCTCATCCTTAAACCTTTTCGTAGGTTACAAATTCTTCTTTCTTCTTTCGCCAGTATAAATACCCCCGCCCATCCTATCATTCCCAACCTGTCTCTACGATAAACACTCCAGTTCCATAAGAAAATTTTCGCATCCATAATATCACTCCTCAGCCATGATTCAATTCCT
Organism: Anabrus simplex; assembly: GCF_040414725.1. Classification (NCBI taxonomy): domain Eukaryota; kingdom Metazoa; phylum Arthropoda; class Insecta; order Orthoptera; family Tettigoniidae; genus Anabrus; species Anabrus simplex. The sequence goes on along the minus strand of NC_090266.1, from coordinate 1,081,607,031 downwards.
ATTACATTATCTGGTAAATATATGTCTATCAAGTTACTTAATTCTATTTCTTTCTTTGCAATACTTCTACAGTTTAACACCAATAATTTTATGTCGCCCTTTCTATACTGTCATCACCGTTCCCTGATCCACTCCGTTTCCCTGAATGTACCTTCATGGAACTCTTCCAAACAAATCTCCAAACTTATATGTACCAATGCTGTTCAAGTGAAGGTCATCTGAGCGTGATTCCCTATCTCCTATACACCCATTTGGATCTACAAATCTCAATCCCAATTTCCCACATACCAATTCCATAGTCTCATTTAAATCCCCAATTTCCCTCCATTTAGTATCCCTGCTACACAGTACCCCACTGATAAACACTTTTGCGTCCTTAAACTACTTCCTTGCTGTCTTAATCAGATACCAAAGATCTCCTTACCCTCCTCCCTCCCTTCTACTTTCCTCAATATCTGCCTTAACCTGATTCCTGGATAACACTCTAACCTGATTGCTCTTCCTCCATATAATTTTCCCCACATGCCTGACAATTGAGTCATCCATGAAGAGAGCTTCAACCGTACCCTTATTAGGTCCCCTCCACCCCTAGTCTCCCTTTATTTCCATGACGTCTGCAGAACTCACTTCCTCCATCTCTTTCTCCCACTCACTATCCTGTTCCATCTTTCTCTCCCTATCCTGTGCTCTACGTTTCCCTTTCCTATTGGTACCTTTCCTATAGGCCCGCTCATCATCTGTAACACTTCCCTAATCTCCACCCTCCCTCTGCTGATCTATCTGCACTGATTCATACCGATTCATGATTCAGAGAACTATCTTCATTCCTGTCATCCATTACAAGTCTAATTGTCTCCCTCAAGACGCTATCTCTTCTCTCATTCTCCTTAGTTCCCACTCACATCCACAGTTCTTATATGTACAGCAGGCTTACCTCTCTCAGCCGTTCTTTTATCTCTCCAAAGAAATGTGAAATAATATGGAAATATTAACAAAAGTAAAATAGTGCATGCTATGAAAAGAAGTAGGTATATATGTCAAACAAAGGAAATAATGTGGCACGTAAAAGAACTACTGCGAGACTAAATTCAGGCACCTCGGTGTCTCTGAAAACCATAAAAGTAGTTAGTGCGACGTAAAGCCAATAACATTATTGAAGGAAATAATGTGTACTACATAAAGATTTCACGACAATAATACAGTCAGGAAACAAACTGTTAGAATAACTACAATACTATTATACTAGTTAAAAATGTATCCTGATTATAAAATACCAGGAATAAGGGTCTAACTATAGAAATGTACAAATAAACTAAATACGTGCATTTACGTACAGGAAATTATTATATTATGTATAAACAATATGCAACTCCTATCAAGTTCTTTGACTGAATAGTCAGCCGAGTGGCCTTCAGTTCAGAGGGCCTTGGGTGCGATTTCCGACCGTGTCAGGGATTTTAGCATTAAATGATTAAATTCTCTTTGATCGGGGACTGGGGGTTTGTGATTTCCCCAATATATTTGCACCTCGTACACCGCACGCAATATTATCCTCCGCAACAACAACACGCAGTTTCCTATACATGGCAGATGCCACCCACCATCGTCAGAGTGTCTGCCATGCTGTTCCAGGCTATCGGTACCCTCACGAAATTATATTATACAATAAAATTACAGTAAAAGCACATTGTTTGTGTTTTATAATCGTGCTGCAGGGCTGAGTGGCTCATATATTTGAGGCGCGGGCCTTCTGAACCCAACTTCACAGGTTCGAACCTGGCTCAGTCCGGTGGTATTTGAAGATGCTCAAATATGTCAGTCTCGAGTCGGTAGATTTACTGGTACATAAAAAAACTCCTGCGGGACTAAATTCCGGCACTTCGGCGGCTCCGAAAGCCGTGATAGTAGTTAGTGTTACGTAAAGCAAGTAATATTATTTTTGTAATTATGCTATAGTAAATCAACTTTTGTATACTTCATGTGCCAAAAATAAGAAAACATTACAATAAACTATACCCTATTACTCATCTGTGGTTTCCGAGATTTGGGGAGACGGGTATTATCTTATCTTACAGGAAAATCACAGGAAGGAAACAGTCCGGCTGTACTGTATGTAGCCTAAAACATTGTCAAAAATCTGCTCAGTAATTGGCAGAGATTTCGAGATTTCCTGATATAGGGATGTTTGCGCATTTAATTTACAAAGAAACAATTCTGAATATTACATCGTTAAATTCATGTTCTCTTCAAAACTCATTTGAACTACATTGTCGCATTGCAGCGTCACTGTATACAGGACCTGCCTTCACAGAGGAATTCATTTACTTTGCTGCATCCCTTACAATGTTGACACTCCAATGCATTCGACTATGAATCTATACGTCACACGCTTCACATTGGTATCAGGTTTAATCATTTCATTTACCGGGCGAGTTGGCCGTGCGCGTAGAGGCGCGCGGCTGTAAGCCTGCATCCGGGAGATAGTAGGTTCGAATCCCACTATCGGCAGCCCTGAAAATGGTTTTCCGTGGTTTCCCATTTCACACCAGGCTAATGCTGGAGCTGTACCTTAATTAAGTCCACGACCGCTTCCTTCCAACTCCTTGTCCTTTCCTTTCCCATCGTCGCCATAAGACCTATCTGTGTTGGTGCGACGTAAAGCCCTTAGCAAAAAAAAATATCATTTCATTTAGGTGAAGGTATTCCAGGACGTCTGCTGTATTGACTTGCTGAATTCGTATGCAAAGAACGTTGGTTAAGGAATATATCACTCATTAACACTATCACTGTGATAACTTGGGCTTACAGTCTTAACTGAAGCCCTGTATTTTAACGAAGTAATTTAGCTATTTCATGGAACATAAAAATAAAATTCCTCATTGGACGTTCTTTTTCTTCTTCTCTTTATTATTATTATTATTATTATTATTATTATTATTATTATTATTATTATTATTATTATTATTATACTGATTTGAAGATAAGAAGTATGGAACTAAACGGATCCACTGAGGTAGTCGCAAATCAAGGATTGTGTATACATAAGGTGACTGGAAGGATGGAATAGGAAAGAAGATATTTGAGGGGTATTTATTTCCTGACTCACCTCTAATTTCCCCCTCTTTCGTTACCTCACTTTCATACAGTTGACTTAATTTCTAACGATATACTCGCTGTTTATTAGCCCAATGTCCTTGCTAATTTATATACTTATTTAACGCTATCTATTTGCATTTTCACCGTCGAAGGAACGTCAAAATTCCATGAAAAGTTAGCTACATGATATGCTTCTCCCTATACAAGGTAGGGAGTCCAACTTCCGTCCCTGCACCTAATTTCGTCTACCTAGGGATTTTCCGTTTGCACGGTTGGCACCTAATGTATAGCGCCACGCACACGCGTAGACTCATCCCATTGTCTTGTTGTGAGAGTTGGTTGTGTGCACAACGTCTAGTTCCCGTGTATAAGGATAATTCATTTTTCATGATGAGCTGAGTTAGTGCAGCATTCAAATTAAGAGAATGTTTTTCTAATTTTAACTGATATGTGTATGAAATACCGGACTGCACTTCAGTCGTGTGGTGTAGTTCATAGCGTGTAATCGCAACAGTGAGATAGTAGGCGTGAGTTACTATAGCGGTCATTATAATAAATCAGGCAAGGTTCCTAATTTCGTCCCCCTTCAGTTTATTGGTTATTTATGAAGAATATTATTATTTTGAGATGGGTAAACTCAAGCAGAGGGATGAGGAGGCTATGAGAAAGGATATTAAAGCAGTGAGGGACGAGATAATGGGTTATGAACGTGCAATTAAAGCGTTTACCATTCCACAAGCAACGGGGAAAATTAATTAGTGTCGTCATTATTGTTATAATAATCGCGATTTACTGCTGAAGAAGCGGAGAAAAGTCTTAACGTGCCGTCAAGTTTAGCAACAGATTGTCTTGTTACTGAAAACTAATACTCAAAATACGGTCATGATTATTACGTGGTTCTAAGGAAGACCCACGACGTCCTGTCCTGGGCATCTCGGGATGTGTTCTACCTACCACTTCTTCTGATCAATCGTTTGCCCAATCATTCTCCTCTCAACAAATTGATTCAGGATATCTTCACATATGAACCCTTCTAACAATCTCGCCTTCCGCGTTTTTCTCGAACATCACATTTTAAAGGCTTCTATCCGCCTTTCCTTTGTGACAATATTGTCCATATTTCATTGTCCATACAAGGTCATACTGCACACAAAGGTTCCAAAATCATTTTCATAATATACATTTTTTACCGAGCTCGATAGCTGTAGTCGCTTAAGTGCGGCCAGTATCCAGTAATCGGGAGATAGTGGATTCGAGCCCCACTGTCGGCAGCCCTGAAGATGGTTTTCCGTGGTTCTCCATTTTCACACCAGGCAAATGCCGGGGCTGTACCTTAATTAAGGCCACGGCCGCTTCCTTCCACTTCCTAGGCCTTTCCTATCCCATCGTTGCCAAAAGACCTATCCGTGTCGGTGCGACGTAAAGCAAATAGCAAAAAAACAAAAAAAACACTTTTATGTTTGAATTAAGAAAACTTTTGTTCATAAATATGACCTTCCTTTTTGGGATTATTCTCTATTTAACGTCTCCCTTATGTCCCCCGTCATTGGCTATTCTACTACCTAAGTGACGAGAATCACATACTTCCTTTCAGACTTCATTTCATGCATCAACTGGCTATTCGAAGGCATTCCATTTGTTTAGGATATGTGAAATATCCCTGCTTATTTGGGGTTGATGGGATCAAACATAGAGGCTTACGCGGAAACAGTTTACGTAGAAAGTTGTGATTAAAATATAGAATGTGACAGCAGCAGTTTTATGCAAACATTATGTTCTCAGAGTAAACACAAGGTGAATCAAGTGCATTGCTGGTGATTTATTTTCGGAAATCCGCTTTTGTTTCTACTCAAATATTGCGCTACTCCACTAATGGAGGTTATAAAAGCTATACATTGATACTCTTTGAAATCCAAAAGCAGACAATCAGATTTACAAATGACTAATCAATCACAAGAACATATACAATTCCACTGCCATTGATCTGTGCATTGTTTAATCCCAGGAAGCATTTGCAGGCGTTCAGTTGGAAATAGGACGAGCAAAACATGCAGTGCCATAAGTATCGGATCTCCATTCTGTTTTTATTGAGGCTTGCTATTCTTGAGCTAATGAGGAGCCGCATTAGCACAGCCTGTAACACGCTGCTAAGAGCACATCACCTGGCGCCACGACCGGCCACGCCGTAAAAAGCCGGCGAGTGGGCGGGGTTTCATTAAGCGAATGAGTCCGATCACCTACCAGATAATTGGTCTTGTCTTTATGGAGCGGCCACAGGTGTGCTGCCACAATAACAATTTCTGCATTGCCGTTTCACTGTTATGGAAGTGCGGGCCTATTAGGAGCTTTTACTTCCCGCCTCACCAGATTTACGACGCTTTGAGTGGAGGGGGTTGTGAAACATTGGGTGAGAGGGGGTTGGTGTCCTATTCGCAGACGTTTGTTTTATGAAGCTGCCAGCGAACTCTATTGATTACAGTGGGCAATGTCCATAACGAACTTCAGTAATTAGTGCTTCTTTAGGTACATTGATATTGTTGAGGTGCGGATTTCAGGCATAGCGACCAGCGCTATAGTGATTCAGGCTGACGCGTCCTCAGTGTTTAGAAACGACCCTATACTAATTTGATTATTCTGTAGAGTAACTATTACTTTACGTGACACATTAAGTACAAATATTACACATTTTTCTGTTAAGTACAGGTTGTAATAACGGTTACTGTGTAACATATTTGCTGCAGTCGTGGTGTTACAAGGTGTAATTTCCAAGTTTTCAACTCTGCTGATAAGAAAGATTGTGTTTGATTAGTCTACTGTATAATGGACGAGGACGTATATAACTTATAAAGTATCTAAAGATGACGTTGGTAAATTCACCCATGTACAAGGAGTATCTGATGATTTTCCACTTTTTCCTATTCATAACATCAACAAACAACCCTAACGCTTATAATATAACCTATGCACACCTTTATTGAAATCATACATGTTACCGAAGGTGTAAATGAACTATAGACTACAGTATTTTACTAGCTAATCTCAGTGTACTTGCAGTGTCCTCATATTTTCACAACCAAATCTTTCACAAAGTTTACCCTTAACACATCGTTTCATAAATTCAGGCAGTACACAAATATCAAACGTAACATAACCTTAACTTCCATCACTTCCAGACAACGTATTCCTTACTTTCAGATTCTGATTAAGGAAGGTTTTTCTTCGATTAACTAGGCTGCCTACGCTTTTCTGGAGTCAGCTTATAACAATTATTGTTTACAACTTTGTCAGTGAACCTTTCACATTTACTGCATGTACCAACGCACAAATTTCGTCTTCTACCCATCACTAGTATTGTATAATGAAAACCAATGAGTATACCTATTGATAAACGCTATATCCTTTACAAAAGAAATAAGAGAACAGCACTTGTCTATGATAATGAGACTTTAACCACGATGTAAGTAAAATCTGCCTTTTTAGCATGTATTAATTGTCTCATAAGTTATTACCGTTGGGAGCGAGAGGAAATACTCGTTATTAACAGAGTGATACAATCTGTTAACCTACCTCAGAACCAGCGATGTAGTAATGTCTTCAGGGAACAGTAGCTGTGGCGTAGCCGTAATTTACGTGCAGTGATCTGTTGTCAGGAATCACTTGTTTCTTTTCTAATTTTAGTTATTTCTCTGATGTTCAATCGAACTGTAGCGTTTGGTAGCAAGTACAGAACTCCAGAAGATTCACACCACTTGCTCCGTTCACAGAGAAAAATAGATAATTTACGTTTTAAACAGCTTTACAGAGAAGGTCTCCAAAGACGTCATAGCTGCCAAGGTTGTACATACAGTAGATGTTAGAAGACAGCGCGTAATACTGCTAGGCAGAGTGAGAAAGCGGATAAGGGTGGCAATCAAGTTCCAGCAACATGCAAACGTCAACTACGAATATGATGCTAATATGGTTATCCCCACTCTTCCTTTGCTTTGCGGAATATAAACAAGAATTCTATCGGAGAATTTTAGGTGGACCACTCTCGTTCTAATAAATGCTGAAGCTTTGAAGCGTGGAGGGACGTGTAGAGGTAGAAAAAATGCTTCAATAAATAACATTCTTATGGATGAGAAGGGCAGTGATTATTATCAGGAAGAATCAGCTCTCGGAGAAGAGGAATGGATGATTGATACGATCGCAGTGGTAATTATACATTAAAAATGACACAAGAATTTAAATCTTGTGTAGGATTGCGTTGTTGAATATTGAGGTATCTAACTTAAAAATTAATGGCAGAGCGTAAGGATGTAACTAAAAAGTATTGTGCGAAGCAGCCGCTCTCGTCTGAAAGTTCCTGAATATATGCTACACAATGGTAAGGCAATAAACCATTCAGCGTAAATAAAAGGTGGTGGTTTTGATTGATTTCTGAAATTGAATACTAGAAGAGAGGTAGACGATCCGATTTACGGGATTAGCCAATGTTACTAAATAAACTTCTCGTTTTAATCTACTGCTTCGATTTAAATTCTACTCGCTGAACGGGTTTAATTCCCATTACTAGTATGAAATGAAAAAGATTAAAATCGTTTTAGGAAAATAACCATTTGTAGGTTTATAACAGAACGGGAGCAGTTGATAATACGAAATAAATCATTCAAATAACCGATCACTGGGACTGATATAATGTAATATGCAAATGCGCAGCTCTACGGGAAAATCATAACTGCAAATATTTTCTGATACTAGAATAACTCTAGTATACACAGCGTTCCTTCGACGTATTTGTTCGGAACTCTGCGCTTTTGCTGCAATCTCTTTTGCAGAGTAGTTGTGCTAATTATAGCTGTTATTTTTTGCTGGGAGAGGGGGTAGTGCAAACAAAGCGATTACCAGCCACACCAAATTTGAACAAATTCAAATGACAGTGGCTTACTATCCGTTAAAATCACATTATTTCTATTAATGTATAATTTGTCAAATCCCTGCCCATTAATTCTCAGTATGATACGCGTGTATATTCAATACTTTTAGTGCTGTACATGCAATGCAAGTCTTGTTGGTTATAATCCGACTGGAGCGAATAAACTTGAGGAATAACTTCACGGAAAAGTTATATTTCTACAGACCGTATTGAAGGGGTCATTTCTTTGTTAGGAGATCCCTTTCTCTCGTTCCTGCTGCACGTATTCGTGACCTACAATCCGCTCACGATGCTTGATTCAGTACGAGGACCTGAAGGGTCTGATGCACAATCAGTACGAGGTAGATCAGCTAACCGTTAAGATCTGCAAATTTTACTCTCGGATAATTTAACATGAGAGGCCAGTCTACTTTTGTGCAGAGTATCCTCTAGCAGCTTCCGTAAGTGAAATGAAAAATAACGAGATGAATATCAAATTGTTGCCTTACGTAATTTTCTTCTTCCCTTTCTTACACTTCTCCCTCCTGGGAATTTTTTCAGTTTACCTGGGGTGGGGACTTGATGATTTGGCTCAGATTTGTGGCCATACGCCCTTCCTGACGCCAACCCCACATGTAGGGATGTATTCAATACTGCGTGTGTTTGTAGTGGCTGGTAGCGTGGTATGTTGTATGCAGATAAAGGAAAAGTGTATTACTAAAACAAGTACCCGGTCCCCGAGCCGGACGATTTAACCATGCGCAGCTAAAATCCCTGGCGCAACCAGGAATGAAACACACGTCCCCCAAAGCCGAAGGCCAGTACTCCACCATTTCGGCGAGAAACTGGAAATGATTGACTTACACTTCATCTACGTTTTCTGAAAGGAGGTACGTATTACCAGGTTAAGTCAAGAAGTAAGTCTCCATAATTTTTTGTAAGTGAACTGGTAAATATAGTCAGGACAAATAACTTTCATTAATTTCAGTATCACCCCCGTATTTTTTTCGATGTAATCACTAAACTTATTTTATCCTTTGTCATAGCATAAATTGAACGTCATTTTTTCTTGACGATACAAAGTGGCGTCGTAATCGCTCTACACCTCTTAAGTTACTGTTCCATTCTCCCATTCTATTTTATCAATACTGTAGCATTAACGAATGCGTATGTTTTTGGTCGACAGCCACTCTGCTCAGGACTGTTTCCTTCAATTCTAGGTAACCGCCTAGAGCGGCAAAAGGGCGGTAAATATTAATATTAAAGCACTCAATGAAAAAATGAACAAATAAGCAGTAAAATGAAAAAGAGGAAAATTAAAACATTTTCCAAAACGAAAGATTTCAAAAACGTACGGAACGATTGCTTAATAAGTCCTTATTTTGACTTTAACAAATGTAAACATCGCGATCATGTCACGACCCTGATTTGTCCCACCCTCTTATTATTTTTGTCTCTGCAGGTCATTTGTTAAGTGTCAGTTGTATTGAGCGGTTCTGTTGATGGTTTTGGTTTTTCTATTATTTCATTTGGAGACCTAGGACAGTTGGCACCCTGCAGGGTAATGTTTTGGGACCACTAATTTTTTCACTGTACATCAATGATATCTCTTTTACACTAAAATCAAGCAGATACCACTTATATGCAGATGACCTTCAAATATATAGCCATTGTAGAATAAGTGAATTATCAGATGCAGTGCAAAACATAAGTACTGACTTGAAACAACTAAGCGAGTACGCACGATCAAATAGGCTCCTCATAAACCCGTCAAAAACGCAAGCAATCATTTCCGGTTCTCAAAAGTTACCATGTGTGATGAACAGCGATAGTACTCCACCTCTGCTAATAATAAACGATAAAATCATTCCTTACTGTACAACAGTGAGAAGCCTTGGCGTAACTATGACTGAAACTCTAAATTGGATGGAACGTATCACAAATATATGTCAAATATTTTGTTTCTTCGGTTCATCAATTGAAAAGGAACAAAGTTGTCTTACCACGAGACATGCGACAAAGACTAGCGCATATTTTAATTCTTCCTATCCTCAACTACTGTGACGTAATCCTTGTTGATGCAATTAAGCAACAAACGATGAAACTACAACGAGCTTTTAACTGTTGCCTCGGATTCGTTTTTAACTTTAACTGTGATGTGCATATGACTGCTTTAAGGTAAATATGTCCAGCATTCTATGCCAAACGATAACATGTTCTGTTTTATCTGCAGGATATTTGGTATAAATTCAAGTACAAGCCTCACTCAGAATGGATGAAATGATTGGCATAACATATCAATCAGCGATTCTGCCTTCATACGAAATTTTTTTGAACAGATTACTAAATTTCAACCTGGAAGTACCTGTACTCAATCTAAAACGAGACGAGATTCAAGGTAGTGTTAATATAAAAAGCTTAAAGAAGAAAAATACTGCCATCTGACCTCAAAGCGTGTAATGTCTGTTGTATGATTTCCAGGTGAACAAACCTTCCGTAGCAGCAGTAATAAACCACAGATTATGAAATCCTCTTACAATTATGAACTAGCTATGGTGGCCGGTCCAAATGAAAGGGCTCATAACAGATGTTTACTACTCTGCTGCACCGAAGACGCACATTGGTTTTCTCTCGTACGTATATACACCTAGAGGTAACACCAGTCGATGAATTTAGTTTCAGAGTTGAGACCTCAGAGTATGACAGTGAGCAGCCACCGCTGTTAAGTAGTGAACACTATTCAGGCACGCAGAGTACTCTCATATGGTTTGAACAGTAATAGACATGCATTATTTACTGAAGGAAAAATTGATCTTTTTTCTTTTTGGCTGTTCTTGCTGTGAACAGGCCTATAGAAATTCTCACACTTAAGAACAAGGAAACTGTACTCAAAGAACAATTCTAAATCCTCTGGGAGAAGTCCATAGTCTCAGGACTATGGCCAATGCAGAGATAATAGTGATAAATGTTTTGTCAACAATTACTTGATCAGAATACTAACATAGCCAACATAAACCATGACCAACACTACTTTATCACCCAGCGAGTTAGCCATGCGTAAAGGTTCGGGTGGATGTGAGCTTGCATTCGGTAGATGGTGGGTTCGCATCCCAATGTCGACAGCTCTGAGCACAGTTTTCCGTAGTTTCTCATTTTCACACCAGGCAAGTGCGCGGGATGTACCTTAAGGCCACGGCCGCTACCTTCCCAACCCTAGACCTTTCCCATCCTTGCGTCGCTGGAAATCTTTTATGTGTTAGTGCGACGTAAAAACTACTAAAAAAACCCACCTTTGTCAACATTGACATTTATTCACCAATATTTCGATAATTCCACTTAAATTGCATAGTTTAAAATGTGGGACAGGAAACGGAATGTCATTTTCAAATAGGCCGTCACGTTGCGTACAGAGTTTAACCCACTAAAAGGAAGGATATTTTCGAATATGAAAATGCTTATGAAATATCAACAATAGTAATAAAATCAATTCTACAAGTTGCTTGCGTTGTGCACAGCGTGAAGTATTCTGTATCTCATGTGTAATGAACTATGGCGTGTATAACTGGCTTGGATGTAACCTACCTATCAAAGAACACATACACATAAAGCTGATCAAACTGAAATCAGAGTGCAAGAAAAAAGGAGTCAAAATAAATATATAAATCGTATAGCCTTTGCGGTACACACGAGGACATTACAAAAATACTCAGTAAATCAGGAAGAAGCACAAATTAATCTTCCAAAGTAAAACACATTTCTACACAGTAAAGTAGTAAATATTTCTCGAAAGCCTAACTCGAATGTGTATGTTCAAGTCTTCAGCCCTAAGGCTAGTTGGATCCTGAACAGCTCTGCCATCAGCTGTCATACATGGCCTAGGCATCACTGAAGAGGCGTACTAGGGAAATGCGGAGTGAGGTAGTTTCCCGTTGCTATACTCACCGAGCCAGAATTTGCTATTACATATCAGACTGGCAAGCCCACTGAAATGCATGCACCAAGCAACCCTACGAACAACATTTTCACACCATTCATAGCAGGGACTGGCTGCAGAAGGAATGGCATTACTAGCAACGCTCATACCTCAGTCACTTTCATAGTGTCAAAGCCAAGGATAAGACAGAGATCTATGAAAGTAACAAAATTGCTCTAGCCCATACCAGAAGACATAGCGCACTGTAAACACTAGGTCCTGCCGGCAAAGGCATCTAACACGAATATCATACAGAAGTCTTGTCACCTCATGACTTGGAAATGGACCACTCAACGGGCAACTGCAATGAAGGACGATCTGATTCAATAAGGAAGTAGGCGCAGGGCGTAAATCATCGAGGTGAATGTTCTTAAGGAAAGACAGAAGAGATGAATTTGAACCAAGCGATCTGAAGAGCGAAGAACCGTATTCTCAGCCAAGGTGAAGAAGTACTCGACATTCCGAAAAATTTGATAAGTGTTAACCGTCGTCCGAAGTGGCCGAAACGATAATAATAATAATAATAATAATAATAATAATAATAATAATAATAATAATAATAATAATAATAATAATAATAATAATAATAAGCGGCGTAAGGCAACTTGTAAAAAAATTCCTTTTCGCTATTTTATTTGTGTTGGTACATGATTTGGATTTGGCACAGTTTTACAGCCAGATGCCCCTCTTGACGTCTATATCATGTGGAGGGACGTATTCACGACTGCGTGTTGCTGTGGTGTTATGTACTCTGGTGTGATTACAGATGAAGAAAAGTTGATTAAAACGAATACCAAGACCCAGTCCCCGAGCCAGAGGAATTATACATACGCAGTTAAAATCCTCAACGCAGTCGGAAATTAAAGTCGATGCATCCTGAACCGAAGAAGCCAGAAAATAACAATATATCCGTATATAGATGGACCTAACCTAAATAAATGCATTGCGAATTCATTCACGTCTCAAGATTTTGACTACCAACTTTCCTTTGCTACTGAATAATTGCCGGTCCTATACGACAAGGTAAAAAGTAATTCCGGTGGTATTGCAGATTGCATAATCTCCGGAACGATACAATAATTATGTTGGGTTTTTTTTTCGTCTAATGGCAGTGTTCTACAACTCCCCTGCACTAGACTCCAATATATTTTATCTGCAGTCAAAGTTCAGCTTCATTTAACCACGTACGAGCAGTGACAAAGAAGCATCGATCGCACTGCAATGTATCCACGAAATGCGCCCGTCACTGAGCTGACATGGAAGAACATTCCCATGAAACTTTTACAAGCTAATATAAACATTTGAATAAAGTGGTATGTATCTAACTCTTGCTTTTGGCGAAAGATTAAAACGTACTGTTTCTCAGCACATGCAGCTTGATAACACTTCCCCACTCATTATTAACTCTTCTCACCATCAGATCTCGTCCTTGCTATATACAAGAAGGACTCTATTATAGAGCTCTCTATTTTATGGATCATGTGCTAAATTAGTATTTAACGTATGAATCATGTGTTAGACTCAATTAGTAAAGATTTGAATGTATCTAAAGGAAGAGCTTTACAGGAGCTAAACAATTTCGTCTTGCGTTGCCGAATTCACAACAGGTCCTGATATAAGTAACTATGTGTAGTTGGTTGTCTGAAGGTCTCTCTTTAGAATGAACATTGAACAAAGAGTGAATTTAAAAAACTAATAAGAATCAAAACAAAAGCAGTGGCGTAACAATCTATTAAGGCATTGGCCTAAAATGACGGCTGCTGCCCGCCAGATGATCTGCAGTTACTGAAGTGCAACGTGGTCAGCCGTAGTCCTTGGCTTTTTGTGACCAGGTCCACTGTCTTTAGTATCAGACAGTTCTTCTGTTTGTCTCTCGAGGCTGAGTAAATTCCTTTCCAGCCCAGAATGAAAATCTCTGGATTGCCAGGGAATCCAACCTAGGGATTCCGAATAAGAAGCAGGCACACTACCCCTACTCCACATGTTGTGATTGTGGAAATTTGTCATACATATCCTTTTTTACGCATTTCTTAATAAAATATATTAGCTGAAATCAAAGAGTTTTATAATTTCTGTCACCATAGCAAATATATCAGAGATTCTCATATAACACACTGAAGTCTAATATTCATAAACATAATGAATTCTAACATGTTTAACACTGAAAGAAGATATAATATACATTATTGCGGTAAAGGTTATCTTTCAACCGTCAAACGAGTGTCATCTGGCGAGAGTTTACTCAGCTCCGACTGCTACAGTGGCCTAGATATCCCGAGTTCAAGTCATGGCACTGCTACAAAATTAAAGAAAGGAGCAAATTTGTATTATGTAATTGATCATCTGAAGGGGCAGTCACGGGACGTCAGTTCTTTATGGAGTACGATGTGCTGGGAAATCCCTTTTAATTTCCAAAGTCTCAGGTAATTCACTGGCATTTGAAGTCAACCTATATGTCGGTACGACGTAAAGAAAAAAAAAGCCGTTACTATGTCACTGGGCAATCACGATACTAAACGAAGTAATTCAAACTTATTAAGTTCACACATCTAATGATCAAGATGTCCCAAGCTGCTTATATGGAGCAAAACCAGGAATATATTCTTTTTTCCGAATCAGCATCATAAAGTCACCCAGCCGGGTCTTCGTGGACTGAGAACCCCGATAATTGGTTGAATCTAAATTTCATACGTAATTTGAATGTAGTTGCGGCTACGCCTGTGGATAATTTGTTGGCATAATGGAAGAGTAACTTCTAACACCGAGTTTTGTATGAAATACCATATCAGAAATGGAATGTTTTGATAAAAGGTATACTGCAAATGTCAACGATTGCTGTAAATCTGTGACACATAGTGTGTTTATTTTGATTTTCATTGAGGTTTCTCAATATTAACGATAGTCTACTTAAGACAGCCTGTCATATTAATATAATTTTGTTCACCGGGTATATTATTTAAGTGGCAGAGCAGACTTTCTAAACTTATCCTGGTGATATTTGAAGGTGTTCAAATACGTTAGGCTCGTGTCCCTGGATTTACCAGCACATAAAGTTACTCCTTTGGGACAAAATTTGCTGCACCTCGACATATCTAAGGGTCGAAGAATCAATGACAAAAATTAATATCCCCTTGATGAAAGCCTTTGTCCCCTTGACTTAACTGTGAGTGTATTAGTCTTCGGTTCAGAGGGCCCTGGATTCGATTCGATACTTTAACGAGCTACAAAATCTACTGACACTGATGTCTCGAATTTAAGTACACTTGAATGACAGTCGACTTTGCGGTACACAGAACCACAATCTTGAAGGTTTGTGGCGAGCGTCTGAACAAGTAAGTTACGATACCGATGAGATGTGGAGGAAAGGAAATACTTCTACACATTGAAGAAATTCACCTAAAATGTAATAAAATAGGTACAAAATGTACCTGTCATCTCTTCCATACTCTTTAATAACTTTTAGGAACGCATAAAATGTACGGATATTCATACAGTATATATGCACCCCTATTTTTATTCCAGCCATCGTTACTTCCACTTAAAATAACTTTGGCGTACATATTACGTATTAGCCAACTGATTATAATCCATTATATTAGCGCTCTGGTTAGGCACGTCTTCAAATAAATTTTACTCTAGTGTAGTGCAGTGGAGATTCGGTTTTAATTTTACTGAATTTTATTTAATTTGTTTCAGTAACGTTATTCTAAAACTACGTAAATATTACAAGCAATAGTTTAATTATACCATGCCAAAAAATTTAATAATTGCCTGTCACCTTGATGTTCGAGTGCCATACAAGGAAGTCAGACAAATTTCCATAGTTCGCATTGTTGATGGGAGATAAGACCTCCGTTTATTAATTCTCTCCTAAATTCAGGAGAACATCTATGAAATGGAGAGAAAGTAGTTCAAGGTGACGTCATCGGCAGGGAACATACTTGTAATCTTCTTCTGGGACGAAAGGGTACTCTGCTAATTGAATTCGTTGATCGAGGATACATGATTAATGCTACCTGGTATTGTAGAACATTAGAGAGGCAGAAATCAGCTAATCGACACAAGTACCGTGGCTTACTCTCATTTGGTGCAATGAAATGAAATGAAATGAAATGGCTTATGGCTTTTAGTGCCGGGAGTGTCCGAGGACATGTTTGGCTCGCCAGGTGCAGGTCTTTTGATTTGACGCCGTCGGCGACCTGCGTGTCGTGATGAAGATGAAATAATGATGAAGACGACACATACACCCAGTCCCCGTGCCAGCGAAATTAACCAATGATGGTTAAAATTCCCGACCCTGCCTGGAATAGAACCCGGGACCCTTGTGACCAAAGGCCAGCACGCTAACCTTTTATATCCATTAATCTGTGCAAACTCGTGCGAAAATTACAGAATTTTGGTGGGAATGGCTGCCTCATCTACCATACTGCCCTTTCTTAACGTAGATACATTTTCATATCCTTCTGACAATGAAAAATGAATTGCAAGTTCTTCGTTTTCAAATTGATGCGTAGGTGCAGGCCGGCGTGAGAAAAGTGTTGAAAAGTCTAGCTTGAGGGTTTCGATAAAATTGTTTCAACGTAGGAATAATTTTCCCGATGTTCATAGATATTATGTTGAGAAGTAGTCGGGAATGTACGTATCGAGATATGTAGGCTATAGTTCTGTTCTGTATCGTACGAAATAAAATTTTCACCAATATCTCTCGACTCATTTACCGAGTATTGTAATTAATTGCAGGTCCGAGGGTGACTTAGAATCCTAGTTATCCCTAGCCTACAACCTACTTTCAGAAGCACGATTCATCCCATATCCTTGACAGAAGTGGAAGTTTAGGAACGATTTATCTATGAAAATCTTCCGTAGCAAACCAGCATTTAATCTTCAATCTATTTATATAGGTGATCCAGTGATTTCCTTTTGCTCGCGTCGCATAGTTGTCTTCTTAGCCTATCTGACCTTTCTATATAGAAATGGTCTATAAACCTTAAAATAACTGTTCTAAAGTTTATTTAAACATTTTCGTCATTCATATTTATAAGAATTGAGGTTAAACTTATCTTAATATTAACAATAATATTAATAACGTCAATAATTATCAACTGGATTAGGGCTTTCATTAATGTTGCTGAACGCAAGTTTTTTCGTGGCTCCACGTTTTTTTAACATTGCAATTAATCAGCAACAATTTGTATTCTATGTTGGACTCCTAGTTTCATACAGTCCATAGATATTTGAATCTCGCTATTACAGAATGATATGATAATGCTAATTTTCAACTGAGAATGCACTACCTTATATAAAAGTATTTGAAGTGTAGGTACAGTAATAACAATTGAACTCTTTCAGTAATCGTAATAAAATACTCTGCATGAATACACAAAATATATTTAATCTGCCTTGTCCTCACAATCTGTAGCCTATATCTCAGGTCATAACAGTAATAAATTAACTTGTCACTGAAATACGATTGGCTGAATAGTCAGCGTACTGACCTTCGGTTCACAGGGTCCCGGGTTCGATTCCCGGCCGGGTCGGGGATTTTAACATTCATTGGTTAATTCCAGTGGCTCGGAGGCTAGGTGTTTGTGCTGTCCCCAACATCCCTGCAACTCACACACCACATGTAACACTGTCCTCCACCACAATAACACGCAGTTACCTACACATGGCAGATGCCGCCCACCCTCATCGGAGGGTCCGTCTTACAAGGGATGCACCGGGATAGAAGTAGCCACACGGAATTATAGTTATTATACCAAAATACGATTGCATGAGTCAGGCGAAACACATGCCGTTCCTTCCATCTGGTTCTTGTCACAGCTAAATAAACAGTGAAGAAATACATGTGATGCAACGAAGCACTTACGAAGGGAAGGTATTAATTACATTATTGATGATCTTTCAGGGTTGTACGGAATTAGACTGAAGTACCACACCTCTGTACGATTAAAGAAAAAATAAGAATGACAACCAAGTAATGATGTACATATGCACTATATAATAAATATATCTAAAGTATTTCACCTTTATATTATTCTTTAAAACATACTAGTCCATTTCTCTAAACTGTTTCTGACACCTGAACTTGTAGTAAACCTAGAACCTCAGAAGGAATTTGGTCGTTTTCTTATGTGTTCTCCTTCTCAGGCTACTTATTAGGGGATCGGATGACACCAAAATCATATTCAGGATGTCTTCCATTGTTTGCTTCTTTGAACATTTTCGAGTATTCCACAGGCGGAATAACTTGCTGGATTTATTAAGGGCCCCTTGGGCCTCTTCTGAAAGTTGACCTATGCTGACTCGGGATGATTTTATTATACGAACGCCATGCAGTAAAACCTTATGAACACTCTGGGACATGTAGTTTACAAATAACTTTGCTGTATCCACACTGTAGCTTTCCAGAAGAAAGTGTTCTCAAGATTACTCCAGATCGCTTGATTAACTCTTCATTTACACCAGTAGCATTGGAAACTAAAGTTGTATTACTGAAAAATGTCCTGGCAGAATTCACATCGTTAGTAGTGCCAAATCCTGGTTTCGGAATATCTAGTATGAGGCCCATTTCTTTGCGGAACCTTTCTTGAATATTCTTTTTCCGAGCTTCTACTATATCTTTGTGAGGCTTCATTACCTTCATACTTTTACCTCTAGTCTATAGGAAATATGGAGGATGCATTCAAGAAATTTTAACCAGGCATGAAGGCTTGAGATTCCATATGGGAGTGAAGATTCCTTTATTGGTCTTTTAAGTACATAATCCAAATCGTTCATCTGTTTTGGTGGAGCATTATATGTAGCAATTTTGCAGTGATGAATTACTTAGATAGCTGCATATGTTACCATCAACCGTAGTCAAATGGAGCTCCGGTACAAATTTTGCATTCTGCGATTCTATTTCAACACTAGTTTGTGGCAGCTCGTAAATTTCCCGTTCAGTTTTCTCCATTTCTTAAGGAACAAACTCACAAGTTTCTTTTCTAAACGTGATTTTTATGGGACGACAAAACTTCACGTGGTTCATGTTTGTGGGTTACTGTAGTCACGTCCTAGTTCGTGAACCATGGGCAACGGCTGAGTGGCCTAGTAAGTGGTCCTGAGAGTCGGGATACCAGTTGCTATGGAATGGGAGTGGGCATCTCAGACATATTCTGAGTCGTGGCCCTCCTTGTGCTCAGGCGGCTAGGACTACACAATTCACCGGTGGTCCATAACCCGTTAGAGGAGAGATCCTCACTTGGACTATGTGCAAGTAGGGCAGCATCCTGCTTCATGAATTTACCGAGCTCAGAACACCTTAAGCAAGCCTCGGACCTATGGGAGTAATGGAGTCCCACTCTCATTTGACAGGCGAGGGACTCCTTGGAAACAACTTGGCGAACGAAATGGAATTCGATGGGGAGCTATCAATATTAATGGGGCTTATGGAAGAAAGAAGGTAGAACTGGCTGAGTCAGCAAAGAGGATGCATCTGGATGTGCTAGGAGTAAGTGATATTCGGGTAAGGGGAGATAAGGAGGAAGAGATAGGAGATTATAAAGTGTACTTGACGGGTGTTAGAAAGGGAAGGGCAGAGTCTGGGGTAGGGCTCTTTATCAGAAATACCATTGCACGCAACATAGTTTCTGTTAGGCACGTAAATGAGCGAATGATGTGGGTAGATTTGTCAGTGGGAGGAATTAGGACAAGAATTGTGTCCGTGTATTCACCATGTGAGGGTGCAGATGAGGATGAAGTTGACAAGTTTTATGAAGCATTGAGTGACATCGTGGTCAGGGTCAACAGCAAGGATAGAATAGTGCTAATGGGCGATTTCAATGCGAGAGTTGGGAATAGAACTGAAGGATACGAAAGGGTGATTGGTAAATGTGGGGAAGATATGGAAGCTAATGGGAATGGGAAGCGTTTGCTGGACTTCTGTACTAGTATGGGTTTAGCTGTTACGAACACATTCTTCAAGCATAAGGCTATTCACCGCTTCACATGGGAGGCTAGGGGTACCAGATCCATAATAGACTATATCTTAACAGACTTTGAATTCAGGAAATCTTTTAGGAATGTACGAGTTTTTCGGGGATTTTTCGATGATACAGACCATTATCTGATCTGTAGTGAACTAAGTGTCTCTAGGCCTAGGGTAGAGAAAGTGAAATCTGTCTGCAAACGAATAAGGGTAGAAAATCTCCAGGACGAGGAAATTAGACAGAAGTACATGGATATGATTAGTGAGAAGTTTCGAACAGTAGACGGTAAGCAGGTTCAGGATATAGAAAGTGAATGGGTGGCATACAGGAATGCTGTAGTAGAAACAGCAAGGGAATGCCTAGGAACAACTGTGTGTAAAGATGGGAAAAGGCGAACATCTTGGTGGAATGATGAAGTGAGAGCAGCCTGTAAACGTAAAAAGAAGGCTTATCAGAAATGGCTCCAAACAAGGGCCGAGGCAGACAGGGATTTGTACGTGGATGAAAGAAACAGAGCGAAACAAATAGTTGTTGAATCCAAAAAGAAGTCATGGGAAGATTTTGGTAATAACCCGGAAAGGCTAGGTCAAGCAGCAGGGAAACCTTTCTGGACAGTAATAAAGAATCTTAGGAAGGGAGCGAAAAAGGAAATGAACAGTGTTTTGAGTAATTCAGGTGAACTCATAACAGATCCCAGGAAATCACTGGAGAGGTGGAGGGAATATTTTGAACATCTTCTCAATGTAAAAGGGAATCATCATGGTGGTGTTGCAAACAGTCAAGCTCATGGGGAGGAGGAAAATGATGTTGGTGAAATTATGCTTGAGGAAGTGGAAAGGATAGAAAATAAACTCCATTGTCATAAGGCAGCAGGAATAGATGAAATTAGACCTGAAATGGTGAAGTATAGTGGGAAGGCAGGGATGAAATGGCTTCATAGACTAGTCAAATTAGCGTGGAGTGTTGGTAAGGTACCTTCAGATTGGACAAAAGCAGTAATTGCACCTATCTATAAGCAAGGGAACAGGAAGGATTGCAACAACTATCGAGGTATCTCATTGATTAGTATACCAGGCAAAGTATTCACAGGCATCTTGGAAGGGAGGGTGCGTTCAGTCGTTGAGAGGAAGTTGGATGAAAACCAGTGTGGTTTCAGACCACAGAGAGGCTGTCAGGATCAGATTTTCAGTATGCGCCAGGTAATTGAAAAATGCTACGAGAGGAATAGGCAGTTGTGTTTATGTTTCGTAGATCTAGAGAAAGCATATGACAGGGTACCGAGGGAAGAGATGTTCGCCATACTGGAGGACTATGGAATTAAAGGTAGATTATTAAAATCAATCAAAGGCATTTATGTTGACAATTGGGCTTCAGTGAGAATTGATGGTAGAATGAGTTCTTGGTTCAGTGTACTTACAGGAGTTAGACAAGGCTGTAATCTTTCACCTTTGCTGTTTGTAGTTTACATGGATCATATGCTGAAAGGTATAAAATGGCAGGGAGGGATTCAGTTAGGTGGAAATGTAGTAAGCAGCCTGGCCTATGCTGACGACTTGGTCTTAATGGCAGACTGTGCCGAAAGCCTGCAGTCTAACATCTTGGAACTTGAAAATAGGTGCAATGAGTATGGTATGAAAATTAGCCTCTCGAAGACTAAATTGATGTCAGTAGGTAAGAAATCCAATAGAATTGAATGTCAGATTGGTGATACAAAGCTAGAACAGGACGATAATTTCAAGTATTTAGGTTGTGTGTTTTCCCAGGACGGTAATATAGTAAGTGAGATTGAATCAAGGTGTAGTAAAGCTAATGCAGTGAGCTCGCAGTTGCGATCAGCAGTATTCTGTAAGAAGGAAGTCAGCTCCCAGACGAAACTATCTTTACATCGGTCTGTTTTCAGACCAACTTTGCTTTATGGGAGCGAAAGCTGGGTGGACTCAGGATATCTTATTCATAAGTTAGAAGTAACAGACATGAAAGTAGCAAGAATGATTGCTGGTACAAACAGGTGGGAACAATGGCAGGAGGGAACTCGGAATGACGAGATAAAGGCTAATTTAGGAATGAACTCGATGGATGAAGCTGTACGCATAAACCGGCTTCGGTGGTGGGGTCATGTGAGGCGAATGGAGGAGGATAGGTAACCTAGGAGAATAATGGACTCTGTTATGGAGGGTAAGAGAAGTAGAGGGAGACCAAGACGACGATGGTTAGACTCTGTTTCTGACGATTTAAAGATAAGAGGTATAGAACTAAATGAGGCCACAACACTAGTTGGAAATCGAGGATTGTGGCGACGTTTAGTAAATTCTCAGAGGCTTGCAGACTGAACGCTGAAAGGCATAACAGTCTATAATGATAATGTATGTATGTATGTAAACTTCACTGAAGAATGGGAGGGATTTTTCCATAATACTAATTATTCCTTTTCCGTCCCGTAGTCTTCAACACCTATGCATTTCATTTCCAAAAGCACTAAAGATATAGTAAATAAAAAAGAGTCATCCCTTTCATCATTTTTCCATAAACATTTTTATAACGGCCCTGTTCTGATGCACCATTACACCCTCACTTAAACAGAACTGTTATATCTGAAGTTAACCGTACTTATTGTAGCACTTCATGTCGCGCTAAAGCAAGTCTTTTAATAGTATGGCGAATCTAATCGTGCATCTGAATTTCTCCACTCACTTGAGAGGGTTTTATATTTTGTGGATAACATTTCTTCTTCGCATCGAGAAGTCTGTTATAAGTCGGCTATCTATCGGCATTATGAGCTTTACTGATGTGGATGGAGATGTACTGCTATTTTGTTAACCTGTTGTCCAAATAAAGAGCCATCGCTTTCTTTTACATTTATTATGATAGGTGAACTTGCTGATGCTGAAGAAATGAATGACTTCACATATTTTTTTTGTTTTCCTCGGAGAATATTCTGCAATTTTGCTGATAATTTCAGCAGTGTCTCTCCTCCCTTCTGAGCGTAGACTCATTTGACCGGCTAGTGCAAGTACCTCCCTGCTGAGTTTTTGTGCTAGAGGTAGCAATTTCCTTCTTTTCGAAGATTCACTACAATCTACGAAGAATATAGAAGGACGATCCACCTTACTTGTGGAAGCTTCATCCTGTATGCCCTCTACATATAGTGCAATGTTACCTTCCAGCCAATTTTTATTTTGCGGCTGATATTTGCTTAACCTCCTGTGATTTGCAAACCACTTTTTCTTAATGGCATGGAAAAATTAATAAATTTTTCTAACAATATCTTTAACAGACTGTCCAAGGGTTTTAAGACTAGTGTTTTGAATGAAATAGTTTAGTAAGACATCATTTTCTGTGGCTTTTCCTCTTATATTGCGTCAATCATCGAAAAGATCTTTCCGTGAAATTCCTTTCAACAGCACTAAAATGAGAAAAAAAGCAAAAGTTGCAACAAGTTGCAAGCATTTTGAACACAGACAACACAATAGTGTATAGGCTATAGTATAATGAAAATAATTTCAACAATGGTTAACAATTCCGAATTTCCGGGTCAAAAAACTCATAGAAGAAGGATAAAAAATATTTTAAAGGTCACTATTTTCAAACTTTTATCACAAACACAGCAATTTGTATACGATTTTGCAAATTTAATAAGGAAGAGAACAAATAAGACATATGGGCACAGTTCTAAGGTCATGGGACATTACTGTTACTAAAAATGTCATAAATCATGAAAATAAGTAACATTTATTTTTTACATTTTGAGCGCCCAGATAGTGTAAAAGGGCCACAGTGGTCGTTACTCTGTGAAGAGCCATTTGCAAGTCATTACAATTGACGCTATATACGTAGTTATACAGTGACTTAGGAGTGATGGATAAAACGTACGTAGTAAAGAAAAAACGGACTAGCAATTTGACAGCTGTTGTATGAACGCTACAGTGAAAGTGTCAGAACCTATAAACTTCAAGTTGTGACCAAGTTAAGCTTCCCAAGTGTGTACCCAAGAAACATCGTCGGAAGGAATTTACGAGCAGTAAGGTGTCCAGCTCCTTTCGTCCCTCCCATAGTCACGAAATGTTGGCTCTTAAATCTCGGCTATGTCATGGACTGGAATATGTGACTGTCACAGGTAAGTAAGGTACTCATCAACCGAGTCAAACATCGTTCACGTAGTTTCCTATAAAGACGATTACTACACATGTATTATCCGTAGCATTTACTAGAGTTGATAAAATTATCTTCGTGAAACCTGTTGTTTCCATTAACTTCAGTGTTCCAAGGGTCGTCCCAGAAAAGAACTAAGTAAATATTTAGTGATCTGCTCCCAAATTATGGTAATTTTCAGCGACTATCTTAAGTTAATTTTCTGCGGAGGCCTTACATCCCCTCATGGCTCATTCCATTTCCAAAGTTAGGGAAACATTCTATATTACTCGATACAGTGTGTCACATGTGTACCTCTAAATTACCTCGTAAAGGACACAACCACTCACCGTGGACCATTCGGTGGTTGACCAAGTGTGTTTCATGACCGTGATCAGTTCCGGCTGAATAGAATTATCCATGCTAATCGACTGAAATAACATCCATATTGAATACAGAAGGTAATTAACTGAGCATTTCTAGTAGAACAGTGAAGCGTGTTCGAGCTTGGGTGCCAAGAAGCCGTTAGATTTACCACTACGATGTAGACACAGTGCCTCACATGCATAATTGAAGACTTTGGAGGATTGGCAGTGCATGATTTGGTCCTACGCGTCACGGTACCAGCTACTTCGTGCTGATATCAGGGCTTGGATATGGTGTAAATATGGTGAGATCGGTTTGTTAAGTGGCCCATTCATGGAGACTTTGCAAAAAGGGAAAAGCAAACTTACTTCCGTACTGAAGGCCCTACGAGGGGTGGAAGTTAAAGGGTTCCACTGTACTTAATTAGCCTCGCCACTTGGTGGAACAGACTGGTTAGCTCTTCGCTTATTCCGGAGATAGTAGGTTCGAACCCCACTGTCGGCAGCCCTGAAAATGGTTTTCCGTGGTTTCCCATTTTAACACCAGACAAATGCTGGGGCTGTACCTTAATTAAGGCCACGGCCGCTTCCTTCCCACTCCTAGCCCCTCCCGGTCCCATCGTCGCCATAAGACCTATCTGTGTCGGTGCGATATAAAGCAACTATCAAAAAAATAAGAAATAAAGCTCTTAGCTTCGCCATCTTTTCCCCGAGGAATTGACCTGGTACACAGTTTTGATGTTGGTTGAGTGAACCTCAGGGTCATGTACACCTCCAGAAGTAGAAATCACGATTCTTAAATTTTTCGACTTCCTGGTGGAGGAGAAATATTTATATTACTAGCAAGATACCCGTGCTTCGCTACGGTATTATACTGAAATTTATAATTGAATGCTTATTGTTTTAGATATATAATCCGCCAAAATTCGCGATCTGACTCGTTTTCTGCGAGAATCCACCAAAATTCCCGATCTGACTCGTTTTCTATTATTTTACAGCACGTTTCCTCCCATTTTTCAATCTTCCTTTCCAGCAATCGATTTCGTACTTCCCGGGCTATGTTCAAGTATTCCTTCTGGTCAGTTGGGTCCGTAAATCTTTGCCATCTTTTCCTTTAATCATTTTTAATATGGATAAAATCCTTCAGGAGATCCGGCGTGGTGTCATATTGGGTGCCTTGGCGACACTGAACCCGCGGCTGGACTGCATTCTTAGTCATTACCCGTCCAGGAGCCGTTACCAGCGCGGTCCGCACATTTGACGACGGTCCGGAACATTATTATTATTATTATTATTAATATTATTATTATTATTATTATTATTATTATTATTATGTCCTGCTGGAATGGCTGATGACAGGGAAAACCGGAGTATTCGGAGAAAAACCTGTCCCGCCTCCGTTTTGTCCAGCACGAATGTCACACGTAGTGACAGGGATTTGAACCACGGAACCCAGCTGTGAGAGACCGGCGCGCTGCCGCCTGAGCAACGGAGGATCCGTATAAGTACATTAATAACAATAAAGTCAATTGGTCTCACCTCATTTTACACCCCACCGCCGTTAAGTTTATTTACCGCCAACCCCCCCCCCCCAAAAAAAAAGAAATTAAAAGAAGGCTTGTTTCTTTATGTTTAAGGGAGATTCCAAACACCAATGTTCACGTATATTACCATCAGTTTTGAGATATAAGTATCCCCATAAAAGTAATTTACTTTTTTCACTTCATTTCACACTACTCCCCCCTCCCCCTAAGTGAACTTTCCCGCAAAAAATACTTGTTTCTTTAATAGTAAAGGATCTTCTAAATACCAATTATCACGACTCTAACTTCTTCAGTTTTTGATTCATGTGTCCTCATGGAAGGAATTCAACTCCTTTCCACTCCCGCCCCCCAAGATGGTTTCCCCCACAAAACACGTATTTCTTTGTTTTTAAAGGAGATCAAAATACCAATTTTCACGTCCGTAACAACTTTAGTTTTTATTAGATGTATGTATTCTCATACAATTAAGTCAATTAATTTTAGAATTCTTCCCCCCCCCCCCCCTTCATTGGATTTTCCGAGAATACGCGTTTCTTTATCTTTAAAGGAGATCCCATATACAAATTTTTTTGTTTTGTAATATATTCAGTTTCTGAGATATATGTATCCTCATTAAAGGCATTCAACCCACTATTCACCCTTTTACACCCCTCCTATTGGGATTTACAGAAAACGAAAAAATACTTATTCCTTTACTTTTAAAGGAGATTCTAAATACCAATTTTTACATCTGTAATCTTTTAAAGTTTTAAGATATAGACACAATAATTTTAAAAATTCACCCCCCTTTTCACCCCCCATTATCCGGATTTTTCAAAAACGAAAATATACGTGTTTCCTTATTTTTAAAGTGGATCCCCAATACCAATTTTCAGGTCTGTAATATCTTCAGGTTCTGAAATATAAGTAGCCTTGTTAAAGGCATTCAACCTCTTTTTCACCCTTTTCCACCCTTCCTATCGGGATTTTCCGAAAACAAAAAAAAACTTGTTTCTTTATTTTTAAAGGAGATTCTAAATACCATATTTTACATCTATAAACTTTAAAAGTTTTGAGATATAGATACACTCATTTTAAAAATTCACCCCCCTTTTCACCCCCATTATTTGGATTTTCCAAAAACAAAAAAATACGTGTTTCTTTATTTTTAAAAGAGATCAAAGGTACTAATTTTCAGATCTGTAATATCTTCAGTTTCTGAGATATAAGTATCCTCATTAAAGGCATTCAATCCATTTTCACCCCTTTTCACCCCTCCTATTGGGATTTTCCGAAAACAAAAAAATACGTGTTTCTTTATTTTTAATGAAGATTCTAAATACCTATTTTTACATCTGTAAACTTTAAAAGATTTGAGATATAGATGCACTGTTTTTAAAAAGTCACCCCCCTTTTCACCCTCCCATTAATTGGATTTTTCAAAAACAAAAAAATACGTGTTTTTTTATTTTTAAAAGAGATCAAAAGTACCAATTTTCAGGTCTGTAATATCTTCAGTTTCTGAGATATAAGTACCGGTATTCTGATTAAAGGCATTCAACCCCCTTTTTTACCGTTTTTCACCCCTCCTATTGGGATTTTCTGAAAACAAAAAAATACATATTTCCTTATTTTTAAAGGAGATTCTAAATACCAATTTTTACATCTGTAAACTTTCAAAGTTTTGAGATATAGATACACTCATTTTAAAATTCCAACCCCCTTTTCACTCCCTTAGCGAAGGAATATCCAAAAATCCTTTCTTAGCGAGCACCTACATCTTAATATGAATCTATGCCCAAAATTTCATTTCTTTTATGTCCAGTAGTTTTGGATCGGCGATGATGAATCAGTCAGTCAGTCAGTCAGTCAGTCAGTCAGTCAGTCAGTCAGTCAGTCAGGACAAGCTATTTTATATATATAGATTGAAGCTACATAGGAATTGGTATATTATTTTTAAAAAGCTAATATTTAAGTTAATAAAATGTTATCGTCTCATTGCAGAAGATTGCCGAAAGTCGTGAAATATTGTCAGGGGAAGACTGAGACAATGAAAAGTGCTATTGCTGCCTGCCGTAATAAATGCATTGGCTTGAATGTAGTCTGCCGAGACCGGGCGAGTTGGCCGTGCGCGTAGAGGCGAGCGGCTGTGAGCTTGCATCCTGGAGATAGTAGGTTCGAATCCCACTATCGGCAGCCCTGAAGATGGTTTTCCGTGGTTTCCCATTTTCACACCAGGCAAATGCTGGGGCTGTACCTTAATTAAGGCCACGGCCGCTTCCTTCCAACTCCTAGGCCTTTCCTATCCCATCGTCGCCATAATACCTATGTGTGTCGGTGCGACGTAAAGCCCCTAGCAAAAAAGAAAAAAAAGGCTGCCGAGAATATGGAGTGTCGAAAGCAAACTCGAAGAGATGTTTATACGAAAAAATAAGTTTATTGGTAGAAGGTTAAAACAAATGTACACTGTACTTAAGCACGTCTACCTCTTGTAGAGGTATTTATTATTATTATTCGTTCTTCTTCTTCTCCTTCCTCCTCCTCTTTATCTGTTTACCCTCCAGGGTCGGTTTTTCCCTCGGACTCAGCGAGGGATCCCATCTCTACCTCCTCAAGGGCAGTGTCCTGGAGCTTCAGACTCTGGGTCGGGGGATACAGCTGGGGAGGATGACCAGTACCTCGCCCAGGCGGCCTCACCTGCTATGCTGAACAGCGTCCTTGCGGGGGATGTGAAAATTGGAATAGATAGGCAAGGAAGTGGGAAGGAAGCGGCCGTTTTGAAAGTACACCATCATTTTTCTGTCCGTTTGTGACAATAAATATACTTCAGCACTTAACTCTTCCGTAAGTATGCCCCGTGGTGTAGCGGTAGATCCTCGGAGATCCTGAATTCGACTGAAGGCTGAAACGAGGTTCACTAAGCCTCGTGAGATCCACTGAGAAGCTCTGTGCCCGCCCACTTTTGCACCCAGGATTTAACCTGGTAGTCATTTTGGTGTAGGCTGGGTGAACCCCACAGCCGTCTGCCTCTCCAGTTGCCTTATACTTCTGAAAATCCATGGCGATACAATCCTCATCATTCTTTGTTTACCGTCCGGCGCTATGGCTAAATGGTTAGCGTCCTGGCCATTGTTCACAGGGGTCCCGAGTTCGATTCCCGCCCCGGTTGGAGATTTTAACCTTAAATGGTTAATTCCCTTGGCACAGGACTGGGTGTTTGTGCTGTCCCCAACATCCCTGCAACTCACACACCATACATAGCACTATCCTCCACCACAATAACACGCAGTTACCCACATATGGCAGATGACACCCGCCCTCGTCGGAGGGTCTGTCTTACACGAGCTGCACCCGGCAAGAAATAGACACACGAAATATGTAATACTCTTTGTGTACGGACTGACTTTTTTCTGGTGTTGGTTGATTAAGTTCTTCTCTAAAGCATGTTTTCAAAAGATGATCTGCGTTGGTGAATGAAAATCGAGGTTGCCCGTGTCAAAAATGCATCAGAATGTTATCGAGGATTACGTGGCTCCTGTGGCGAGAATGCGTTATCGTATAGGACGGTTGCACGGTGGGTCAAGATGTTTCGTGCGGGTTTAATTAATGACACTGCGGATTTGTACCGCAAAGGTCGGCCTTCCATTCCTCAAGGTGAGATTGACATCTTGAGTCGTCTAGTTTCCGTAGACCATCAATGGACTGTCCGGAATTTATCCGTGGAGGTTGGTCTCAGTCATCGAACGCTGTGGCTCATACTGACGAAACGCCTTAAAATGGTGAAAGTTGCGCCCCGTTGGGTTCTACTTCAACTCACCGACGCGACGTACGGAAATGGCACCGGTATGCACTGGCTGGTATCCATCTGCACAAATACCGTAACAAAGGATACGAGTTTTGCAGCGTACACGTATTGTCGCTTTTGATAAGACGTGGGCATCAGGCTACAAGCCTGATTTAAAGCGTCAACCGAATGAATGGCGTCACCCAGGTCCGCCATGTCCACAAAAACTTCGACAGGAAACCAGTCGGGTGAAGCTTATGCTGACTGTGGTGTACAACTACGAGGGTGTTACTCTTATGCGTGCTGTGCCTGAGGGACAAACCGTCTACAAAGACTAGTATTGCCGATTTCCGGAGTGACAGCTGCGTCCGGGTATGCAACGCGAACTTCCACGTTTATTGCGAGACGATCGCCCTATCGCATTGCATAACATTGTCATGTCGCAAACAATGTCAAACTCTTATTGCAACGGTGGCATTGGGAGGTCTTGGAACACACTCCGTACACACCAGACATGAGATTTTCTGACTTCGACCTGTTTCCGAAGTTGAAGGAACCCCTCTGAGGTCGCCGATTTCCTGATGTGGCATCTGTACTTCGCGCAGTAGGGCGCTCCGTCGCTGTCATCAACAGGGAACGTCTTCCCGCCATTTGCTAGAGGGTAATATAATTTGCGGGTGATTACACCAAAGGAATGTAACGCAATTATTGTACTTTAGAGTTACTTAAATATTGCGTTCTATCAATATTGCCTGTAGTTTTGTTTACAGCCCTCGAATATTCGTCTCGGAAGTGTTGAAGTATCTTGAACAAACTTCTCAGGAAGTTGTCTTTTCATTTCAAGGAAGATGGAAGGATTTTCCAATTTTTCTCTTGATAGAATGATAATAAAGCCTTTGATACATGTGTCAAAACTATGACCGACTGTGGTGATTCTGAATTGTACCAAGGGCAAAAGTGTTGAGAATAGGGCCGCTCCCTCCTCGCCGATGAGTGTCAACGCGTGGAAGTCTCTGATAATATTAAAATACTTCAGTTAAAGGTAGAAATGTGAAACGTAACTCGAATCTTCTTATTTGCAACATGTTATTCAAATATTTCTAACATTTATAAAATAAATGTGTGGGATGACTGAAATGTTCGATCCTGATTCAGACCGGTGGTGTTTGAAGGCATTCATAATCGTCAGTCCCAAGTCGGTAGATTTGCCAGCACGTAAAAGAACTCCTGAGGGACGAAATTCGGCTTCCCAGCATATTCGATCATTATAAAAGTAATCGGTTGGAGGTTAAAACGAATAACGTTAATTTAAACTGAACTCTACTCTAATGGAACTTCCAGGTTCATTTTCAAGCTAATTACATATTTGTCCTATGTTACTACGCCAATCGAGCCCAGTAACTTCCATATTTGTTCTTAATAGTGAATCTCATTACAGGCGTTCAAACTTGTCCTAAACTCATGGGAGAGCCAGTGTGTGAAATTGGGACCCAGCTTACTACACAAACCTGCAGATATTATGGGATATCATGGAAACTATTGCTTATTCTCTGTGCAATATAGCAAAGAAATTCTACAGTGCTTACATTTAATAGGTTACCTTTTGTTGTTTCAGAATACATTCTATTTCCATGAATTGCAACTTACAACTACGGCCGGGTGCAGTATGTCAGTATGTTCTCGAGTTTACCCACACATTGCACTCAAACAGAAACTGCTTATTAATTCACTATAGGTAGCGTACTGTAATCTACGGCAAGATGGAGTCCATTAGCAGTGTGCTAGCTATCCCTCCGTTCCCCAGCCAAAACATTAATGAACACCATCTTCTCGAGCAACGCTAGAAGGACAATTTTTGTTGAAATTCAATTTGCTACCGCATAGAAACATTGTGTGTACATTAGAATACTTAAGACCGTGATTCATAGAGAAGCTATTTTATTCAATATCCTTTCTCCTTATAATTGGCCTACTTTGGTTTCATGTCGTATACCACCTCAAGTATTAAGTTGGAATTGAAGATGTGATAATGTAGAGGTGTCCTGTGAAGGTGAATATTAATTTTAACCTTTATAGAAGCACATAGCTCAGCTCCGTGTCACGATTTATCACCACATTATCATAATCAATGGCTTCAGGAATGTTTTCCAGGAGTGACAAAACGTTCTTTCACATAATAACCTATAAATATAACTCAAGAATCATTATGTGGAATGATAATATATTACCTTTGGAGTTTTTGTACTCCTGCTTCTGAACCTAATCGAACATCGTACTTTTAGACCCATAAATAAGTAAAATCGAATATCAAGGCATGAAATTAAATTCATCTAGTTTGTTTCATAACTTTAATAATAACAACAACGATAATAATAATAATAATAATAATAATAATAGTAATAGTAATAGTAATAATGTTTTAATTTTGAATTTTAGTTATAAAACCAACGTTCCTTAATATGGGTACTATAATCTGCATAAGCAGAAAAATACAATCGGAAGTTTGTTGTAAAATATATCATTAATCACTCCCTATAAATGTCATTGTTTACGATGTTGAGTTCACTAATATACTCAATGTATGACTATGTTGAAATTCAAATAATTTAGATACCGGTACCCAGTTTGTTAAACTCACTTTATAGGAATAAATTTGCAACACGAGGCAGCGTAAAAATACTAAATGTACCATATGAGCCATGGAAATGGGTCAATTGTATCCAGGGTTGTCTATTCTGGATTTAGAAAGTCTACCATAAATTATAGGTTCATTAAAACGAACTCGAAGGGGATTCACACATTCTCGATAAATCAACTGAAAAGATGAGTGGGTTAAGCACAAACTTCCACTCTCGGCCATCGCAGTTATGAATTATGATTATCAATAATTTCACTGCCATCGCTTTATTTCATACTACTACCAGGATTGCATTAAACATACGTACGGATACTTCTGAATACTGGCTTCATTAACTAGAAATAAACCCATGCGGACATTACAACACAGCGCACTATGGGAAATTATAAATTCACAACCTCTAGAACATAAAATTGAAGCGTCTTGGTTCCTGATTGGCCACATGATCACATAGCTTTGGGGATGCATCATTAGAGGTTCGCAACAATGGCTTAAGTTGTCTTTCATGTGCATCTGTGATACTGTACGATTATTAACAGTCTTTTCTGCCTATATAGGAACATTAACTACACAGTATTTTAATTTAGTTAGAAATGGGGCATGATTCCTTCACTTAAGACACTGTTCGAAAACCTACAGAAATATATGCAAGAATAAGATAATGATACGTTTCAGATTACGCCGAAATCAGAATTAATTTTATTGAATATTTTAGTGTGACATTTCCAGTCGAGTCTTATGAAAAAGATTCGCATAGATTATGCTCTACACCTATAAACATATGTATATTATGTGCATCTAAATTAAAATGGATCACATCGGAAAAGGTTTCAGTTAAAATTAAGGCATTCTCCATGGCGCTATTTTCCAGTTGGTTAATAATACTGTGTCTTGTATCCGTCTGAGGCTTAGAGAACTGAACCATAATATTGAATTCTCACTATGAATGTTCTTCTTAACTGTAGATATTCTGTTTTTATACAATATTTTTTATTATTTGTACTTCAAGAACACAAGTGTTCAGTTAAGTACCCGCTAAGGAATACTGATTCATAACACGTATACATATTAAAATTAAGAAATTGATTTTGTGTTGTGAAATGTATTGTCAACAATAATTCTTTCTTTGCAGGGTCCGTCGAAACTTCTAAGAATTACATGATAGAAATCCAGACAACTGTATTATAAGTCGCCAGGATACCTCTGCATATTGGTGACGTGGCCAAATTTTAAGAAGAAAGATGGGATTATTTATTCATCAGTACTGCTCCCTGTCATCACACTAAAGTAAGTAATCTTAAGTTCTTCTGAATTCAACTTATGATTCCAAAAGCTGTTTATAAACAGCTGTAAACATGTTTTACTTTTTGTTGTATGCATAATATACCTACTGCTTCCATGGTTAATGTTATACTAAAATTAACATAGAGAAGTGAGGAGGGGGCAATATCCGAACAGCTCCTATTTACGGACACTAGTAACGTCTGTATGGTTTAAATTTGAAGTAAGTGCCGGATGTGTTTTCTAAACAGTTAACTAGAAGACAACGCGCTCTTGCAATGGAATCAAGATCTAGATACACCGGTCTGGTCACGCTCCCAGAATTCTTTGCGGTAGCGGTCATTCTTGGACTAAAGATCTCCACTGCATGTTGTCCAGTGCAGGGAGAATAAGTTGTCATGGGTTATTGTGTCGCTCCAAATTTGTAAGAGTCACTCATGTAAAGGGACTAGATTGTTTAGATTCCTGAAATAGAAGAATAGGGGGGAAATGTGTGCAGAAATGCCGATATGGTAAGTGACAGCCCATAGAACACTCGCGGCTTTGTGAGATTGGTGCAAATTGCGGTAGATAAGAATAAATAATCATCATTTTATTATATTTTCTTTCGCAAAAAAATGTATATCACATTATTTTACTGACCATGCCTTGGTTATAATACGTATTTTCTTGCAGCCTCATTTTAAAGAATGCCAGCTTAAAGTAAGGACAACAGATGGAAGGAAGCTGCTAAAGTGGAATGCCATCTCTACACACTTCGACATTTATAATCCACTGAAATCATTCTACTGTGTTAGGAGGGCCCCAAAGGACCCAAAGACCCAAAGGAAAGAGTTCTGCCATCAATGCCTGTATACAAAAATTATCTTTGCCAGTATACTGTAATGATAATTTATAGTAATAATTTTAACCATTTAGTAAATTTATATAAATCTATGACATCTGAGATTCTTTAACCCTTAGGCACAGTTTTTCTTAATAATAATAATAATAATAATAATAATAATAATAATAATAATAATAATAATAATAATAATAATAATAATAATAATAATCTTGTTTGCATAACTTTATTCAATAATTATTATTATATAAAATGTATATCACCGAGCAAGTGGCGGCGGGGCTTGGATAGTTTCCCGTGGTTTCCTCTTTTGAACACCAGGCAAAATCTGGGGCTGTACCTTAATAGAGGTCTATTGTCACTTCCTTCTCTCTCCTAGCCCTTTCCTATCCCATCGTTGCAATAAGACCTATCTGCTTCGGTGCGACGTATTGTAATAAAATGTATAAACGTATCACTCTGTTGTAATAGTAAACTCTTGCCCACATTCCGAGGTGGTGCAGCTGATTTTTCAGGCACGCTTCCAATGGATGTGAGTTGCCTGTACCATTTCGACCATCCTGTCATTTTTATATTTCCAGCCCTCGTACCATTTTTAAACTTCCGTCAGTACCGCGACCCGAACCAGGTCCCCAAGGATGGAAGCTAATAACGCAAACCGTTACGCTACGAAGCAAATTTTCTAACGTATGCATGTATTACTGTTACTAGGAATGTAGCCTAACTTGCTGGCTGTAATATTTATCGTAGTATTGTTGTGTGAGGCGCAAACCTACAGTATAAGTTATATAATTATTTAATTTTAACCGTCCACGCTCCTTTGATCAGTATATTACTTCGTTCATGCTTAGGCACCCTAAATTAGGCCAAATGGCTGATAAGTTTATTATTATGATAATTTTGTCATATTGTCTGTTTTTATGCCATTGCAAGTGTTCACAATATATGAAAACTGAGTTATCATAGATGACAAAATATTAACATTATTTCACAATTCGCAGGTTATAGGATAACTGTTAGTTACATGTAATCAAAGGCAAAAATTACGTTAACTGCTTTTGTATTCTTAAATCCATTTTTTAAATCCGAAACTCTCCTATATGCAACATGGAAATGCTGTTTGGAACGCCCAGACTTAGTCCAAAAATGGCGGCTCCATAAGTTACATTCGTGTCCTGACCTGTTTATATAGACCTTGAGTAGAATGAACTAGTAGTGAACGGAAGGACTAGCGCGGTTCGTGCTCCAAAATATATCAAAATATATACCGTAAGACGTACCTCCTATACTTTTCCTTGACAGTATATTTATTCTGATCTTTTTTATTAATTAAAAAAAAATGTAAAACCTAATAGTGTGGGAATGGGTAGTATTGAAGACGAACATTTAACCAGGCAATGTATGGGTGATAACAGGGTAGGCCATGCTGTGTGCGCTCATGGCGTGGAATTTGAATGATGGACAGACTTCTTCATATTTCCAGACGCTCGGTTGTTACCAATTACAGACGCCAATACATACCAACGATATATTCAAAGATAGTTGATTACACAGGTTAAAGATAACACCGACATATATAAAGGAAGAATTATTAAATGTATTTACCGTAAAAACCCCTGTATGTTGGATACATACTTTCAGTTCAACTTAGAGGGGTTGTCCAAGATAATGGGGTCTGACCTTTTCTTCACATTTCAGTAGAGTATCACAGTAGGTAAATTTTGAGCTGATGAAATTATACTGTAAGGTAAAGATATGTTAATCCTCTCACTTGCTTGTAGTTCAAAACTGGAATACAAGGGCGAATGAGGAAGATACAGTTACAGGGAAAACCCACCCTTTCAAGCTATTTTTCTAAGTCCATTGTGTATTGAGTTTGTCCGACTCGTTGGCTGAATGGTCAGCATACTGGCCTTCGGTTCAGAGGGTCCCGGGTTCGATTCCCGGCCGGGTCGGGGATTTTAATCGCTTCTGATTAATTCTTCTGACTCGGGGACTGGGTGTTTGTGTCCGTCCCAACACTCTCCTCTTCGAATTAAGACAACACACCACACTGCAAACCACCACAGAAACACGCAATAGTGATTACATCCCTCCATATAGGGTTGGCGTCAGGAAGGGCATCCGGCCGTAAAACAGGGCCAAATCCACATGTGCGACCCAGTTCGCATCCGCGACCCCCCAGGTGTGGGAAAAAGCGGTAGGAAAAGAAGAAGAAGAAGAAGAAGAAGATTGTGTATTGTGTTCATGACGACTTAATCCTTTTTTTTTGCTAGTTGTTTTACGTCGCACCGACACAGATAGGTCTTATGGCGACGATCGGACAGGAAAGGGCTAGGAGTGGGAAGGAAGCGGCCATGGCCTTAATTAAGGTACAGCCCCAGTATTTGCCTGGTGTGAAAATGGGAAACCACGGAAAACCATTTTCAGGGCTGCCGACAGTGGGGTTTGAACCTACCATCTACCGAATACTGGACACTGGCCGCACTTAAGCGACTGCAGCTTTCGAGCTCGGTGACTTAATCCTCATCAGGTACTCTACCAAACAAGGCAATTCTTTGACAAGACACACTTGTTATAACCTTCAGGACGGTCCAGCTTAGGATAGAGGGGAAATTTCATGTGTAAAAGTATAGGGTCTTGTTTGGATCGACCAAAACTTGTCCAAATTAGAGAGGTGTCCAAGATAAGGGGATGTCTAAGAAGAGAGGGTTCGCGCGGTACATATGCGGTCATGAAATGAATAAAGGTACTACAATGTTTTGTATGTATAAAAACATTAGGCATTACTTAATTTACGAAATTATTTTTTATAAAGGTGATGGTTTTCTTTCGTACCACACCAGTACTACGGTGACATTTTTATGCAAAACCTTTCTTTAAAATTATAACATTTATTATGTACGATTTCAGTGATCATTCCCACGGTTCATTTTTATATGATATAATTAATATATTTATTCTATGAATCCATAAATGAGAGGTAGATAACTTTAAATTTTGTAAATAAAATTTAAATGCCAAAATACGAATACACAAGAAATTTCGTAACTGCAGGTGGAAGGAAATTCGAAAGCCTTCTCTAAGTCTACTTCTCAAAACAGAAAGAACTGGTACGAGGAAACTTTGAAAAAGAAAGTCTATAGGAGAGTATCGATAAGGTTCGTCAGTGCGATTTGCGGCAGAAATGTTCGGCATTCCTAAATCTACTTTTATACGAGCACATCAAAGACACCAGGAAGTCATTTAAACAGGGACCAAGGGCAATATTTTAGGAATAGGAAGGAAAGGAGTTAGCATTGCTACTATTAAACTCTTCGAGGAAAGGATTTCCGATTACTCTGACTGACGTAAAAGAGTTTGAGTACGCAGAAATGTGTCCATATGAACATAAATTTAACAAGAAAGCAAAATGTGCTGGTCAAAAATGGTTGAGAGGTTTCGTGAAGAGACTCCAGAATATTTATTGGCGGCTAAGGCTCAAGGACTTATGATGTCCGGAAAATGACACACTATGTTTCATTCATGTCCACATATAAAAGTATATATTCCTATTATCGGATATTTTCAAATATAGTTTTTAGAACATTCCTTTCATGTAAACATGAAGTATTATCCGTACTTTATTAATCCCATTAGTACCTTTAAAGCAGGTAATATTAAACTGTATCTTTTGTAGTGGTAGAAATATTTACTGCTAAGTGTCATATCCAAAAACATATGAACCGTCCGGTGTAGACTCACCCATCTTAATCAAAATTCTAATAATATCCTGTTTTACTACAGTAATATTAGAATTTATGTACCACAGCAACCACAAATTCAGCCGAAAAGCTGTGAAAATACCATCATTCTTGCATTCGTTTCATTTTCAGTGTCATATCGCGTCGTCATATCTCTCATACCTTAATCAACCGTCATTGTCAAACCTATAAACGAAAAGGCAACTTCATGCCAACTGTGTACTGCGCAACACTCTTAAGTACTTCTGCAGTACACCTCAGTTCCTCAGCGTTCAGGTATAGCAAACTCCCAGAGAACTATTCCTATTATCGGATATTTTCAAATGTGGCAAGTAGCATGTCATTTTATTCAAAAATGTAGTATCCCATAGCAGTTGATGATTTGATTTATTATTATTATATCCAACTAACCCCGACTCATCGGTGAATGGTCAGCGTTGAGGCCTTTATTTCAGAGGGTCCCGGGTTCGATTCCCGTCCGGGTCGCGGATTTTAATCGCCTCTGATTATTTCTTCTTAAGACAACACACTACACTACCAGTCACCACAGAAACACGCAATAGTGATTACATACCTCCATGTAGAGTTGGCGTCAGGAAGGGCTTGCGACCGTGAAACAGGGCCAAATTCACTAGTACGACACAGTTCGCACCCGCGACCCGACAGGTGTGTGAAGAGCGGTAAAAGAAGAAGAAGAAGAGGAAGAAGAAGAAGAAGAAGAAGAAGAAGAAGAAGAAGAAGAAGAAGTGGATTATATCCACCTTAGTAGCGTAACGGTAAGCGTGATTAATTGCCATCCTTGGGAGCCAGGTTCGAATCCCGGTATTGTCAGAAATTTTAGAATAACAGGAGGGCTGGTATGTGCTTAAAATCGTACATGCAGCTCACTTCCATTGAGGGTGTGCTGTAAAGTGCTTCACCACCGCAGGATGACGATACGAGTTGTATTATTATTATTATTATTATTGTTATTATTATTATTATTATTATTATTATTATTATTATTATTATTATTATTATTATTATTATTATTATTAATACAGAGTGATATTTGCTAACCTATTTGGGTCTCGCGCACGATAACTGAGGGTTATCGCAAGCGTTGCAGCCGACACCAACTGCACGCCTTCCCATAGCAAAATCAAATCATCAACTGCTATGGGATAACTTACTACATTTTTGAACAAAATGACAAGCTACTTGCCACATTACAGCTAATGCTGGAAATGCCTTCCATTAGCCTGCTGACATGAATTGTAGCGTTAAATGATATTCCTCTTTATCCTTTGCAGCTCAGCCACAGGAGTTTGGAAAAGTTCACGACGGATCGCGTCTTAGAGTTCTTCTGAAGTGTGTGTGGATTATTTATCATTTTAACCTACCTCACAAATAAAAGTAGTAGGGCGTTAAATCGGGACCATGAACCTGTGCTAATTATTCGTTTCCCAAACCGTTACGCACTGCAGTCACTGAGTTAGGCGCCGTAGGAGCTACAGTGCCATCTTGTTTAAAGTACTCTAGAGACTTTTCCCCCTCAAGTCAATTGTGAAAAAGAAAAACCGTTCAGGTTCAACTCAGTATAATCATAATAAATCATGGAAAAAATCGGCCTTATTATTCTCGTTACATTAACCAAAAACCAAATTTGAGGGCTTGAAGTGGAGTTATATGAATTAGTTTTGGGTTTTCACGTAAACAAAACGGATTGTTTTACCGAGCTCGATAGCTGCAGTCGCTTAAGTGCGACCAGTATCCAGTATTCGGGAGATAGTAGGTTCAAACCCCACTGTCGGCAACCCTGAAGATGGTTTTCCGTGGTTTTCCATTTTCCCACCAGGCACATGCTGGGGCTGTATCATAATTAAAGCCACGGCCGCTTTCTTGTCCCATCGTCGCCATAAGACCTGTCTGTGTGGGTGCG
Organism: Anabrus simplex; assembly: GCF_040414725.1. Classification (NCBI taxonomy): domain Eukaryota; kingdom Metazoa; phylum Arthropoda; class Insecta; order Orthoptera; family Tettigoniidae; genus Anabrus; species Anabrus simplex. Next base: position 1,081,566,871 of record NC_090266.1, on the reverse strand, counting down.
ACGTAATGCAACTAGCAAAAAAACCGGATTGTTTTGTTTTATTTAGATTTATTTATTTAGACGGTCTAAATTTCAGTTTTCTCATTGCTCCCTTTGCAACAACATACGAAGCATCAGCCCTTTGCGCAAGTTTCCTTACGGATTTCCTTGGGGATTGCTCTAGTCGTTCTTAGATATCTTAGAGGTTTTCTTTTTGCACTCTTGGTTTCCTAACAGTTTTTAAATTGAAAACTGAACCCACATGTTTGAATTTATTCACAATATTTCTTATTCCATCACGGGTTGGAACTCGCACACCAGGAAACTCATCACGGAATTCCCTTCTTACTCTTCCAGGAGATTCGTGCTTTAATAAAATACAACGCACGAAAATGCATTGTTCAGACATCAGTTGATAAGCCATTTACAGAAAAGCTATCACTTGCGAAGAGAAGAGAAGATAACACGATCATCATGTCAGCTTAGACAGACTCCCGGCAGGCAAGTTGGGTCAGCAAATAATAGTCTGCGTGTTGCCAAGCGTGAGCCATCGGGAAGTCCTCCCAACTCATCTTCCGCGTGCAGACTACGGTAATATACGGATACGTTCAGAAATATTACTCTGTATTATTTTTATTATTATCGTCCTTGGAAAGTTCTTTTCTTTTCTACTGAACGACGAGGATCTTTCCTCTCACCTTTCCTGGTGTCACTCTCCTTTACTTTATGGTGATTGAGATATGTTTATCATTTTAATAAATACTAATGTTGTTAATTTTCTGTCCCATTATGGTTTTCCGAGTCGTCGGGGTGTCGGAATTTTGGCCCACCAGATTATTTTAACGTACCGATAAATTTTACAATACTAGGCTGGCGTATCTGAGCTCATTCGAATACCACTAGGATCGATCGCACCACCTTGGACTCGGAAGGCCAGTGCTCTGTCGTCTGAACTACTCAGAGAGGTTTATTATTATTACTATTATTATTACTATTATTATTATTATTATTATTATTATTATTATTATTATTAATGTCTTGATTTTGCAGATGATCTAGCAGTCTCGTCCGATTCGCTTCAGTCAGGTACAAAACAAATCAGCCAGCGAACGCAGTTCTTCAGATCTCCTTTGAGAAAGGGCACTTCATAACAAACATAAAGCCGGTACCGAAAGAGCAAGATGTGGACCAGAGAAAAATCAAGCGGGTTGGAAAGTTCAAATGTCTAGCTGAGTGGATAGAACCCAACACGTCTGAGAAAGAATTCTTCAAGTCACGCATGAATAAAATGGAAATGACATACCATCTAACCAAGGGTGTCTACAACAAAAGATCAATATGCTTGAACGTCAAGCTCAGACTCTACCGCACCGTCATTCGACCGGTGGCTCTCTATGCGGCGGAGTGTCTTGCAATAAACAAAAATGGCCTCATTGAAAAACTTGGGAACAAAGAAAGAAAGAAAGAAAGAAAGAAAGAAAGAAAGAAAGAAAGAAAGAAGGCAAGAAAGATTTTAAGGAAAAATCCTGGGCCCCGTCAAAGACAAAGGTGAATTTAGAATACGAGCTCTATTTCCACGTGTAAAAGGTAACTCATACCATGCGTAAGGGAAGGATTGCTTTCTATGATTACGTAGTAATAATGATCATAATAACAACAACAACAACAACAACATCAATAATAATAATAATAATAATAATAATAATAATAATAATATATTTCCGTGTGGCATATTCTAGCCTGGTGCAGCCCTAATAATGCATACCGTCTGGCGATGGTGGGCGGTATCTGCCAAGGGAGAAAAGTGTGCGTAATTATAGTACATGGAAGGGTAGTGAGTTTTGTGTGGGTTGCTAGAATGTTGGGGACAGAACAAGCATCCATCACCGAGCCATATAGACTAGTCATATTCAATTAAAATCCCATAACTCGGCCGGGAAATGAACTCTAACATTATGATCCGAAGACCAGGACACTGACAATTCAGCTGTAAGGTAAGTCACCGTAGATTAAAAAAGTATTATATGATACCATGTCCGACTCGTTGGCTGAACGGTCAGCGTACTGGCCTTCGGTTCACAGGGTCCCGGGTTCGATTCCCAGCCGGGTCGGGGATTTTAACCTTAATTGGTTAATTCCAATGGCCCGGGTCTGGGTGTATGTGTTGTCTTCATCATCATTTCATCCTCATAACGACGCGCAAGTCGCCTACGGGAGTCAAATATAAAGATGTGCACCTGGTGAGCCGAAGGCTTCCTGGGATATCCCAGCACTAAAAGCCATACGACATTTCATTTTCATATGATACCGTTATTATTATAATTATCACCAGCTTATGACCATATTAATGATCGTCAGGAGAGAGGATCTATACGGAGAAGATCAGAAAAATGATATCGGTAGTTACCTACTATGTAGTCTATCATAATTTAAGATAAGTTAATAATACAGTATGTGGTCTTACTTTATTCGTAACTACTCGTACGGATGATGGAAATAACATGATTACAGTCGGGAAATTACCTCGATAGGAAGAGTGGTTTAATAGACCAATAGAAAATAAAATACTGAAACAAATCTACTTCCCGAAGGAATTTAGTCACTTCTTTAAACAACAATAGCATTTATACATTACAACCCGGAGCACACTTTTCCCACAGGGCGTATTCTTGTCGCCTGGTTGGCAAAGTGCAGGCTAGACGTGCTCAGGGTACTGGGTCCGATGGGCGCTGCCACTGGAATACGGAAACAAGGGCACAGCCAGTCCAGAAAGTCAGACTAGGGTAAAAAGCTCCTCATTTACGTATCAACTGTTAACACTTTTATGGTTACTGTGTTCATCGTTTTTATTTATTTTTTGTTTATTTATTTACTGTTTTCTACTTCTACTTCTTGGCATTTATTGTGATTTCTTGGAATAGGTAATTAGTGTGGATTTGGTCCAGTTTTGCGGCAGGATTCCCCTCCTGACGTCAACAGTATGAGGAGGAAGGTATTCACTATTGCGATTTTTTGTATTTGTTGGTGATGGGGGTGTGTGTATGTTCGTTTGTGTGTGTGTGTATATTTGTGTGTAGATGAGTTTTTGCATTAGGACTAACACAAACCCCCAGACCACGATTCAGAGGAATTAAGCATACACAATTAAAATCCACGCTCTGGCCAGGAATCTATTCCGAGGCCCTCTGAACCGAAGACCAAGACGCCGATCTATCAGCTATGGACCCATATAACAACAATCAACAACAAAAATAATAATAATTTCTTGAGAGGTACAAGCCCTGTGGTTCATTCAACATGCAGTGGAAGAGAGCACTAGGTTGCTATTACGTTGTCTGAAAAGCCTATTCCTATAAATGTTTCATTCATTTCTTTTTTTGAGTTGGTAGACAATCATTTTTAGTTGTTAAAAATTTAAATCATTATCTTCTTCTTAGTGCCTCCGAGGCTCAGGCGGAAGCACACCGGCCTCTCACCGCTGGGTTCCGTTTTTTCAAATCCCTGTCGCTCCATATGAGATTTGTGCTGGACAAAGCAGAGTTGGGGCAGATTTTTCTCTGGATACTCCGGTTTTCCCTGTCATTTTTCATTCCAGCAACACTCTCCAATATCATTTCATTTCATCTATCAGTTATTAATCATTGTCCCAGAGGAGTGAGGCAGGCATTGGCAGCCGACACAATTCCTACCCTCCCCGCTGGCTGTGGGCTTCATTCATTCCTTCCATTCCTGACCCGGTCGAATGACTGGAAACAGGCTGTGAATTTTCATCTTCTTCTTCTGCTGCTGCTACTACTACTACAGTTTTGCCATTACTGAGGGGTAGAGGCTGCGAACTGTGTCGCACACGGGGATTTGGACCTGTTTTACGGCCGGATGCGTTTCTTGATACTAACCATGTGTGGAAGGATGCAATCATTATAGCATGCTTCTGTAGTGGTTAGTAGTGTGGTGCATTGTCTGAATGTGACGAGGAAAGTGTTGGAAAAAAAACCAGGAACAGCCAGTCTCCGAGCCAGAAGAGTTCATTAGACGTGGCCAGGAATCGAACCCTGGACCATCTGAACTGAAGGCCTCAACGCTGACCATTCAGCCAAGGAGTCGGAAAATTTTTATTATTTTGAATAATAACCATAGTTATATATGTATACTGCAAAATATTACCGGAAATGTACGTCGTAATCAAAATCAGAGCAGTATCTAGCCTGGAGAACAAACCTGACTCATGCATTGTCTACAATGCATACACTACATTGTCTACACTACATACAGACAAGGATAAAAGTATTCATACCCCTACCCATACAATACAAAATGCTCTATTGCTGGACCAATACGGAGTACAGGTCAAAATTACAAAACCGAACGTATACCTTGTACCGCAGTGTACATTAGAAAGCACAAAATAAACTGGAAGTAAATAACGGTACATAACAAAGCAACAAATGCGTACTCCATGACACTACTTGTCTGGACATAAGTATTCATACCGTATCCCAGAGGAGTTCACAACTCTATGAAGATACAGATATTACCAACTCTATCAGTAGCGCGTTTGTTTGCCTTTCCTGTATATTATTTCTTTTAACCTGCTGGGCATTGAGAACACCAGTTTCCATGTTAGTTCAGATGAAATGTTCCCCCATTCTTGTTGTAGTAACTGTTTCAAGTGTGCTCTACTTGTTATGTGGTATTTTCTTAGTCTGGACTCCAATTCTCTCCATAGATGTTCGATGGGGTTGGAATCCAGCGATTTGGGAGGTGTTTTTAGTGTGTGCGGCGTGTTGTAGAGTACCCACAAACGAACAATTTCCGCCGTATGTTTGGGGTCATTGTCGTGTTGGAAGTAAAACTCATTGCAAATCCCAGTTTTTTCGGCGCTTTTGCGAAAGTTTTCTTTCAGGATATGAAGATATTTAAATCTGTCCGTCCTCTCCTCGAAAAATACCAAATCCCCAACACCTGAAGCGACCACTGAGCCCCACACCATAACCCCACCCCCGCCATGTTTTACAGTGTTAACGAGGTTCTGCTCATTTAGCTCTGTTTTGGGGCGTCTACACACTAAAATGCGTCCATCACTTCGGGAAATATAAATTTTTTTCTCATCTGTAAACATCGATATCGACCAAAACGCATTGTCTTTCGCCACATGTTCCTTTGCAAATTGTAGCCTCTTCCGTCGATTCACTTTCGTTATGTGCGGTTTCTTTCTTGGGACCCTAGATCGATACCCAGGGAGTGAAGGACCCTCCTTACAGTTTTGTGTGACACTGCATGATGGAAATATTCATCCAGCTGCGATACTATTGCCGAACATGTAGTCTGTGGTTGTTTTTTAAATTGTGGTTACTATGAACCTTTTTTACCGTGCGGTCAGTTTCTACGGATGTCCATTTCTTTTCTTGCTCACAAGAACATACTCCTCTTTTAACCTTTGTGTGAATCTTTGCAGAGTTGGTTTACTTCTTCTTATGGTGTTTCCAGTCTCAGAATACGATTTTCTTTGGTGGTGAAGGCGTAGAGTAAGTCGTTTCTCTTCAACAGACGTTTCCCTAGTTTTCCTCGCCATTGGACTAGTACCGTCTCTGACTAGCTAATCAGTCCGTCTCTGTCTGCATCTACTACACAACTAATGCCACGGAACAACACAGGTTTCTGTTTACTCGTTCAAACCCCACTTCTACACTAACGTATGAATACTTATGTCCAGACAAGTAGTGCCATGGAGTACGCATTTGTTACTTTGTTATGTACTGTTATTTATTTCCAGTTTATTTTGTGCCTTGTAATGACCACTGTTATACAAGGTATACGTTTGGGTTTGTAATTTTGACCTGTACTCCGTATTGGTCCAGTAATAAAGCATTTTGTATTGGATAGGTAGGGGTATGAATACTTTTGTCAATGCCTGTATATCGACCACCTTCAAACAGAGCAAAGAATGTCGACGAGTTGATCTATATGAACCAATGGTAGCTGACGACCAGTGACGAGTTGACCTCTGGTCACAATATCTCCTTGATGCTCAGGTCTGGAAACCGATTGTGACATGCGATATAAAATTTTATCGTCGAAGGGAACGTCAATTTTTTTCATCAGGTCATTTTAGCAATTAGTGATTTTGATGACATTTCTGAACTGATTTTTCTCTTAGAATTAGTCTCAACTGGCTGTGCATTTGATGCTGAATTCTACTGTAAGCAACTGAATCGAGTTTATGAAGACTGAAGACGACGCTACCCACCTTTGATAAACAGAAATAATGCTATACTATAAATCTCGAAATTGTTGCTCGCTTTTACCATTTGGTTCCTTCCTTGGACTATAATACTTTGAAATTTGATATTGTACGTTTTCTCTCATGTTTCTATTATGTAGTTGAATGAGTTTGTTTGGTGTTGAAGTTATTAGAAAATAATCTTCCGTTATTGGACGGAATATCAACACGTAGGAACTATATATATATAGTGTGTTAGGGGTATACGTGCAAATATTTCTTATCGCAATCGAGAATAATGTGTTGACCCAATGTATATCAGTTTTTTGGTAATCGTTGGAAGTTGCTTTCGTGAGCAAAGGGATATGGCGTTTTTAGAGTAGTTAACACGCCTCTTTGATGTGAAAGGATAGCTTTGCTTTTTTATGCATATGGGCAGGCTGTCCACGATAACAGCTGAAGGATGTTGCAACTGGACCATGACAAGTTACACTCCATACTTGTCAAACTGGTTCTGTTCATGTGTTTGTGCAGCCTGTCCAAGACAACAGCTGAGGGCTGGTTCCACTGGTTCAAGACAAGTTATGCACCACTCTTGTCAAACCGGTTTTGTTTACGGTTATGTGCATCCTGTCGAAGATAACAGCAGAAGGCTGGTGCTACTGGTTCATGATATGTTACGTAACATTCTTGTGAAACCAGTTTTGTTTTATTACGGCCAGCCTGTCCACGAAAATTTGTTAGTATTTTGTTTCTCTTTCAAGATAATCAGACGCCCTTGCTCATCTACCACGGTTAGAGGAGATTTATCGAAAAGCCGGTGTTAATGTAGGTACTGTTGCTGTTAGGTCCATTAGGGTATATGGATATTTGTGATCATCAGCCCCCTGCTCTAGTTAGTGTGCAAATGGCCTGATCATCGGTGTCGGTGCAGGGTCTGTAAGATTGTGGGGTATTATAATTATTCGAGCGGAGGGGTAGGATAGGCACTCCAGGGCATGAAGTATGCTACTATCCCAGTTTTTCATTGCGTAAAGGGAGAATGATCAAGGCGAAATCATGCTGGCGTAGACCTATACGAAAACAATGTTCCTTGCGTCAAGGGAATAATGCATGGAATAGGATATCCAAATGGGTAGTATTGAAATAGCGTATGGCTCTTAATGCCGGAAGTGTCCGAGGATGTGTTCGGCTCGCTAGGTGAAGGTCTTTTGATTTGACTCCCGTAGGCGATCTGCGCGCCGTGAAGACGATGAAATTATGATGAAGACGACACCGCTTCCGTGCCAGCGAAATTAACCAACGATGGTTAAAATTCCCGACCCTGCCAGGAATCGAACCCGGCACCACTGAGACCGAAGGCCAGCACGCTAACCATTTAGCCATGGAGGCGGACATGGGTAGTATTGAAAGTGAATTATGAAAACTCATCGAACATTTTGTTTCATACGGATAATGTACAAGTTATTAAACTACATAAATGATCAAACCTACAGTTCGTCCTTCCAAACAAAAAGAACATGTATAATGGTAAAATAAAGCATTAACACTTATTGCTGCGTTTGCAGTTCTTATTAACCGTATCGAAATAAAGGTTTACGGGCTGAGAGGCTCAGAGGATTAAAGCACTGGGTTCCTGGTCCTTATTTGGCAGGCTTAATTCTGGCTCAGTCTGGTGCTATTCAAGTACGTCAGATTCCAATCAGTAGACTTATTGGCACGTTAAAGAATACATGTGGGACAAATCCCGGTACATTGGAGTCTCCGAGAACCGTAGAAAGAAGTTAGTTGGGCATAAGCAAATAACATTATTATTATTATTATTATTATTATTATTATTATTATTATTATTATTATTAAAATAAAAGTCAACCGTCACATTCAAAATTCGTAGCTCTTAATTTGTCAGAATATACGAAAAAGGAAATAGTGAACTGTCAACAACTCCGAATTATTAATCATAACTCTGAACATGACTCCGAAATGACTAGAACATGTATTTTGAACGGCCGAAGTTACTCTTCTGTTCCTTTACAGTAAATGCTGAAAATGTCGTCTGTTAACTCGACGACAGACTTCCACGTGTTGACACCATAAAGCCCTCATCCACCTCCACACCCCCACGTCAACTCTCACAGTTACGACGGCATTTCCACTTGGTACACCAAGTCTTTGAGGTGCCCCCAGAAATAAAAATCTAGTGGATTTAAATCGGAAGAACGCGATTGCCAGCTGACGGGACTATACCAACCAACCCACCGATTAGGGAAACAGCGTTCTAGCGATCTACAAACATACATACTGACGTGATGAGGTGCCCCATCGTGCATGAGCCACATCCGCTTACGTATCTGTAGTGGAACGTCGTCCAGAGGCTCTGGCAGAGAAGAGTGCCGAAAATGAAGATCACTAGAGCCAGTCAGTCGTGCAGGCAGCTCAAATGGTCCAAGAAGCTGATCTCGTAAAGTTACAGCCCTAATGTTGTTAGGAAACATGTGCTGGAAATGACCTTGGTATATGGCATGAGAGTCTTCTTCTGCTCATGTATGTGCATTGTGAAAATTAATTATACACTTCCAGGAACGTCTGCATTATGTTCACATCGTTGCAAGCACCAGGTACAGAATTCAGCTCTTGGTGGGTAATCTGTTTCTTGGGGATTATCATTTTTTTCTCTTACAATTTTCTTTATGTCGCACTGACACAGACAGGGCTACTGCGACGATTGGATAGGAAAAGACTAGGAATGGAAATAAGCAAACGTGACCTTAATTAATGTACAGTTCCAGCATTTTCCTGGCGTGAAAATAGGAAACCACGGAAAACCATCTTCGCGGCTGTCGACAGTGGGGTTGGAATCCACTATCTCCTGAATGCAAGCTGATATCTACGTTACCCATACCATGCGGCTACTTGTTCGGTGAGATGCTGAACTCCCCGTGGTAGTGCTGTGGGTACAATAGCTTTTCACGCAATGAACGATGAGCATTCTAGTTAGATGTACCTGCTTGTCTTGCCAAGTTCTTTGTTCTCGTAGTCGGTTCCTCTTCGATAATTTTTTTTAATCGTTCTTCCCGCCGAAGCTCCGAGGGATCGTGATGCAATCCACGGCAATCTAACCGAAGATGAAGCGACCCTGAGACCCGGAGCCATTGGTACACAGCAACGAACGTTCGGCCGGGAGTAAATGAAATTTAAAGGTCTGCAATATCGAAAGTGCACAAAACATGTCAACAGTAATATTGCGTTGACTATTGTTGTGATGTGTTTATCTCTTCTGCTGCCACTCATCAGCGAATATTGGTATTACTTCTGCGTCCCGAGTAAAACAGCATGCCTGAATATTGGCGCAAAGTGTTTGGGGAGTTAGTTTTAGATCATTTTGCACATGTTAAATGATTATCCCTTCAACGACGAGTACTATAGCTTGCTTCAGTAAGGAAAATTGTGATTTAGACTATCGAAATGAAAAAACGTCTTGAAGAAACATAACGAAACGAGGAAAAAGGACTCCCTTTATATTGGATGCCCTAATATCATAGTCAAAATAAAACTCGATGTGAAGGCCTACAACAGCGGAACCCGGTACTCGGCTTTCTTTTATACCGGAAGGAAAAGATCAAATCAAGTTCATCAATATCACAAAACAATATAAAACTGCAAAGTGTCACAGAGAGCAAGGGAGCGAGTACGTCACGACATGCCGCTAACACGTAGAGTCATATCCACTTAGGCCCTATGAACTTCAGAATATGGGGAACAACATGAGGGGGTGGATAAAAATATAATCATGCACGTGCTAAGTAATTATCCCGTCAACGACGGTAACTTCACCTAGTAGTTGATAAAATGCAGTTATTGAAGGTCAGTATCAAAACGGAATCCTAAAATGCAGCATTACCGGGCGACTTGGCCATGTGGTTAGGGGCGCGCAGTTGTGAGCTTGCATCCGGGAGATAGTGGGTTCGAACCCCACTGTCGGCACTCTCCAAGATGGTTTTCCGAGGTTCCCCATTTACACACCAGCCTTATACTGGGGCGGTACCTTAGTGAAGGCCACGGCCGCTTCCTTCCCACTCCTAGGCCTTTCCCATCCCATCGTCGACAAAAGACCTATCTGTCCGTGCGACGTAAAGCAAATAGTAAAACAAAAGAAATGCAGTATTTTATAGTTGTCATATACGCTGAAATTTCCATTACTTGTGTAATTTTGTGAGCAGTGGTAAAGGAAAACGGGAATTGGATATAGACGGAAAGATGAGGCTAAGATCAACTTTTAATATCGTAAAGAAAAGTTCACTTAAATATGAATACTAAATGGATTCAGGTGGCAACAAGTGAATTATCTGTTACTTTACATGAGTTACCTTAAAGTTTTTGACAAGCAGGCTGTCGTTGTTTAATATTTAAAGTAGTGCAGGTGTATTTTTGTTAGTGGCAAAGACATTATAACTTTGCTGCCTCGAATAACACGGCATGAAATATTCAGAGCCCATAGCAGTGTCGGTTTGAAGTTAGTTGACTATGCACCGTGGATACCGTTTTAAATAGTTGTTGAGGCAAATTGCGGGTTATATGATATAGTTGTACTGTATTAAAATAATAAAATAATAATAATAATAATAATAATAATAATAATAATAATAATAATAATAATAATAATAATAATAATAATAATAATAATAATAATTTATTTTATTTTATTTTATGAAATACTTTCTCTCATGCAAAGGCTGCCTTACGACAAAGTATACTTTCACATTTATTTTTAGAACAGAAATAGATATAGCCTACTTGAGAAATTTTGAAGTTAACCTAATTGTAACAATGATTTCTTTGAATTATCAGTGAACCACTTAAGGCTATGATAACAATCACCCGTAACGTTGTAAATGGCAGAGACATCTGTTTCCAGAAATTAGCGGCAAAACGGGAATTGTTCCACTAGCTCCAATCATCAGACCCACTATGTCGATTTCCTCTAGCTGTATTTATCCCTGTAGTAAGGAATTGGTGGTGAGTAAATATTCTTATTGTCCAGCCTAACATCTGATGGATGCGACTTATGGCTTCCAAAGCGAATTGTGGGATCGATGATGTAAACTCTCTTCTTATTCTTGAAAGCAATGATGTCGATCCTTCTGTGGCTTCCGTTGTCCGCTAAGCCGTGAGTCTATTCAAATACCTGGAAACCATGGTCTTTCAGCGTTGTCGCAATTAACGTGCGGATGTTATGATGACGCATATTCCTTAAAAGTTCACCATGAATACAAGATCCCAGAACATGCGCAAGAATGTCAGTCTCCTTGAGGCAGCGCCTACAAAGGGAATCGTTCTGAGATCTTCCTGGTACTGATCTAACTGATGAAATGTTTGCTGTCATCTTAATTGCTTCACGCCATTCACTTCATGATAAGCCCTGATGGTCTCGAATCCAGAAGTTGACAGGAGTATATTCATTGTATAAACGTACACCTCTTCCTTTCTGCAGCAAATTACACCACTCACTGAATGCCCTTTCTCTCAGTACTCTTCTCACATTCCTGGCATCAGTTATTTCTAGGCGAGGATGTAGCAAATTGTCAGATGAAGGAACATTGAGGGATTGTAGTTTGAGAGTTACTTCCTCTTTCGGACTTCTTGTGGCATGGATGCATTCGTCACCTGAGCTTAATAGTACCTTACAGATGTTAAAGTGCTGAAGATGCACTTCTCAAGTGGCGCAGAAGAGTCCCAACCCCTTATATATTTTCTCAGTGTAGACCATTCCATTACGAATGTTTGCAGGTATTTGAAGAATTTCCGTAAGAGCCCTTCGAATTAGTATGTCTGTATCAGCAAGGAACTTTTTCGGAATGTTCTCTGGCTTGATAGTTTGGAGAGATAGGCATATAACTGTGTTTATTACTTTAAATTTCTGATCAGCTTGTAATAGTGGAGAAGACATCAATTTCTCCACTTTATTGTAATATTTTAAGCTCCTGTATAGGTTGAAAAATTATTTCATTCGAAAAGTTAACTCCCAGATAGCGGATTGTTTCTCAATGTTGCAAATTCGATATATCATAGCTCTTAAATTCAGCTGGTCTTCGATTAACTTTCCGCGTTCGATGCAGATTGCCGTAGATTTCATTGGGTTTATATAAAGTCCCATTTCATAAAATCTCCTTGTGACTATTTTCGAGAGCTCAGGTGCTGCTGTTCGACTATTTGCTATGTCAGCCAAGTCATCAGCGAAACCCATGATCGCTAAAGGTGGAAGATGAGATACTAAGGTCTATCCATAGTGGCTTGTGAGAGAGTTTAAAATAAGATCCGTCGCTAGATTGTAGAGACAGGGAGAATGAGGTGAGCCCTGCATAATCCCCCTTTTTATGCTTAAGGTGGCTGTCTTTCCAGTTACAGTTTCTAGTTTTGTAGTGTTTCCTGTCTGGAGATTAACTGTTGGTTCCAATAATTTCTCAGGAATTCCTAATGTCGTACAGGTCTCATGTAAATGATGGTGCCCAACGTTGTCAAACGCTTTTCTGACGTCTAGAAAAATCACTGTTAGATCAGTTTCGCGGAATTTAAAACCGAATCGAGTGTAGAAGTATTGATACGTGTACCGGCTGAAGATAATAATAATAATAATAATAATAATAATAATAATAATAATAATAATAATAATAATAATAATAATAATAATAAATACATCTCTCTTTCCTATATACGGATTAAAAAAAATATAAATACTGTGTTATTAATGTGTCTTTATGGGACCTAGACAGAGGGCTCAATTCCGGCTGAGGTCGGTAGCATTCCATATTTAATGAGAAAACTCGGAACAATTGGCTTCTCTGGGGAAAAATACCGACACTCTACTGCCCATTAAAATCTATAACAATTGAACGGGAGTTAAATAAATAACATTATAACCGAGTTTAATTATGTATCAACAAATACAATTTTTGACGATGATCAACGTGAATATTTCGTAAAATGAAACACGATTGAGCCGTGAGAGTCGTTGTGTGGACGGTTTGAGGTTATGCTACGTTTGTTTACGTCGCAATATTTATTACTCGGTTCACTAGGTGCACACATGTTACGAGTGAAAAATTGCCGCAGTATAGTATTTACACGTAAATTATTCTGTCAGTAAATAACGTAGTCATGTGTTGTAATTTAAACCGACTGGCTAACCACCGGTGCTCACTATTTACGCGCCGTGAAAGATGTAAAGTTGGCACTAGATTATGAAATGCTCTCTTTCACTAGTTAACACTTTATAGAGGAATATAAAGGTTGATGTAAGTGGCAACACTTGAGCAGATTATTCCTCATGATTCTACTTAGACCACAGTATGTTGACTGAATTGCTTATTTCAGTAACCTCTCATTTCCAGTTGACCATGTTTCTAGGAAAATCAGATAACACTATAGGCCTACTACCTGTAAGAGCATTGAATCTGCGGGAGGTAGAAAACATTGGGTCAAATTATACGATTGTTTTTTCTGTAATCCAGGATTTGGAAGTTAGCTGCATACAACGATGGAGAAAAGAATATTTTCAGCCCTCCCCTTGGGAAAGTAGTTATTGAGGCATATTAAATGTCATCTATACCTCTCAATACTTTACTCGAAGAACAAAGTTATTACATTTGCTCCGAATATGCTTAATATTTAACTGTTCATAACTTGACAGACCTACCAGATTCGTATATCTCGGCGTAGAATCGGATTTTAAGTTATAAAAACGTTATTTTCATGGAAAATAGGTTCTAAAATTGACAAAATGGGCTTTCAAGACCTGTTTTATAAATAATGTTATTGGCTTTACGTCCTACTAACTACTGTTACGGTAAATAATGTTATTGGCTTTACGGCCTACTAACTACTGTTACGGTAAATAATGTTATTGGCTTTACGTCCTACTAACTACTGTTACGGTATTCGGAAACGCCGAGGTGCCTGAATTGTTCCCCTGAAGAGTTTTTTTACGTGTCAATAAATCTACCGACAGGAGGCTGACGTATTTAAGCACCTTCATATACCATAGGACTAAGTAATACAATTCCTAACCTTCTCAAACTAATATTGATTGCATACGGGAGATGTTGAATTCGAATCCCATCGTCGGCAGCCCTAAAGATGGTTTTCTATGGTTTCCCGATTTTCACACCAAGCTAATGCTGGGGCAGTACCTTAATTAAGACCATGGCCGATACCTTCCCAATCCTAGCCTTTTCCCATCCTTCCGTCGCCGAAAACTTTCGATGCGTTAATCCGATGTTAAACCACCAGCAAAAGAAACTACTCTCATCGAGAAAGTAATATAAGGTTACTCCTAATCATAACACATGGCTGCCTCTACGGACCTGCTGTATAGTATCGACCTTACGAATTCAAACGTGGCAGAGATAATATGATTTTTGAAGGGCAAGAAATAGTCCAGTCGACACTATCGTACCAAATGAACGTATACAAGTTGTTTGGTGATATATTCAGTCTTAACCGGGCAGGGATGATTAAAACTAAGCCACATGTCACCCAATTCCTTCACCATCTTATAGAAGAAAACGGAATATTGTAATTGACCCGCAGCAGTCTAAATGGCGTCATTGGAATGCCTGGAACACTGTAGCCTTGGCTATACAGTCATAATTATTGATTTTAGGATTATTTTATGAATAATATTATTAAAGTAAAAATTTTATCTGAATTCTCACAAATGTAAAAGTGAACATACCCTCTTCCGTGAATTTCTTAGAGATTATTACGTATTTATCATCGCTGTACAGGTAGTTTTATTTTGTCAATCACAGAATCATGCACTGCTGGCTATTAAGATTAGAGCAGGAAGTACGCATCCGGTCAACTCGTCGCTTGTGGAGAACGTAGGTCATGAGAGCACATGATTGACGACGCAGCGCAGCTGCTCATAACGTGCTTCTCTTCTTGTTGGTGTTGTTGTTCAGTCATCAGTCCATAGAATGTTTTAATGCAGCTCTCCTTGCCACCCTATCCCGTGCTAACCTTTTCATTTCTACGTAACTGCTGCATCCTACATCTGTTCTGATCTGTTCTTCATATTCATACGTTGGTCTACCCCTACTGTTCTTACCCCCTGCACTTCCCTCAGAAACGAACTGCACAAGTCCTGGGTGTCTTAAGATGTGTCCTATCATTCTATCTCTTCTTCTCGTCAAATTTGGCCACAACGATCTCCTCTCACCAATTCGATTCAGTATCTCTTCATTCGTGATTCGATCTATCCATCGCACCTTCAGCATTCTTCTGTAACACCACATTTCAAAAGCTTCTATTATCTTTCTTTCTGAGCTAGTTATTGTCCGTGTTTCACTTACGTACAATGTCACGCTCCAAACGAAAGTCTTCAAAAATCTTTTTCTAATTCCTATGCCAATGTTCGAAGTGAGAACATTTCTCTTCTTAAGAAAGGCCTTCCTTTTATATCGTCCTTACTTCAGCCATCGTTAGTTACTTTACTACCCAAGTAACAATATTCATCCACTTCCTTTAAGACTTCATTTCCTAATCTAATATTTCCTGTAACGCCTGACTTCGTACGACTGCACTCCATTGCATTTGTTTTGGACTTATTTATTTTCATCTTGTACTCCTCACCCAAGACTTCGTCCATACCATTCAGCAACTTCTCCAGATCTTCTGTAGTCTCAGACAAAAGAACAATATTATCGGCAAATCTCATGGTTTTGATTTCCGCTCCTTGGATTGAGATTCGCTTTCCAAATTCTTCTTTTATTTCATTCACTGCCTGTGCTTCTCTTACGCCCCGGGAAGTTGTGCCTATCACTAGGGAGGCCCGTGTCCAAGTCCCTCCTCTGAAATAGTTTACTTCTTCTATTGGCTCTCTCAAGCCGGTCATAAGCCACGTGCAGATTTATCAACACCGCCTCACAAAGCCTGGGGTCGCCCGTGAAGCGATCTGATTGGCTAACTTCAGCAGCTGAAAAATGACAACGGCGCGGGATATCTAGTTATTTGTTTCCAATTATGTATCAGTATGATCAACCCTCTAATGCTAATATATCCGGTCCATGTTGTTTCCGACAACCCTGTAGATAAATTCAATGCATGCAGAGGAAAGAATAAATAATAATAATAACAATAATAATAATAATAATAATAATAATAATAATAATAATAATAATAATAATAATAATAATAATAATAATAATAATAATGTTATTGGCTTTATATCCCACTAACTACTCATAGGGTTTTCACAGAGGAAAGAAGCTTCTTATATGCGTGAAGCATTGTTTACTGCAGGCAAAGTCCTATTTCACATAACCCTCTCCAGTCAGGGAACCATCAGCAGGATATGTTAGTGTCACTGGTTCAAAATCCAAGCAAGGACTGCAAACTGCAACTCGTATGTCAGGTGACCAAAGAGGTATTATATGCCTCAAATTATTCCACGTCGATAGACTATCAATCATCACTGATGGCATTCCACACACATTCCACGAAAATTATTAAAATATTGTTGGATCACCTGTCATGAATGTGATGAATGTAATGCACAACATCCCCTTGTTTGGACCAGCTTTTTTTCAGGGTCTGGCTTATGTAATATCTGATATGAAATCACTTCAGACACTATCCAAATTTCGCCCAAAATCTTTACTTAACGTAACTGATAAAGTACTCATGAAAATTACAGTGAATTTACGCATTAGGCCTCCTCATTAAATAAGGACAAACTTTTATCACTTTTGACTTGACTGTTACAAGCAACCTAAAAGTAACACAAAACAGTACACTCTTGTGGAGCAGTCAGTTAGTTGTTGCCCTACTAGTCTCATGTTGACAGGTTCGAACCCGGCTGTGGTTGATGGGTTTGAGAATGCTAGGCCTATAATACGGCAACGTCGTTTTGTTGGATATTAAGGAACTTCTGCAAGACAAAATTCCGACACCTTGGAGTCCCTTAGAATCTAAATTTGTAGAAGAGAGTTTGAAGGCACACCATTATTACTTTAAAAATATCAACAATAACCCAAACCTTATGGAATCTGGGAAACATCACAAGAAAATAAGATGTATAGGCTACTTATGGCTTGTTTTGATGCTTCCTGGAATTGCAATATAGATTTCAATGTCATTCAATATTGTAGCTAAAGAAGCATTTGCTCACAGCTGTTTTCACTAGAACCTAGTTGCGCAACAAGTGTTGATAGCTTACACCTGTAAATCAACACCATGAATTCGTGGATATTACTAAACGTTCGGGTCCACACTGACAATGCGATAATTGTTGTTTAAAGTAGAGAAGTAACTGACTGATAAACTGACTTAATTCTCATGTAATAAAACGTCACAAATACTGAAATGAAGTGGAGAAGGTAAACAATTGCTATTTCCTTAGGTAGTTCATCGAAATCATAACAAATGCTGCAATATCCGTGTGAAGCACTCCCAGGATTCTTGGACTAATTATTATAACGACAGACTTCAACTGCTGATTTGTGATAGTGATCTGTCATAGTAGCAACATCACTAGAACTGTGTAGCGTCAACAAGAAATATTTAAATACAATATAGGGAATGTGGAATTCAACCACTCAACTCTTTCGAAGTTATTGTGCACGGTACAAGTCCTGCTTCCAGAAAAATAATTGTATGTATATAAACTGAGTATTGACAACTATTGACAATGAGCTATATTTTTAGAGAAATAAGATTGTACTTGCTAGGAATAAGGCTTGGAACTAATAATAACATCACAAAATTACGTCATAAAATTTACAAGTTACAATCTTAAGACTCCTATTTCTAATGAAGACTAATATTAACTAAACTTCAATAAACCTATTTCGTAAACAATTAATCATCAAAATTTTGTTTCAAGAAAGAGTTCTTAAACAAACACGAGGCACATATCAGAAGACATTTAGCACCACGTTCTACTTCAGCACAATATGCAAATCAGCCAAAATATCATTGCGATGGAGTGATATGTCTGTTTGATATTTTCTCAATTTTGTGTGGCTATTTCTAGCGTGTACAGCCCTTTTAAGGCAGACCCACTGACGAGTGTGAGTGGCATTTGCCATGTGTAGGAGGATAGTGCTGTGTATGGTGTGTGAGCTGCAGAGATATTGGGGACAGTACGAACAACCAGTCCCAGAGGCAAAGGAATTGTCGATTAAAGTTTAAAATCTCCAACCCGGCCAGGAATCAAATACGCAGTGCTCTGAACCGAGGAGCAGTACGCTGACAATTCAGGCAAGGATTTCAACATTTGTCTCATGATAATATAGCGCAATGTCCGACTCGTTGGCGGAATGGTCAGCATACTGGCCTTCGTTTCAGAGGGCCCCGGGTCGATTCCCGGCCGGGTCGGGGATTTTAACCTTCATTGGTTAATTGCATGGGCTCGGGGGCTGGGATTTGTGCTGTGCCCAACATCCCTGAAACTCACACACCACACACAACCCTATCCTCCACCACAATAACACGCAGTTACCTACACATGGCAGATGACGCTCACCCTCATCGTAGGGTCTGCCTTACAACGGCTGCACCCGGATAGAAATATCCACACGGAATTTTTAATACAGCGCAATCATCCATTTGCATGTGCCGGAATACTCGTCAACGAATTCACGTTTTAATCAACATTAGAACACAAAAGATACTTAGAACAGCGTATGGACAGCCATGAAGCTACCGACGACATTCAGAAGCCAAGCTTGTCATTAGTAACAGTACCTTATTAAGTCGTGAATTTTGACAAATATTGCCTTCAGATATTCACGAAATATGAATGGAAATTACTTTGAAATTGTGTTTCATCACCAGTATGATGTGTTTTATTCAAGAACGTACAACCACATTCTTGAAAACTTTCTGTTACAAAACGAGGATGACCTAATAAATTGCTTCTAATTGCGTACCTGCACGTAACTCCTTTCTACACATATAATAATGAGTTTGGACTTGGTTCAGACCATTCTTACACATTCGTATACAAATTAATTTTGACGGCATGTTAAGCTATTTATGTCAGCATAGACAAAAATCAGGGTCAAGTATGTGACAGCTAGCGGAACGTTACCCTTGTCTGTCTGTTAGGTCATCAGCCCAGAGGCTGGTTGGATCCTCAAATAGCACCACCAAAGGTTATGCGGTTATGAGGAAACCCCAAAAACCAATGGCAGCACCAAAATGAGGCGTACTAGGCAAGATGAGGAGTGAGGTAGTTTGCCATTGCTTTCCTCACTGGGTCGGAAAGTACTATTGCAGCACTACTGACCCTATGAGCAGCACCTTTCATAACACTCAGATGCACTAGTCATACTCTGAATGTCATTACTCAGCACTACCCATACCCCAGCAACTTCCATATGGTCACAGCCATGGATGAGGTTACCCTTCCTTCCTAAAATTCTTCCATTAAATGCTTCTACGATTGTTCAAGGAGTCAGATGACTTTCAGTCTTAGGCTAAGCCAATTCCTCGCAGTAGTAGCGTGTTTAACCCAAGTAGCTGATAGAACGTGTGTGACCTTATATTATCGTTCAGTGGTCCGACTCGTTGGCTGAACGGTCAGCGTACTGGCCTTCGGTTCAGAGGGTCCCGCGTTCGATTCCCGGCCGGGTCGGAGATTATAACCTTAATTGGTTAATTCCAATGGCAGGGGGGCTGGGTGTATGTGTTGTCTTCATCATCATCATTTCATCCTCATCACGACGCGCAGGTCACTCACGGGTGTCAAATAGAAAGACCTGCACTTGGCGAGCCGAACCCGTCCTGGGATATCCCGGCACTAAAAGCCATACGACATTTCACATTTCATCGTTCAGTGATACGACACCCGGTTACAGCAAATCAGGTACTTTTATACAAGTAATTGAGGTGTTACTGTGCCTGCCAGGCTCAAGATCTGACTACGTTTTCCGTCAGCTCTATCATCTTAAAGTTGATGTTGGAACAGTATGACTGATATTAGGTGCAGTGCAATAACATATGCTTCCTAGTGGTTGAACGTCGTACCAACTCATCGAAGGTTTTCAGAGTCACAAGTATGAGAAAGGTCTAGGACTGGAAAGGTAGTGGCCGTGGCCTTTGTTAAGGTATAGCCATCTTCAGGGCAGCCGGAGGTGGAATTCGAACCCACCATATCCCGCAAGCTCACAGCTGCGAGCCCATAACCATGCGGCTAACTCGCTCGATTTCTTATAATTCAGAGGGGAAGATACGTTGTACTTCCTCTAGTACGGCTGGAAAGTGTCTTGGAAAGGTGCGGTATCCAACTAATGAGCACATGCCGCACTGGGGAAAAACACTGGCAATTTTACGACTGAATTACCTGATTATAATTTAATTATCTCAACCGAAAGCCATATTTTTGGTGATCCAATTCTTGTTCAAAGAAGGAGCTTCCGTCGGTAACTGTTACGAGGTATGCTTGTGCTCCACGATAACACGCTCATATGCTGCCAACGCAACAATGGGCAATCGTCACCTCTTTCACTGTGTTCATACGGACACCCACCCTATATCCCACGATCTTCCCCTTGCGACTAGCATGTCCTTTATCCTCTGAAGAAAGCATAAAGAATAAGTGCGGATCGTGATGCTGAGGAAGAATTTCAATCCGAAGCTAGCATTCTGATTATTTTGTGGAGGGTATGGAGAAACTTGTTCGTCGTTGGGATATGTGCTTGTACGGTGGAAGTGACTATCTACCGACTCTTTTAAATTGATATCAGTATATTGTCGTTGTGATATAGCTTATGCTGACCAATACACATAGCGTACATTTCTAGAAACCAGTCTATGCTTCAATTTACCGAATTTTATACAAAGGCACGAATAATGAAGGACTTTTAGTAATTAATATTATGTTCAGTGTGGTTGTGTTACCAATTGTTTAACATCCCACTAACTTATATAGATTTCCCATGACAATGGGAAAGAGAAAAAGGTTAGAACAGAGAACGTAGCTGCCGTGATATTAATTTCGGTACAACCCCAGTACTGTAAAATTACTTAAAAATATGACATCGGCTGTGTGCAGAATTGTTATGAATTACTGTTAAAAATTCAAAAATCATATATTTACAGAGAACTATGCTAAATGGTACGATTTTTTGGAGTGTAAAATGTTACCTTTCAGTACAATGGTATGTAAAAGATAGACTACATTGTGGTGTATCTGAAAATCTCGCATCTGCTTAACATATTGGTAAAGATGCAATCCTAAGTAAGGTATTCTCCTGAATGACTGAATACTATGAAAGACAAACCAAAGAAATAAAACATTCTGATTCATGTACTATATCTCACGTTTTGTTATTTTTGTTGGGGTTAGATATTCACAAAATTTTGTATGTTCAATGTTATTTGTTACAGTTAATACCTGTTAATATTTGGTAGTTGAACATTTGGTGGATGAATTAATGTAACATAAAACTTTCAACTCAGACGGTTGAGCGCTGCCCTTCTGAGCTCAAGGCGAAAGGTTCGATCCCAGCTCAGACTGTGGGTACTTTGAAGGTTCATAAATACGCCAGTCTGGTGTCGTTAGATTTACCGCCACGTAAGAGAACTCGTGCGGGACAATATTCCGGCACTTCTTCGTCTAAAGTACTTAGTGGGATGTAAAAGCAATAACCTTATTATTATTATTATTATTATTATTATTATTATTATTATTATTATTATTATTATTATTATTATTATTATTATTATTATTATTATTATTACTTCAGTGCAACCTTGTAAAGGGAAAGCAGTCACTACAGGCTATTTCAGAATTAACGTTAGTATGATTGATCAGCGTACAAATTGATTAAATCAAAACAAACGCTTCCTTTGAATCTGAGGAGACGAAGTCATTGTAGCTTACTTCTCCTATGAGTCACAGTGGCCAAATGGGCTTCTGAACTGAGAAAGTGGTTTGATATCCAGTGATGGCAGAGATGTAATAAATGTTCCCTAATGCTCAGGGGATATGACTAGAGTCAGTGATTTCATGCAGAGTAATAGACTAGAATACAAATGAAAATCAAGTATATTCTCATTCGTACAATGATTCTGCTATGTCGTATGCACAGGTATTTGGGGTTCGACCTGTTATAACCCATACTAAGTTACTGATGCATCTCTCCAAATGCAACTTAGAGTATTAATTCTAACCTATTGTATGGAATTACTGACCCTATATAATTATTCTGAATCTGCCTTCGAAACGAGATCAGAGGGGTTATTTCCATATGAACTCAGACACTACTATGTTGTTGTAGTTACACAGTTAGTAACATCACTGACTGCTCAATCCCTAAGGACTGGTGTCATTCATGGCCAGCTCGTTGGTAATACACACTACTAGTGTGAGACGTAAGTAAGCTCAAGATATGCAATTGTCTTTTATACATACGCATTTCGTTGTCACGTAAAACAGTTTTTGTTCGTATTAATGTGTGAGGGCATGCGGTCAGTGGTGAGGTATGTTGTAAGGGAATGGATTAGGTGGAATTTTCCCAGCCTTATTTCTGAGGCATGACATTTTGCGTTCGTTTCCTTACACCTAGTCAAGGATATCATGGAAGTCCTTAAATCTATTTCAAAACAATTCTGTGCATATCTAAAACATTGCATTATTTATACTTACTATAAAATTGTAGAAGAAGTACATTCCGTACACATGGTGTAAACTGTCCTCGAATTCTAATTTTGCATATGAATGTGATACCAGCAAGCAACAATACAGTCTGGTTCTTTCCTAATTTTAAATAACTGGGTACTTATCGGGGAGCCTTTTGTTATACTTCTGAATTTAGAAAAAAATGAATACATTAATGCTCACAGAAGAGGATAGCTCACGCTGCTGATGCTTACCGTGAATGGCCTCTGACTAGAACTTGTTTGGTGGCTTGTTATCCAGTATTAGATGGTGTCTGGAATTGAGCGTTAGAGAGATAGGACAGTGTTAACCATTTAACACAATTATCTCGGTTTCCCGTCCCCTTCACTCCTCCGACACTGTCCAGGTAACTCGTCGAGTGGTTAGTCTGTAGAAGGAGCAATAATTGGCATTGAGGGTTATCCATTTTCTGAGCTATGTGATACGAAATAAACGGGAAAACAAGATGTCGTGGCAAAGGAACCTCTCGCCTCTATGTGAAAATCTTCTCAAAACTTTGCAG
The DNA here is from genome assembly GCF_040414725.1 of Anabrus simplex. NCBI lineage: Eukaryota > Metazoa > Arthropoda > Insecta > Orthoptera > Tettigoniidae > Anabrus > Anabrus simplex. The sequence goes on along the minus strand of NC_090266.1, from coordinate 1,081,543,486 downwards.
ATCTCGGTTTGCTTGATATTATAGCCTGCGCGGAACTAGAGTGGGATTGACAGCTGCTTCAGCACGTGTTCGTCATCTGTAATGGGGATGGAGTGGGAAGAAGGCGTCAGTATGTTGTCTTGACAACCCGGATTTTGACTAGTCATATGCGAATAACCACAAAAGAGCGCAGGCCAGCGAAGAGAAAGGAGGAAAGCGTACGGCAATGATGCCGTTTTTGCAACACGTACTGCGAGAGAGGACTTTCCCCAGCAGTGTTCAGTGTGCCATCAGTTTCTTAACAGTGAAGGTTACTTTGTGTGCCTGCGTGTATAATTCATAAATAGTTTATCTAAAGACGTGTGCATGTGTATAATAATGGCGTAGTTATAGTTGTGCACTTAATTATTAAATATTGTTTGACTGAGAGATTAGGCCGTGCGGTCAGGGTCGGGAAACAGCGGGTTCGAAACCCACTGTCGGCAGCACTGAAGATGGCTTTACCCTGGTCTTAATTAAGGCCACGGCTGCTTCCTTTCCACTCCTAGACCTTTCCTATCTCATCGTCGCAATAAGACTGGTCTGTGTCGGTGCGACGTAAAGCAAATTGTAATATGTATTATATGCCTAGAATCTATCAATTTTAATCCAGTGGCGGGAAGTGAAGAGAGGAAACGTTTCGGGGAAGACATTCGTCTTTCAGGTCAGTTTCTGGTATCTGCCCCAGTAAAAACTCCATGCAAGAATTTCAGAGATACTCTTCAGATATACATCTGTACCAAATACTACTTATAGATTCTACTTGTAATTACTATGCATTTAAATGTTTCTGCCATAACCGTTCATTCGCTTGTACCGAGCTCGATAGCTGCAGTCGCTTAAGTGCGGCCAGTATCCAGTATTCGGGAGATAGTAGGTTCGAACCCCCACTGTCGACAGCCCTGAAGATGGTTTTCCGTGGTTTCCCTTTTTCACACCAGGCAAATGCTGGGGCTGTTCCTTAATTAAAGCCACGGCAGCTTCCTTCCCACTCCTAGCCCTTTCCTGTCCCATCGTCGCGATAAGACCTATCTGTGTCAGTGCGACGTAAAGCAACTAGCAAAAAACTAGCATTCGCTTGTAAAGCAGAACTCTGTTTCTTATCCCGATCGGTTCAGATCAAATTATTTGACTAGTTTCTTCATTCGGCGAGGTATCTGAGATTAGATAACTTGAGGTTATACAAGTTTCAACATTAAATAACATATTTTCATATTACATAGGATAGGGCTCTATTCATTCGTCACCATAAGACCTATCTGTTTCGGTGCGACGTACAGCCCATTGCAGCAGCTCTATTCATTTATGGATTTAATTAAACGTATTCTCTAAATGAATTCTCTGACGAACAATTACATTAAAGACCGTCTAAATATCACATTCTATCCTTCCTGGATGTACCAAGATTATGATGCAACAACGGCTGCCCTACGAGACCTTGGAGCAACGATTTGTGGGGGTCGATTAAGTGCACATTTATTCATTTGTGTCTGAATATAAATTCTGACCAATGATGTGTGTAACATTCGAAATTACGTAATCATTGCAGTAGATGTAGGACAATTAGGGAAGAAGTTACACGGTGTCCGGAATTTGGAAAATGACGAAATTTACTGAAAGATGAATGTGTTTGGTATCATTGCCATCTTTCAACATTTACGCATTAGAAATACTACGCACTGAAAGCACGGCACGCTATGTTGCCATTCTGGCAATCGACTTTCTACAGAGATACAATTTTACCTTATGATATTTTTGAACATGAAACTTGTATAACCTCAAGTTATCTAATCTCAGATAACTTGCCGAATGAATAAATTAGTCAAATAAATTTACCGAAACCGATCAGGATATGAAGAAATTTCTGCTTTACAAGCGAATGGATGGTTATGGCGGAAATATTTTAATTCATCAAAAGTAGATCAGTACAAGTAGAATGTACAAGTAGTATTTGGTACAGATGTGTTTATGAGGAGTATCTCGGAAATTCTTGCATGGACATTGAGTTGACGCTGTGAGTGTGCTGCGTGTTTATCCCGCGCTAACTGCATTTATAACAGCATAAATAGTCCGCAAGTTATGTGAAAAGCGGTGTTAAGTAGAAACTAGTAACTAGTGTACGTTGGAAGATGCCTTCAGTCAAAGTTGCACACGAAAGACTGGATAAATTTGAGGCGTCTATGAACAGGTTCGGTGCACGCTCAGAACTTGTTGATGGCTCCCAAGCCTCCAGTACAACCAACATTTGCTGGTAACTCCCTAGCATCCTTGAGGCAGGAATTCATGGTCCGCGATAGCCAGTGAACTCAAGTTGCTTAGAGATGAACGAAACAGTCTTGAACATAAACTGGTGGAACATGACGAGCTACTGGATGAGGCAGAGCAGTGCAGTAGAATAAACTGCTTGATGATACATGGTATCGCAGAGGGGCCAAATGAAGACATTTATAGAAAAGTGAAGGACGTGTTCTCCAAACATCTAGATTTGGATCGACAGAATCCACCGAATTGGAAAACCTCAGAGGACAGCAGCCTAGGTACTAACAGCGGGTAAGCGGCCGATTATCGTCAAGTTCTCTCGCTACTGGGAACGTGAAAGCGTGTAGGGTGCTCAGATCAAGCTAAAAGGCACGAAAATCCTGATCACTGAATCGCTGAAGAGAACACGTAAGGCAATTTTAAATTCTCCACGGGACCAATTCGGCATGAGAAATGTGTGGACACTAGATGGTTGTATCTTAGTTCTGCTTCCAGACGGCACTAAGGATTATTACCACGAATGCGGATTTGAAATCTTTAAAGTTTTAGTAGGATAAACGATAACAACTATGTTTCTTGTAATTATTATTGTTCTTATTATTAGAGACTTCTTAAGAATGTGTGATTGTGTGTGTAAGTGCCAGCAAGTGATAGTCAGCTGTCTCATTATCCAGGAAGTTGAGGTGAGTTTTCTTCTTTCAAATAGCATGTATTGTTATCTTATAATCTACTTGTTGGAATTCTTAGTATTCAACTAGACAGTTATTGTGCTCCTAGACCAGACCTTGGCAGTGACGGTATCAATAATTCCTCCCCCCTGGCTCTCCCTTCTCAGCAGGTACTCTGTTGGAACAAGCATTGTCCTCCTCTTCTCACAGCCTGCAGTGTTGCCATGTAAATGCTCTTTCCCTTCCGGCGCATTACGACGAAATTCGAGCAATATTAACGGAATTTTTTAAATATAATCTCTGAAAACTGGCTGACTCCTAGAATTCCTTCCTCCATGGTTGATATCGATTGATATTGTTACCGAGTTTTTGCGGTAGTTAGAGGTGAAAGAAGGTGCGGGTATGAACGGGTCTCAAGCTACGAAATTAGAGTTCATGTAAAATTAACAAGGTTATATTTTCTTTTCAAAATAAAGAAATAACAAGCATGGCAGGTACAGAGTAGCAAGGCAACAAAATGTAGTTACAATATTTACCGGATTTGGGCTTCGCGCCCCAACTTCACAATTCTTGGGCAATCAGCCCAACCTTACTTCAAAATAAGTTTTAACAGAGGGGCAGAAAACCCCATTCATGCTCAGGAGCACTTGCTCCAAATTACACAGAAAAGCCTCCTCGAGGCATACAACACTCAATTTTCAAGAAAGAGCCACTCGCTCTCAAACTTTAAGCCTCTCAAAGGCCACACCAAACTCCACCTTCAAGTTGTCCTCTCTGGACATGGACACAGGGGTAAAATACCCAACCTACTGAGGTCTATTAAGTGAGAAAAAGATTAATTACATGACCTCTAAAATAACAATTTGAGAGGAGGCGAACTTGCGCTCCTAATACGCTTTGTTTAAAACCTACTTGGCACTAGGCCGTTAATACAAGGGCTAATCCCATACTAAAGAGGTGACTTAAGAAGGAAACAATTTACATTACGTTAAAGAAGAATAGGTTGAGAAAAAATAAGTTCACCTCAAAACAATATGAGTGGGAGCTCGAGAGGGTTAAGCACTCTCTATCCCGATATGCAGTTTAAAGATAGAATAGATACCAAGGGTCTTTACATTTTAAGGAAGGTTACATTATGGAAAAGCTTCGGACCCGCCCCGAGAGTTAAACTGCTGAGCTAGCAAAGAAAGAATTTATTAATCGGCCATTACCTTGTTGTTGACCGCTGCCGAAGAAAGAGGCGCTTCCCACCCCCTGCTATGTACTTTACACACTGAAAGATGGTACAGAAGTGGCGCAGAGACCCAAAAATCAGCAGTTTATATACTCTCGCGGAAAGTTCGAGGCGTTTTAGGGAAGAAAACACCCGCCCACAATCACTTTATTGGGTAGGGTACAGCAACATATCCAAGTTGGGGGAAGATACATCGGATTGGTCAGAAATTAATTAAAGAAATTCGAGATTGGCTAAATACAAAACAAGGGGAAAGAGAGGGGTATACAGCCAACTTAAACAATAACAGAAAAAAAAATTTAACAAGAAACAGACTTTTGAAATAAAAATTTCTCCAAAAAATAGTTCTTTCACATCGCACTAGGGTGCACCATTATAGTTTTTCAGTAGTGTCCTCTAGAAGAGAAAGTTCACACTTCTTACTACCGGTAAAACAAAAATACATCAAAAGTGGCACAGTTCAAAAACTCCAAACTTTCCAAGTAGTGACATCTTCTGAGAAACTTGAAAATTAATACCGTCGATAAAGTTCAGACTTCCTCCAGCAGAGGAGTTTCAACTGGCGCACATTTTAAATTAGCGGCGTGGAGGTGTACCACCCGGTACAGATATGATCTAATACGTTTCAGTCGGTCGGATGGAAGGCGTGGAGACGGGACAGTGATTTACTGTAGAAATAACCTAAAGAGCCGAGTGATATGTACATCTTCACAGGGTGTACGAACACGGCCGGAATTCTTGTTCGTTGAAGTAAATATTAACAGACAAAAGGTGATGATTTATGTCATATACAAACCATCTGGTGTAACAGATATGACCGATTCGAAACGTATTTACCTTAACTCTAACCTACTTAATACAACTCATGACAGTAATGGATTAGTAGATTTGTTTACCACTTGTAACATGACTATCCTCCCATTACAACCCACGAACCACGTGTATGCAACAAACCGTTCATCACACATACTCATACATCTCATTATAACGAACAACCCATGTAAAGTAATAAACCATGGGCAAATCTCTGTACCATCCGTTTCGACCCACGACCTTACATATTTATCCTATTCCCTCAACGTGCCTAAAAATAAACCCAAGTACATAACTGTCAGAAATACGGATGACATCAACTTCGATTACTTGAATTATGACGCTTATCAACTACCTTGGGACGATATACGGAGTGTAAATGATAATGACGCTAATGTTAACTTGTTTAATACGATGGTAGAAAACTTATATGACAGACATGCCCCTAAACGTCGAATAAAGGTTTCTTGCCCTTCTTGTCCATGGCTAGATGATGAAATCAAGAGATTGATGGCCCACCGCGACTCGTTATTTCGACATTATAAACAAACCCTAGATGACACAGACTTCGAATCTTACCGCATCGTAATAAATCGCACAAAGCATTTACTCAGAAAAAAATGTACATATTTCCGAAATTTAGATTACAACATAAATTCTAATCGTACATGGGACCAACTTAGAGCTCTGGGAATAGGAAAATATCAACAGAGACAGACAACTCCTGACATTCCACTTGACGAACTGAACGATTACTTTAGTAGAATAAATATTCAACCTACCCCGATGAACTGCACCGACTCACCGCCCTCCTGTCCAGCCAATCCACAACTCACATTTCACAATGCCACAGAAAATTAGGTTAAAAAGGCTTTGTACTCGATTAAATCAAAGGCCAAAAGTGTAGATGATATTCCTATTACTTTTATATATAACGTTATGGGTGCCGTCCTGCCTATACTGACGCACATACTGAACTACTGTTTACCAAACGGAACTTTCCCGACTGTATGGTAAACAGCCAATATTATACCGGTACCTAAAAGCTTAGACCCACAATCACCCTCTGACTATCGTCCTGTGTCCATACTCCCTGCGTTTTCTAAAGCCTTTGAACGTTTAGTATACGAGCAAGTTCTGGAGTACCTAAATAACAATGCTCTTTTGGACCATTTGCATTCTGGATTTAAGAAGGGTCACAGCACCGCGATAGCACTTTTGAAGGTTACTGAAGACTTTAGAAAAGTTATGGACAAACGACTTCTCACTACACTTTTCCTTCTATACTTCAGTAGCGCCTTTGACGCTATAGAAATTCAGACTATCAGGGTACACACAATATGACATTGCAGGATTGTCCGCTAGGGAAGGTTAAAATCTGACGCGGAAAAAACACAAAAAACTATTTGAGTGTTAAATGTACCACCAGAAGTCCCGATAGACTCCTTTAACTCGGTGCGTAGTAAATACGGCAAAATTATCGATCACAGGAGAAAAGAATGGTCTCATCAATTCAGATTACATAATTGTATACGTGCTCTGAAAATGGAATTTAAAACATCTATTCGATCATTCATTTATATTGAAGGACACCGTGCGCAAATTATTGATGATGGACAAGTGCGTACAGGTCTAGCCTGTAATTCCACAACTCATTTGCGACCAGAATGTCCCTGACCTTGCCTGACAAGACAGCGAAACCAACTCAGCGCGTCGAAGAACGGAACGTAAACAATACACAGGTCCGTATGGTTGACTCCACAGTGTTTCCTACTCTTCAGGAAACAACAACTAAACGGATTAAAATAGACAGTAGTGTATATACCATTCCCAAAATTCCATTCTGTCATCAACAAATGAAGTCACCGGTGACCCTGCACCTTCTCCCCAGGATACCGATACTTCCCTCCAACATCTCAACAAGATATGGGAATGTCTCAATTATTTGTAGATACGGAATCAACTTCTGATCCTCTTCACCCTAGTAATCATATCAAATAATGCATGCACTCCCACCACTCTTACATCCCAAGGGAATAATACACGTACTTAGGAGCTGATGGACACTCATCAAGTAGTAGAACAGCAAGAAAGTAATATAGCACAGCCCCATCAAAGCAAGCATAATTTGAATTCACAACAGGTGCAACGCGAGGCTGTCTCCCACGAAGAGCGACAGGAGTTGACAGTGAAAAGTAGTAGAGATCTTCGCTTGCGTACTCCTCAGAAAAGTGTTGAGCAGATGGAAGGCCACCCTGGGTCACATAAATAATAGTTCGGGAGAAGGTCATTTTTGAATTCGAACAAAAAGCTTATATATGTTATGTCTCTATCGTTACTCTGCCTTCTCGCTATGCATTCAGTTCTAACGACCTTCGCCACTCTTAACGTAAACGGAGTGAAAAGTGACACAACGTTAGGTCTGTTTCATAAAGGAGTGTGATGTTGATATTCTTTTGTTGCAAGAAGTGAACAGCAGTCACTTAGGATATTTGTATAATTATGATTGTTTAGTGAACATGGGTGATAGTGCCCGAGGAACTGTTATTGTGTATAGTAAAGCGATTACCCTAACGGACATTACAATGAACCACACGAGGAGAATATTATCAGCCTCCTTTACTAGACCATTAACGTGTAAAGTCCATCTTCTTCCCTGTTTAGACAGGAAAGGAATTCATTTTTCACTCAGGACATTGTAGCACATATAGCGACACCGAATAAGGTCCTTCTGAAGGGCGACTACAATTGCATTTTACACCCACGTGACTCAATCGGTGTTTTTAAATTATATCCAGGCCTTCAGGTGCTAGTACAAAGAATGCAGTTGGCTTTATACACATACATTTTTTCGCGGTGATACAAAATCTAGTTCAGACAGAGCGTATATTTCTGCAACAAAGGCAAATATTCTAGAATATTGCAGAGTCGTACCAATTACTTTCAATGACCATCATAGTGAAACCTTCACGTTACACTTTGCCAGATTACTCATTTCCCAGCCAGGAAAGGGGATTTTGAAAATGAATAAAAATATTTTTAGCAATGAGGAAGATGTTCAGCGATTTAGTGTTACGCATAATCAGTGCAAAAGCAGTCTTTCGCGTTGGAAATATTATGGACTGATGAATGGAGAAATTAAAACCAGCTGTGAAATCAGTTGCAAGGAACATACATTATGAACACCGGCTGGAAATTCGTTGTAGTTCAGGATTCTATGAGAAAATGTGACCAATGAAGTGAAAACGATTAAACAGGTCATCTTACGACTAAAAGAACAAAATTTCCAACGTCTTCAGCAACACGTTAAAAGATCTTCCCTCTTGGAAAAGGAAAGGATATCTTTACACCACATAGCAAAGATGCGTAAATCTGCTAACCGACAACTTATACACCAGTGGATAGACTCTAAAATGATTTTTCTTAACTCCGAAGGTGAGTTGCTAAGCGAGGGTGAACGATTCTTCCACGAAATGTTTGTAGAAGATTACGTGTCTGACATAGGTGTGGAAAACATACCTTCCCTTGTAGAAACATATGTGTACCGAGCTCGATAGCTGCAGTCGCTTGTGAGGCCAGTATCCAGTATTCGGGATATAGTAGGTTCGAACCCCACTGTCGGCAGCTCTGAAAATGGTTTTCCGTGGTTTCCCATTTTCACGCCAGGCAAATGCTGGGGCTGTACCTTAATTAAGGCCACGGCCGCTTACTTGCCACCCCTAGCCCTTTCCTGTCCCATCGTCGCCATAGGACCTATCTGTGTCGGTGCGACGTAAAGCAACTAGCAAAAAAAAAAGAAATTAATAAATAAAGAAACATATGTCGATGAAGAAGACCATTCCTTGCTCAAGTGACCTATTACCAATGAGGAATTAGAAGAGGCTCTCAAGAAAGCTGTCCTAATAAGACGCCCGGAATTGATGGCTTCCTTTGTGAATGGTACAAACGCTTCTGGTCTGTGAATGAAGATGACCTTACCCAAGTTCTTAACTACGCATTCCTTGAAGGATTTACGTCCGCATTTATGGAAGGCATTATTATATTGATTCCCAAGAAAGTAAACTGCCGATATGTGTCGGATTATAGACCAATAACGATACTAAATACTGATTATAAATTATTTGCTGAAGTGATAGGTAATAGAATAAAACCGATTATCCCTACACTTAAATGGTACTGGGCAAACGTGTGGGGTTCCACGTAGGACTATTATGCATAATTTGTTGGCAGTCCGTGACCTAATTATTTATTATTCTGTTTTTCCTGAAGAGTCTGCTTCAATTGCAAACACAGATTTCAGCAAAGCCTTTGACAGGATTTTGCACAATTATCTTTGGAGAATCCTTCGTCATCTTCGGTTTCCTGAACAACTTGTAACGGCCTTGAAGCGCATGTAACTTTCGGCTACATCACGGCTGCTGATCAACGGACATTTGTCACGTCAAATTCCTGTTATTAGCTCTGTACGTCAAGGATATCCACTGTCAAGTTTGCTATTTATCCTAACCATGCAAAAACTTATCCGGAGACTGGGCAGCATTCTGAATGGCCTTCGTCTAAACACTGAACACTTTACGTTGCGTATTTACGCAGATGATTTGACGTTACTTCTTACCAATAGCGATGACTTATCAGACGTGCGTCGTGAGCTGATGGAATTTTCATCTGCGTCAGGGGCGAAGGTAAACTTCGAAAAGTCATCCATGCTCCTATTAGGAGCTGAGCGACGCACTATTCGTGCAGAAGAGATCGGTATTCCCCCGACCAACAATCGAAAACTCATGGGTATCACATTCTGCAAGAACATATTCGAGACAATAGAACCTAATCAGACTGCTCTATTGAACGGGATTCACTTCCAGTTTGCAGAAAATCTCGCACGAAGCCTAAATTTATTTCAAAACGCTTGGTTTATTCACGCTTACGCCGTATCTAAAATATCGTACATCGTACAAATACTACCTGCTCCGTATGTTGTCTGTCAACGCATAGAAATGTCAATTGTAACATGTACATATAATATGGAAATGGACGTTGAAGGTTATAAGAAAAAGTACAGGGTACAGTGTCTGAAACTTCTCTCCAACAAAGGATACTGCAATTTAACGTTCCACAACGATCGAACTTGAAAAAGAACGCAGTCCTATTGTTTCTAGCCGCTGTCTTTGGAAAGGCTTTCGGTACAGAGTGTGAAAAGAACAGTTAAACTTAAAAGAACATATTGGCGGATTGGGGTTGTATGCAGTTGAACTGAAGTGTACTTCCCTCCTCGTCAAACACATCATCAAGGCAATGCATATGAGGGGAGAATCCTTCAATTGCAAATTCAGTCAATTAAGAGAAGATCCCAATTTACGAAGAACCCGTGAATTCAAATATTGTTACAAGAAAGAACTAGCAATTATTGAACAGCTTCCGCTTAACCAAGTCTTAGACGGCTCCTTTGATCAAGTTAAAAAGGTGTACAACTTCATGCTTCCAAATAGAAACTTCGAGCCGAACATTAATCTAAAACACCCTACCAGGAACAGGCAACTAATATGGAAAAATACGTGTAATAATAGGCCACCCATAGAATGGCGAGTGTCGGTATACATCTATCTAAATGAGATCATACCTATCGGTGAAAAACTGAAAAGACATGAGCAGCTAGTGGATGACAGATGCTCTCTATGTGATTCTACAGACACTTTAGTTCACCGGATTACTACGTGCCTAAATGCTGCTGTAATATGGAAATGGACGCTGAAAGTTATAAAAAAGTACAGGGTACAGAGTCTGAAACTTCTCTCCAACAAGGGATACTGCAATTTGAGATTCCACAACGATCGAACAAGGAAAGGAACGCAGTCCTATTGTTTCTAGCCGCTGCCATTCATTATAACCTACGTAGCGATAAGTAACCAATGTTACTCACACTCATTGGCTTTCTGGATCATCTGAGGAAGGAACGATGGAGACTTTCCCGATATCGACAGCTTGATGCAGCCTTTGGTCGCCATCTATATCACTTTTAATCTTCATAAGCCCAATGGATGTCCTGCAGTCGCAGTACATTTGGTACATATGTTTCAGTTGCTAACTACGATGATCGAGACTTAGAAAGTCACTTCAGTGAGGGAATATAAGGCGACCAAATTTCTCAGATAAGTGTCCTTCTTTTTGTCACCGAACTGAATGACATACTTCTACTTATGAGTGTTTTAGATGTGAAGTGTAAGTCGTTGTTTCCAAAGTATTTGGTTGAAATTATGTTTATCTAATCCTATTATATAAAAAGTATGAAAATTGCAGTTCTTAAAAAACAGGTGAAAAAGCTCACATTCAATATACGTGATTAAGCACAGTCTCACAGGTGTTATAGCGTATAAATGTTCAATGCGAATCGAAAAGCTTTTACATTCCACTTCATGCTATGCTACCAGAACATCATTCTTACAGACCCGGTAATGAACATAAATAAGTTATGTGTAGTTAGAAAAAAACTGCTATTTTGTGCCTTCCACTTCGTTCTGGTCACTGCAGATGTTGCGCATCCCATGCTCTACGACAAGTATTGTCCTAATGTAGGTATCACGTAAACATCATCATTTTCTGACTGATCCTGAAGTGCATGAATTTTGTAGATGGTGACAGTAGAGAACGCAATTGTGACAAAAAGTTTCCTCTCTATAAAGGGGCTCCTATTTTTTGAAGAATTCGTTTCAGTTTTAAAGCAGTGAAGTTGGTTAAGTGTTCTCTTCAACTAAGGACTGAAGAATGGAATCCTGATTGTGTGAGCTTATATTGAGGAATGTGATAGATTGCTCAGAAACTTACGGACACGATGAAAAGAGTACTTTCACAGGTTATATTTCCTACTTACCTGGATAAGCACTTACCCTCGTCTCACGCCACAGGTGTTGCTGCGTCAGGAGACTAAAATGTGTTTCATACCAATTCTCCTTTCTAATGCGATAGTTCCATTCTTTGAACTGTGAATATACTGTTTACTCAAATGTTTCTTCATTGCAGTCTGCTGAAACAACGTCTTGGGTGATAACAGAATTCTCGAAGCACACAGTAACATTGTACGGTAGATATGTAAAGATGTACTAAATATATACATATTATGCATGTGTGTTGCATATTTACAAAAATTTACAACCACAAATAATGAAAATACGTTCATTTTTTCCTCCACTGTGTTCAGTAATATTCAACAATGTATTGCACTCAATAGTTCTATGAACTGTTAACCGTGCAGTGATTGTATCCTTGGTGACTGCACGTCCTGATGGGCAGGTACTGCGTAAGCAAAGAATAAAGGACTTTCAATGACAATTTTAAAATATACTTATCCATTGAATTTCATTGTCAGTCTTCGTAGAGTTGCGTATCCTCGGGACGACAACGCTAATATACTTTTTGTTGCTGTTATCGAACTTCATGAAAAAAGGTTCTGAATCGAATTAACACTTAAGGTAGGGGTCCCAAATTTCATCCTCTTAGTAGATTTGGACTTGTAGAAATTCAGGAATATTATAGACAAAGCAAGAAATTGGTATGTGTATATATATATTACTGAATATATTCTCCAGTTACGGGCAAGTTACAATGAAACTGTTATAACGTAAGGTAGTCAATGTCTGACAAATATAAACATCATAAAAACTTAACTACCAACAAATGTGTTGTTAATTTCGTCCCCCACCACACTTATGAAAAGTACAATTATTTTGAATATATTTTTCCTTTCTAACATTACCAAACACTTTCTCTATAATGAATTACTTGAAGGCCATTTATGAAAATTATCTTCTTGGTATTCTTTTTAACACAGTTTCTCAGCACTGCTCGTATGACGTTAAACGCTTTACTTGCACGTTTTTAACCCATTATCTTGTTCATCACTGCCTTAATAGCCTTTTTCAATAGCTTACTTATCCCGCTGCTTGCGTTTTCCCACCTGAAAATTATAATAAACTTCATAAATAACAAACAAAATGCAGGGGGACGAAATTACGAACATTCCCTGATGTATTGTAATGGCCGCTACAGTAACTCACTGTAGCGATCACACGCCAGGAAGTACACCACAAGACTGAAATGCAGTTCAGTAGTTTCATGCACATATCAGTGCTCACATTAGGAATAACAGGCTATTAATCTGAATGCTGCACCAACTCAGCTCAGCATGAAGAATGAATCCTCCTTGTACACGGAATCTAAACGTGGTTCACACAACTAACTCTCAAAACAACACAACTGGATGAGGCAGCACGTGTGTGCGCGGTTAGACATTAAGTAACAACCGTGCAAACTGGACACTTCTAGGGGGATGGAAATTTCCCCCCACCCCTACCTTATTGTCATTATGCACCTACTGTATTTAAGAGACTATAGACTATATCACTGTTGCAGTTCTCGTTTAGTAACCCTAGAAGTTTTCTAATGGATATTAGTTGAGGTTTTCAGATGGGTGAGGTTGTCTTGTATGCTATGGTTTTTATAATTTTCTACAGAGATAAAAACAAAAACACGTTATTGAGTTAATGAATTTTTCTGAGTTATAATGCACTTTGTAGTTATATATACTAGAGTAATGCCCTTCTTGTAATAATTAATCCATTTTACTTGACAGCCACGTACTGAATCTCTATTAACAACGTTCCTAGTATCTTTCTAATTCATTGAGTCTATACTGATGCCTTAAAGGGGATCTACAAGCTACTAAACATACTTTTCCAAAAGGTGACATCTTCATTAGTTGATTGTGCTTCAGGATTTACTGCATCTCATTCACTTGTTGCAAGAATTGTTTTCGATATTATATTTCTGTTTGGTTTTTTGAGAGATATGTCATTCTTTTGCGAAATTACTACTGTGAGCAGCAAACCATTTAATCTATAATTTGAGAAACAATGTTCATATTGCTTCACCAAGGAATTGCCACCGAATATTGAAGATAGTTATTTGGGAACAGTATAATATTTCCTTTTGTAGTTAGCCTAAATTGACTGCGCACAAAACAAAGTGGGTATGAAGGGTGGGTCTCATTGCGATCAATAGGGAACGACTGCAAACAAGTCATGAGAGGACAGCGGCAGGTGTGGTCGCGGCTAAATTGCAAGTTTACTATTGGGACTGGTATCCTACTCTTCAATAAAATACCAGATACTGCCTGCAAATGATGCTAGTACTTACCAGCATCATAGTGATGGTATATTTTTGCTGTTTATCTGTGCATGGCTAAATATACTACTTCCTTAAGCAGGATACACAATTGAATGGGCTGCGTATGTGTACAGAACCATTCGCAAATGCCCCACCACACGCAAATGAGCGTACAACTTTGAACATTCCCAGACAGGAAAAGAATGCATTCACATTGATTCAAGCCTTCGAAGGGAGATGTAAATACCATTATTAAAGAGAGGAGGAAAGTTTTCAAACACGGAGGTCCTCGTAACTAATAATAATAATAATAATAATAATAATAATAATAATAATAATAATAATAATAATAATAATAATAATAATAATGTCCGAGACAGCTTACAAACTAGAATTCATTCTCGTCTCAGAGGCTGCTCTTGCTCGTAGTTTACATGTTCCATTCGCTGAAAGACCGAGTGGGTTGGCCGCGCGGTTAGGGTCACGAAGCTGTTAGCTTTCATTCCGGAGATGGTTGGTTTGAATCTCACCGTTGGCAGCCCTAAAGATAGTTTTCCTTACTTTCCCATTTTACCACCATTCAAATGCCTGGTATGAACCCTAATTAAGATCACGGACTATACCTTCCCATTCCTAGTCCTTTCCCGTCATTGTTTCACTGAAGTCTTTCGATTTGTTAGTGCGATGTTACACCGCTAGCAAGAGAAATCATTTACTGAAAGGTATAAGTATAACGTGATAGGGATGGATGCAGGTGGGTGGAAATGTAATAAGTAATTCGGCCTATCCGAACGGCATGGACTTAATGGCTAACTGTGTTGAAATCTTACCTTTTAGTAATTTAATATATCGGAGACTGAGAAGAAATGCATCGAGTATGATATGAAAATTAGTATTTGTTGGATTACGATGCTCTCAATTGCGAAGAAACATAAGGGGACGGATTTTAATTCATGGAAAATGAAGCTGTGACGGGTGATCTTTTTTAATACTTAGAATGTGTATTATGTCGGGGTGGTGGCATAGTACAGTAAGTGAAAAGGAATCAAGGTCTGGACAATAAACAGTGCTCAATAAGAACATAGTGACCTCAGAAAAGGAATAATATTACCATTACATACCTCACATTTCGGGTAACCTGTTATACAAGAGTGATCCCTGAGTATACTGAGGGTATCTTATTCATAGGCTTGCACTATCATACCTGAAAGAAATAAGAATTATTACTGGTATCAGAAGGTGGGAACACTGGCAGGGGTACTCATAATGACGACATAAAGGAAGGCAGGGCTGTGATGAGTGTGATGTTAAGGTGCTAGTATAGTTTACCCAGGAGGATGATGGAATCGAACATGTATGGTAAGAGAAGCTGAGTGACTCCTAGGGGATGATGGAAAAATTCAGCATTTAATGATTTTATGGTGAAAATGAAAAGCGAGAGCCTATTTCCAGTCACTAGACCGGGTCAGGAATGGAATGAATGAAGCCCCATCTAGCGGCGAGGATAGGAATTGTGCCGGCTTCCGAAGATTTCTTTTTAAATTGGCGGGAATGACGAGGTCAAATTTTTGGAAACATGTGTTGACAACATCTCAATAGTGCGAAATTACGTTATAAAAAAAAACAGCGTAGATTATTCTGACTTATCAAAGCGTGATAATTTAATATGACTCTGTTGGTGATCTGACCCATTCACATAAACGAGTCTTTTTCCGGATGCAGCTAATCGTCGTGGCTTTGCACGCTAATACGCGCATTATGACAGGGCCTGGAGGGAAATGGTCAATGTTTGGAGCTTAAGGCAAAAAAGTTCTTCGGATGCTGGTGTATACAACTTTTCAACTTTTTTGACACTCACTCCAAGAAACGAGCACCTTCTGTTAAGCGCCGAGGTAGGTACATAATGCCTTTAATGCCATGCTTTCGGTCACAATATGCGCTATATCTGAATACTGAGTGACAAAATATTTACCCACACAAACCTTTTGAAACTCATTTTTCTATCCTGTTTGAACATCACCGTGAGGGTGGGAATCACCTTTCAATTTTTGAAAAAGATACGCTGGTTAGGTCTACATGGTTAGTGATTTTCCTTTCGGAATGTTCTGCTCTAGGAATGTGTCCTAGGACTTTTTATACTTGTAACTGCCTCAAATGTCAACAATAAAAATGTTCCTTTAATCTCGCAAGTTGGGAGTTCTACAATTGGATTGTATACGCATGCAGAATACTTGTAGTGATTATGTATTTATTAGTCCGACTCCTGGGATGAATGGTCAACATCGAGGCCTTCGGTTCAGAGGTCCCGAGTTTGATTCCAGGCAGGTCCGTGAATTATAATGGCGTGTGATTAATTATTCTCTATCGGGAACTGGTTGTTTGTGTTTGTCCCAACACACTCTTCATATTGAGACAACACACGACGCTACCAACCACCACAGAAACACGCAATAATGATTACATCCATCCACATAGGTTTCGCACCAGGAAGGGCATCCAGCCGTAAAATAAGGACAAATCCACATGTTCAACCGCGACCCTACAAGGTGTGGGAAATGCAGTAGAAGCAGAAGAGAACGATGAAAACGATTATGCGTTGGTTAGTTACATGTTCAAATGAAAGTCAGAGCTCTACCAGTCCAATACATAGCCATGAAATATTCAATATCTGATTCAGTAAACCATTGACTTAAAAGGGAATCAAACACTATGGTCACATTCCATGCCGATGTATGGTAGCTCATTTGAGACCGATTTCTTCTCTGCCGCTATCTGTTCGTGTCATGAATTTACCAATACTATATACACATTGTGCATGTGTAATGCATATTTACAAAACTTACACCCACAAATAATGAAAATACCATTTTAACCAAATTTGCAATTAGTTGTTCTTCGTCAGAAAGCGAGCGACTTCTAGGTTGTTCTAACTGGCAAGAATTAAATCCTGTCGAAGCACGAATGGGCACTTCATCATATGATTCACTCTCCGCTCGTCACCGCAGTCACACCTGCTATCCTTAGTGGAATCCCATTGCCTATGTGACGATTTACATCTACCGACTGAAGTACGCAGGCTTCTGAGTAATATCAGCACATCCAAGACCCCGTTGTGGCCAGCCGGAAGTTGTTCGCAGGGCTCCATCCAGTCTTCATGTTGAGACTTGCATAAGGGAAGAATAGCTTTATCTGAATACTTTTTCCAAGAACTTTTACGTTCGGAATAAATTCTTCCTTTATTTTAGCATGGACAGAGGCATTTACTGTGCATGAAGAGGATAGTCTGGGTTGTTCATAGCCTTAGGTCATTTGCGATCAGCTTCAACTTCACGACGAACATTAGGAGGTACTATTCCAGCAAAACAGTAAATCTTAACCACAGGAGTTGGTTTTAGGCATCTCTCCTGCCTCAATGGTGATGGTGATGATGATCATGATGATGATGATGATGTTGTTGCGGATTTATTTTATGCAAAGGGGTGTTGTATTCTTTGCTCATGTCTACATAACGTGTTCTTTTACCATACGTGTGAAGTTAGTGTTGGTTTAGAATTTCTACAATTGCGACTATACAAAGCTGAATAGCTCCCAGGGAACTCCAAATTAGATCGTATACAATGTTGCATTTCGGCTGGAGGAAGGGAAAACATGGAAAGAAACTACCCTTTGTATGGGTACCGAATTATATCCTGGGGGGGGGGGGTATTTGACCCCCTCATTAGATACACAAATTATTTCAAGATTCGCGTGTTACTGGGCACAGCTGAAAAGATGGATATGGATTATTATTAATAATGCTACTAAACTTATTTAGCACTCCATGCATTCATTTTATACTTTATTATAGTCCTTTATTAATTCTACCTTCTCTTCCTCCCTTAAACCGACCACTATAAACCACTACAATCCACTACAATCCACGTTACTGCATATAATCCACACTCGAACTTAGTATACGAGACTTTTGAACACGATCTAAACTCCTGTATGGGACTATAAAAAAATAGAATATTCATTTTTAGAGCGAGGCAATATTATTACCAAAAATACAGCCAAGACCTTGAATGTAGACTTTATGATCTCCTGCACAGTGATAATAGTTGCAAGAGTGTATATTAATCAAATAATGGAATAAGTTAGCCAGTTCATGTATTGATATTCTCTCCAGGGAAAATGACTGAATTGAGCGTGATGAAAACCCAGGGACCTGTATATTCAGATTAGCCGTTGTAACGTATCAAGGTCCGTGATTGTCCAAGGGCCTCTTATTACTCAACACACACATATGTGTAAGTGGCTCATTCATTCATACTGGTAATTGCCGGTAGCTAAAAGCGAGCGTCATTCAAGTTCATAGCCATGGTTGAAATTTCTCTCACAGGCATGGAAGTATTGTCATGTTTGTTTTGTTTAGGAATTTGAGACATCGCAGTCGTCTACCATGCATTTGTATTACTTAAGAACCCGTTTGATAATAATTATTATCCACGCCATTAAGGATCCTTTTCTAATGGATGTATTCATACATTAAAGAAACTTGCACTGCGAAGGAGGTGCTTGTAGCCTTCAGAATAGTACAACAATAACATTTCCCTGATTCTCAGATTAGGAATCAAGAAAATAACATATTCATAGGTGTTGTTCTTAAAATTCTAATTTTTGCTGCTGATCATGATTATTTGTACATAAACAAGGATTTTAAACTTTCGATCAGTAATAAAATATATCTGTTCTAACTTATTATGCCTTCACCCCGGAGGCTTGCTGGATGCTGAAGAAGAACCACCAAGGTTATGCGGCTGTAGGGAAACCACAAAAACCTATAGCGCTGCTGTAATGAAGCGTACAGGACGTGATGACTAGTGGGGTAGTTCTTGTCATCGCTTTCTTCACTGGTCTTGAAAGTTCAATTGCAGAACGACCGATTAATATTGCTGTGAATGTCATTATTCAGCACCACTCATACCTCCGGAGCTTCTATACTCTCACAGTCATCAATGATGCTGTAACATCGGTGGAAGTTACATTTTGGTTTGGCCTGTGCCAAGTGAAAGTTATAAAAATACTGCATTCTTGAAGAAATAGCAATATAACACATAGATATCCATTACGTTTCTATATCCAGCATTCTTTCATTTATCGCTTTCCACTCATTTTCAGGTGACTTCACTTATGATGATAGGGTGAATCGTTGAATTAACTAACAATATTATTGATACTGCCAACACTGACTGATTTACTGCTACGAGAGGATAGGATTGAGAGGCCCATTGTAAAAGAGGCATGTGCCACGAAATCATAATTTACAAGAATGAGGAATTTGTCTCCCTCTTCTTTAGAAATTGACATGGAATTGAAATTATAGAAATATGTTCTTAAAAGGGACAACGGTACCCATTCTGCTAAATATCGCCAATGAGGACAATGAGGTCACTAGTCGTCCGTATATATTGTGTATGAATAATTCATGAAAAATATCATTTTAGTGAAAAGAATGGCAATAAATATGTGACATGTGCTGATTAGGTACTGGAGTTCTGTACATAATACTTAATTTGTAAGCGGGAAGGATTTCGAGTATATAATACCTTTCTAAATAAGATAGTGGATATTGGAGAAGGAACCCTTTCAAGTTGTATCGATGCATTAACGCATATATCATTGCAAGAAACAAGAACCAATGATCAATGATTCGTCTGATAGAATATTGGAACTTGTCCAGTTCCTAATCTCTGTTTTTCAGTTCAAGACTTCTTATACTCTTAGCACATCTCAGTAACTGATGAAAGAAAGCATCCATTAGTGGTGCAGACTACAGTAAACTCTGAAAATCTTTGAACTTAGCATCTTTTATTCCTTGTCTACTGGGATACTATACAGGTAGCATATAATCCTCGAGGTTTGCATGAAGACTTCGAGATTTCTGAAAATTTAGCGGTGTTTCACAACAGTTATGATTTTTTTGTATATACGAAGTACAACGTTCTCCTCCACCTGATCACATCATCATTGCTCTCCTTATATAGGAAGACTCATTAAACTCATGGCCTATTGCCTTCACTTTGGAAACTTCGTAAACAGTTTGAGCAACTCTTTCTGGTTGGCTTACTTCAATAATATTGCCCAATGAAAAATACTGTTTCATAAAGATAGGTACATATGTAACATTTGCCCGTCTTCCACTGTAGACATTCAAGATTCATAAAGAAGATATTTTGTTCAGCCTGTTTGCAGGGAATAGGTGCGAGGAACTTGATTATAGTTCGTAACTACAGGGTACGTGAACATACAAATATGACGGAATCACCAGCCATGAACCATGTGCCTCTTTTCAACTGTGACCCTCAGTTGATTACCCTACGGCCTCATATTATAAGGAATGAGGACAATGAGGTCGCTAGTCCTCTATATTTACTGTATGTGGCTACTTTATGAAAATCAGTGTAGTAGTGGTATCCTTTCCGGAATTGTGGGTAAATACATTTTAGATGGGATTAATGCTGGGAAATTCGTCTGTGACAATACATATGTTTATATCATAGAGTTTATCCAAAGTGATTGTGATGATGATTACTGAGTCACACAATTATGGCCTTCAATTACCGGATAAGAAACTTCCTTCTCACAAGGGAACTGTTTGAAATGAAACTTGTGAGGTTGACCAATAAAGGCATCATAACTTTAAACCAAATGGTAATGGACATTTGGCCTAAAATAATATTTATATACTTACAAATAGTAAGTTGGTGCTGCAGTTTTAAATGGAACTTTGTGTATGTAAGGAATCGATTGCAATAAAACTTTGCAGAAAGATTAATAAAGACATCGGAACTTCGATGCACGCCTGCAGTTGTTATAAGGGTTGCTCACAGCATGATAAAATATGTGAATCTGAACAGAAATCTGGTAATTCAAATAATGTGGTGTACATGTACTAGAGGCAGTGCAAGTGTCTTGTTTCTATAGAGGCTTTCCATGGAATTAAAATGACAAATTCCTAACGTTTATTTATTATTCTAATTCTTAATTTCCGAATCATACTCTGTAAGTAATGAGAGAGATTCCTTCATGGCAATGACAACGTATAATTTTCTTGCACCTAGATCTTATATCCGGGATATCGAAATACCTCTCTTCTGTGATCTGTGTTTCCCTCCACTGCGTTTTCACTGAAGGGTGGGCAGGAGGAGGCTGGTTTCCGGACCTGGTGCACTAGTTAGCTCCTCTTGCGGTGTTTGAGTTTAAGAATTTGGGGTTTCATACAGCCCACCATTTCATAGTCTGCGTTGTAGGATCTGAGTTGATGTAGTATTTGAGGTTCACCAGAGAAGTCACTTCCGCTCCAGACAGTGCTTTCTAATTGCAGCTTTTTGTCATTATGAATTCTGAGGTAATATTTTTTCAGCATCGGGCTCATAGCATATGTTTATGTGTTATTGATTGTAAGGGAGACAATCTCATCGTGTTCCCTTCTCTCTCTCTCTCTCTGAGTGTGTGTGTGTGTGTGTGTGTGTGAATGAACGGGTAACTATCCAAAAAGTGAACACGCTCAGTGTGGCTTAACTGTGTGTGATTGTGTATATAATTCATACCCTGTCACTGTACGAAAGTTGTTATGATCTGGAAGCGTTCTTGTCGTCTGGTGTTTATGTGGGTGTAAGTTCTCTCGCAAATCCTGTGTAGTGAAGCAGTCATCCTTCCACAAAGATGGACGATATTGCTTAACTGTTGTAAGTCCTATGCGTTTCTGTTATCTCGTAAGTATGAATAATTCTTAAAAGTTACACCCGCCTCGGATTTCCATTTATTTTCAGTGAGTGTCGACGGGACTGGTTACCATTGCTGGGCCAGTGTTATCGGATCTGATAGTGGTTGTGTTTATGTTCGTGTAATTCGGAGTCCGGTAAAATGGGCATGGATCGTGTGTGTTCTCCTAGTTTTCGTAGATGATTATGACTTTTCCTGATTGTCGACTTCATAAAACGCAAAAAGATTAGGGATGTGACAATGCCACTTAATATCCCTATACCCCATAAAAGTAAAAGATGGGTTTTACAATAAACGTATGGTCCTACAATAAGATATTTCTAGAAACGCCTTCAACTAGGAACTAATCACTTACATATACGTACTATTAAAAGGTTAAAGTTCTGTAGTCGGAAGTGGGATTCGAACCCGGGATCTTTCCGTTAGGAGCCTGTCGCCCTATCCACTTATGCACAAAGCACAACTACGGATATGCAGGCCAAATTTTGTACGGAGAGATGATATTCTGATTCCTAATTCGCAACGAACGGGACGTACTGTTGCTGTTATTGTTAGTTTGGTTATTATTGTCACGGTATTATTATTATTATTATTATTATTATTATTATTATTATTATTATTGCGGAGTACTTCATTCGTATTCATTTTATTAATATGATAGTATAATACGAATTGTCCGCCTCTGTGGTATAGTGGTTAGTGTTATTAACTGCCACGCCTGGAGGCCCGGGTTCGATTCCCGACTCTGCCACGAAATTTGAAAAGTGGTACGAGGGCTGGAACGGGGTCCAGTCGACCTCGGGAGGTCAACTGAGTACAAGGAGTTCGATTCCCACCTCAGCAATCCTCGAAGAGGGGTTTTTCCGTGGTTTCCCAATTCTCCTTCAAGCAAACGCCGGGATTGTACCTATCTTAAGGCCACGGGCACTTCCTTCCCTCTTCCTTGTGTATCCCTTCCGGTCTTCCCATCCCCCCAGGAGGCCCGTGTTCAGCATAACAGGTGAGGCCTTCTGGGCGAGGTACTGGTCCTCCTTCCCAGTTGTATCACTGACCCAAAGTCTCGCGCTCCAGGATACTGCCCATGAGGCGGTAAAGGTGGGATCTCTCGCTGAGTCCGAGGGAAAAACCAACCCTGGAAAGTAAACGGATTAAGAAAGAAAATATCACTAATTTATAAATAAATATTGTCAGTTAAATCGATATAGGTATCAAAAGTGAATGTTATTACACCATGCACTTGCCTCGTACGTGGTGACAGTGCTAGCAATACGAGAAAGTCAGTTTTAAAAGAAGGAACTGAAATGGAAGCAAGTAGTCCTACTAAAACCGTAGAGGCTTTATACCAGCTGTTTTGCTCATTCCTTAAGCTGTCATTTCGGTTGCCTTTTCGAGCAGAATAGGCGGAGAATCGGTGACACAGTGTATAGATGAATATAATTTCATAGCTTTGATTATGAACAATGCATAATCATTCAAAGCATAATGTTTTGATGTATTCTTTTATTGTACGTATTAGTAAGATAGGTTTACAGAGCGTAAATTAAAATATTACAATTACAGTATCTGTATAACTTACGTCTACAGTACGTGCGCAGGGTCTTTCTACCTCGTCACAAGCTAACTGCTCCGAGACAGCCACCCGGATATGTTTCAGCAATTAATTATAAGAGTGGTTCCCAAACTTCTCAGTTTGCAGACTTCTGAACAGAAATGAAATTTCCAATGGCACTGCCTCCCCACGAGTTTTGTAAAAAAAAAAGTAAACATTTCACAAACTCTTATATTTAAATTCAAATGTATGAAATCAATGGCCAAGATTATTATTGTAATTTGAATTACATAGTTTAATATGATCAATGAACTAGCTTTTAAACAATTAGCCCTGCAATTTTGGATTTATTGTCTGAGAAGTTGAATATTAAGACACTTGGCTTCAAGCTTATTTTCTAACTTTCTTTTCAAATACCTGACTTGGAATTTTAGGTTAGACAGTTATGACTTGTAACCAAAAGTAATCTAGTTGCAGTCTAACTGTTAAAACTGCAGTTTTAATGAACTGTCGATTGAGAATGCTGTCGAAAAATATTATGCTTGTGTTGTGAAGGAGAGTGTGCTTCGTAGCCCATACGTAATGGATTTCTTATCCACATGTCACTTTCATTGATCACCGGGAAATACTCCCCTAGATGGAAGTGTAGTTACTGCATATTTTACGTAATCATGTTAATGATCTCCTTTGGAAACTTTTCCTGTTATCTGACCGAAGAGTTCAGAGTCCAATCTCTGAATTCTCATCCTCTGTTTTCTTACTCTAACATAAAAATTTAAGAAAAGGATGGTGTATTATATATATTTATTTAAATGTCTGCGAACCCCACTTTGAGATCTCCCTATTATAACACAATCGTTGATTTTACCCAAAAAATGGTTATTAGACTTACTTTAAATATTTCAAAACCTAAGTATATGGTGTTTCATAAAAGCAAATCGCTCTTTCTCATACAAAATACAACGTGAATAGGAGGTACGGTCATTGAAAGAATCAACCATTACCAGTACTTGGGTTTAACTACTGACTGCAACTTAAACTGGTTCAAGCACATCGAAAATAGAACTACAAAATTCACACCAGTGCTGGATGCGCTGTCGAGACTTCGTCACAGAAATTTACACCAAGAAAATCAATTTATACACCCTCTTATGCTATATTTATATATTATGGGGACTTTGCACCAAGGAAAATTTAAATTAGTTACAGGTTCTACAAAAACAGGCACTTTATAATATAGCCTACTTGACCTACCATTCCATTCACCTTCAAGGATTATTTTTGAAACAGCTGATATATTACACGTATTAGAAGGCATTATACTTTCTATAGCGATAGTCCTCCAAAAGGTAATACTGATATTGTGGCACTCAAACACCATTCTGCCTGTCAACTGTAATATTCATCATCTTGCTGGCAGAAAGGCTCAAAGTTTCCATGTGCAATCTATCACTACCACAAAAAATGGTCTACACTATTATCGTCGGGTATCAACGTGTGTAGTAATCTACCTAACGATATTAAATCAATAACTTATGTAAAGAAATGTCAGTGTTCTATAAAATTTCTTGTATGGAAGCCATAGTTAGTCACAATTTTGGGTTAAATTAATCTGCATGTAAAGTATTATAAAGAGTATGTTATCTGTATCTGAAAGGTTCCTGTTGTATTCCTACCTAAGAACCTTATATAATAATCGTTGAACCTAATGCTGTGTGTTACTTAATGAATTTCTCCAAATGTAAATAGGGTATATTAAAATACTCTCCCTACATCAAGCACACTGGGACATTTATAGTAATGAACAAGTTAATAAATACAGTAATTAATTAATTAATTAATTTAGGATATTTTGGTCATTCTTGCGGGTCTCATTGAAATCTGTACGGTCTTACCTAGGAGTCATTTCCATCCCTTGATTTCGATTATCATAGTTCACACATTAATGCAAACTCGACAGGCGTGAAATCTTCGGTAACTTCCATGCACAGGGAGAATTTAGTGAATAAGAATCAGCAGCAACAAGACCTATGTACAGTTACATTCAGAGTGACTGCGGGCATTATGAATGAAATACGTAGTCTTACATTAATCAAACAAAGTAGAAGTTTTCTTGAAGTCTGACATAGAGGCAAGCCCCCATGATTTTCCAATCCATTTCTTGTTCTGGACGACCAGACGTTAACTGAGTGAACACATCCTACCTGCTGTCACATAGATCCGCCACTAAGGTAACATGACAAATGACTAGTAATGGCTTTATAATGACTAGCAACCTGCAGGCAGCATGTTCACCGATAGGAGATGTGGCATGAGGGGTTGAACATTGTGCCTTCATGTTAAGCTAAGAGATTACTGAAGAGAGCAAGACGAGAAATTACTCGTTGAACACTAGATAATAAGTAGCTTGTCTGCAAAGTGCAGGGTTTTATTTAATAAAAGAACTTCAATGAATTAGTGGGTCGAACATTACTGCATTTAATGAATAATTAAGTATTTTTACAATCTCACAATCGTTGGAATTATTCCCTCTTCCGTGAATAACACTTGCGTACACGACAGTGCGCTCATGAGAGAAAATTAAAATTAAATGAACGAAGGCAACTACGTTTGATCGCTAACACAATGTAATTGAGTCAATGGAGGCGAAATCTTTGTAAAAAGGTAGACTGTCAACATAAAGGTGACCGACATCAAACGCCGAGGAAGGAGGATTATCTAAAATCTATACAAATATCAGTAGCAGTGATAAGAATCGAGGGCTATGATAATGGAGCATAAAGGAGTGAGACAGGGCTCCAATTTGTCCCATGTAATTTTCAGTGTTAATACGAATATGCGGTGAAGGCAATCAAAAAATGAATTTGGAGAGGAAATCACGATCCACGGAGAAGAAATCAAAACTCTAACATTTTCCCATGGCATTGTTAATTTTTCTTAGTCTGCAGATCTGGAGAAATGGCTGAACGGTTCTGATACAGACTTGGAGAAGTAGTACGTGATGAAAATAAATCATTAACAAAAGTAATGGAGTGCAGTCGGGCAAGTCTGGTGATACTGGAAATATTAGATTAGGAAATTAGTGGAAGTAGATCAGTAATGTTACTTGGGTAGACGAGTAACTAACGTTGGCAGAAATAAAGACAACATATGTGATCATATATGTTTCTATACGGTTCTTGAATTGCAATTTTGTATTGAATATTAAACCTAAGTCACGCTGGAAATACCCGTCGTTTGTACTCAATGTGTTCAAAATAAAAAGATTAAGTTATTGGGAAATTACAATCCTATTCGCTTCTTAAGTTATACACTCACGTTCGTCGTAGACTCATTGACCTCTACATATAGTAGGTAAGAAAATTTCACCTCCTCTTTTTAATTGCAATATGTGGGTAGTGGCAGCCAATGTTACGTGAATTGTGGCTATAGAAACACATTTACGAACTCCAGTAGCTTGTTGCACCTGAACAAGATGATGCTGGAAGTAAAAATATTCATGTAAAATCAACCTAACGGGTAGACACAAGATGCCTCCGCGTGAATTTGTATTATAATGCCTATTTATTGATGAGAAATTCAAACATACTTCTCAATTAATTACTGCGTTTTCTGTAGAATACTCTAATATTTTGCAATGCAATATAAGTATGTTGGAGTACACGTAATGTGCAACATGTATGTCAAAATGGTTCTGTGAAATGCATATCCTTACTTATGCTAAACCTGATTTGTATAGACCATTTTTTGTTAAGAAACGAAGTAAAATACATTTTATTGTACTTCGTGTGGTCCTGAGTTTGAAGAGGTTGCCATGTTTCATATTAGAACTGGGAATCTACACCGTTTGGGATTTTCAATGTCATCGCAGGCGTAGACTTTGCGTAGTCTGTTTACTTTCTTCAGAAATTTCACTCTAGTGCTAATATTGAAACTTATTTCTAGTTCTGATTCTGGCCCGCGGTCTAGGGATAACAAGCCTGTCTCTCACCAGAAGGCCCTGAGTTCTATTCACGATCACGCCAGGAAATTTTTCCTGGATATGAGGGCTGGTTCATGATCCACTCAACTTATGTGAGAACAATTAAGGAATTATCTGACAGTAAGATAGCGGCCCAGGTATAGGAAGCCAAGAATAACGCCCGAAAAATTTTCTCGCGCTAACCACGCATCACCTCGTAGTATGCAGGTCTTCGAAGTGAGCAGTGAACACGTGGTAGTCCAAGGTCGTTCAGGGCTGTAGCGCCATGATTTTTAGTTACATCTGAAACTCTGAAGCGCTTGTAGAAGTCTTAATCCATTACTACGTAGAGATACGGAATTTTCTAGACCAAACAATAAAACAAGTGACCATTTCTTCCTACGCACAATAGTTCATTAATTTGGCGATGAACCATTCCCATATCTTTGAAATGAACTACTGCCAGCGGTAGCAGTGAATAATAATAATAATAATAATAATAATAATAATAATAATAATAATAATAATAATAATAATAATAATAATAATAATAATAATAATTGTACCGGGCGGTACACCTCCACGCCGCTAATTCAAAAGGTGCGCCAGTTGAAACTCCTCTGCTGGAGGAAACCTGAACTTTATTGACGGTATTAATTTTCTACTTTCTCAGAAGATGTCACTACCTGTAAATTTTGGAGTTTTAGAACTGTGTCATTTTTGATGTGTTTTTGTTTTGCTTGAAGTAAGAAGCGTGAACTTTCTCTTCTAGAGGACACTACTGAAGAACTACAATAGTGCACCCTAGTGCGAAGAAAAATAACTGTTCTTTGGAGAAAATTTTATTTCAAAAGTTTGTTCTTTGTTAAATTTCTTTCAGTTATTGGTTAAGTTGGCAATATTACCCCTTTCTTTCCCCTTGTTTTAAATCTAGCCAATCCCGAATTTCTGAAATTAATTTTCCACCAATAATGTGTTTCTTCTTCATCTTGTGTAGGGGTTTCTCTTTATTCTCCAATAAAGTGATTGTGGGCGGGTGTTCTCATTCCCCTAACGCCTAGAACCTTCCGCGAGAGTATATAAACTGCTGATTTTAGGGTCTCTGCGCCACTTCTGTTCCATCTTTCAGTGTGTAAAGTACATAGCCGGGGGCGGAAAGCGCCTCTTTCTTCTCCAGCTGTTCAACACCAGGTAATGGCCTCTTAATAACTTCTTTTCTTGCTAGGTCGGCAGTTTAACTCTCGGGGCGGGTTCGAAGCGTTTCTACTATGTAACCTTTTCCTAAAATGTAACTACTCTTTTCATCTATTCTCTTTTAAAGCTGCATATTGGGATAGAGAGTGCTAACCCTCTCAAGCTCCCATTCATATGGTTTTGAGGTGAACTTATTTTCTCAACCTATTCTTCGTTAACGTAAAACAAATTGTTCTTTTCTAAAGTCACCTCTGTAGTATGGGATTAGCCCTTGCATTAGTGGCCTAGAGCCAGATTAGGTTTTAAAAAACAAGTGTATTAGGAGTGCAGATCGCCTCCTCTCTAATTGTTATTTTAGAGGTCATTTAATTACCCCTTTTCATTTAATAGACCTCAGTAGGTTGGGTATTTTACCCCTGTGTCTACGTCCAGTGAGGACAACTTGAAGGTGGAGTTTGGTGTGGTCTTTGAGAGGCTTAAAATTGAGAGCGAGTGGCTCGTTTTTGAAAATTGAGTGTTGTATGCCTCGTGGAGGCTTTTCTGTGTAATTTGGAGCAAGGGCTCCTAGGCATGAATGGGGTTTTCTGCCCCTCTGTTGAAACTTGTGTTTGGGGCTAAACTGAGCTGATTGCCTAAGCATTGTGAAGTCAGGGCGCGAAGCCCAAATCATGTAAATATTGTAACTACCCTTTTGACTTGCTACTTTGTACCTGCCGTGCTTGTTATTTCTTTCTTTTTGAAAAGAAAATATAACCTTGTTAAATTTTAAATTAATTTTACTTTCGTATCTTGAGACCCGTTCACACCCGCACCTTCTTTCACGCCTAACTACCACGGAAAGCTCCGTAACAATAATAATAATAATAATAATAATAATAATAATAATAATAATAATAATAATAATAATAATAATAATAATAATAATAATAATAATAATAATAATAACAATTGCTGGACTGAATGGCTCAGAAGGTCAAGGTGCTGGCCATCTGACCCCAACTTGGCAGGTTCGATCATGGTTCAGTCCGGTGTTAATTAAAGGTGCTCAAATACTTCAGCCTGGTGACGGTACATTTACCAGCACGTAAAGGAACTCCAACGGGACAATGTTCTGGCACCTTGGCATTTCCTAAAGCCGAAAGAGTAGTAGTTAGTGGGACGTAAACTTTTTTTTGCTATTGGCTTTACGTCGCACCGACACAGATATGTCTTATGACGACGATGGGACAGGAAAGGGTTAGGACTGGGAAGGAAGCGGCCGTGGTCTTAATTAAGGTACAGCCCCAGCATTTGCCTGGTGTGAAAATGGGAAACCACGGAAAGCAATTTTCAGGGCAGCCGACAGTGGGATTCGAACCTTCTATCTCCCGAATACTGGATACTGGCCGCACTTAAGCGACTGCAGCAATCGAGCTCGGTGGGACGTAAAGCCAATATACTACTACTACTACTACTACTACTACTAAAAGTAATAATAATAATAATAATAATAATAATAATAATAATAATAATAATAATAATAATAATAATGTATTCTCATTTACTGTGAGCAGGCATTTTTATCTGAGGACGTCTAACCTTCCAATATGTCAGTTTTGAAGTTCTGCTTCTAGTCTACCAGATGGTATAGTAAACCGGATATTTCTTCGCCAAGTCCATGCTGGAGGGAAACAACTATTTATAACAATCTCACTCGGAGGGACAGGATGCCTTCTAGTAAATGACCATAACACTACGTGAATCTCCTCTACAGACATCATATTACCTACTCGACAAGCTCGTAGTTACACAACAGCGTGACTTAGGTGTAATATTTGATACAAAATTTAAGAGCCAGATAGGAACACATAACATCCCGGCTATGAAGTTACTAGGCATTCCCTACCGTTTCACAAAAATTTCTGAACCCACTGGTACTCGTCACTTCATTCTCACGATCATTCAACCTCTCTTTAACTACTGTTCTCCGATTTGGAAAACAGCTTCTCCCTCCAATATTAACCATTTAGACAGAGCAGTGTCCTTCTTTTTCTGCAAGCCGCAAGCTCAGAAATCTGTCTACGCAGCAGATATTAATCTTTTGCAATCCTATATCGAGTGGGGCTCGACATTAACATATTAGACTTGCGCTCCGATTTCGAGTCCCAGTCGACATGACAATAGCTCGTACTTGCAGGGCAGCTGTGCTGTGTTCCATTATTGTAAAGCTTTCTAGCGTTTTCCGAGTGAACACCTTTCCCTATTTGCTATGGTGTAGTTTGCGGGAGACAAGAGCTCGATATAGTACTAAATAAAAACACATTCGAGAGGGGTGTATATAGTGTCTTAAGGATAAGTTGATGTGAAGGGGTTATACAGCAATCTTGACCAACGACGACTTCGCTTAGAACATAGACATTCTCATGGTTTTCGATTTGGATAGTTGTTATTAGTTGGCTGTGTACCTGATCTTGTTAGCTTTTGTTATGTTTGTTATATTTTATCACGAAAGTTTACATTTGTTAATTGGTCTGTTGATAGTACAAGTGAAATTTGCTCAATGTAGCTGTATCTTGTGCTTCGTGAATAAATAATAAAAAAAAAAATATGTCCGGACTGTTTTCCACCCTTCAACATTTTGCTGACTTCTGCCCTTCCGAATCCGTATTCTTGGGACCCGGAAACTGTCATTTTACCACTGGACCTCAGGCTCAGAGTTGTAAAGTAAAAGAAGAAGAATAACTTCAAGAACGTTGGCGACATATTATATCATTTTTTTGCTAGTGGTTTTACGTAGCACCGACACAGATAAGAGATAAGTCTTAAGGCGACGATGGGATAAGAAAGGCCTAGGAGTTGGAAGGAGGCGGCCGTGGCCTTAATTAAAGTACAGCCCCAGCATTTGCCTGGGGTGAAAATGGGAAACCACGGAAAACCATCTTCAGGCTGCCGATAGTGGGATTTGAACCCAGTATCTCCCGGATGCCAGCTCACAGCCGCGCACCCCTAACCGCACGGCTATATATAATATCTTGCGAATTTGCCAGCCATAGGTGGGAATGGAGCAAGTGAGTCCGTTTCATGAAATGTAATAGAGTACATAGTAGACTGACAGCCGTCGTTGATGTTACCTGTATTAAGCGGGCGGTTACTTTTATTTTTTTGCTAGTTGCTTTACGTCGCACCGACACAGGTAGATCTTATGGCGACGATGGGACAGGAAAGGCCTAGGAATGGGAAGGAAGCGGCCGTTGCCTTAGTTAATGTACAGCCCCAGAATTTGCCTGGTATGACAATGGGAAATCACGGAAAACCATTTTTGAGTCTGCCGACAGTGGGGTTCGAATCCACTCTCTCCCGGATGCGAGCTCACAGTTGCGCGTTCCTAACAGCACGGCCAACTCACCCGGTCGGTTACCTTGAGAGAATGAAGATAAGTTCATGAGTGTTCAGACATGGCATGGTTCAGTACAGAAATAGAATGCTCAAACGACTGATCTTAAGATCACCTTTGCTAACATAGATAGATAAGTACCTTGTATGGCAGCATACATTTCAGATGATAATACGGTATGTTGACATTTCGCTGTTATTAACTATATCATGAATCCTTACGGATGGTCCGACTCGTTGGCTGAATGGTCAGCGTACTGACCTTCGGTTCAGAGGGTCCCGGGTTCGATTCCCGGCCAGGTCGGGGATTTTAATGGCTTCTGATTAATTCTTCTGGCTCGGGGACTGGGTGTTTGTGTCCGTCCCAACACTCTCATCTTCATATTCACACAACACACTACACTACCAACCACCACAGAAACACGCAATAGTGCTTACATCCCTCCATATATGGTTGGCGTCAGGAAGGGCATCCGGTCGTAAAACATTGCCAAATCCACATGTGCGACACAGATCGCACCCGCGACCCCACAGGTGTGGAAAAAGCGGTAGGAAAAGAAGAAGATGAATCCTTACGGATGAATGAGGTATTTATAGATGGGAACAGTACTCATCTTTAATGTACAGGAAATGTTGATTTTATTGTGAAATATCGCAAGGAATTTCATCATCCGAGAATTTGTTTGCAGATACTATGATACGACCTAAACCAGCTGTCTTCCGAGTTCATGGACATTAGGTGCACCAAACATTTTCTTGAATAGAGTTATCTTAGTTTGATCCATGAACATTTTTGTACCAAAAAATCATAGCTTCGGACGGCTTAGTCATCACTTCTTAAGTGTATTCCTTTATCATTCTGCATACCTGTAAATGTGCAGAAAATGGCTGTCAACCTGTCTTGTTGCAGTGGTAATGTTTTCTAATATTTACCTTTCAGTGTTTCCCACCATCATTACCTGTAGGCATAAATCGAAATTAGTTGCCAAAACTTCAAATGAGGTATCATTCAAGCATGTCGTGAACGTTGCGGATAGCTATAAGAGGTCTCAAAAGACTGTATTTGAATGATTCGCATTTACTTATAGTTTTTAGCATGCTATATGAGTTACCATGTACGGCTGAAGATGTTGGTATTTGTTCCGGGGTATTTGTGGAATGCAGAGACGGGGAAAGAAGGTGCGGGCTTAAATGGGTCTAACTACAACATCAAGAATTGAATTAGAACTTTAACAAAGGTTATATTTCTTTAGAATTTAAAAATTAACAAATAACAACATAACGGGTACAATTAGCAATCTGGAAACAAGACTTGAAAAAATCCAAGATTCAAAACTTTAACAATTTTGGACTTCAAGCCCTTAGTTTTACAATTTCTGAGCTACGAGTTCAACTTGACAAAATTTCAATTCAAAATGAGGAACAATTTAGTCAAGGGCAGAAATCCCCTAATTCAAGAGCGCTTGCTCCCTAAATTAAATATTTAGCCTTCCAGAGGCACACTCTACTATTAAAAAACTTGAAAAGAGCTAACAGGCTCTCTGTTTCTTCCAGCCTACTCAAGGCCGCATTACATCAAACACTTATAATCTCCGGCCTCTAAAGGCACTATTTACAAACTGAAATTGTTTAACACAGGGGTATCTAGTACCCAACCTACGGGGCCTTTGCAAAGAAAGAAAAGGTTAAATAAACGGCCCGAACACAACTGAATGGAAGCTTACACTGCTCTCCCAGATAATGAAAATTTTAAAACCTACAGGGCTCTCGGCCGATGAAACAGGGACTATTCCTAAACTACTGAGGAGGCTTGCATGGAAATCACTTCAAAACATTACAGAGAAATAGGTTGCTAAATCGTAGTCACCTCAAACCAAGATGAAGGGGAGCCCGAGAGGGTAACTCACTCTCTATCCCCGATTTACAGTTAAAACTTTATGAAATGTTTACATTAGCCGAAAGAAGATTTACATTTTAGAAAAGTTTGTTACATTGTTAAAGATTCGGACCTTTCCCTCGGATAAAGCTGCGGAGGTAGCTACAGACAAGAGAATTTATGTGGCCATTACCTTGTAGGTGTTATGCCGGTCGAAGAAAGAGGCGCGCCGCCTCGTGCCTTAAAACACACACACACACACACACACACACACACACACACACACACACACACACACACACACACACACACACACACACACACACACACACACACACACACACACACACACACACACACAGAAAAACGATGACAATTGACAAGGAAACATGAAAAGCCGCAGTTTATATACCCTCAGGGAAGGTTCGAGAGTATTCTGGGCTAATCCGTACATACCCTCTCAATTTTATTGGTTAAACTCAAAAGTTACACTCGAAATCGAACAAGAAGCCTGTGATAGGTTGAAAATAAATTACAGAAATTTTTCATTGGCCAGATTCAAAACTGGCGGAATGAGACAGAAGTGTTGCAAACCTAGAGTTGCCAAAAAAAAAGAAATGAAAGTTGTGAAAACCTATAAACACAAAATTTCCTTCAATGACAACTTCCTTCACTTTGCACCAGAGTCCATGATCATAGTTTCTTGGTAGTGTCATCTGTGGAAAAATGTCCAAACGTCTTGATGTATAGCAAAACGAAACAAGGAGGAATTCAATCAGTTTAGGAAACTTCACAATAACGCAATTACTTAATATTTCAGTGGTGACATCTTCTGATTAAAGTTCCAACTTAATATACTATCAGTTTCACCCTTTGATCGATAGAGGAGTTTATTAAGGCGCTGATTTTGAATGAGCGGAGTAGGGATGTACCTACCGGTACAGTATTAATATGAGGTGTTGTAATCGTTCAGAGAAGATTATCTTACCTTTTATTTGTAACAGCACGGTAGAACGAATGTTGCCGACTTCTAAGATGAAAGATCATCATATTGACCGTCGATTCAGAGGGCACTGGGTTGAAATCCCGATCAGACTGAAGATTTTAACTGAGTATGGTTAAAAGGGTCGGAACCAGGGCGTTTCTGTTCGCCTGAATACACTTCTCTTCACCTACGAATGTTGCCCACTTCTTAGATGAATGATCGGTGTCCGTCTCTGGCTGCAGAGCCCGTAGAAAATAGTAATATTCTACGTCATTTGAAGCGTAAGCGGATTGATTTACATGTATATTCCTACAAACCCCCAGTCTGTTAAGTGCTTTAAAAATGATATGCATATTGAAATCTGATCCTGGATGAGTGGACTCTAAATATGAAGTTTGGCCCAGATATAGTCAACAATGTAATAGGTAATTGAAACAAATTCTTCTGGTCTTCCTATAAACCCCCAGTGTGTTCAGTGATTTTTTTAATATTATTCACATAGAAACATGCTCCAGAATAAGTAGACTCTAAATGTGAAGTTTGATCGACATATAATCAATAGTGTGAGAGAAAAGTGAAAAAACTCTTCTAGTTATACAGTACTGTAATCTATAAACCCCCAGTCCATGGGTGGTTGTATGTCTAGAAAACAGACCTCAGAGAATTAGACTAGGCGAACC
This sequence comes from Anabrus simplex, assembly GCF_040414725.1. Lineage (NCBI taxonomy): Eukaryota > Metazoa > Arthropoda > Insecta > Orthoptera > Tettigoniidae > Anabrus > Anabrus simplex. The sequence goes on along the minus strand of NC_090266.1, from coordinate 1,081,507,954 downwards.
TTTGTCTGACCCTGTAATAATTAAGAGGGTAATGCCTCAAGGCACTAATATTGGACCTTTGTCTTCTTATATATATATATATATATATATATATATATATATATATATATATATATATGATACGAGTAAAGAAATGGAATCAGAGATAAGGATTTTCGCGGTTGATGTTATTCTGTATAGAGTAATAAATAAGTAACAAGATTGTGAGAAACTGAAAAAATGACCTCGATAATGTTGAGACATGGACAGTACGCAAGGGTATGATGAGAAACGGGATTAAAAGTAAGATTGTGAGTTTCACAAATAGGGAATGTCCTCTCAGTTTCAATTACTGCGTTGATGGGGTGAATGTTCCCTTTGGGAATCATTGTAAGTACCTAGTTGTTAATATAAGGTATGATCTCTGTTGGGGTAATCACATAAATGGGATTGTAAAAAAAGGGTACAGATCTCTGCACTTGATTATGAGGGTGTTTAGGGGTTGTAGTAAGTATCTAAAGGAGAGGGCGTATAAGTCTCTGGTAAGACCCCAAGTAGAGCATGGTTCCAGTGTATGGGACCCTCACCAGGATTACTTGATTCGAGAACTGGAAAAATCCAAACAATGAGAGCTCGGTTTGTTGTGGGTGATTTCCGACAAAAGAGTAGCGTTACGAATATGTTGCAGAGGTTGGGCTGGGAAGACTTGGGAGGGAGGAGACGAGCTGCTCGACTAAGCAGTATGTTCCGAGATGTCAGTGGAGAGATGGCGTGGAATGACATTATTAAATGAATAAGTTTGTGTGGTGTCTTTAAAAGTAGAAAAGATAAGAATGTGAAGATAAAGTTGGAATTCAAGTGGACAAATTGGGGAAAATATTCGTTTATAGAAAGGGGTGTTAGGGATTAGCATAACTTACCAAGGAAGATGTTCAATAAATTTCTAATTTCTTTTAAATCATTTAAGAAAAGTCTAGGAAAACAACAGATAGGGAAAATTCCACTTGGGCAACTGCCCTAAATGCAGATCAGTAGTTTATCATTGATTGAAAATGTCTCTGTGATTTTTAAATGACATACATATTGAAACCTGCACCTGGTTGAGTAGACTCTAAATGTGAAGGATGGTCGAGATCTATTCTGCCATTTAACCGTGATGGTGGAACAAACAATCAAACAGATAAACAGACACGAAGACTGAAAACTACTGATATGACCTCGATTTGACCTAAAACGGATAAATATATCAAAATATGACGAAACAAATAGCATTACAGACAGCGGGCCCCCAACAATTTTATTTATAAGATGTGTTGGTGCTATGTCTCCTTCTGAAAGATTACGCATAACCTGGACGATGAAGGCATGCTTGTCTGACGCGGAAGAAAGGTCTAACGCCTTGTCAGGAAGTCACGAAGCTCAGGAATATAACGTTTCACTCTGACAAATGTTAGGTTAATATTTGAAGGCAGAAGAAGTCTGTTGTGGGGCAAACTACGCTCTCCCGGTTAGTGCTGTGGTTAGGTTTAGTGGTAACCATTAATGTCCACTCCTCCAGACGCCTTCGATTTCTTTACGGATGTAATTGTCTCAGAATATAATTGTCGAAACTTAGGACTCGTTTACCAGTCGTAAAATGCAGATAGTTTTCACACTCAACAATGCACACTGCCATTACACTCATTGTGACAAAGTATTATCCACGTAGGTTCTGGAGCTCGATTCCTATTGACATTATTCTATAAACCACATTAAAAGTGAATGGCAAAACATCAAAATATTCACATTTCAAAACCTAATAAATTGGAAATTGATATATTTTCCTTTTTATGCAGAGATATTTGGTTCTTTTCGAACTTTATAATGAACGGTAGGTAAAGACTTCTGGCCCACTTACAAAAGCTACTCGCAGTAGTTTCTCTGAGGGAGAGATGTGTGTTCTGCACCACCATTCAAGAATGCTGTCTCCCGGAATGAAGTGCCTAGGATAGTCCCGAGAAGTTTCCATGACATTCATCACGTGACAAAGCTGTCTTAACTCTCGCCTCGTTAACACAAACGTCGCGCGCTGCTAATGTGGTACATCTCACACATTAAGGGAGGCAACGTTGCTCACGGGTGCTTATTAGAAGGTATAGCTTTGTAGGTAGATTACTCCCTGTACCTCACCCTTTCATTACGATGTACATTTCCAGAAGAAATCTTCTTTCAGCGTTGAGTCTGCAAGTCACTGTGATTAAAATGAGCAGAGCTTTGTTCTGCTATTTACAACTGCCACTACAGCACCATTGGTCTTCAGACTCCTAGCAAATTTGTGGCCGAATCTGCCAAATTGGAATGCGCGAATGTCGATTCTTACGGGATGCCAGATGTAAATGCCCATTCTCTTGATTAACTTCTAAACAAGTCTTCCTGAGTCACTGTATACCTTAAAACCACATGAATAAGTTAATAACTTTGTTAACCCATCTGGTAGGTAAAAGTGTGCAAGGCATAAAATTCCAGTTGCTGCAATGGTTGTAATATCCGGATTTTACATCGAACTATTATTTATAGATATAAGGTATTTGGAATATTTTGGAAAATATAATAATCACGAATTTATCCATTATTATTTCTCGCAAGGTAAACGCGCATGAAAGATAAAAGAAATAAATTATATGTGGCAAAGCTAATTTTATGCAGAGATTTTCAATACAGCTAATAGGCTTATTAAGTGAGAAAATTTTCATTTGAAGACATACTCCGAAAAACCGGCCAATCACCAAATTTAAATTTTCGAGAAATATACTGCCTTGTCTTGTCTGTAAGGAGAACAACATGGTTTTCTACACTAGGCTAATTCCAAACCATCATACTATGTTATATACAGTACGTAAGAGTTCTTACATTTTTCGAAATGCTTTTCCTGTAATGTCAAGAATGGGCTAACAAGCCGCTGCATCATACATGCTCTCTAGTGGAAAGCATGACAACTACTGGATATGCAAGATATCGAAACTAGTGTCAAATACTCCAAGTGAAATATCCCCTCCGCTGCATTGCACTACAGCCCTTGAAGGGTCTTGGCCTACCACGCGACTGCTGCTCGGCCCGAAGGCCAGCAGATTACGAGGTATAGTGTAGTCAACACGACGAATCCTCTCGGCCGTTTTTCTTGGCTTTCTCACCGTCAGATAGCTCCTCAATTCTAAAAGTGAAGTATAACCTACATTAATAAATAGTTGTTACAAAGGTTGAGAATTGTAGTAGGCTACTCATAGCTTTTGCAGAATAAAAATAATTAGTAGTGGAGTGTGGCTTTCGGAGACATCTGGTGCAGGTCGTTCGATTAGACGCCGTATAGGCGACCTGCGTGTTGGTGAAGATGGGGCCCTACCTAAGATGAAATATAATGCTTAAAACGTCACAAACACTAAGTCCCCAAGCAATAGGAGTCAACTATTTAAAGTTACAATCAACTACCTGACCGGGAATCGAATCCGGGACCCCTTGAACTATATTCCAGCATGCTAACCATTTAGTCATGAAGCCGGACAGAATATAAATGTAAACATGGTATTTCTCGTATGAGCTACTAAACAAATAAATCCAGTGTTATAACAGCCACGAAGGGCCATGGCTAACCAAGCGACCGTTGTTCAGCCCAAAAGCATGCAGATTACGTGGTGTTATGTGGTCATCATGACGAATCCTCTCGGCCATTGTTCTCGGTTTTCTTGACAGTGGTCGCTATCTCACCGTCAAATAGCTACTCAATTGTAATCACGAAGGCAAGAGGGGACCTCGAACCAGCCCTTAGTTCGAGGTAAAAATCCCTCACCTGACCGGGAATCAAGCCCCGTGTCACCGTGCAAGAAGCAAGCACGTTACCCGCACACCACGGGGCTGGCATAATCTACTAACGTTACAAATCTAATAAGTTATGACCACGTCAACTGTTGAGTTTTAACTGTATTAATGTTGATGCGGGCAACTTAGGATGTACACACAAACAATGGTGGAAATACAAGAGGAAAACGTAGAAAATGCTATGAAAGTGCTAGAAGTGAGAGTTAATATAACTATATTTTACAGTTAGTTATAAATAGCATTTTTTGCACAGGAGGTATATGAATATTAAACAAGGTCTCAAATCGTTTTTCTTTTTTATTATTAATGTATTCATATTTATGTCCATAGATTCCATAATTAAGGAAATATTAAGTAACAAACTGGCCCATATATTTATACGGTCTACTTGAATCTCATGTTCACAAATATGAATGAAAATTATATTTTTCCAGCCTAATTCCAAACTGTTGTTTTTCTCTCTTTTAAGAAAGTGTTGGTTAGCCACTTTTTCTGGACATGTCTTCAACTCTTTTGTCCTCCTTATTAATACTGCTAACCAGAGATAAAGATGAGGAATGGGACAGTAACTGAATTATCTATATACTTTGGATTGTAAAAAAAAAGGTGGTAATTGATCTACGTTCTTTCTACCATCACCACTTGGTTATTGCAACGCAAGCTATGGGACTCTTGCTGCTGCATGAATGTAGAGAGATGTTCCAGCTAACAACTAGGAAAATGTAGGGGTAAAATGAGGCTGCATGAATTTAGTAAACCCTGTCCAACATCTCTTGTAATCGAAGTCAAGGCTCAGAGATGAAGGTCGACTAGCCGCTAAGCCTGGCTAACGCTCGCCTCCCTCTTCTGTTTGTAATTTGCATGAAATCGATTGTGGGGAACATACGAGTTTTAAACAGCACCTCCACTAACTGTTTTATTATTTATCTGCCTTCCCTTTCGCTGCTCGGCCTAGCTTACAATGCTTGATACTCAACATAGAGCGTACAGTAAATGATGGCGGGGTGCAACAGTCTACAGGGAACGACGTAATGCGTATATTTTAAACTTAAGTGTATGCGTTACCTGTTGTTTTACAGACATGAATATATTAGACTATCTATAAATCTACTTTCCTGAATGTCATGTTTTCTGTATAATTCTAGCGAGCATGCGGGAAAGCCTAGAAATTCATGCGTCGAGGAGAGATCCTTTAAATTATCTGAACCGCACTAGGTGAAACATTATATTCTATTAATGTTCTACATAGAATCAGGGGAAACGTTATCATGGTCAGGATGTGTTATAAAGGAATGGACTTCAAGTAAAGAAATGAAACAGGATATCTACATCGCAATTTCTACATGTGGGAACAGAGTTGTGAAGGACTACGAATTATAAATGAAAAAGTGACGACAAAAAGTACCACACCTTCAGTTAGACTATCTTGAATTAGTGATTCCAGAGAATGCAGTTATTGATAAAGAAGTCATCATAAGGATAATTGACGGATGATGTAATTGGCTGGCAGAATACTCTGAGATACAAGGATGCCACTCCATCGTAAATATAAAATATACAAAATGTTGGTCCGTCCAGCCATGTATGTGGCACCATTATTATCTGCTCTACGCACATGTCTTTATGAATTTTGCCTATTGAACTTTATAACTGCGATATCTCATGGGTTACGTATAGTAATACAAATTTTGAGGAAGGATTAACATGATCGAGTGAGTTGATTCGGCAGGAATAATAAAAACTTCGTGTGGCTATTTCTAGCCGAGTGCAGCCCTTGTAAGTCAGATCCTACGATGTGGGTGGGCAGCATCTCTCATGTGTAGGTAACTGCGTGTTATTTTGATGGAGGATAGTGTTATGTGTGGTGTGTGATTTGCAGGGATGTTGGGGACAGCAAAAATCTCCAGTTCCCTAGCCAAGGGAATGAACCATTTAAGGTTAAAATCTCCGACCTGGCCAGGAATCGAACTCGGGGCCCTCTGAACCGACGAGCACTGCGGAGCCGGATTATTTCGCGTTTTAGCTCAGGCAGGTGACACCTTGCATTCGGGAGATAGTGTATTCGAACCTCACAGTCGGCAGCCCTGAAGTTGGCTCTGTGTAGTTTTCTATTTTCACATCACAGACTACGGCACCTTAATTACGGCAACGGCCGCTTCTTCCTGATTGCTAGCCTGTCGTATCCCATCGTCGCCATAAACTCTGTTTGTGTCGGTGCGTCGTAAGACAAATTGTAAAAGGATAAATAATTCAAAGACTTATTCAATGTTCGCTGGCATAGTAGCACAATGCCATTGTCACTAGTGTCACTATGAGAACGTGACTGATCATTTGTAAAGTCTCGTATGCATTGTCCGGGACGTGAACAGGAGCAGCGTCAATACAGCTGTCCTGCAGCGTGTAAAAACATAATTGAAAGTAAAAATACATATTTGCTTTCACTTCCACTTTCCGGTGTTCTTCAATGAAATTTATTAGACGATATACCCGCTTGCGAAAACTCAAGACAGCCATTATGATGGCACTAGGACATTTCTCACTGTAATGTAACTACGGAATCTTTGGTTTAGAGTAAATTAAACATTAATTTCTTTAAGAGGCATATTAAAACAATATTGATAGTACTCGTATAATAATAATCATAATAATAATAATAATAATAATAAGTGTGGTACGTTTATGTAATTAACAATTATTGATAACATACTAGCATTCTCGTAATAATAAAATATAAATTACTTCAGTAATTAATTTGTATTTTACAGCAGTAGAACCTTAGCTAGTTTTCATTTTAAAATTTCGTTCATTTTACTTTCGTATTTCTTTCGTTGCATTGAAATGAGCATTTTTTCAAGTCTGTATTATGTAGGCAGTTTCTTTTGCCTTTCTTCCTTTCTTGTGTGTATCTATTCATATTTTTGTCTTAAACATTAGTGTTATTTGTATTTCTTAGTATTTTAAGTTTATCAGTGTCATTGTATTAATAAGTAATACTATGTGTGTGGTTAAGTGTAAGGAAGTGCCAGGAGCCCTAACTTCGCCACAGAAAATATCTCTCTATTTCCTCTAATCTTAACTGACTGCAACTGGCACTTTTATCGTATAGGTACAGATATATTCAATTTAAGTATGCAGTCAATGATAGTGTCATAAGACATGAAGTATCGTAGAAACGGAATAAGTAAAATTCTTGAGTAAATCACTGTGATCTAGAGCATTATTATTTCTTAGAGCGCAAGTACACGTATTGGACATTCTGTTGAGTGGTCAGTAGTAATGCAAATTGATCCGTGTATTTTGTTTTCAAATATGGTAGAATATCATAAATTGATGTGAGAGACACATATGGTAATATCTAATTAAAAGTTATCAATAACTTGATGCAACATTTCTGGACTTTACCAGAGGTTTATAACTGAACATGATATAGTGTAAGAGACGGTTAGCCGCCGTACATTTTATAGAAAATTTCAGTGTTGAACTCGTTCAGTATTAGACTTTTTCGTGTACGATGTAATTAAAATGTAACAGAGTGATTATTGAGAAGGTTTTACTGAAGGGTTGCTTGCTTCATACTACAAAACTTTTAATTTTTCAGACTCGGCTATTATTCTTAGTAGTGGAACCTACGTCGATCAGATGGCACACCGTGGAATTTTGCTTGTACATCTGAAAATCTTGGCATGCAATAAAATTGTAAGAAATGGTACCTCTATTTCAAACCAAGGACAGCGGAGACATTATGGACGTCTTATAGCAACGTGCAGGAAAATATGAGCTGAATGAGATCTTTGAACATGTTCAGCGTGTTCCCAACACATGTCGCTGATATGTGGTAGTTTACTGGAAGTAGTTTCCATACGTGTACAGCGCCTCTTAATGTTTATAAACTCATAAGAAATATGAAGCAAGGTTCTCAAGAAATTCCTTTCAAAGCAAACAACCAAATTTCCTTTGAGTGTCTTCTGCTGTACAATGGAATTTCAATTTTTTAAAAGTCACTTTGCTCTTAATTCCACGTGTGTTACCTTTATTGAACCGTATGCGAAACTTATACAGTACAGGTCAAAAGTTTAGGACCACATTAAAAAAATCATGAAGTTCAATCTACAACCTAAAATTGTGCTACTAGACCTCTGTATTTTTATCCTGAGCTCTCGCATCTAATATGATATACGTCGCCTGATTTCAGTGATTTACGCCAAGTAGTGTATACGTTATACATTTTTAACTGTTGGGAGGTCACATCAGAAAATCAACATTTTTGGAAATAGTATATACTATCTACTCTAATTGGCTTCAAGTATCACCACCAAGATTCTTTTATAGACTTAGCAATAGTTGGGGGTCATTTTGGTATAAGTAGAAAAATTCCGAAAAAATGCAGCACCGACTTTTGTGCGTTTATTTTTTGTTTCAAATCAGCTCTGAAATGGTCAGTTTTCCCTTGTTCTTGTCATAGGTCTCAGTGTGAGCTATCGGCATCAGAAACGTGTTCTTGGATACCATCCTCAGAGTGAAAATGAAACTATCAGGGCAGATAAGTTTGACGCCGGTAGCTCGTCCTGACACCTTGGCCCATACGTGGCAAAGGCAAAGAAAAATCAACCATTTTAGCCCTGGTTCGAAAAAAATAAAACACGCAAAAAAAGGTGCTGCATATTTTCGGAAGTTTTATATTTATACTAAAATGGCCCTCACCTATCGCTAAGTCTACAAAAAAAACTTGGTGGTGATACTTGCAACCAATTAGAGTGTACAGTACATTATATAACCAAAATTTTTGATCTTTTGTTGTGACCTTCCAAGAGTTAAAAAGTCATAACTTCCACAGTATTTGGACTAACTCAATGAAATCAGGCGACATATATCCTATTCGATGTGAGAGCTCAGAAAGAAAATTACAGATGTCTCGTGGCACAAATGTAGGTTCTAGATGACATTTCGTGATTTCTTTACGTGGTCCTAACTCCTGACCGGTACTGTAGTTACTAGAATGGGAACCCGATAGCCTGCTTATTACTGATATTTGCCTATATCATACACTTATTTGCAAAGAAAAATGCACACCATGAACGAATTGAGCAAGCGCAACGAAGGTTGCGAAACACTATCATTATATGCTGTCATGAGTTCCATTTGCGTTTTTATGTTGATTGCTTGCGCGGACTTGCCACGAAGGGGCGTGCATGTCACTTCCTCAATCCATGAATTAAGGCACCGAATAACGCCGTATAACAGTGTGAGCCACAGAGCTAAGTTGAGTGAACACGCAGCTTGCGTCGACAACTTACACGACAGGACTAGATGAGACTGAGAGTGGTGGGTTAGATGTTTCGGCGCATTGCTCACCGCTTGAGTCCTACCTGCACTGTGTGTTGATATTGGACGTAGTGGGAACGAGAAGATTCACACAGGCGTCGAAAAGGCTCGAGTCGACCCCGGAAGACCATATATATATAGGATCGTTTCATCGTGCGACAGGAATGTAAGGACTCCACGGGCGTTGCTGCGCTGCATCCAGAGACATGTCACGTTAGCTAGGGATACACCTGTGTCCATAAGTATCATATCCAGGTGGCTAGCAGAGTTGTCACGGCGTCCCTCACGCTGTCTACCATTATGAACTAATTATAGCCGAGCACGTTTCAACCTCTGTCAGGAACGGGCAGCATGGCAGCTTGCGAAATGGTGACGAGTCGTGTTCAGCGACAACCCAGTTTTCTGTCTGGACACAGACGACCTCTGAATTCGAGTGTGGAGACAACCTTTCCACCACAGTAATCCACAGTTCACTGTAGAGTGGCATGCCACCCGAACGAGAGGTACCATAGTGTGGGGTGCCAATTCCTGCGAATCTAATCCCCACTGGTGGTGATTGATTGAAACCCTGACAGTGTGGGTGCGGCGGTAGATCCAGGAAATTCTTGCAGCTCTGTGTGCTTTCATTCCTCGTGCGGCTGCACAACCCCATTTTATAGCAAGATAAAGCCCAGTCTCAAACAGCACGAGTATCTCTGGCCTGTTTTCATGATGTCAACATGTTTCCTTCGCCAGCAAGGTCTCCATACCTCTCACCCGGAAGTAGACTGGACGTTAGCTACAACCAGCAGCAGCTATGGCAGATTTGGAGGGTCATTATTGCCAGCTGTGGTAGTCCCTTGCTCATGAGAACATTCACCGTTTGTATACCTCCATGCTCGACTATGTCGCCGCTTGACTCCGTCCTACGTGAGGTCCAACACCGTACAAGTGCATTCTGCAACTGTTTGATACCTTGCAGTAAATTATTGGTGTGGTGCAATATTTTGTTGTTTTCTCTAAAGCAACATGTCTTGGGCTTGTATCCACTTACGTTCCCATGCGATAGCTCTTTTAAGGGATGTATTATTATTTACAAATCTGCATAGGGTACGTTCATAAAGACATTTACGATCACATAAACGTGTAGCAAATTTGCCACAGATACTCGCACCCTAAAAAAAATGATCTTTCTTGAAAAGTCAATCAAGAGTCTATCGCAGAGGTGATCATGCTGGAAATATCGTCCCATGGACTCCTAGCATTGGAAGTGGGCGGGAAGGCAACCGATGAGCGTATACTATTCAGCCGCAGTGACTTTGTGGTTACGTCACAGGCCGTGAAGGTTGGGCGAAATTATCTCAGTCATTCTTGGTCATTGCGACGATACCCGAGTTGGAAATGGAAGCAAAAAGTAATTAAAGAAATAGGGCAGGAATCCGTGTCATTTTCACTTTAAGTTGTAAGGAAAATTTAGGTTCATTGCAGTTTGCATATTTTGACGGGATACAATAGAGAGTTAGGACTACAACCTCAAATATTTTTATACTGTACGAAATTAATTATTATTTTCACTATTATATCTTAAGAGGTGCTTTCAGAAACATATCTAACAAAATAAGGAATTAAGGTGGATAAGCTGCGGCTTGTGGTTGCTTGGATTTAAATTATCTCATAAACTCACCAAAAATCCAATCATTTGTACTGGGAATATGATCACTTATCATTTAGATTATTTAGCCTATATGAAGGCATACCGTGCATTTATTTGGTAGATCAATTTATTTACGTTATTGTAGTACTTTAGAAGTGGATAGGAAATATCTAATGTTCTCAGTCGTGATTAAACACCCTCGCCATTTAGATGTCAGCCATTATTGTCGGACGCTTGATATGATTTAAATACTATTTTCAGAATTCAGTGAAGAAGCGAAAGACACACAGCACTGTGTAAAATCAAGCAGTAAACTTGTTGAATTATGTAAATATATTACGGTTTGCTGAATGAATAACGGTAAATATACTTGTATTAAAAGGTAGTACTGTCATTTTCATCCAAGGGATTGTAAATCGTAGCTTGTACGCTTAAAACCTGTGCCTTTGTAAATTGTAACACACAAATTATAACGTGTCAGTTTTCTTTGAATGTATAAGTATAAGAAAAGAAAACTGATTGTTTATATCGAACGCAGTATAAATCAAAGCGGAATATCTTGAAGGGGTCAGTTTTCTGGCTATTAAATGTTTTGCTTTATTATATAATGTACGGTACCACAATCAGCATTTCGCTGAGTTGTGGAGGAGAACTTCGTAGTCACAATCGAACGTCACCGCTCCACATCCATCTCACTTGTGTTCGTTCCCTCGCTTCGCTGTGACGTATGCTTGGCTACATAATCTGCCTGCATTTACGTCACGCCAGCCCGGCTGCACTGGGCTAGACTCAACGGGCGCCCAGCTGAGCACCTTTGGCCTATCCATTAAATTTAAACGTTATTTATAACTGTTATTTTGTCCGGCTCCATGGCTAAATGGTTAGCGTGCTGGCCTTTGGTCACGTGGGTCCCGGGTTCGATTCCCGGCAGAGTCGGGAATTTTAACCATAATTGGTTAATTTCGCTGACACGGGAGCTGATCGTCTTCATCATCATGTCATCCTCATCACGACGCGCAGGTCGCCTACGGGCACAAGTCAAAAGACTTGCACCTTGCGCGCCGAGCTTGTCCTCGGATACTTTCGACACTAAAAGCCACACGCCATTTCATTTTGTTTTCAACTGTTATTTTAGGTAAAAGGTGTATCGTTGCTAAATATTGAGTGTGCTAACTATTCTTTACTCTTGGTAGTAGTAGGGTTAGGATGCCTTCGACTAGACTAACATTTACGGAAAAAAGGTGTACGTAAACTTTAAATGGAACTATTTTCAGTTAAGGTTTTAAGATTTACAAGTATATGTCTTAGTACTTTTCCCGTAGAACGTTACTGAAGGCACAGCTATGAATGTGGTTTATTTATAGTCATTCAAAAAGGAATAAGCATATGGTATTTGGTATGGTATATGGACCATGCAGGTGCACTTTTCACAGACTTAATTGAACCTGTAGTTATCCACAGAGTTTGTCGGTACATGGGATGTGAAGTACTTTTTTATAATAATTAATCCTTAAATAAAGAGCGTTGCATAAATGTGAAGTAGAATTTACTTCCTTGTTATTATCTTCTCTACGATTTTGCAAGTGTGCATTTACTTTTACCTTACATACGAACTCGGCAGAGGTCGCTAGTGTAGCAAAAAATTAACAATATTTTCTTTTAGGATTCTTCCTTTGAAGTAGCTGGTGTGAAGTGTTAAGTCTCAACAGTTATGATAAAACAAATAAAATATTATTTGTCTCAGAGGATTCGTGAGCATGGATTACCCTCGTTTTGAATTGTGACAGTAGCTACAGTAAACGTACAGTTTTACATATACCGTTACGTAAAACATTCAAAACGTATAACATATTGACTGATCGAAATAAATAAAAATTATTTTTTGACAATTTAAAAAAGGACTTTCTAATAATATTACATAACTTTAGAAATGAAAAACCATCATATTTAAAAGAAATAATAAATGACGCATTTAAGGGTTAAGTTTCTGATAAAATATTAAGTAGAACGAAAATTTCTCTACGCTCACACTTTTTCTGAGCGACTATACGTAAGTGAAACATTCTAATCTAATTATAATAGTCCTGGCGTACAAATTCTCTCCCCAATGAGGACAACAGCATCGCGGAATAGATTGTCTGGGGAGTTTGAAACATCTGGTCTCTTGATTAAACCTACAGTGACCTGGTATTACTCTCCAGCACTAATGATTGTTAAATAGCTTTCGGAGTGACTAATCTACTAACTGATCATTTAACAGTTGCATGAACTCGGTCTATCAATCCACAATCAGCCATGTTATACTCACCAATCAGTCAGATGCCGTAATATTATGAATCATATTATCTTCAAGGCAGGCTTCAGTAAGCATTACCTCAATCACTACTGATCTGCATTTAGGGCAGCCACCCAGGTGGCAGATTCCCTGTGTGTTGTTTTCCTAGCCTTTTCTTAAATGATTTCAAAGAAATTGAAAATTTATTGAACATCTTCCTTGGTAATTTATTCCAATCACTAATTCCCCTTCCTGTAAACGAATATTTGCCCCAGTTTGTCCCCTTGAATTCCAACTTTATCTTCACATTTTGATATTTCCTACTTTTACTTACACCACTCAAACTTGTTCGTCTACTAATGTCATTCCACACCATCTCTCCACTGACAACTCGGAACATACCACTTTGTCAAGCTGCTCGTCTCCTTTCTCCCAAGTCTTCCCAACCCAAACTTTCCAATATTTTTGTAACGCTACTCTTTTGTCGGAAATCACCCAGAACAAATCGAGCTGCTTCTCATTGGAATTTTTCCAGTTCTTGAATCAAATAATCCTGATGAGGGTATCATACACTGGAACCGTACACTATCTGGGGTCTTACCACACACTTATATGCCCTCTCATTTTCATCCTTATTACAACCTCTAAACACCCTCATAGCCACGTGCAGTAATATGCACCCTTTATTTACAATCCCATTTATGTGTTTACCCCAATGCGGATCTATCCTTATATTAACACCAGGGTACTTACAGTGATCCCTATAAGGAGAGTTCACACCATCAACGTAGTAAATAAATCTGAGAGGACTTTTCCTATTTTCTGAAACTCGCAACTTGACTTTTAACCCCGTTTATCATCATATCATTGCCTCACAACATTATCGAGGTCATTTTACAGTTGGTCACAATCTTCTAATTTATTTCTTCTTCTTCTCCTTAATCTGTTTTCCCTCTAGGGTCGGTTTTCCCTCGGACTCAGCGAGGGATCTGACCTCTACCGCCTCAAGGGCAGTGTCCTGGAGCTTCAGACTCTGGGTCTGGGGATACAACTGGGGAGGACGACCAGTACCTCGTCCAGGCGGCCTCACCTACTATGCTGAACGGGGGCATTGTGGAGGGATGGGAAGATTGGATAGGACAGGCAAGGAAGAGGTAAGGAAGCGGCCGTGGCCTTAAGTTAGGTACCATCCCGGCATTTGCCTGGAGGAGAAGTGGGAAACCACGGAAAACTACTTCCAGGATGGCTGAGGTGGGAATCTAACCCACCTGTACTCAGTTGACCTCCCGAGGCTGAGTGAACCCCGTTCCAGCCCACCTACCACTTTTCAAATTTCGTGTCAGAGCCGCGAATCGAACCCGGACCTCCGGGGGTGGCAGCTAATCACGCTAACCACTACACCACAGAGGCGGACTAATTTATTTATTACTACAATATACAGAAGAATGTCATCCGCAAAAGGCCTTGTCTCTGATTCCACTTCCTTATTCATATCATTTATATAAATAAGAAAACATAAAGGACATGTATAAAAGATGAACCTCCTTACAAGCAATATTAATAAAAATGTTGTGCGTGAATGATTCTTTAACACTGTTAATGGTTTTAAGGGACAAAGGCATAATGGATCATCTTCTTCTTCTACTCCAGCTTTTCCTATAACATAGATTTGGGAAATGCAAAACTGAGTCGCACATGTCGACATGGCACTGTTTTACTGCCGAATGCCGTTCCTGATGCATACAGTGCATTTCTGTGGTGGTTGGCAGTGTGAGATGTAGTGTGTATATGAGGAGGATTGTTCGGACACACAAACACCCAGCCTCTTCTCAGGGGAATTAACCCGACGTGAATAAAATCCCTGGACCGGACGGGAATCGAATTCGCGACCGTCTGAACCGAGTGCCTTTACGCTGATTATTCAGCGTAGGTGTCGGACGACCAAGCCACAGTGGATCAAGTTCTGAAATCTCGGGACCAAAAAAATTTCTTCATATTGCACCCGTCCACCTCCCGAGTCCCAGACTAGCATTTATCTCAGGGGTGTCGGTTCATTATTTTAAGTCCACGAATATATAAATATAGAGGCATAATAGAACACGGGAATGAACGGAGCAATTAAAATTAAAATGGGGAAAGCTCGATTGTAAACTTGAATTTAAGGACTCCATGATAGGACTAGGAAGTTGCAGTTAACTTTAAAAAGGGTATCATCTAACTACAATAAAAAGATTATGAGAATGGTTTCCTTTGAAATAATTGCCAGAAGGAGCAGTTTATTACGCCATCCGACGTACGAAACTTTGATACATTTGGCAATGATATTTAAATTTCCACACATGTTACATAAACAAATCACTTGCTATACCGCAAGTGGTATCAATATGTTGCTGGGTTGCTTCTAGAAGAAATTACAATTGGAGTATAACTTATGGGTCGATTCCATTTGAATCGAACCGTTGTTCAAGGATATAGCTTCCTTCTATCGGGAGCCCGAGCATAACCCATGTTACGGTCGGCTTCTCGATTTAACTAAGATGACGTACCCCGGCTATATACATTTTTCCGAGACCGGTACTCGGACTGGGTAATGTTTATCTTGAATTACGAAAAATGGATTACACGGACAGTTCCTATCTTACGATGTCCAGCTGATGCCATACCACTGAATTAGCATTTATATTTTATTTACACATGATCTGAAATGTTACAAAGTAGCATCAGTAGGCTACTGCCATACATGAGATAACGAGAAGCGGTGGGAAATACCGTGCCAAAGACCTCCCCTCGTATCGCAAGCGAAGTAAACAAACACATTAAGTATTACTGTAACTCGTCCCGTGCGGAAACCGTATGAAAACGAGGTAACAAATGACTATAATATTTATCATTCTTATTATTCAAACATACGAGTAGAGGGATGTTGTCACCAATTAATTAATACACTATCGTCAGAATATTCATTCATTCCCGAAATTATCATCCTTGAAATTATTATTATTATTATTATTATTATTATTATTATTATTATTATTATTATTATATCCCTCTTGTGATTATTATTATTATTATTATTATTATTATTATTATTATTATTATATCCCTCTTGTGGTAATTATTATTATTATTATTAATGAATAGGTGACTCGAGATATTATCATTATTATTGAACCGGTCACTTCCGCCAAAATATATTAAGATATCGGTCGCGATTACAATTATTTCACTGATCGACCAACGACATCATTACTATTATCATTATGACAATTATTATTAATCTGACCGCGATGATTTATCATCGTCCTAACGTTGTTATTATTATCATCGGTTGCATATTATCATTTAGATTCCCGTTTAACATCTTTATCAACGCTCATTTAATCAATCCTTTATCTGCAATATTTATTATTATCATCACGCCATCATGATTGTCATCACTCGTCATTACAATGATTACAATATACGATCATTTATGTGGAATCTGAACTCTCATTATCCTTAGATCCGTAGTATCTCGACGAATAGCGGTGCAGTCTATTTATTTCGTACATGCTATCACGGGTTCGAATTCTACCCGCTACGTAACTCAGTATTTCTCTGTGACACTGCCCGTACATTTTACACTCATTTCAATATCCTAAGTGTCTCTCGTATGGAATTTATATCCCTTTCTATCTCAATATTCCTTGATTCATTTATTTCTCACAGAATTATCAACTGACTTATTTATTCCACTTCTGACATCGTACGACCTTTTATTATCTGACTGCAGGTTCTTCAACATTTTTCTATCTCATTTTGGTCTACGCCTTAATTCATTCTCCACAAATAATCGTAACATCTTGAAATTATATTTACCAAAATTTGACAATCATGGTTTCGTAATATTAGTCCTACGTGTTCCGGCTACTGAATTGCAAATTTAAGACACGACATTTATACGTAAAAAAATATTGGACAGTAACTTAAACCACACGTTCATTAACATGTACGGATTATTAGCACCGATCTACATTTCAATATTATTAATTTATCAAGTTAAATTACCACACACTTTAATTCCGAATTAAAAACGACCTCCCGTCATTAAATGATTCCCGACAAACTCAACACCTGATCACTTAAATTTTATTATTACGCACTGCTCACTAAATTTTCAATATCTCATGAATCATTATTATTATTATCAATATCGCTTCTCACAAATTTAACAACTTCACTTTGAAAATATGAACACACTAATCAACAACAAAACACAACTGGTATGGCAAGGCTGGACTTTCCTTCAATGTCATTACATAACTCGTTAAAATGACAAACAGAAAACCACATATCGGGTCTATTAGACTATGATAACAAAATCAAATGTTAAAAAAAATTCTTGACTACAAAGAAAATATGAATGCATGGATGACTTAACTTACTACCCTATATCTACAAAATTTACATCTACAACAATCTGAATACAAAAAAGACCCGATTATTTACATTGTTATTATTTAATACTGTCCGTGCTACAAATTTAGGATGGGGTCGTTAAGCGACTCATCTTGTTACAGAAGGTAACCAAGTCTAATCAAATTATTCCCATTTTTCCAATCACGCTAACATTTCCCAAATATTATCTACATTTTAGTACTCATCTTAGTTATTGGTAATCCATTGCAGCTTGGCAGATGAGAGGCTCCTTTCGGCTCCTATCCGCCGTATTACTCCTCCATTCTTGATGGCGTAGTTCCACAAATGATTTCCTGGCACATTACCATTTTTACACTAATACCTTAATTATCACAATACATCACCATTGACATTGTTAACACTGAAAACTTTACTTTTATAAAACAAATTAATACCCTAGACCCAAAATTTAATATTTTACACTGTTTTAAGCTTCGTCCAATTACCGCACAATGGACATGGACACGTACGACGGTGTGTCGAATTTTACGCCCGTCGCGATTTATGTCGTCCGACGCGATACGCCTGTTTCATACGGCCCTCTTGAAGTGTTCATGATAGCGGTGCGATATTCCAAAGTACAGGCTATTATTCCCTCAAAGTACTGTTCGTCACACAGTACGTTATTTACGTACTTATTGCGGTGCAATTTATATTACTCACTCTTACAATGCAATTAATTGACTTCACTATGATATTTATAACTGGCAAACACTGTCCTAAGTTAACTACTTTCAGTTCATGTTGCTTGAGCGCGATCACATTTTATAAGTACTGGCGGATGCTCGCGCTATTAAATGTTGAGTTACTGTACGCCCGACGGATTTGAAGTCAGCTGCGAACGACGGTTCAGCTCCAGAGATTCATTTCAAGTGTGTTGGCGAGTATCCCTTGCGCCCGTATATATGGATGAAGCTTTCCCTCGCGGATTCATTGACGTCATACCCATGAGGGAGGGGGTTGATTTTTAATATCGGCACTTGCACTCCGAATTGGACGTTAAAACTTATATCAAATTAATCCACTCCTCTAGCTTATTTGCTGGATTAAATATGTACTCCTGACGATCATAGATTTAGGAGATACGGGTGGATTTAGCTCCTCACATTTCGCGCCTTTGGGAAGCGTCCCTTACAAAGTGGTTTTCGTCCAGCCAATGACATTCAAGCTGTCTGGTTTCCAAGAAATCCAGCCTTCAATTTATTTAATTCGCCAATAATTAGCGATTATTTTTCTATACGTGACATCTAATAAGTTCATTACATCGATCCGTGTACTCACAATAATTTATTACTGACTACTTTTGAAGTTACGAGAATATCTCATCCATCATTCCTTAAGATGGTATCCCTGAGTCTCCATCTAAATTTTCGTGATTGGCCTGCAAGTGGTCACGTGATTTAAATTTCCACCTGCGATAACCTAGGCTAGCGAATGTCCTCGCAACCACTGTACTTTTCCATTCAACCTTTCCTGGAATTCATGACGTCGCGGAAGTTTCCGTCCGCCAAAAATATCCCAGCGCACTACTCATGTTGCAAGCTTCCTTTGTGTCAAACTACCCCCTTCTCTTTCTGACCAAGACTTATTTGTGTACTTGTATTTTTCTGGTCGCCAACTAATGGGCTCCCCTGCTGTGAAGCAGCTAAATGTTGTTGTGTCGAGCTAATCCGTCAGGCTCCAGTCTGTCGTGTTCCTTAGCTCATATTTCAACATTACACAGATGAAATTTTTTCAACTACACTTCTGTATTTCAATAAATGTACTATTTCCCTTCATAAATCAAATCATGATTGACTTTGGGCCTAAGTCACTCGGGTTCAATATGCATAATTGAACTGCTTATTCCATCGTTATAGTAATTATCTCATCAGTTTCAACATTCTAACTGATATCAATATAAATGTTGGTAACATAGACAGCAGTCGAATTTTTATTGTATGTCAATTTGTAATTTACACCGGCTTGCCGAATCATAGTGATAGTTACCACGCGTTGTGGTTTCAGTGTTTTGATTGTGCGGGTTTCGAAGTGGTACGTATAAACCTGCATGGATATTTATTGTCATTCTAATTTTGTAGTTACCGAGCTCGATAGCTGCACTCGCTTAAGTGCGGCCAGTATCCAGTAATCGGGAGATAGTGGGTTCGACCCCCACCCTCGGCAGCCCTGTATATGGTTTTCCGTAGTTTCCCATTTTCATACCAGGCAAATGCCGGGGCTGTACCTTAATTAAGGCCACGGCCGCTTCCTTCCACTTCCGAGGTCTTCCCTATTCCATCGTCTCCATAAGACATATCTGTGTCTGTGCGACGTAAAGCAAATAGCAAAAAAAAAATATATATATATAAAATAATAAATTCTACTTATTTTACTTGTTGCATGACCTTTATAATAGTATTAATTTTATGAGATACAGGAAACGTTTCTTCTGTTCCTGCGAGACTATTCTCTTTATCGTGAACTGAAAAGAATGCGTTTAATTGCAGCGTAAGGTTTGAAATTTACGGAAAATATGGAATACCTTAACATTTAAAATTGTAATCAATTAATCTGATATTTACAGGTGTGTAACTGGTTGTAACTTATTTTTGGAAGAACTGGGTTCGAAGGTACGAAGGCACATCTAAGGATGTTGGAAAACGCTGGTTAAGTAATTTCATGGATTTGTGGATAATTTCTGCGTACGTTGGAAGTATAAGAAAAGAGAAATATTAATATAAGTACCCCGAATGAATACAATCATTATTTCAGAATAATGATGTCAATACAGGTATTCATGACTTGTGACAATACGAAGTTCTATATAAGAAGAAGACATTCTTAAAATAGTCCTATTGTATTAAAAAATACAGTTTGTATTCCTTAAAATGTCTACAATCCGACAAAATTTATCATTTAAAAATATTTACGTCCCACCGAAGTACATGGGTTTCATAGCGACGATGAGGCAGGAAAGGGCCAGGACGGAGAAGGAAGTGACTGTGGTCTTAAGTAAGGTACAGCCCTAGCATTTGATTGGTGTAAAATGAGACAAAAGGAATAATCTCTTCAGGGCTGCCGATAGTGAGGTTTGAACACACTATCTCCTGAATGTGAGCTGATAGCCACGTGACACGAATCACGCAGGTACTTGCTCGGTACACCACTTTCCTATAAGTTTAGCCACAAAAGGGGAGTGCCATGTGAGAGTCTATGATTTTTGAGTTACGCTGTAGCTAATGTGCGTAATTCATTGGTTGCGTCCATTTTTTTTAGTAAGACAAATGCTTTAAACCCTATCCACCGGGCGAGTTGGCCGTGCGGTTAGAGGCGCATGGCTGTGAGCTTGCATCCGAGAGATAGTGGGCTCGAATCCCACTGTTGGCAGCCCTGAAGATGGTTTTCCGTGGTTTCCGAATTTCACACCAAGCAAATGCTGGGGCTGTACCTTAGCTTAGGCCACGGCCACTTCCTTCCTAGGCCTTTCCTATCCCATCGTCGCCATAAGAACTTTCTGTGTTGGTGCGACGTAAAGCCACTAGCAAAACAAAAAACCCTATCCAGCCTCATACTATATTAGGATATTATTTGAAGAAACGTACCAAGGATCTTTCTGTGCTTTTAGACAACATCGGTTACGACTAGAAAAAGTCGCGGTGGTGATTTGAAACGATTTGATTTAAAGAAGTTAGATATCACACATGTCAGTTTTAATTTTACTCTATGTCTACCATTCTATGCAGAAGTTCTGTAAAACTGAACTTAGACGGATTGATGATTTCCGGTGTCGACGAGTGAATTAATTTTCAACGGGTGCTGACAATAAATTCCAAAGCAGCATATTAACATACCTAAATCTTATTATTCCTATTTCAGAACCTTTAACTCATTTAAAGTAAAAGTTACCAACACATTTTGTAAGATGATATCTTCCGCAAGAATGAATTAATTGATGCATTGTTTTGGTGTGGGTTCCTGTAGTCACGTCCTAGTGCAAGCACAATGAGCAACGACTGAGCGGTCAAATAAGTAGTCCTGGGAGTAAGGAATAGAAGTGGGCATCTCGGACATATTCTGAGTCACGGCTCTTCTTGTACTCAGGTGGCTAGGGCTTTATAATACACCGGTGATCCCTAACCCGTTAGAGGTAAGATCATCATTGGGACTAAGTGTAAGTAGGTTAGCGTCTTGCTTCACAGATGTTACCAAGATAAGAACACTTTAAGCATGCCTCCGATCAATAGCAGTAACGGAGCCACACTTTCATTTCATTGGCAAAAACTCCTTGTGAGCAACTTCGCGAATGAAGTGGAATTTGATGGAGATCAATCAATGGTATTGGGGCTTATAGAAGAAAGAAAAAAGAATTGAATGATTCAGAAAAGAGAATGTGTCTGGATGTGTTAGGTGTTAATGATATCTGGGTGAGGTTTGATAACGAGGAAGAGATAGGATTCTTGTTCTTAACAAGAGGTAAAAAGGGAAGGCAGACTGTAGGACTGTTCATCAGGAATACTATTGCACACAACATAGCTTCTGTTAGGCACGTAATTGAGTGAATGATGTGGGTACATTGAACAGTTGGAGGTATATTTGGACGAGACTTCTCTCATTGCAGTTTATACAACATGTGAGGGGGCAGATGAGGTTGAATTTGATAAGTTTTATGAATCGATAAGTGGCATCATAGTCAGAGTCAACAGCAAGGATAGGATGGTGCTAATGGACAATTTCAATGCAAGAGATTGAAATATGAGGATATGCCGAGGTGATGGATAAATGTGGGGAAGATATTGAAGATGAATAGCGAGCGTTTATTGGACTTCTGTGCTAATATGGGATTAGCAGTTACGAATACATTTTTCAAGTTTAAGGCCATTCACCGCTACACATGGGAGGGTACGACTACAAGATCTTAAGTAGACTATATTATAACCGACTTTGAACTAAGGAAATTGTTAGGAATGTGCGGGAATTCCAAGGATTTTAAGACGATACAGACCACTACCTGATCTGTAGTGAACTAAATACCTTTACGTCTAGGATAGAGAAAGTGAAATCTGTCTGCAGATGAATACTGTAAGTGTTGAAAATCTACAGGACGAGGAAATTAGACAGAAGTACACGGATATAATAATTGAAGCGTTCCAAACCATAGACAGTAGGCAGGTTCAGGATATAGAAAGATAATTTGTGGCATGCAGGGATTCTATGGTAGAAACATCAATGCAATGCCTAGGAATAACTGTCTGTAAAGATGGAAAAAACATCTTGGTGGAATGATGAAGTGCGGGTAGCTAGTAAACTTAAAAGGAAGGATTATCAGAAATGGCCCAAAAAGAGGACTGGTGCAGACAGGAAACTGTACGTAGATGAAAGATAGAGCGAAACAAACAATGGTTGGGTTCAAGAAGTCATAGTAACATTTCTGTAATAGCCTGCTAAGGCTATGTCAAGCGAAAGGGAAAGCGTTCTGGACAGTAATAAATAACCAGGCGAGTTGGCCTTGTGGTTAGGGTCGCGCAGCTGTGAGCTTGCATCCGGGAGATAGTGGGTTCGAACCCCCCTGACTGCAGCCCTGAAGATGGTTTTTCGTGGTTTCCCATTTTCACACCAGGCAAATAGTCAGTACCTTAATTAAGGCCACGGCCGCTTCCTTCCCATTCCTAGGTCTTTCCTATCCGGTTGTCGCCATAAGACCTATCTCTGTCGGTGCGACGTAAAGTCAATTTTAAAAAGAAATAGTAATAAATAATATAAGAAAGCGAGGAAATAATAACGAGTAGTATTTTGGGTAAATTAGGTGAAAAAAATATGAAATGGCGTATGGCTTTTAATGCCGGGAGTGTCCGAGGACAAGTTCGGCTCGCCAGATGCAGGTCTTTCGATTTGACTCCCGTAGGCGACCTGCGCGTCATGATGAGGATGAAATGATGATGAAGACGACACATACACCCAGCCCCCGTGGCAGAGAAATTAACCAATGAAGGTTAAAATTCCCGACCCTGGCGGGAATCGAACCCGGGACCCCTGTGGTCAAAGGCCAGCACGCTAACCATTTAGCCATGGAGTCAGACAATTAGGTGAATTCATAGTAGATCCGAGGGAATCACGTAACTGATGGAAGGAATATGTAGAATATCTTGTCAATGTTAAAGGGATTCGTTAGTGACATCGCGAAAAATCGAGCTTATGAGGAGGACAGTGATATCAGTTAAATTACGCTTGAGGAAGCGGGATCAATAGTAAATATACTCCATTGTTACAGAGCATCAGGAATAGAGGAAAATAAATATGAAATTGTGAAATATAGTGGGAATGCAGGGATGAAATGACTTCATAGAGAATTAAGTTTAGCATGGATTATTAGTAACGTACGTTCTGATTGGAGGAAAGTAGTAATAGCATCTATCTAAAGCAATGGAATAGGAAGGACTGTAAAACCTACAGAGTTATTTCAATTATCAGGGTACCAGGCAAGAGGTTCCAAAAGGAAGGGAGGGTGCAAACAGAGATTCAGTAAGTTGTGTAAGTTGGATGAAAACCAGTGTGGTTTCTAACCACAGAGGGGCTGTCAGAATCAGATTTTCTGTATGCGCTAGGTAATTGAAAAATGTAACGACAGGGATAGACAGTTACGTTTATGCTTCGTAGATCTAGATGAGGTATAAGAAATAGTACCGAGGGAACAGATGTTAGACATACTGGGGGACTATGGCATTAAGGACAGATAATTAAATGCAATCAAAGACTTTTATGTTGACAATTGGGCTATAACGTGAATTGATGGTATAGTTCCTGGTTCAGAGTCCTTACAGGGTTTAAATAAGGCTGCCATCTTTCACCTTTTTTGTTCAGTTTACATATATCATCTACTGAAAGGTATAAAGTGGCAGGGAGGGATTAAGGTGGAAGTGTAGTAAGCACTTTGGTCAATGCCGACGACTTGGTTTTAATGGCACACTGTGCTGAAAGCCCGCAAGTTAAAATTTTGGAACCTGAAAAACAAAAATTCAGTGATCCTCATAGGAAAACTAGCATTTCCAATGCTGGAATGTTGTATGGCTTTTAGTGCAGGTAGTGTCCGAGGGCAATTTCGGCTCGCCAGGTGAAGGTCTTTCAATTTGACGATCGTAGGCGACCTGCGCTCCGCGATGAGGATGAAATTATGATGAAGACAACACATACACCCAGCCCCCGTGCCAGCGAAATTATCCAATGATGGTTAAAATTACCGACCGTGCCGGGAATCAAACCAGGGTCCCCTGTGACGAAAGGCCTGCACGCTAACCATTTAGCCATGTAGTCGGACATTTCCAAAGCTGAAGTGATATCAATCGGGAAGAAATGCAAGAAAATTGAATATGAGCTTGGGAATGCAAAACAGGGAGAAGAAAATCGTTTCAAGTCTTTAGGATGTGTATTGTCCCAGGATGGTAGTATAGTAAATGGGATTGAATGAATTTGCAGCAAAGCTAATGCTCTGAGCTCACAGTTGTGATCACCACTATTCTGTAAGGAAAAAGTGGACTCCCCTATGAAACTATCATTACACCGGTCTGTTTTCAGAGCAACCTTGCTGTTCGGGAGCGAATTCTTGGTGAATTCAGTATAGCTTATAAGTTAGAAATAACAGACAATGAAATTAGTGATAAGGATCGCTGGTGCAAGCAGGTGGGAAGAATGACAGTAGGGTGCTCGGAATGAGGAGATAATTGCTAAGTTAGAAATGAACTCTATTGATGAAGCTATGCGAATAAACCTGTTTCTGTGGTACGGTTATGTGAGGCGAAGGGAGGAGGTTATCTAGTAGAAGAATGCACTCAGTAATGAAGGGTAAGAGAAGTAGAGGGAGATCAGAACGACGACTGTTAGGCTCAATTTTTGTATTATATAAATGTATGGTAATAAACGAGTTCACAGAGCTAGTTACAAATAGAATATTGTGGGGGCGTTCATTACACTCTCACAGGCTTGCAGACTGAACGCTGAAAGGTGTAACACTCTATAATGAAGATACATATACGTATGTATGTATATGCATATATTCATTTATACGATGTACAACAGAGAGAGGCTCCAATTGCAGTTTACTCTGCAAAACTAGATATGAATAACTAATAAAAAGCAAGAAATACACACAAATAATTAGGCTGCGTTGAATGCTGGTTAAACCGGGTGGTTATAATTCAACTTTCCGTACTTAACTGTCTCTATGTGGAAACCCAACGGTTGGGTGAACATAAAACTTAATCCAAACATTGACAAGGGCATGCGGAAGAGAAATAATACATAAGCAAGTCCAGTGAAGCACTTTTAGTGCCTTACTATATCATAAAATATTGTGGTGATTATGGACGTATCAACCGTCAATCTACAAAGTGTGCTCGAAATGGTGTCTATCACTGTCCAGGACAGTATGAAAGCGTAGGGGAGCATGCTGTACGGCTACGCAGAGCACCCGCATAAGCATGCCTGCTACCCCTTCTGATATGCCTATTTTCAGATCGGCATACTGAACCCTTGGGCCAGCTCAAAGGTCATGGGTTCAATATGTGCAAACATCTCCTTGATATACCCTGCCTTTCTGTTACGGTGAACCGTGCAAATTTGTAGCCCATAGTCTGGAAGATATTCCTATCGAATTTGGTACGCTCACTATGAATAATTTGCTCTCTAGCTTGGGTTAAGTAGGGAAAGGTTAATCGTAACCTCCCAGTATATCAACAGTTCATGTTTACGATTGTTGGAATATTTTATAATAATGAATTATGGTGAAAATTTGTTTTCACGCTGCTAAGAATAATAATTTAGACTAGAATTATAATAACGAAATGTAGGGATAAATAGTGTATTAGTGATTAATTTCGGACACCTTTAGTTAGAACTGATATTATAAATGATATTTAGTGGTCTTTTGCTTACTAAATATTTGTTTAATCAAACTAGAATGTGTTTAATATTTCAAGGCAAAATCCTTGTAACACCTTACTATGAAATGTTTCGCTCATTCTCACTCCTGGTGAATTCTTATGATATAATGTATTATTTCATATAGAAAGGTAGTCGTACTCGTAAATTACACTTTTCTACATTTAAAATGTTATTGTTCCTAAAAATTCTTACCTATAACATCTTTAAAAAATCCATAAGGACCAAAAATGTTGAGAAACTTGGCTACGGTTTTCAAATGTCATGATTAAATGCCATTAAAACTCAAGCATGATATTGTATATTTATATGTTGAGTGACTGAACTTCTTGAAATATAGGACTAGACGACTGCAACATTGATTCTGCAATCTTTCTAATTCACTAATGTGAGATTTAATAAACGGCATCCCGACTAAAGAACACATTCCATTCGAGTCCGTATTCATGAGTTAAATAAAGTTAATATGGAGCAATTATCTTTTAGATCTTTGCTATTTTTCATTTAAAATAAATCCCAGTAATTTATACGTAATGAAATGATTTCTATTATGGAAATTAATAATAAAAGATCGAGAGATAGTGTAACGCCTACATCAGTTAACCTTTCTATTCTTTCCACCTTTTTGTTATTTATTTGAAATTCAAGATATAAATCATTGGTAATCGTAGAGAACGTAATCAAGAAATATATTTTAATATTCAACGGATGTCTATTTGCTATTCCCCAACCTTACCAACTATTTGTTGTAATCCTAAGGCATCATGGCAAACAGTACCTTCCTGAAATATCTTACCATGTGATTGATATGGTAGGCTACATTTACTGTACAACTAACACCATTCAATTTCTAGGCGAACACAAGCAACAGGATTGAATCACTGTACTATTCTGAAAGTATTTCTCTTACCATGCGTTGTTCCATACTGAAACACTTGTTTACGAAATAATAAAACACGTATTTCAATCTCCACTGTATGGCATACACTATGGATATATTCCAGGAACTTAAAAAATATATTTTCAAGCAAACTCAAAAAAGTATTAATATTTCAAGTCATAATCAATATGTATTCCTAGTAACTTCATACCGTGAAATGTTTCATACATTCTTAATAGTGCTGAATTCTTATGATATAATGTATTACTTCGTATAGAAAGGTAGCCGTACTCGTACCTGGAATGTTACTACACCATTAATACATCTTTGCAGGAAGATAATTTGATTGATAGTATTATTTCCTAGATATTACTGTGAGAAAAGACTTCAATCCTTTCATAGTTCCCTTGTCTTCATTATGGTTTGTCAGAAAAAAAATTCCCTTCTTGATAAGGCGAGAGTAGATCCGTGTGTTCTTCTAAAAGAAAAAAAAAATGACTTGAAATAAGAAATTGACATTGCTTAATTACTTTCTACATTTGCTGGAAACGATAAGACTCTCGGCCAAGAAGGAGGAAGAACCACAAAAACTATATAGGTCACAATCGAGAGCTTTACATTCCAATCCGCGGGCTAAGTGAGTGATGGAAGCGACCCCTAGCATCGGACAACAGAACCATTGGAGTGAAAGAAGGGGGTACAGGGAAAGAGAAGAAGAGGGATTGAAATCTATTTTCTCAAGACGATGTAGCCTACGCACGCCTTTTTATCTTTCTTCCTTTTCGTCTTATTTTCTTCTCCTTATTCTTTGGACCGTTCTTGCGCTCCCATCACGTTGGGAGTGACCGGAAGCAGAACTCACCAATCACCTTCAAGCAAGGGCGCCCTTTGTGTGCGGCCAGTGATTTAAACAGCGGCAGCACCTCTCTCGAGTCGAACCGACCGACATCTATTGTTACGCCGCTTACACAAAAGGAAACATAGCGAACGAGCTCTACAACATTTCACGGCAATGTCGGCATTGCACTGTGGGTCAAGGGTACTTGCAAGAATGGTAAATACCTCCACTTTCAAGAGAAGAAATTGATAAAGCTTTGTGGAGGTGGCGATTGAGCTTCAGAATGGCTTCATACTCGCACAGGAGAACGCCGAGGCAGCATTGTGATATCCATTATAAACGTGAGTGAATTCTCTGTGGCTACCGTACCTAAAATAGGCCTTAGAGGGATACTGATCAGTAAAGTATTTCATGACAGCTACTTTGTCCCTTCAACAATGGTTGAGTATTTTACTTTAGAATCTGACTATAAACCACCATATATTTCTTCGAAGACTGCATATTCCCCGTTGAATTAGATTCGTAAGTCTTGATTTACGGGTTTGTGCAGACTGATTTAAAAATGTAAGTCCTTTATTATATTAGTCTATGAAAACCGACCTGTAGAGTAATAAAATGTGTGTGTTGTACGATATATGCGTACAACACAGTGAGGATAAGTCTGGGATTGCACATTGAGAATGAATGACAGGCCAGTTGACTTGTTTCCCTGTCCTCTGCTCTCCGTTCTGGTGTTGTACAATACACCTTTAAATATATCTTTATAACTTACGTTATTTAATTATTTATGTTTTGGATGATGGGAAATTCCATTAATCTGAGTAGTTCATTTTGAGCTACAAATGATACCCACATAGTTTTGATGGATCTGTAATAGTTTAGGCAGCGCATTCACAATATTAACTAGGGGCCGCTGACCTTAGATGTTAGGCCCCTTTAAACAACAAGCATCATCATCATCATCATCACAACTTGACGACGTTCAATCAACCAATATCCGGATAATTCGAAGTCTCAGTTCAGCATAAAATGTTCCTTGAACGTATAAAACCTGCTATAATTTGGATATCTCTTCGTCGTACCTTACGCGTCACACTCTAGCACTTTTACGTACATATAGCCTGATACAAGCTTCCCTCACGTATAGCCCCTTGTACGGCATTTGCATTGTACGGGGAAGTATCTGCGGATACTAGGACATTTTGCACCCATAAACTCCTACCAGGGACATTGTCACCAACATTCTATCATACTAATAGTTCATACGAATCTTCACAGTCGGCAGCCGTGAAGATGGTATCCTATGGATTCCAATTTTCACACCTGGGATTGTACCTGCATAACATCCATGGACAGTACGTTCCCAATCCTAGCCTTTTCTTATCCTTCCGTCACCGAAAAATCTGATGTGCTAGTGCAACGTTAAGCAAGTAGTACGAACGAACTTTCGGTTTTACTCCCCATAAGGTCCAAAGGAACGTTTCTGTCATAGACAAAGTTGCATTGGCACGCTGTACTAAAGCAAATATGCAGGATTTACTTTACTTTAATGAATTTTTAGGTTAATTGTACTAACCAGGATTTCCTTACTTCAAGGATATTTTCTAGTGCTGTGCAAAGCAGAGATTGTCAAATTTAACTTTTAAAGGGTGAGTACAAGAGCTGTTAAATACTGGGGAATAATATTCTCATCACGGTTTTATTGATAACGGGACTCAACACGCACAACTCACTTATCAAAATTCTCATTCTTCCTCTTTACAGATGATTGTCCACGTTGTAATCTCCCCATATCCCGCTGAATTATGGTGATCTCGTCTTCTTTGTACTGAATAAGACAAAATGGAGACAGATTATTTTTCCTACTATCCTATTAAATCTAGAAGATCTCTCGTAGTTCTTGGTAGATTTCCAAGAACTCTGTTGTAGGAATTTCATACTTCGGCGGGAGGGAAAGGGGGCTGTGTATCGGCGCACTTCTTCCACGACCTCTGTGCCTACCAAGCGCGTAATTGTCTCCCATGAAAACAAATATAGTATGCAAATCGCACATTAAGTTCTCCTGCAACTATAGAAAGACTTACGGAACATCACTTTCAGGAACAAATTCTCCGTTTTCTTCAGATTTATTGAGTACTTGTCTGTTCAACAATTCAGCTACGGATGTATGTCACAAATTTTGGGAAAGATGAAAGAAACATCCTGCAACTTGTACTCCGGGGGAATGTCTACTGGACAGACTATATGACTGTAATTTCATAAACCGAAGATATAAATGTATGATACAATGAACTTACAAACTTGTTAGTGGCCTTTGGCTGCAAAACTTGAAACATTGCATCGTACTTTCATTAATTTTCCCCTTTTACCCAATACGAAAACCACTCGAAACGAAAGAGTTGAAAGAGTACAGTTTTGTAGTTATTGTCGGCGATATTTTTTTAAAAACCCACCAAAAATCCAATATTTACATTAATATAGACCTTCCAAGTAGGCATCTGAAAAAAGAAATATTAGCCATTCCCCAGGTCTAGATTCAATCAATGTAAACCATCCACCACAATTTTATACGTCACGTTCAATTCGGTAATACCGCCAGTTGAACGTGGTCTTCTAATACGCCTCACCGTAGCTGTAGACAGTTTCTTCTTCAGCATTTACGTAGATCTCGCTAATTGAACTCATCAGTTCATTTTGAACTATTGCCACAGTATTAGGCCTAGCATTGGATTCAACTTCATCTTTTTTTAAGGATTCGTTGCTACTTCACAATATACCTAAACTGATGGGTGCATGTACTTCTTCTCTGACAAAACCGTTCTTCGCCCGATGATGTTACCAGTGTCCTATGGCATCTATCCTTATTAATTCATCTCCACAACATACCCTTTTTGAGTCTCTTGTAATAATAATAATGGCGTATGGCCTCCGGAGAGGCCTGGTGCAGGTCTTCTTCTCGTAGACAGCCTATTAGGCGATCTGCATATCTGTGAAGATGAGGGCCCTACCCAGGATGTTTACTAATGCTGAATACGCCACACACACCCAGCGCCCGAGCCTTTGGAATTAACCAATTAAGGTTAAAATCCCCGAGCCGGCCGGAAATCGAACCCGGGACTCTCTGGACCAAAGGCCAACACGCTAAGCATTTAGCCATGGAGCCGGATTGAGTCTCCTGTTAATTATGCACATGCAACCCGCATATATAATATTCTATTCCCTTTCCCCACCACCCACACACTAAAATGTTTGAAATAAATTGTGGTAAGTCACTCCTGATTTAGGAGTCGAAATCTATCAAAAAATGACTTAGGTAACGTAAAATTGTAAAAGACATTATTCTTTTTAACGCGTCAGAATGTCCGACATATATTTATTGTGTGTGGCGAAATTTCGACGGTGTGAGTTTTCTTGTGCGAAAAGTCCATTAAGTAGCAATGTGACATTAGGGCATTCCAGGCATGGGCTTTCAATGCCCCCATTCCTTTAAGATTTATCTTCCATTCATTCCTCATTCTTCATGTTCAATTCTCATGCCGATAGAAAGATCTATGTTAATTTCTTTCCTTACCAATCAAAAGTAATAACCACGCTATTGTTTGAAACATATGAAATCAATCTCGACAACATTCATCATCATTGCCAGTTAGTTCGTTACAATAATGACTGAACTTGTTTTTACACCAGCGATGCTCGCCGTTGATCGGCATGGCGATACGAATCTTAAGTGCATGAATATAATTACGCAATATTCAGCATCAGATATAGCAAAGCAAAGCAAAGCAAAACAAAGTCATCTCCGTAGAGGCAATGAAGGCCCTTGGAAGGGTGGAAGGTAAAGGCTTCCACTATTCGTAATCTCGGCACTTGATAGGGTAGAGTGGTTAGCTCTACGCCCGGCCGCCTTTGCCCGCAGGAATTAACCTGGTACTCATTTTTGGTGTAGGCTGGGTGAACCTCAGGGTCATGTGCACCTGCGGAAGTGGAAATCTCATTTCTTAAATCTTACTACTTCCTGACGGGGATTCGAACCCACGTCCTTCCGGGCCTTTACCGCCTCGGCCATCAGATATGGTAGATTACAAATTATACTTTCGTATACTTTTTGTTATTCACAGAATTTAGATGGAGCATATATTTCCGTAGATATTTGGTATTTTGTGAGAAATGTAATAATCTTGCATATCTCCCTTGTTATGCCTTGTACGATAAAAACGCGTGAAACATTACAGCCGAGATGTTTTATTCTGCTAAACTTTTTACGTATTATGTACAGTTTTGATGCAGCTTTTTTTTGCTTTTTGTTCGGGGCGTCGACTTAGAAGGACCTCTTGCCCCTTTTGATGCAGCTAATACTAACGGAGATGTAAGGCATTTCGTATAATGGTCCTCTATATCGCAGTTCAGCTGTCCATTAATCAAAATATATGGTCCGGTGCAATCCCCGGCTCTCTTTATACTTACACACCGATTTACGAGAAGATATTTTCTTCACCGAGCAGAGTGGCATTGGCTCTACAGCTCAGCATTCGGGAAGCGTTTGACTGGTCCCAGCGTCGGCTGTACTGAGAATGGTTTTCCATTCTCCTCACCAAGGCGAATGTCGGGACAGTTCCGTTTATAGGCCACGGCCGCCTCCACTTCACTTTGTTCCACACCTCACAACGCCGCAATAAATCTCCTGGCCTTAGAGACGGTGTTGCTCTCTAGAAGCTATAATCTATAAAATAATAAGAATTGCTCAGCCGTTTTCCCGCGATGTCAACACAGACAGACAGACAGACAGACAGATAGACAGACAGACAGACAGACAGACAGACAGACAGACAGACAGACAGACAGACAGACAGACAGACAGACAGACAGACAGACAGACAGACAGACAGACAGACAGACAGACAGACATATAACTGACACATAACTGACCCGATCAGAGAAGAAAAGGAAGTAAGGTATAGGTCCAAACTTTCAAGTTAACAGATAATATTTAATTTTGTAATACTAATAATAATAATAATAATAATAATAATAATAATAATAATAATAATAATAATAATAATAATAATGCCATTCCGTACCTGAATAGTTAGCAAACTGACCTTCAGTTGGGAATGCCCCGGCTCCGATTCCCGGCGGAACGGTGATTTTAACTAGGTGAGGTTAACTCCTCTGACTTGAGGTTCGGGTGATCATGTTTGCCTTAATACATTTTTCGTCTACACACAACACACTACGCTACCAATCACTGCAGAAACACGCAATAGTGAATACATCTCTGCGTCTAAGTTTGGCGTCAGGAAGGTCATCCAGACGAGAAATGGGAACAAATCCTTATCAAGCGCTAACCCCAATAAAATGGGAAAAGGGGTTAGGTATCATAACAATAGTACAGTAAGAATGATATATGGAGTTCAGGTGGAGGTTACAGGTCTACGAAAATTTTACGCACCATACGTTTCATAGGTATAATAGAAATGGCAGATATTGATCAGCTATTTTCCTCTGGTGAAGAGTTCCGTTGCCTCACAAGGTTCACATATTGTGTTAAATGGAATAGTAATAATCGTTCTATGGTTACAGCCCCATGAAGACACTGTTAGGAAGATAGTTAACTGGAAGGCTGTGATAATTACTTAGTACCCATATCGATATTTCTAAATATCGAGTACTTCTCATTCTCATGATTAATAGCAGGTATTTCAAATTGAAATGTGGAAGACCTTGGGATATATCTAGGAAGGAAATCTGTTCCCGGGCAAAATGATCGTTTCTCCGCTATACGTTCAAGCCAACGCTGGTGGAGAGGAATGAAGGCTGGGTGGACTTGAATATCTTACACACAAGCTTGAGGTGGAAAGTATGAAGGGATTGTGAATGATTTCCTGCAGTTAATATGGTTTCGCTCGTGCTGAATGCCATTTTGTTTGCACGGAGACTGAGTTAATGGTAAATTTAGTTTCATAATATGCCCAACGACCCTTCCATTATTTTGCAGAATTATTTTGGTTTGCCAACTTACATAAACTGTTAAACAAAATCAAAAATGTTCAGTGTATATGCTTTGATATGCTCAAATCTGGAATTAGAATTTCGATCAATTGATTCCACACTCCTGTGGTAAAAAACTAAACGGATTACGAGGGCTACCTCAAGCCTGGCTCGCGTACAATGTTAACTTTGTCAGTTAAGACACTATTTTTAACCCTCTTGTATGCTTAATATGGATTCAGTTGTGTATCACTTTACAAACCGTGAACGGATGTCGTATGCAATAGTTACATCCGCAGACGCCTACTATAAGATTTCCTTTTTAGAAGATGACTTCCAACGATCAACACTGTTGCCCAATGGTGTACTAAACCATGATGGATAATTGTCACAGTGTAGCTAATAATTACAATCACTGAGCGCGCCAAGTAAATCACGTATCTCACTATAACAAGTACATAATTTTACGAACGTCCGAGTCTTACAGGACAGAGCATGGGGCAAAAGAGCTGTTGTCTCCCGCTAGACAAATCCTTGCTCGTTCCTTGACTGGGGCTTGCTGTGCGCACCTCGCTTGCCATAAACTACCGAGCTCGATAGCTGCAGTCGCTTAAGTGGGGCCAGTATCCATATTCGGGAGATAGTGGGTTCGGACGCCACTGTCGGCAGCCCTGAAGATGGTTTTCCGTGGTTTGCCCATTTTCACACCAGTCAAATGCTAGGGCTGTACCTTAATTAAGGCCACGGCCGCTTCCTTCCCACTCCTAGTCATTTCCTCTCCCATCGTCACACTAAGAGCTATTTGTGTCGTTGCGACGTAAAGCAACTTGCAAAAAAATAAAAATTACCTGAAAAAGGAATCATATGGCAACAGTATTACACTTGAAAAAGAAAGAACATAAATAAAATATAATCATATTTTAATGATGTTTTCTTTTTTCAGCTGGTTTATAAATTTATGACTCAAAATTAGTTACGGCAAACTCAAGAATTTAACAGTTACATATATGTAAAGCACATTGTAAAAAATACTAGAGAGCATGACGGAAGAATGGATCATACAGTTCTTTCTTTCTTTCTTTCTTTCTTTCTTTCTTTCTTTCTTTCTTTCTTTCATAATCTGTTTACCCTCCAGGGATGGTTTATCCCTCGGACCCAGCGAGGGATCCCACATCTACCGCATCAAGGGCAGTGTCCTGGAGCGTGAGAGTTTGGATTGGAGATACAACTGGGAAGGAGGATCTGTTTCACGCCCAGGCTGCCTCACCTGCTATGCTGAACAGGGGCCTTGTGGGTGGATGGGAAAATTGGAAGGGATCGGCAGGGAAGAGGGAAGGAAACGACTGTGGCCTGAAGGTAGGTACCATCCCGGCATTTGCCTGGAGTAGAAGTG
The DNA here is from genome assembly GCF_040414725.1 of Anabrus simplex. Taxonomy (NCBI): domain Eukaryota; kingdom Metazoa; phylum Arthropoda; class Insecta; order Orthoptera; family Tettigoniidae; genus Anabrus; species Anabrus simplex. The sequence goes on along the minus strand of NC_090266.1, from coordinate 1,081,472,423 downwards.
AGAAAACACGGATAACCACTTCGAGGATGGCTGAGGTGGGAATTGAACCCCTCTACTCAGTTGACCTACCGAAGCTGAGTGGATCCCGTTCGAGTCCCCTTAACACGTTTCAAATTTCGTGGCAGAGCCGGGAATCGATCCCCGGCCTCCGGGGGTGGCAACTAATCACACTAAACACTACTCAACAGAGGCGGACATGGATGATACAGTACGGTATTAAATATGGTATTACGATTAACTAATGATTGTAACTTCCATTTAGTTAATCGATGCGTTCGTGCCAAACGTGTTAGTTGTTTCTCTTGATTTTGTTATTGTTATTAATTTAGGTTGAGTGCACGGAATACCGTTGCCCGTATGTCCTTTGTATTACTGAGTATGAGAGCTGTCCGTGGATTGCGAAAAGTGTAAATTGTTTATGAATATAAGTTCGAATTTTTATTCTTCTCATCAAGAATTTGCATCTCTGAAAACATAAGTGTTCAGGAATGTTCAAATTATTATTGCAGTGTTCTGTACAATTATCTGAAGGAACGAACCGACGATAGTCTCCTAAAGCTCACATACTTCGTAGGAGAAGTAAAGGAACGCTGGGGACATCGGTGCATTGGCAAGGAAGAAAAGGTTTTACTTCAATGGAGAGAATTTCTACAGGACTTAAGATGAGTTCGAACTCTAGATAACAATCATTTTGGAAATCTGAGATATTCAACCCACGAAAAATAAACTCAAGGTAAGTTTGTATATTAGATATGTGGTTGATGGACTGGGGTATTGAAGTCAAATCATAGCTCGTGAACCATGGGCAACGACTGAGTCTCCTAGGAAGTGGTCCTGCGAGTCGGGATACCAGTTGCTGTGAATTAGGAATGAGAATCTTGTACATATTCCGAGTGATGGTTCTCCTTGTGTTCCATTATTCTCCTTGGTAACGGTCCTCCTCCATTCTCTCACTGGACCCCAACACCGAGGCCCATTTACGCGTACAACTTCGTCTATCGAATTCATTCTTTACTTAGCCTGGATCTTCTCATTCCGAATATCCTCCTACAATTGTTCCCATTTTTGCGTACTAGTAATATTTCTCGCTATTTTCATGTCTGTTAATTATAAATTATGATTAAATATATTCTGTGTTCACCCAGCATTCACTCTCGTACGGCAAATCTGATTTAAAACCTGATCGATATAAAGATCGGTTGGAGGTTTTGTATTTATATCCTGTTAATTTTAACATTGGTGAGATAAAGCGTTCTAACACCCCTTAAGCTACTTTAACCGACGTCGTTGAAGACCATGTGATTTTTCACTGTCCACTGTCTTTACTGTGACCATCTGTAATAAAATTCATTTGTGTGTGTTGCTCGCACAGCTGCAGCGATTTGCCGTGCCCGCTGTAATCGCTCCCACTTCCCGCAGATAAATTATAATTATATATTGCTGACTTCAGCGCTATTACGACTCACGAAATATTTCCCCAGGTCTGTAAAGCCATCCAACGAATTAGTCACATTCATTCCCAGAAACACAAGAAATTGCATATGAATTGAAGTAAAAATTGTAACAACTGGTGTGTTAAACATTTTTTGATTGAAGAAGCTGCGTACACGCCGGATAACTCCGTACAAACTGAAACTGAGGCTTGTAATATATGTAAATAGATCAGAAATACACTACATCTTTTAAAAATTAGTAACAATAATGATATTTTGTAAGGGAACTTGTTCGTTCTAACAGATAAACAAAGTAAGGATAGTCTTATCAAAAATGCAAACTCAATAGAAACTAGGGGAAAATGAAATCGTATCACCAAGAAGATATCAGTTTAGTGGAATTCATTTTAGGCTAATCAATTGCCTAGGCAACATATTTATTTGATTAAAGTTTCCAGGTCACAGGTTCAAGTATGCGCGAGAAGACATGTGCCACGGTGGTACATTAATAACCGCTGTAGTAGTCTCGATTCTTAATGCAAGCTTGCAAATGAGCATGTATTGTGTCGTACAAGTGCCGTGTGAAATTTTGTGGGATGACGTTCCACGCCTGCAGCACTTGGTCAGTCAAATCAGCAACGATTAATGCTGGTATTGGAGGGGATGACAATAGATTTATTGTCCCAAAATATCCCATACGTTCTCAATGGACGAAAAGTTTGGTGACCTCGTAGGGCAAGGAAACTGATCTACAGACTTTAGAGCACGTAGGGTGACAGCAGCGATATGAAGACTCACGTTAACCTGTCAAAAATCACATCCTTAAATATTGCGAATGAATGGCAGTACATCTGGTTCGATCACCAGTCTGACGTACAAATCCGCTGTTAATGTACTTGGGATACTGACGAGAGAGCTCCTACTGTCATAAGAAATCTCTCCACAGGCCATAAGTCCTGGTATAGGTGCACTGTGTCGACAGCACCGATATCTTGTCCAAAGTGCTCAGCAGGCGTCCTCCTTACCAAGCTACGACCATAACTAGCACCATCACAGAAACGGTCCTCTTCCGAGAACACTCCACTCCGTCCTCAAATGAGCTCTACCTTGACACTACTGAAATCGCAGATGGTAGTGATTCGGAGTTCCTGGCATGAGCGCTGCAGGAGATCTGGCTCGGAGGTTAGTGATTCAGAGTTCGTGGGTTGAACCCTGCAGGAGATCCGGCTCGGAGGTGTCCCTCAAGTAATCAATTTCTAAAGTTCGCTGTGTCACCCTGGTGTCAACTAAAGCTCTAATGGCTTTTGCAGATGCATTACGATCCAACACAGCCTTGCGGCGAATACGGCGGGCTTCCCTCTCCGTGGTGGCCCGTGTGCGTCTGTAACATGGTCTTCTTGAGACGGTGCCTTCCGGTGACCATTGTTGTCAACACCGATTCACTGTGGATACACCCCTGCCTAGTCTTTCTGCAATACCTCGGAAAGTACATCCGCCTTCTCGTAGCCATTTTGCACGACCACGTTCAAACACAGTAAGCTCTTAATAGTGCCATCTTCGTCTCCATATTCATGTTTGGGTCATACCTACCTCATGACGTCAACACCGGACGACGACTAAGTCTCACGACGTGTACAGCACGTATTTAAAGTAAAACTTGCTTTGAAAAGTCATAGTGGCGCTGCTAACACCACCCTTCGTCGACTAGCGGGCTAATCTGAATAGGCACCATATTTCAGATGTACAAACCCACCTGCCGAATTTTGTTTATCAGGCACAACTCCTCTTTGGTGTTCGTATTTCATTTTCTGCTAGTGTATGTGTAAAAGATGCTTAAATTACCGTGGCTTATATACGATGATCTGTAATGTACAGTTCGTTTGTAAAAAAATAATAATTTAATATAATTTAATATATTAATATGAATAGTGGTACATGACAAACGGCTTTTGTTGTAAGGAAAACATCAACAAGTTTGCGTTATAAGTATTCTAGTTGGAGTCGTTCGAACAACATAAAATCAACGTTATGTGTGAAGATCTAGACATACGGTATTAATTTTTTTTATTTTTTTTATAATTATCGTCGCCATAAGACCTATCTGTGTCGGTGCGACGTAAAGCCCCTAGCAAAAAAAAATTATAATTAAAATATTTGAAAACATATACCCTACCCATTAGGTAAGGTAAGGGTGTATTCTGGCCGAAGGCAGGTCCGAACCTCCGCAGAGGTGTGCCTGAGCCGGATTTTACGTGCGGTAGGGTGGCCAGTTCCTTTCCGCTCTTCCATTCCCTTACCCCCACCAACAGCGCGTGGTAACCCATCCAAATCTTGACCATCCCCCACCTTGCTTAACTTTGGAGATCTCACGGGATGCTGTTTCAACACGGCTACGGCCGTCGGATTTCTACCCATTAGAGCACCAATCAAATTCTGCTTTCTGAGTATGAAACGTCTTTGTGTCTTGCTTCTATTTAACGGCTCCGCTGTTGTTGCCACACTAACTCCTACCTGTATGTTGAGTATTCAGCCCTAGGGCTGGTTTAGTCTCCAACAGTTCCGTCATCAGCTGTCATAGATGGCCTAGGCGTCACTGAAGGGGCATTCTAGGGAAATGAGGAGTGAGGTTAACATCTACATATTATTGAAGAATTATTGATCTCTGCTGCACTTTCAGTTCTTTATGAGCTATTTCACTGCTCCCACTTCATCGTCATAGTGAAAAATATGCGTCTTCTATGATTTTCAATTATGTGTCCTTTACGATATCTTTAGAAGATGACAAACTCACGGTAGATTATAAGGCGACGTCACTTGATCGTTTGATATATGTGCTACAAACGGATGGTAATCACCCGTTTAACATGATGTCTTCGCATGTTTCCATATCTACAGAAGCAAGGCGAAAAATACACATTTTATATGATCTCTATTTTTCCACCAGAAGCTTGACATAGATTCAATTCATATGCAAAGTACGTAAGTTTTATGCATATAGGTAGCATGATTTGTGTCCTTTAACACATGTTCTTCTCCTTCTTTGGCCTATAAACGTCCACTGCTGAACGTAAGGCCCTTCCATTCTCTTCCATGCCGTAATCAGCTGGGTGGTCATTATCCAGTTCTTCTCGGCATGATGTTGGATGCCATCAGGCCATCTTGTCTGTGGTCGGCCGACTCTTCTCCTCGACTCTTGGGGTATTCACATAGCTTTGGACTACTTGATGTTGCTTCTTGCCACATATCCTGCCCATTGCCACTTGAGCCTCGCCACTTTCTTCAGCACGTCTGTAATTTGCGTCCACCTCCTGATGTCCTCATTCCGGATTCAGTCTCGTAAGATGACACCCAATATCTCCCATTGATTGCTGGAAAACTCTGATTCAAGCCCATAGATTGTAAAAGGTAGGACACAAATGTTATAGACTTTCTTTTTGAGGATTAGAGGAATTGTTGAATCTTGGAAGATATAGCTGAGTTTGCCGAAGGCTGCTCAATTCAAGCCTATTTTTCTGGTGATTTCAGCCATCAGGTTGTTATGCTCAGATTTGGTGTAGTACCCCAAGTACACACACTCAACAATTTTCTCAATGATATAATTGTCCACCGTAACCTGAATGTTGTACAGGCACTTAATTTAATTTTTTGTTTGTACATGTTCAGCCGTACCGTTTACAATGGTTCAGATAACTTCCATCGATGTTCATGCTTCTCTTATCCCCGTATAGACCCTTGAACACATATTCTAGTATCTTTACATAATGGCATAGGAAAATTAGCACACGAATTTTTTTCTGATCTACTGCATATCCAGGTGTGGCAGGGAAGTGTGATAAGTCTTAAGGAAGGTAAGGGATAGGAAGAGCATTTTGACATGCGAGGTATTGTTTATTCACCAACGATGTGAGAATAACACAGTTCCTTTCCATATTACCTAAGAATTCTTGGAATGTCGTTTTTAGATACATCAGTTTTATCCATTTAACAATTGCACTGGGTAAATGAGTACATAAATGACCAGTTTCCTGTTAAGAAATAATTCTGTTAATATTGCTTCAAAGCCACATTTCTAAAACTGCCCAGAATATATTTCTGGATAATGCCATGTGTATGCATAAGTCTATTCCGGTTTCACTAAGAGATGGCGCCAGCGAACAGTACGCAGCTTATGAATTTGACACATACGTCAGTTTGTTCGCCTGACATTAACCTGCCAGCACACAAAAAATGAGTCTGACAAACACTAGCTTCTGTGTTGTATCATTCAGTGATCACGTCGACGTTTGTGCCCGAAAATGAACATTTGCGGCACACTTTGCTTTTCTTATTTAATCTAAAGGAAAAGGCTTTGAAAAATCATCGTTTGGTAGTAGAAACATATGGTGAACACGCTCCGTTGATTAGAACATTTCAGACAGGGTTTCGACAATTTAATCGCAGTGGTTTCAATGTGAAAGGCCAGAACAGTATTATATATTATGAACTCTTCAAGCCCGGCGAAATTGTTAATGCACAACGTTATCGCCAACAAATAATTAATTTAAATCACGCATTGATCGAAAAATGACCGTAAAGGGCCAGAAGGCATGGCAAATTGATTTTGTTACACGACAATACGCCGTCTCACACAGCAAAACCAGTGAAAGACACCTTCAAAATTGGTTGAATGGGACATCCTTCCCCACCCACCGCACTGCTCCGACCAGTCGCCATCTGACTATCACCTCTTCGCATCAACGGGGCTCGCGCTTGAAGAGCAGCACTTCAGCAATTTCGAGGAAGTTATAAAATGGCTCGACGAATTGTTTGCCGCAAAAGGCAGGCAGTTTTAATGGCATGGTATTCATAACATCATTATTCATCTGTACAAACAATACTGATATAATGCAGACTCATGGACAACAACCAGCTCCCGTACTTCCCTAACAGGACTTTATTTACGCAACATACTCAATGAAAAGCCTCAAATATGAGCCTAATTTAATTGCTTATCGAGACTTCGAAAGCTTAAACGAAGAGGCGTTCATTGAGGACACACTCAAAACACCGTGGCACAAGGTAGAGTTCGTACATGATATTGACGATAAAATAACCTTTTTAATTAACACATTTTTGGGACCCAACGACAAACGTGTCCACATACGGACAGCACGAATAAAACGAAAGCCATCACCTCGGCTGACACGAGACATACGGGCGAAATTGGACGAAAGAAATGCAGCTTACAAATTCAGGGTGCGGCCGAAGTACCTGACGAATTTCATACGTAAATAACTCGGCAACGCAACAAGCCATTTCAAGATTTATTCTACATTTGGAAAGAGTAGTGTTTGCCATTTGCGTCACATACACATAAGTACTAGGTTTTGAAAATTATGTCATCTAAATGCCGACTGCCCTGTTCGATGCACCTCTGAAGACTATCCCTGAAAATCCGCATGACTCGCTTGAGCATGTCTTGTGGTATTGCCTCGATTTCTACACGGATGGCAGCTTTCAGGTCCCGTAGTGTTCGTGGATTACGTCGGAAGACGTGATCCTTCAAATATCCGCAGAGAAAGAAATCGCACGGGGCGTCGTAAGGGGAAGCGGAACCCCGTGAGGAGATAAGACGACCTGGAAACATTTCCCTGAAGAGACTCATCGATGCCTTTGCTGTGTGTGCAGTGGCATCATCTTGTTGGAACCACACAGCAGGATTCCCTAAATCGGTGAGTGTCGGCTGCAGGAAGTTGCGTAACCGCTGTACGTAACGATCCGATGTTACTGTTCCAGTTCTGTCCTCCTCTTCACAAAATTAAGGGCCTAAAATTCCGAAATCAGCGACAGCGCACCGAACAGTAACACGCTCGCTGTTGAGAGGTCGCTCATGGAGCTGTTGAGGAGTGTTGCGGACCAGTACCGAAAATTTTGTATATTAACGTAGCCTGACAAATGAAAGTGCACTTCATCACTTGCCAGGACACTGCTGTCAGCTGCTACAGCTTCCAGGATATAGTCTCACAACACGCTCTGCGGTTGGCCCAATCACATTCACTGAGTTTCTGAACACCCACCATTTTGTACGGATGGAATTTCATGTCTGTGTGTAACATCCTACTTACGGTGCGATCCGAGAGTCCCATAGCACGTGAATGCCTACGCAACGAACTTTGAGGAGATTGCTTAACGGCGTATCTCATTGCACGGACGGTCTCTTGTGTTCGGACGCTACGAGGCCTACCAGGCGGCTTCGTTTTTCGTTTTCACACTCGAACCACTTTTTATCAAACTGTTCAGCCATAACGGAATTTTGTTCCTTCTCGGAACGTTCTCATGTCGACCTAAGCCAAAGTGTCTGCGAAACAAACGCTGTGCTGTGATAACAGAATCGGCATTTTTGAAATAAGTGTAAATCTCGAAACCACGGTGTTTACCACTCCACGCCATGCTAACGTCTGGCTTGCTGACTGACTAGCCCGGTCAAGACGATGCACGTGTTCTCCAAGGCCAAGGCCAAGACCGCGCGCACCACGACAATATCATCTGTTTGTAAGCTGTGGCCAATACGACCTTTAGTTCGCTCCAATCTACTGTATGTGACATAAATGGCAAACCCTGTTCTTTAAACTGCGCAACAAAATTGTGAATGGCTTGTTGCGTTGCTGAGTTATTTACGTGTGAAATTCGTCAGGTATTTCTGCCGCACCCTGCATTATATAAAAAATTCCAACCGCAGACAATTTCTAAAAGTATAGAAAATTGCGAAACACAACAACTCGGACTGTCAGGAATGCTAATATACGCCATACACATGACATCTTAAAAATAACAATTCTTCCAACGTTTGGAAAATTCGCCGTATAATTGGTTTTGACAATGAACAAAACCGACGAAAACAACACTGACTTACCATTAGACGAATTAAATAAATATTTCTGCTCACAAAATTTACGTACGGACGAACGAACTAAAAAGGAAATAATCGACAGACTACATGCGGAAAGAAAACACGATGGAGAAGAATTTGTTTTTTTCAGATGTAACTGTTAATGACGCCAGAGAAGCAATTTCATGAAACAAAAGTCAGACGCTACTGGGTGTGACAGAATAAATTTGACATTAATTAAAATACTCTCTGAAATAGTTCTCCCACCAGTTACGCACATAATGAATACTTCACTCATGACAGGAATCTTTCCCAATATATGAAAAAGTGCCATAATACTACCGGTAAGAAAAATCGATAATCCAACAAATCCCGAAAACTTTCGACCAATTTGCATACTTCCTTGTCTTAGTAAAATATAAGAAAAGGTCCTTCAAACCCAGATAACAAATTACCTTAATAAACAAAATTTATTCGACAAATATCAGTCAGGATTTAGACCTTACCACAGCATTACTATAGCACTACTAAGAGTTACAAATGACATTGAAGTAGAAATGGACAACGGACAAATGACTATCCTTGTGCTTTTAGACTTAAGTAAAGCATTTTACTGTGTGGACAGGGAAATATTATTAGCTAAGCCATAAGCACAAAAATTTTCTTCAAGCGCACTGACGTGGCTGCACTCCTATTTAACTGGGCGCCAGCAGTACGTGTCAGCATGTACCTGATTATTACACTGGCAACGAAATGAATTTGGCGTAGTTCAGGGCAAGGTTCTAGCGCCACTACTATTTTCACTGTACTTAAATGACCTACCATAACATATAAAAACTTGCAAATATCATTTTTACGCAGATGACGTTCAACTATATATACATACAAACCCAAAAGCCATCCAGCTAGACATTAACAAACTAACCGATGACCTGGAAAGTATAAAAGATTGGACTAAATGTAATTCATTAAATGTAATTATCTTAAAGTCAACCCATTCAAATCGCAAGCAATCATAATAGGATCCAAAAATAATCATACCAAACTGCAAAGTGTTAAAATTCGTCCAATGCTACTCCACGCAACACCAATACAAATAAACGAATTTGTGAAGAACCGTGGCCTCATTTTTGATAAGTACTTAAACTGGACGGATCACACGACGAAAATTTGCCAAACGAATATTATTTTCTTTGCACTCCCTTAAAAGTTTACGAGATCTCCTTGCACTAAATACGAGAAAGTTACTTGTTCAGAGCTTAATTCTACCCATTTTCGACTATGTTGACATAATATACAGCAACCTAAACACCGCACTTAACGCTAAACTTCAGCGGGCTTATAATACATGCGACCGTTTTGTATTAAATATGCCCAGGTATTGTCATATATCACCCTGTCTTGAACAGCTGTCATGGTTATATTTGACGGAGAGAAGAAACCTTCACTCCGTTTCGCCTGTTCACAACGTCCTCCATACAGACACACCAAGTTATCTGAGAACGGATCTTCAGTACTTGTCATCCCCGAACAGTATACCTACAAGGTCAGAAGCGTCCCCATTGCTAAGCTTCCCAATTTACCGCACGACAGGTTACGCCAGCTCATTCATACCTTCAACCATACGCTCCTGGAATTCCATTCCGGCTGTAATTAGGGACATACATAGTAGAAATGTATTTAGAAAGATATGTTATATGTGGTACGTAGACTTAAGGAATTAGTATTTTTTATAGTAACTCTCAGAAATTAATCTTTTGTTTATAACTATAATTTAAGGTAATTAGGTAACTTAAGATTCTGTAGTTTCTACAATGAAGCATATATATAAGATGGTTTGGCATAACAGCAGGCTTCATAGCCGGAGCAACACCATATAAAATAAGTCAATAAATAATAATAATAATAATAATAATAATAATAATAATAATAATAATAATAATAATAATAATAATAATAATAATAATAATAATAGTTACCTGAAAGGTGGACGAAGTGTGCAGAAACCGATGGCCAATACTTTGAATAAGCAAAAATGAATTTCCCTTGAAAATTACGGTTTTTACCACAAAAACCGGCAAAAACTTGTAAATACACCTGGTATATCATTGGCGCCGTTAATTCATGCACTATTGACGTTCTCACTTCACAGTTTTATGTTAAGTGTAACAATTTAATTCGTAGTTATGCAATTTATTTAACTCCCATTGATCTACCATCGATGTGAATACATCAGGATGACCGAGAGACTTGGCCGTGCGGTTAGGGTCGCTCAGTTGTGAGATTTTGTTCAGGAGATAGTGGGTCCGATCAGCACTGTCGGCAGCCCTGAAGATGGTTTTCTGTGGTTTCGCATTTTCACACTAGGCGTAGGAAAATGAACACAATGAAAACTGTACCTGAATTAACGCTACGGCCGTTTCCTTCCCACGGTAAATTCCTTGCGACTCCTTGCCCTTTCATATCCTATCGTCATCAATAAATCAGGATGTCGAACGTTTCACAAGGGGTGGTTGCTTAATGTCCCGTTTTGGGGTGAGTGAGAGCTCTAGTGTTATATGGATACAAAACAAGAAGGATGTCCTAACAGGAAAAAGAAACTTCATCTAATATTCAAATGCGTTTTACATAATACTTCACATTTTATTCATGTTTTCCTCATTCCAAATCATATGATTTGATACCAAATTAGTTAGACGGTAGAAATTATATGTAGGCGGTTCGGTCGATACGACTCAACTAAATGAAAACATACAACCTATTTTAAAGTCGTTGACCGGGATGTAATGAATGAATCATATTAGTACGATGGGGTCGCCGCTCCCAAAGTGATTTATTAATGACTGATATATGTTATGAAATGAGAATGGAGAGTGTTGCTGGAATGAAAGATGGCAGGGAAAACCGGAGTACTCGGAGTAAAACCTGTCCCGCCTCCGCTTTGTCCAGCACAAATCTCACATGGAGTAACCGGGATTTGAACCATGGTATCCAGCAGTGAGAGGCCGACGCGCGGCCGTCTGAGCCACGGGGGCTCCACGACACAACTAAATACATTTATAAATACTTAATTTTAATGTTAAAGGAAACGCGAACGTGTGATATGTTATTGAGAGGCAGATTAGAGAAGACGTAGGATTATATTATTATGAATAATGGAAATATAAGGGGAACTAGGGTGTAATCAATGCATTCAAACCAGGCGATGAACTGATAACATATTAAACAAAATAATTTCCTTCCAGTAGACATCATCTACTTGTACCAAGTGCTCTAAGTAAAAAGCTAACCCCGTGTCATTACAGCCCTGAACGGTCTTGGCCTACGAACGACCGCTGCTCAGCCCGAAGGCCTGCAGATTACGAGGTGTCATGTGGTCAACACGAATAACCCACTCACCGTCAGGTAGCTCCTCAATTCTAATCACGTAGGCTGAGAAGACCTCGAACCAGCCCTCAGATCCTCGTAAAAATCGCTGACCTGGCAGAGAATCGAACCCGGGGCCTCCGGGTAAGAGGCAGGCACGCTACCCCTACAGCACGGGGCCGGCTGTACAATGTACTCCGAGCGGCCTTAATTGATATAACCTGAATACATTGTAGCAGAATATACTGGGAACTTCGCTTATAATATGTATAGTACTATTTTCAATGACTTACAAATGATTTACAAATGAGTTTAACCAGAAATTAGCCATTGGGATATCCCAATTTAAACTATACTAACAGACTGTTTTCCCATTCAGGGAAGATTCTAGAATCCTGCAACACCAGATGACGAAGAAAGTGAGCAGGGAGAAAATGTGCATTAAGTGTGGCAGGATCTCTAGATACAAGGAGATATGCTCACATAGCTGGATTATACTCGCCGGCACCCACCACGTCGCCCAGTGCTGGGATCGCTCTGCCTGATAGGAGGGTCATTGCTTAGAGACTCGAAGATCAAGTGGATCACTCATGTGTAGAGAATTTGGATTTCGGTCTAACTAGGGAGAAAGGCCGTGGTCTTCAATTTTATTCCATTGCTCACGGCTCACAGAACAGTCTCCAGTGGACGTTTCTGAGGACCAATTCGAAGTCGTATACTCATGTCCGATAACGGTAAACTTGAGCTAGAATTCTTTAAAATTTCGTCGTAATTCCGGCTATTTTTTACCCAATCTATTATCATCGAAATGAAGTGACAAATAGGGTACGATATAGTATTTATATTCAACCGGAAGAACCAAGTAAAATAATAGTCTGGGCGTTGTGGTGTAAGAATGTTTTAGTTGCTGGGCGATCTGTTCATAGATTTGGTGATGCTCATTTCCATGCTACCTACCCTGCGATAACCTTTTCAATTCTGCGTAACTACTGTATCGTACGTCCATTCCAATCTGTTTGTCATGTTCACGACCTGGTCTACCAATCTTACCGCCAACATTTCCCTCGAAATCCAACTGTAAACGTCCTGGGTATCTTAAGATGTGTCCCCGCTTTTGGTCAAATTTCGCAAAATCGCAGATTTAGTATATTTTTTGATTCGATCTACCCATCTGACCTTGAGAATTCTTCGGTAACACCACATTTCAAAAACGTACATTTTATTAACTTTTATTTTTTCTGAGCTAGTTATTGTCCATGTTTCACTTCTACAAAATGCCATGCCGTAGCGAAAGTCCTAAATATCTTCCCACTAATTTGTATGTCGATGTCTGACATGAATAAATTTCGTAACAAGAATTTCCTCACTTTCGGCACCCCTAACTTCTACAATGTACATTGAGTGTAATCTACCCCTTCTAGTGGCTCGTTCTGCCTCTTTCCATGTTAAATGGTATTTCTGAAACAAACTTGTATGCCTCATAGTGAAGCCACTGAATGCTGCACTTTCAAGGTTATGGGTACTAGTTCGTTGTTACTATTATTTACTTCAACTAAGGTGCGAACCGAGCGAGTCGGCCGTGCGTTAGGGGCGAGCAGCTCTCAGATTGCATTCGGGAGATAGTGGATTCGATCCCCACAGTCGGCAGCCCTGAAGATGCTTTTCCGTCGATTCCCATTTCACAGCAGGCATAAGAAAATGAACCCTATGAAAATTGTACCTTAATTAAGGCCACGGCCGCTTCCTTTCCACTCCCAGCCCTTTCCTATCCTATCTTTGCCGTAAGTCCTATCTGTGTCATTCGACGTAATGAAAGTTGTAAAAATCTCCTAAGGCCCGGATACTGTGATGCTTCAGAATGTTTCAAAATTTTCAATTTTCTACAGAGGAACAGGAATTTATATAGATAGGGTATTTGATGCGAAAACTTACATTTGAACAACATTTATATCTGTAGGGAGAAAAGCTAATCCTATTTGATACTAGTATAATAATGTTATTTTTTCCAGTGTCGAATTGGAATAAGTGTGATAATTTACACCGTGTACACTTGTCTGGAGGAACGTTATAATAACCAGTCTTACTTTAAGGTATGAGGTATATCGATATAACTTGTTCCTAGGATTTGTATGAAATTTGAAAGTAAGTAAAACTTGAGTACTAGAATTTCCCAGCAATGAACGTGGTAAGCTACACCAAAATACCACTCACAGCATTGGGCTTCTAGCGCTACTGCTTACTAGGTGTTATTGTGGAAACATTCGGGGTAGGATTCTTATATGAACCTCATTTGCGATACTGATATTTGGCTTGGAAAGGTGACAGTGAGTGAATCCATCACTTGACCTGAATGTTGGTCAGGATCGTACTACCGCTGGACGCTGGTGGTCATCAAGTACCTACAAGAACATATCGCATAAGGAATGACGAACGTTTCTAACTAAAAAGCACAAATTTCAATAAGAAGTAGGCCTAATCACCGTAATGATTGAGATAGAGGTGTTGCAGTTTGGAAGCTGTCATAATTCGCGAAATAAGCCTTGTTTTTAAAGAACAGTTAATTCAGTACGGTACTTTCGACGCCTGCGCCCAATTCCTAGTTCTGACCAGTCCTATAGAAATCTTTCGCCTGAACCAACCACTATATTCATGGAATGGTGTGCGTAGGCTGCACGATATCTGTTCCAATACCTCACAGTTCAACTAATTTGAGATGCAGCTTCTTTCCTTGGACACTTTTGGATGTATTTTAAAATTTTGAAATAACCCTACATTTTATTTTTACATCCTTACACTCTTGTCTAGGTCCGTTCTCTAAAGTTTTCGTCCTTCCGACTGCTTCAAAAATGCAACTCACCAGGATTGATACCAACATTTCCAATTCAAAGATACGATAATGACACGATTGTCATGTAGACATGACGCTGTGCATGGTGCGAACATCAAATATTCGTAGAAAATTCAAGATAGAGACGGCGCCTGTAATGTTCGCCACCATAATGGATGACCTTTTATCGAAATCTCGTACTAGGATGCCTTCAAATGTGTAAAGTATATCAACGCTTTCTAGGAAGTGAACACACTGAAGACCCTACATCGTAGGATAAACTAAACGTCAAACGACAATCGACAGTACAACGTGATATAATCCAAAGATTTGAAAGTACAGTTCAAATTTCAGCCATTATAGGCAGTAAGCTATTACAGTAATGTCTAGCTAATTGGAAATTTCAGAAACAATTGGATCTAATGTCTTTATTCATTTTAAAATCTCTGTCAATTGCTTTTGAAGACAGAAGTACGACATGGACGGAATCTCGTGAACATTTTGACAAATGGTTGTACTATGTCACTCTCTGCTAATTTTGGCTCACATTTTCTTGCCTTGCCACATTTGCATTTTATTTCCTTCTGTATTGTTCTTTCAGTGGCTTCTTTATGCTCCATTATCCATCACAAGGGAACTACTGGTGGAGACAGCAATACCATTCACTTCTTGCAGCCAGCACATGATAGACGCTAACACTACTGGCGAGTAAATCACGCTCCTTACTCACCTAGCCAAATGTCCTGCTTGCCTGCGGATCTAATTTAGGTAATTGCTTAGCCAGCATACAAGAATCAGAGAATGATAAAGCTGTGACCTGAACAATTTAATGACTCCGCAAAGCAGGGGCGCCTGCTCATAGGGAATACGTTGGCAGCCGTCTATTTTTCTTACCAACTGCCGACGTCCGCCTCTGTAAGATTACCCTGTCGCTTTTGTAACACAATAAGCTACGTAGAAAGCTTGATACACTTGACGCATTACTTTGAAGTCAAGAATACTTTCATGGGTGAACATACAAGTCAAGTTACTTGTCTTTCGCCATACGGGTGAAGATTATATGCATCATTTCATGAAGAATGTAACGTGCCGAAGTGGAAATAATTCCAGTCTAGAGCATCGAATCTTCAAAGTCGAATCAATTTGTCTGAAATTCGGAAGGAGGCACAGTCTCCAGAAAATGAGAGCAAATTTCTAGCTTATGAAATATCCATATTGCACCCCACAACATCTAGTATATTATCTGAGGGCACCCACATTGAGTGAAGTGCTTTATTTTACATAATTTTCTGCCTTTGTACAGTGATCGGTTTTTCACTCAAACTGAAATATAATAGTGAACCCTTGAACTTACCATTCCATCGTTGGTCGGCCACGGCTGCTACAGTAGAACAATCTAGAACTCTTAAATCATGGGTCGTTGCGGGAATAAATTCGGTCACGATCTTAACCAAACGATGGGGTTCAGAAGAGAGCCTAACTACTTGAAATGAGGAGCAAAATGTGCTTACTAACTTTTATTAAATTGAAATAGCACGATAACATCATTAATTTAATATGCATTCTTGAAAAATAAAAAAATTATGAATTATTGATTTTTGAATGTTCCAAACACAGTCACATTACATAACGTCAATTTGTTTCTTACAATATCGAAGAGTTGCTTCGGAGAAGTTAATATGTTAGTGGACAGCGAAACTGAAAAACTGAAAAAGGGAAGACCTGAAAACCGGGCACCTATTATTCCAAACGAGAACTGAGAGTTAATCCACACGATCCGTGGAAAATCTGACTTTCAACAAGTAGAACGCCTGATTTTCTCTCAATTAAGGTTATCCACCAGTCGAATACCCTTCACGGATACGGAACACCCGCCGAATGGACCCTTAATCGAACCAAACTGACTATCAGTTGCTTTGGATGGGTTGCGAAATATTATGGGAAAGCATGGTGTTCACTACGAATTAACAGCATCATTCGCAATTGAAATAAAATTCCACCATGTATTTGTCATTCATGACACCCTTAAGTGATAAGGTAATCCCGATGCTAAATGTGCATCACCCCAAAACAGCTGTTCGGAAGGAACCAACAACAACAGGATCCGTGAGGATCTTACGTTATGTCGTTCTAAAGGAACAAAACTGCGAAATGCAGGAAACACTTACTAATCATGCATTTTGAAAAAATGCCAAACACTGAAATTAATTTAAAAGTGGAAAGTCACTTGAAAAATATTATTATCGAACCGATTTTCAGGTTAGAAATGGGTTTGTTATGCTTAATAAAATTTACCAGTCCACGCTAAAATTTACTACAACTTTAAGGAATTCTTTCCCTTGAAAAACAATGCTACCCGTACAGATCTATCTATTTACTGTCTGTCCCAACACACTACTTATAATGTGATACCTAATTACTTCAACTATGAACAAAACGACAGTACGACAAGATTGAAAATAAAATATTGTCACTGGCTGACGAATCGAAACAGCATTCGCAACCCAAGTCTCACACTAATACACTGAGTGTCAATATGCACACTATCAAACGAAATGGACGTCAAAACGATGAAACAATTAAGTCCGTAAAAATAAATTAACATATCGAAGTCATTACAGCTCAACGCGCGCGGAGAATCACAGTAAAAAGATTTAATCTATGTCGGGCCGATATCCAACATTTGGACAACCCTCACTCGTCGATAGCGGTCCCGTTATCTCAATGGAGAGCTACGCATTGACCCTCTTCATAAATCATATCATACTGTAGATGCTACCTTCGTCCAGGCAACTTCAACAAAAAAATCAAAAGAAACATCTAATCTGAGACTTGAGTGTGTACAGCTGCCATCCCAGACCTATCGTCGGGCTCACTTGAAATCTGTACATCCTAACACTAATCACTATGTACATGATACCTTCCAAATTCTATCGTCGGGCGTGAACTAGGACGTCTCATCATCAGTGACACCAAGGATAACATGTGACGTCCTAAATCTATCGTCGGGCGTCAAAGTGGGTCGTACCACGCATCCCTTAACATATCAGGCGAACTAGCAATTTCAAACAACTCCGACATTTAATACTAAATCTGGTCAGACAAATAACGCACGACGGAACCAACGTCTCTTACTATCAAATGAATGCAAGTCGAAAAATACAGTAAGTCTCTACCTCATTACAATACGTGAACTCAAAATTAAATATACGTGACGAACGATTCTCCACCTCGAACACAATCTAAGCCTGTGCATTGAAGTTTTAGGGAAGCAAATGAAAATTCCCAACACACGTCTACCATTTAGTGGATGCCTTCAAAATAATAATCATCACTACCGCCTTCGAAACTCTCCAATCGCCTATCATCAATTCCCACTATTTTTATCAATGACCTATCCAGTGAACAAATTCAATACAACACCAACCGTGTGTCCAAAGTGCTCTTTTATCCTTGAGGTCGCATCATTTTAATATTCATACAGGCTTTACGTAACAAAATCACTGGACGTTTACTACCAAGATTTTAACCTTTTACTAGAGTCGTTTTCACTTGGGATCTTTCTATAAATTTACGGTGCTTCACACAGTAGTCGTCTCAAATTCGAATTGATTGCGGAAAACAATACAGCCTGCCTCAACACAGCCTGTTTCCTAAATACTTCCTCTTCAAAAATATAGCCTGACTCAAACTCATTCTCCTCGCTTTATTCCAGCGGTATCACTTAAAATCCAGGCTTCATTTCATCTATCTCTCTCTC
Organism: Anabrus simplex; assembly: GCF_040414725.1. Classification (NCBI taxonomy): domain Eukaryota; kingdom Metazoa; phylum Arthropoda; class Insecta; order Orthoptera; family Tettigoniidae; genus Anabrus; species Anabrus simplex. Next base: position 1,081,454,169 of record NC_090266.1, on the reverse strand, counting down.
ATCTCCACATATATATAAATTCATCGCTCTCAATCCCTTTTCTTATATTTCCAAGACACCTTTTCATAATTCAATCCGCTGGTGAAAACAACCATTATTAAACACATCTCTTACTTTACTATTATTACGACTTTCAGACCTCGAGAATCCAAGAGCACACAGCGACTTTTCGTATCATTGATATACACGATGTCTCAAAATTTCCTTCCCATTAATAACGGTAACTCTATCAAATTTCACCGAAATTATCTAAATATACCTGCGATCCTTGAAAAAAAATATACTGGTAAATGCAATTTTAACATAGAAAAATGTCCTTATCCCGCGGTAGACATTATTATTATTATTATTGTTACCGTGTTTTAGTGGTAGGTAGAGGTGAAAGAAGGTGCGGGCGTGAACGGGTCTCAAACTACGGAATCAAAGTTAATGTAAAATTTAACAAGGTTATATTTTCTTTTCAAAAACAAAGAAATAACAAGCATGGCAGGTACAAAGTAGCAAGTCCAAAGGGTAGTTACAATATTTACAGGATTTGGGCTTCGCGCCCTGACTTCACAATGCTTGGGCAATCAGCTCAGTTTTACCCCAAACACAAGTTTCAACAGAGGGGCAGAAAACCCCATTCATGCCTAGGAGTCCTTGCTCCAAATTACACTGAAAAGCCTCCACGAGGCATACAACACTCAATTTTCAAAAGAGCCACACGCTCTCAACTTTAAGCCTCTCAAAGGCCACACCAAACTCCACCTTCGAGTTGTCCTCACTGGACATAGACACCGGGGTAAAACACCCAACCTACTGAGGTCTATTAAATGAAAAGGGGCAGTTACATGACCTCTAAAATAACAATTTGAGAGGAGGCGATCTGCACTCCTTATACACTTGTTTTTAAAACCTAATCTGGCTCTAGGCCACTAATGCAAGGGCTAATCCCATACTACAGAGGTGACTTTAGAAAAGAGCAATTTGTTTTACGTTAACGAAGAATAGGTTGAGAAAATAAGTTCACCTCAAAACAATGTGAGTGGGAGCTCGAGAGGGTTAGCACTCTCTATCCCAATATGCAGCTTTAAAAGAGAATAGATGAAAAGATTGGTTACATTTTAGGAAAAGGTTACATGGTGGAAACGCTTCGAACCCGCTCCGAGAGTTAAACTGCCAACCTAGCAAGAAAAGAAGTTATTAAGAGGCCATTACCTGGTGTTCAACAGCTGGAGAAGAAAGAGGCGCTTCCCGCCCCCTGCTATGTACTTTACACACTGAAAGATGGAACAGAAGTGGCCCGGAGACCCAAAAATCAGCAGTTTAAATACTCTCGCAGAAGGTTCTAGGCGTTTTAGGGAAGAGAACACCCGCCCACAATCACTTTATTGGCTAGGGTACAGAAACATATCCAAGTTGGGGGAAGATACATCGGATTGGTCGGAAATTACTAAAAGAAATTCGGGATTGGATAAATCTAAAACAAGGGGAAAAAGAGGGGTATACAGCCAACTTAAACAATAACAGAAAGAAATTTAACAAGAAACAAACTTTTGAAATAAGAACTTCTCCAAAAAAAATAGTTCTTTCACTCCGCACTAGGGTGCACTATTGTTGATCTTCAGTAGTGTCCTCTAGAAGAGAAGGTTCACACTTCTTACTACAAGCAAAACAAAAATACGTCGAAAATGACACAGTTCAAAAACTCCAAAATTTCCAGGTAGAGACATCTTCTGAGAAACTTGAAAATTAATACTGTCCATAAAGTTCAGACTTCCTCCAGCAGAGGAGTTTCAACAGGCGCACATTTTAAATTAGCGGTGTGGAGGTGTACCGCCCGGTACAATTATTATTATTATTATTATTATTATTATTATTATTATTATTATTATTATTATTATTATTATTATTATTATTATTATTATCGACAAACATTTCTGAATTCAACTGATATTTGAAATTTAGATATTCGCCACGACTAATTTACACTTATAACTTTCCAAACATCCACGCTTTGGACACTATCTCATCGAACATTTAACACCAAAATGTAAACGTCGCATTTTACCGTCCTTGACATGAAATTTACACACTGAAACTTTCACACGCTGACCCAAAATTACAACACCTTTCGCCTGATAATTACGAATATCAACCCGACAATCATCTTGAAAATTTTGTTGGGACAGAACAATTTAAACTAACTACAACGTAATATAAATATAGACAGACCTGCACATGGTACCATTCCCAGCATTCTGGTCACATCGTCACCAGCAGACCTCGGGCTTAGCCGTAGATTTTCACAGATAACATTTTCATTTCCAAAATCTCACTCATACAAACACTACCCTTCTCACACACGATATTAAAATTACCACATAAATCAGGCACTTTCTCTGTAATTTGCACCACGACTTCCCTCGTTCTGCAGTCGGCTATGACTGTCTGACTCGTTCCCAGAGCTGTCTCTCTCCGTTACTCCAATAAACAGGTGTTCAACAGATAAAGGGAGCATAACTACTCTGAATAGCTTCCCCAAACCCTCTTCACTTTCAAGCGTACATGAGACGATATAAATAAAACCTGCTGTGTATATTTCAACCAGCCTACACTTTCCTAGTTCGTCGGCTAACGTTCAGAACTTTTCCAATCACTTCTCTTCTTACCCGAGTATGTGGACCTTAGCCACGGACATGTATTTAATTATTTGTCGATCAATCTGGCGCGAATTTCCAATGACGACGGGCACAAGCTCCCGCGGCTTCAAGTTCCAGATCGACACTGAAAAATCTACGGTGGGGGGTTTCTTTTATAATCTCAGGAGGGACGCTATCCCCACTATGAGGCTTGATTGTGTAATCTGCTAATTTTGCGTCTAATAGACAAATTTTGATGAGACTTGTCCCAGACCTCCGGACAGGCTTGCAATTATTTTAGATGTTAATCTTATAATTTTACTACACTCACAACAGGGGAAATAAATTATTTCTGCCCGTGCGTTTCGCGCGTTTTCTTCATCCCCTGACCTTGGCACGTGTAGCTAGTTCACTGATCTGATGCTAACATGTACTTAGGCTTAACTGCATTTGTGTTTTTCCCTGGTGTCTCTGTCTTCACGTAGGGTGTACGAATAATTTTGCTTATTTATTTCTTTATTTACTGTATTGCCAAAATCCCTCGTTGTATAGAATTCCATGAATTTAAAGAATTGTCGGGCACTCGAGTTCCACCGAGGTGTCCCGGTATTTCACGAGCTTGCCGTGAGATCCTTCCCACGCGACATCGGGGCTCTTAGGAGCGCAACATGGCTGCCCTCAAACATAAAAGTAGTTTCTTGATATCAAATAAATATTGAGAAAAAAATATTTTTCTCACCGTAGAATTATGGGTTCAATAGATAGAAAATTTACTTGGTTATTTATAGGTTAAGCACTGCCTAACAAAAGGATAGTTTTACCGCAGTTTCATTTCAGTGACGTTCTTACAGAGAACCAAAATGGTGTTTGCCATACACACAGAAACCATAAACATTGTGATCATCATTGTATTGTACTTGAATGGAATAAATATTGTTGAGTACAAGTAACAGTGTTGTGTCAAAGTAGTGAAGAAGGTCACTGTTATCATTCTTAATCGTACTTGAAAAATCATTACTCCAACTTTTCCTGCACTGAGCGATGAAGCATACGATGAAAGATCACACTCAGTATAGCCATGAAAAGTTACATGGAGATAGGATCAATGGAGCTCAAAATTAGTTTCTGTTGTGGAGAGATTAACAATGAAAATTCAGTAAACAAAGAAGGAAAACACAGAATACAAAAATTGTATTTTACGTATCAGTACAGACAGTAAATGTATACATTTATTCTTGACACATATTCAGGCTGTTAGGGGTATACGTGGAGATATTTCTTGTAGTAATAGAGAACAATGTGACGAACCACTATATATCACATTTTCAATAATTCTCGGAAGTTATTTTGGAGAGCAAAGGGATACGTTGTTTTTAGAATAGGTAATATGACTTGTTCTTTTGAATAAATAGCTTTCCTTCGATAACAGGCAAGTTACGCGACATCAGTGCCAAACTTGTTTCTGTTTAACAACAAATGTACTCCTGTAACTGCTGAACGCTACCGATGCAATGCTACGAGATGTTACATAACATACTTTTCAAACTGGTTTTATTTTTAAGAAAAACTGAACAATGATAAAAGCTCATATGCCATGTTACGTAACCTTTTCGCCAGACTGGTTTTGTGGTTGTTAGTATTTTGTTTCCGTCCTAGGGGCTTCAGGCAACCCTAGTCATTATTTAAAAACCCTAGAGATGTATCGAATATTCGGCGTTAATATTGGTTCTTTTGATATTACGTCCTTTATGGGATTGGGATATCTGTGGTCATCAGCCCCTTGGTTTAGTGAGTATGGAAATGACCTGAAAACCTGTGTCGCTGCGGGATCTGTACGAGCGTGTGATATAATTATTGGAGCGGGACGTGAAATAAGGTACAATCCCTGTTGTGCATTGCGTAAAGGTAGAAGAAAGAAGGCAAAGTCGTGTTGATGTGTATGTAAACAAAGTTCTTTACGTCAACGAAAGCATGCATGGATAGGATGTCCAAATGAGCAGTATCGGGATTCAATTATCGAAGCACATCGATTTTTTTAAAAAAACGTATAATGGACATGTTACACAACTAAGTAAATTAAACGTACCGACAGTACATTTCATGCTTCCTGCCGGGCTGAGTGTCTCAGATGAGTGAGGCGCTGACCTTCCGAACCCGAACTTGGCAGGTTCGATCTTGGATCCGTTCGATGGTATTTGAAGGTGCTCAAATACGTCAGACTCGTATTTTAGATATACTGGCACGTGAAGGAACTCCTGCGGTATTAAATTTCGGCGTCTCGGCGTCTCAAAAAATGGTAAAATAGTAGTGGGACGTAAAGCAAAATAGCGTTAATAAAAGATGATTGGTACAAGTGAGCGAGCTCCCACTGAATCCATCCAGATATCAATTGAGAGCTGGTGCTGGAAGTTGACTTGACATGCTGAGAGGGGATGGTACACAGCCCATGAGTGAGTTATGTACATATTAAACACTCTTTGTCGTGTAAAAATTGCCGCATGTGTCACTAATACACTTGACAGAGATTCTGGGTTACGTGCTTGATCAATTAACCAGCGGCAGGATTACATTCTGAATCATCACCGAGCTTCATAGCAGCAGTCACTAAAGTTCGGCCAGCATCCAGAATTTGGGATAGAGTGGGTTCCAACCACTGTGTCAGCAGCCCTGAAGATGGTTTTCCGTGGTTTCCTATTTTCACACAGGCAAATGCTGGAGCTGTACCTTAATTAATGCCACGTGTGCACCCTTCCCGATCCTAGCCCTTTCCTGTCCCGTCGTCGGCGTAAGAGCTATCTGTGTCGTGGCGACCTACATCAACATGTAAAATTAAAAAAGATGGTAAAAGCTGATGAAAGACTTCACCCGTTGAATGTGGTCAGGATGTATTTGTTCTTCATGCAGTGTTCTACGTATGGTCCAAGTTTGTACACCAACGGTACTTGTTATACTACGTGCACGGCGCTCGGGATCATCGTTTACCATTGACAAGATATCATCTTCTGCGTCTAGGGTTACACGTGGCAGTTCAGGCCCTCGTTTTTCATAGTGTGATGTAACACAACCTGTATCGCAAACACGCTGCATTACAGCAAGTATCGTTGCTAGATTCTTCACCCGTCTGTTGGGAAAACTTTCCCGATAGATTCGTGGAGCGCGACTCGTATTTTGTTCCGCCTCACGATACACTAGAATCTTATCATGGTATTCGTGGTTTTCATACACTGGCATTATTCAAATATAACAACGACTACTACGTAACAGGCGTACGACTAGTACGGACGATAATTCGCCTATCTTACAGTTGTTACTGAGGTGAAGGTCAGGCAGACAGCTGATACCTCTACTCCGGTTTCATGGAGCGGCCAGGAACCCGTCTAACCACCTACCCGTCGCTGGGAGCAGCAGACAACAGAGCCTGCATGTGACACGTCTAGTGCTTTTGTCGAACTGCTTACGTTGAATGTTCTCCCACAGAGCGATTTCATTTTTTTGGATTTTTGGGAAAACTACTCGCTGTATGCAGAAGCACCCCGGACTTCATTTCTTTATTTTGTTATAATGCACATCATAGCTCAACCCCAAACCTATAGGATGTCCGTTTATTCTGCTAGACACCTCTAAACACCACAAGGAAAACATTTTTTTCGCTAAACCACACACATTTCACTATGCGAATTGCGCGTATTTCAGCTCTTACTGACCTGGGGTATCGTGTGTTCGCGGGTGCCTAGTTATACCCCACCCACTCTGTACGTGGACATCAGCCCCATGAGTGTGGAAATTGCCTGATAATCTGTGATGGTGGGGAGTCTGTACGATTGTGCGGTATTATAATTAGTCGAGAGTAAGGTTTGGGTATGCGCTCCGAGACGTGAAATACGGTACGATCACCGTTTTTCGTTGCGTAAAGATAAATGGAAGGAGGCAAAATCTTGTTGACGTGTACGTAAAAAATGTTTCATACGTCATCGAAAGAACGCATGGAATAGGATGTCCAAATGAGTAGTATCGGAATTGAACTGTCGAAGCACATCGAACGTTTTACTTCATACCAATAAAGTACATGTAATAAAAGTAAATAAATTAAACGTACGTTCATTACGAGCTTCCAAACGAAAAGAACATGTGTAATTGTAAAATAAAGCATTATAACTTACTTCTGCTTTTGCAGTGCTTATTAGACTATCAAAATAAAAGTTGCCAGGCTGAGTAGCTCAGACGGTTCAATCACTGGTTTCATGAAAATAGCATGCTCGATCCCGGCTCAGTCTCCGGTGGTATTTGAAGGTGCTCAAACATGTCAGCTTCTGATCGGTAGATTTAGAGGCACGTTAATGAATACCTGGGGACCTAAACATTATTATTATTATTATTATTATTATTATTATTATTATTATTATTATTATTATTATTATTATTAACTTGTACCTTACACTCTTATCACTTTAAAGCAGGACATAGAACCAATCAGGGAGAAGAGCAAAATTACATAATATAGTCATCACAGGAATATAGCGAAGGAAAAGGAAATGAAAGTGAAAACAGCGGCCGAATACGTACGAGTAGCAAGCGGTGAAGATAAAATATGTGAATTGGTATCAGGGGTGTAGCCAGGGGATGGTTACTGGGGGTTAAAACAACCCTCCCCAACCACCAATGGACTTTTTAAAAAAAAATTAACAGAAAGTGAAATTCGACTCAATTGGTTGGCTCTTCTGAAAATTCATAGTGACATTTGAACATGCCATTCGCTGTAAAACTCTTGATCTTGATCGTATTGTTCTTGTTGTGTATTTTAGTGTAATATTTTTTATGTACTGCAATCTGAATATCAACATAAATATTTTGGTATGCGAATACCACACACGCATAAGTGACTTCATTATGTTATGTCATCATTTTGTAACTATAATCCCCCGTCCCCCGCAATCGGTCGATCCTTTCGATGCTACTGGGCCATAATACTTTTTGATTCGGTGAAGAAAGAACCAGGACTACCTCATTTCCCTTGTATGCGTCGTCAGTGAAATCTATGCTGCCTGTGCGGTGTAAAGTTTGGGAATCGGATCATTTATTATTGTTATTATTATTATTATTATTATTATTATTATTATTCGTTATTGATATAGGTTCCTTTTCTTACTCTTTGCATTACGTAGCACCGACACAGATACGTTTAATGGTGACGATGGGATATGAAAGGATATGAGGTACGGCTCCAGTATTTGCCTGGTTTGAAAATGAGAAACCACGGGAAACATCTTCAGGGCCGCCGACATTGGGGTTCGAACACACTATCTCCTGAATGCAAGCACAAAGCTGTACGACCCTAACTGAACGTCCCACTCTCGCACGGTTATCCTATAATTTATGACATGGTTGTAGATGTGGGAATTCTTCATTAAGTCTACGGTTGATTTTTAAAAAACTAAATCCTGGAAAATTAAAGACGTATGATTGTAAGAATATATATTTCATTTAACTTTTGTACAACTTTGTTATTTGACATAAATGAAGGATTTTGAATAAATAACAATATGAACAACTTAAGATCACACTAAACAGATACTCTTTCGCGCGATTGCTGGTCAACTGTGATTAAAAGAGAAGAGTATTCAATTAATTGTCACCATCATCCTCATTCTTGATTGTTATTAAATGTCAGTATCCTTTCCTCATTGTTTCGTAAGTAGCAATAACGTGGTGCTTCCCCGTATTTCGGTATAAACTTGTTATAAAACAGGAATGTCAGCCAGACCAGTTGAGGCTATCCATATGAAACAGCTAGAGTTTCCTTCAATTTTACGACTGGCAACTCACGATGTTCAGATCATTCTGTGCCATGTGACGTTTGGAGGGAAACAATATTCCTCACGTGTAAACATTTCAAAATAAGAGACGCTCGCACAGGCTGTTGTTGTTTGTTGGCTTGATGGAGACGTTATCCCCTCCATTCAACTCCTCAGCGCCATCAATCCAACTTGGTTCGTGAGGCCAACTTAATAAAGCAGATTACACTCCAGCTTCAACCATCCAGCAGTTCGCGTACTTCCTGTTTTATATGATCTTTTCTATGGCCCACTTTCTTTCTGGAAACAATAAGCTAGTGTATTTTAAATATGGTTTTATTTCAGACTCCTTATCTGTTTAACGAAGTGAGTTGCTTTCAATTTATTGTCATCCACTACTGGATGCATACCAATATATGAGGATGAAACAACGATAGGTACCAGGGAAGGGGAAAGGTGAGAGGAAAGGAGGAATAAGCGTAGTGGGAAAAGGAAAAAGATCTAGAAACAAGGATACAGACATATATCTTGAAAACATTTAAGGTGAGGTGTTTGTAGACTAGTTTAAACTAGCATTTGATAGCAGCACACCACTTGTATTACCTTAACTCAATGACATGCAAAATCGCACGTTCGAATAAGAATCGAGGAATGCAGCTCTTTGTTTACATTTTAGGTTATGAATGCTGCTATTACACCACTTGAGTTACGCTTTCTATTTAATTGGGGGTTGCTTTAATACGAATTTCCCGGTCTAGAAAGCCGAGAATTCGTCGTACTGACCACACAACACCTTGTAATCTGCAGTCCTTTGGAATGAGCAGCTGTCGCTTGGTATTTAAAGGCCCTTCATGTCTGTAGTGCCATGGCGTTAGTTAAAATACGACTTCTGTACGCTGACCATTCAAGGCAGCAAAAGTGCTCATATTTAGCTCTTTCTCCTTAATGCAACTAAACCATCACCAATTGCACAACGCGTTATACAGTAACCTCGACTATAAAGAAGATTTTAGAAAACCATTTCCTCTTCCTCACGGTGTTAACACATCTTGCTTACAATTACATATTATTATTATTATTATTATTATTATTATTATTATTATTATTATTGTCATACTAAAATTACGCTACAATATAAGGTAAGAACAGAATATTGGAAGTATTATTCTAGAACAAGATGCCCAACTTTACATTAGCAATGTATAAGTTCGCGAATGTGTCTCCGAAAAATACGACCCTTTAATACACTAGTGATATCTGTGAAGGTAGTTAGAATCTACTAAATCACGATGTAGCTAAAATTTTAGAGTACGGTAATGAATTTCATTTTCGATTTAAATATAAATAAGAAACTGGTTGTACCCATCATTGTAGGAGAATGGTTTAAATGTTACATGAGAATATGAACATTTTGAACCACGGTTAAAACATACCTTTGTTTTCAAGGTGTTTATTCCATAGCCAAGATCGCGTCACCACCCTATCAAAATGTGAACTTCGACGGGCGAGCCCCCCCCCCCCACTTTGTATCTGCAAATCTTTCAAAAGAAAGTAGATGCATTTACACCTTTATTCGCTTAATCCCAATAAAAGCTGAGTAAATTTCAGAACATAAACTGCTTTCAAGCCAACAAAGAATCTTCAAAATAAAATTTGTTTATCCATTAACCATTTATGGCGCGCGGCTGTGAGCTTGCATCCGGGAGATAGTAGGTTCGAATCCCACTATCGGCAGCCCTGAAAATGGTTTTCCGTGGTTTTCCATTTTCACACCAGGCAAATGCTGGGGCTGTACCTTAATTAAGGCCACGGCCGCTTCCTTCCAACTCCCAGGCCTTTCCTATCCCATCGTCGCCATAAGACCTATCTGTGTCGGTGCGACGTAAAGTCCCTAGCAAAAAAAATCATTTATGAAGTAAGCATGGAAATGAGACGAAACCCTTACAGATATGCAAAGACTGCCATTCCTATTTTCGTGAGGAATATTTATATACCCGAATTTAACTCTAAACCGTGTTATATTTCTTTAAGTAAAGATAACGTAAGAAACGTTTTTGAACTTTCTCCACATGCTTTTGATAAGATTGATAAAGGAGAGACCAAATTACCGACGCGTACTCAAGTTTGGACCTCACAAGCGTGTTGAACAAAAGTGTGAGGGCTTGGATATTACCTAGGTCACGGGTGTGTCGGATTAAGAAGCCCATTCTTTTGTAGGCATCATTAATTGTGTCGTAAATGTGTGGGATAATAATAATAATAATAATAATAATAATAATAATAATAATAATAATAATAATAATAATAATAATAATAATAATAGTACCGGGAGGTATACCCCAATGCCGTGCATTCAAAATCAGCGTCTAAATGAACTCCTCTATTGGTGAAACAGTGAAAATGAAACTACACCAACTTGGAACTTTAATCAGAAGATGTCACCACCTAAATATTATGTAATTTTGTTATTATGCAGTTGCATAACCTGAGTGAATTTCTCCTTGTTTTGTTGGCCATTCATCAAGAAGTTTGGACATTTTTTTTTACACATGACACTACAATAACTATGATCATGTCCCCTGGTGCGAAGTGAAAGAACTTTGGATTTAAAGAAGTTTTGTATTTCTAGGTTTTTGGTAACTGATTGATGGTTATTTATTTTTGGGTTGGCAATTCTTCCTTTCATTTCCGTCAGTTTTGAATCTATCCAATCCCTAATTTATGTAATTAATTTCCAACCAATCCCGTATTTTTCTTCTTCACCTTGTGTTTAACCAATAAAATCAAGAGGGCGTGTCCTGATTCATCTTGAATGATCTCGAACCTTCCCTGAGGGTTTATAAACTGCGGCTTTTCACGTCTCCTGGCCAATTGATCGTCATCTTGCTAAGTGTGTGTGTCAAAGCAGGAGGCGGGCGGCCTCTTTCTTCGGTCAGCAGTACATCAACAAGGTAATGGCCACTTAACATATTTCTTTCTTGCTAACTCCGCAGTTTAACCCGAGGGAAAGGTCCAAATCGTTAACCATATAACCTTTTTTCTAAAAATGTAACCTTCTGCCGGCAAATATAAAACCTTCATAAATCTTTAACTGTAAATCGGGTATAGAGAGTGATGTTCCCTCTCGAGCTCCCCTTCATCTTGGTTTGAGGTGACTACGTTTCATAACTGTTTTTCATTCTGTATTGTGCTAATGTTAATTCTCTACGAGTCACCTCAGTAGTTTGGGAATAGCCCCTGTTTCATCGGCCTAGAGCCCCTTAGGTTGTTTTAGTGTTCATATCTAGGAGTGAAAGTATATGCCGACATTCAGTTTGTGTTTCGGGCCATTTACTTAACCTGTTCTTTCCCGCAAAGGCCCTGTAGGTTGGGTAATAGATACCCCTGTATAACATTACCTTTCAGTCTGTAAGTTGTGCCTTGATGGGCGGGTGATTGTAATGTTCGAATATTACCTTGAATAGGCTAGAAGAAACTGAGAGCCTGTCAGCTCTTTTCCAAAATTTTGTAATTGTAAAGAGTGCCTCTGGAAGGCTGGATATTTAGATTTTGGAGAGCAAGTGCTATTGAATTAGGGGATTTCTGCCCCTGAATAATTTGTACTCGGTTGTAAATTTGAGCTTTTAGCTTTGGAAATGTAAAGCTAGGGCATTAAAGCCCAAATTGTTAAGATTCGGAATCTCGGATTTTTCCTAATCTTGCTGAATGATTGCTACTTGTACCTGTAATATTGTCATGAAAAAATTGTTACGTTTGAAATTCTGAAAATATAACCTTCAGTTTAAGTTTTAAATTCAATTCTTGACATTGTAGTTAGACCAATTCACCCCAGCACCTTCTTTCACCTCTGCGGTCCACGGGAAGTAATAATAATGATAATAATAATAATAATAATAATAATAATAATAATAATAATAATAATAATAATAATAATAATAAATAATTATTCGAACCCCAAACTTTACACCGTACTTTCAAATTACACTGACGAAACATACAAGGGAAATGAGGTAGTTGCTTGTTTCTTTCTTCAACGAATTTTAGATATTCTAAATAATGAGTATGCCTACTGAAACAAATAAAACATCTGACCCTACAAGGGATACATTCACATTATGTATCACAGCGACTAGCAATATAAAGAGTTGTGTTTAGCTTCGTTCCTACCATAGCTACATTCGATTGAAAAACGAAATGACGTATGGCTTTAAGTGCCGGGATGTGTCCGAGGACTTCTGATCGCCAGGTGCAGGTGTTTTGATTTGACACCCGTAGGCGACCTGCGCGTCGTGATGACGATGCAACGATGATGAAGACGACACATACACCCAGTCCCCGTGCCAGGGGAATTAACAAATTATGGTTAACTTTCCCGACCATGCCAGGAATCGAACCCGGGACACCTGTGACCAAACTCAGTAAGCTAACCATTTAGCCATGGAGCCGGACCACATTCGATCAATAAACCTACTACTACTACTACTAATACTGCTACTACCTTGCAGTAATACGTAACATTATATTTCCTGACAATAGCCACGGAATAGGAACCACAAGTACACTACTCTTTATTTTTCAAATCAAATCCCAGCCGCCTTGGTGAGAAGCCTATCGCGTTGCTACTCAGCTATCACGCCCATGGGTAGTAATAATAAGAAAAATAATAAAAATAATAATATCGTTGATCTTCATAAATATTACAATACATTTCCCTGTTCAAAATCCTAAGCGTCGTATACTGTTTGCTACTGAAAACACCTGTTCCGCAGCGTAAAAGCGAATTTTCTCCCTTTGTTTAGTCTACATGGTAGGCTGTACGCCGACATGCAAGTTTAAAGTAGCACTTGTTGTAGAGAGGATACATTGCTGGTGCATTATTTACCTGCACTCAATCTGTAACGATTACTAATTCACGAGAACCCAAAAGGAAAACACGCAAAGCGTCTCTCCTTGAAGTGTGCCCTATATAACTGTTGTAAAGTAAGGTCGAATCAGAGAGAATCAGTTGAACAGTTCTTTGTTGCTCTTTATGACAAAGAAACTAGGAGGAATGTACTATGAATAAAGGGAGAATGTTATCCCTGGGTAGGAACGGAAACGTGCTGTATTGTTCACGGACAGTAGAGTCTGAATATTCTTGTCCATAAACGGTACCGTATCGTTTAATTTTCAGACTGTAACTGTTTAACTTACCACCATGGAAACCATCACTTCTGCGAGAACTTGAACCGCAAAAGGAAAGAGCGATCGTTTATATGAACGACGTCGGATTGCAGTTCATTCTATGTACGAAATAATTATTTTCTTTTAATTTAATACAAAGACTTCTCTACTAATTGTGCCCTAAAGTGGATTAGGACTAATGTGAAGCATAAGGTCTCGAGGAGTACCGGGGAGGTAAGGATAAATGAGCGCGGATAATTTAGGTTAGACTAACGGAGAGAATGTCACAGTTTTAAATAACATCCACGCACATTTATTAACAAGCAAAAACACCGTGTGGAAAATGAAACATTATTACAATAGTCCAATGTACATTATTGCGTCGTATGTAACACCATTCAGTCATATCATTCACTTAATTATTCATAAACATACTTACACATCGCAGTACTTGGTAATGAGAGGTATATCATACTGTGTGTACTCTTCGCATATCTTTGGCAAGGTACACAATTTATTAAGTAAGGATTCGGCTAGGAATAGTATGTGATGTAATTAACATCATTATTTCTTCTTACGAAGGCCCTGAATGTGTTACAAGAAGTATGGGATAAATATCACATCACGTCGTTTTAAAAAATTCATTATAAACCTTGTTATACGCAGTCAGCTGTTGTTGTGAACTAGACACAAACCACTCGCATTTCAACTGGCCGAAGGAAACAAAATACATGTGTTTCACCGAAGAATAATATACCGAAGATATTTCACTTGCTCATATTATTCATAAAAATCGTAGTTTATTACGATACACCTTACTCAGATTAAGTAATATACTTGTATGATGTTATAATCATATTACTTCCGTAATACTGAGTTAATATTATTATATTGTATATGTGATGCTTAGATTATCGTTCACAGATATTCAATCAAAACTGTGCTGAATTAACATATTTGTATGTTCCTAAAAGTACCAAAATCAATTATTTTTTGTTTGCTAATTGTTTTTTTTACGTCGCACCGACACAGATAGGTCTTACGGCGACGATGGGACAGGAAAGGGCTAGGAGTGGGAAGGAAGCGGCCGTGGCCTTAATTAAGGTACAGCCCCGGCATTTGCCTGGTGTGAAAATGGGAAACCACGGAAAACCATTTTCAGGGCTGCCGACAGTGTGGTTCGAACCTACTGTCGCCCGAATACTGGATACTGGCCGCACTTAAGCGACTGCAGCTATCGAGCTCGTTTTTTTTTCATTTTTTCCGATTATCGTTGTTCATAAAACTTATCATAGTAAAAACTCTTTTCACGCGGTTCATGCCGGAATTGTAATAAATGATGTCTAGGTTATTATTTTACTGAGATAACAATATAAAATAAGGTATAGTACTCATCACGCAAGGCTGTACACTAAAAGGCAAATATCGCCGCTCTATTTTCTTTTTTTAATGACCCACCATTACCGCCAACTTGACTGATTCTATATTGAAATCACGAGACATAGCCTAACTATTAAAAAAAAACTAGCTTCAGTGTAAGTATCAATAATGGAGATTTCTTTACCTTAGTAAATGATAATAAATGATCAGTCAAGATGTTCATAATTAAGTCGGTGTTCAAATGAGGAATTGAGGAAGTACACACAATCTCTCTCACCCTCACTCAGTTTAATGTTATACATTTCTCCTTTTATTTTAATATACGCATTACTATAACCGTATTCTTCCGTGTTTACCTGGTGTGAATAATTCAGCTCCCTTCATGAAAACCCCCTGTGAGTGGGGGACGCATACGAAGAATACACCCACGGTTTCCCCTGCCTGTCGTAAGAGGCGACTAAAAGGGGCGACCAAGGGATGATTGTACTAGAACCATGAATCTACTTGTGATTATTACCACAACGTGGGGAACACAATGGATCAATTTTACTTGCGCGTAGTACAACTATGTTAGGTACAAAATAAGTTTGTGATTAGTAGCACGCAGGAGCACCGTGCGGTCAGACTCAGACTTAAGAGTGCACTGTCGGCTTTTACAGTACCTGTGATTTGTACCACTCTATGAGCGACACCATGGGTGAGTGACAAAATGGTTCTGGCTTGCTCATGTTTAGTACCCACTATATGAGGAACACCACTCTAAAGTACGAGTCTCTTATGTGATGAACACCATAAGTTTGCGTTGCCTGTAAGTGGCACCACAATGTGTGAAACACCATAGGCCTGTATTACATGTGCGAATTTCAGTACCTGTGAATAGTACCATAATGTGTGGAATACCGCGAGTCTACGCTACTTTTAATTAGCAGCGCAACATGACAAATACCATGGTTCTACTTTCCTGGCGATAAGTACCATTATGAGGGGCCGATGACTTGGATTTTGGACCCCTTTAGACTGCAAGCATCATCGATTCAGTATTGTGCTTTAGAAGCTGTCCTTTGGTCAGTAATACTATTGTTTTACGTCAGTTTCCGTGAATGTGAGGCACTGCGGGTCGGATCCACTGATTGTTTTAAATTCTTATCCATCCATTCATTCTTCGTCCTCGCGTTTTGAATTCTGGTCAGTGGAGTATTTTGGACTTTCAATTTGTCATTACATTTCGTCTTATTTCGTACCATCAGGTGACGATGCCCTAGATGTTAGGCCCCTTTAAACAACAAGCACCATCATCATCATCATCATCATCATCATCATCATCATCATCATCGCATCATGAAACTGGCTGTAAATCAATAAGAATAAACGAAGGCTAAGTGTGCAAACCGTACCAACGTCGTGACTAGACAAGGTAAGGTTAAGTTAGGTTCATAAGAAAATATCCTTCCATTTGAACTGAACTCATCTTTATAGAGGAGGTCATATTGCTTTCCTTTTCGGAGTTCTTGAAAAAATTTTCTTCTTTATTAGACATCCTAATCGAATTCCATAAGTAAGTACTTAATGAATAAAACCGTAATTAATAAAATTTTGCGTTCGTCATTTCACACCAACTGTGTTATTAAATGTATTATTCGAGCGTGACACAATTCTACTAACCTGGTATTACCCAAGCAGATTTACAGTACCACAGGAAAATAAAATATGCCTTAATTATACCCGCAATTGTAACGCTAGTGATTTTAGCAATACGGCAGTGGCAATACATATCTTTCACAAATCAGGAAATAAACCGGGACTGTACAGTGCCAACGTGCCAGATTAACTGTAAGATGTAGTGGCGACAAGTAGGGTCCCGAAGTTGTATGGTTAGCGGCACTGAATCGAAACCAACAGTTAAAAAGTAATTAAATTTCACTGCCTTCAGTATTAACAGGGGAGAAAGGGTAAGGTTTTACCCTTAGTGTATAGGCTTACGTGCCATGGAGTATAAGATAGACAATCATATTGGATGATTCATTCACGCTATGTGACTATGGAAGTTTCCAAGGATATCTCATACTGGATGATTGTTCAATGGTAGGATCGCTTCACCCCAAGTTTAAGTGCCTCTCCAGAAGTAGAATCTGGCCCACAAGATTTACATCTTCTGAGTTTAGAAAGACCTTTACGCAATAATGAAGCTTTAATGTGGAAATTATTATTAGTTTTCGGAAAACTGTCCCTGAATAACTGTGCTGCCGGATTAAAACCCTTTCCGTAGTGCTTATTTAATGCTTCTGCTTGATCTATATATGTTGTCGCCCCCTATAGAAAGAGAAGGAACTGACTTGTTCCCTCCCTTCAATCTTCGTATATATCTTCAAAATGGTTCCAGGAATTTCGATTTTTATGTAGCCACTTTCTTTTCTGCTAGGAGCAGCTTCACCAAACTTCCATACTCCGCTTTGCACGTATCGTTATTATTTCTTCTGTTGAACGCTCTCCAAGTCTTACGTTTAAGCTTCCTAATTGCCGCGGTGAAGTACGGCGGATCTGAGTTTTCCCTAATTATTCTTTTGGGAATGAATTTATTCAGGCCCTGAAGATGGTTTTCCGTGGTTTCCCATTTTCACACCAGGCAAATGCTGGGGCTGTACCTTAATTAAGGCCACGGCCCCTTCCTTCCAACTCCTAGGCCTTTCCCATCCCATCGTCGCCATAAGACCTATCTGTGTCGGTGCGACGTAAAGCAACTAGCAAGAATTTATTCAGTCCAATATTTCAAATGGTTTTAAAGCTTTCCCTAATATCATGCATCCCCTGGCCCTCCTTTAACCGATTAGTATTGAACCCTTGA
This sequence comes from Anabrus simplex, assembly GCF_040414725.1. Lineage (NCBI taxonomy): Eukaryota > Metazoa > Arthropoda > Insecta > Orthoptera > Tettigoniidae > Anabrus > Anabrus simplex. Next base: position 1,081,436,368 of record NC_090266.1, on the reverse strand, counting down.
ACTTACCATTCCATCGTTGCTTGGCCACAGCTGCTGCAGTAGAGCAATATCGAACTCTTGAATCTTGGGGTCGTAGCGGGAATATTTCGGTCACGATCTTAACCAAACCTTGGGGTTCAGAAGAGAGCCTAACTACTTGAAATGAGGAGCAAATATGTGCTTACTAACTGTTATTGAATTATCAAAATGCAAAAAAAAAAAAAATTGTTATAAAATCGTTCATCCAGAAAATTTAAATCGTTTAACGTTTCAACGCAATCACATTGCATTGCGTGAGTTTTATCAGTTACATTTATCGAAGAACTATCTTCGGAGAAAAGTAGAAATATCACACATTACTGGACAGCGAAAAGTAGAAAAACAAAAATAAAACCTGAAAATCGGGCACCTATTGATCCAAACGATAACTGAGAATTAATCCACACGATCCGTGGAAAATCTGACCTTCAACAAGTAGAGTTCCAGATTTACATTTAATTAAGGTTATCCACCAGTCAAATACACTGTCGGATATGGGAACACCCGCCGAATGGACCCTTAGTCGACCCAAATTGACTATCAGTTTCTTTGTATAGGTTGTGAAATTCTACTGGAATACATGGTGTTCACTACAAGTTAACAGCTGCAGTCATAATTAGAAATAAAATTCCACCATGAATTGTCATCTCGTGACACTCTTAAGTTATGTAATAATCCCGATGCTGAAACGTGCATCGCCCAAACAGCTGTTCAAAAGGAAGCAACAACAACTCGATCCGACAGGATATTACGTTACGTCGTCCTGAAGGAACAATACTGCGAAATGAAGGAAACACTTATTCAACATGCATTTAGAAGAAATGCCAAACACTGAAGTTAAAGAAAAGTGGTAAATCACTTGAAAAATATTCTTATAAAACCAACTTTCAGGTTATAAACGGTTGCGTTAAGTTTAATAAACTTACAATTCCACATGATAAAATGAAATCAAAATACCAAAAACAATCTAGGGAAGTCTTTCCTTTAAAACTACGACTACCATTACAGATCAATCTACTTATGTTTGTCCCAATATACTAACTACAATTTATTGATAGACCACAGTTAACTATTATAAAAATGAAAGAACGAAAATTGAAAATAAAACCTAATCCCAGCTGACGAATTGAAACCGCATTCGTAACTCAAGTCTCACATAAATAAGCTAAGTGTCAACACGCACACTAACAAAGCAATTGGACGTCTGAACGACAAAATAATTAAGTCCGGAACTAAAAATACAAAAGTTCAATGAACTCAAACGCGCGTGCCAAACGGCAGTAAATAATCGATCACCGTTACCACAGTATCCAATGCTGGACAACCCTCATGTAAACACCTTCCAGCTGGTAAGGGCTGTGCCGAAACATGGCCTCAATATTACCTTGCTAACACACTTCGCATTACATACACTACTGCTGACACTATCATCGTTCAAGTCGCTTCGCAAAACACCTAACCTAAGACTTGAATATATACAGACGACACACTAAACCTATCGTCGAGCCTACATAGTGTCTACACACCCTAGCACTAACATTTATATACACACACACCTTCCTAAACCTATCGTCGAGCGTAAATGGGGATGCCTACCCATCCGTATATTCTCGTGGTAACGCGTAACGTCCTAAATCGGTTGTCGAGCGGAAACTGGGATGTCTACTCATCCTCTAGAATGTCAGGTGAAATCGTAACTTCAAACACACTCTCTGGTATTTTAGCTGGAAACCTTGTCGAAACTATAGCACATAATGAAACGAATCTTTCCACAGAATGAACGCAAGTCTGGGAATGCAACTAAGTCCCTATCTTGGCAATAAAACGTGAAATTGAAAATAAATAACGCGCGGCTATACAATCCACGACTCAAACATGATCTCGACATACGTAATGAAGTTTGGAAAAATAATAATGAATTTCAGCACACGTCTAACTTTCCGTGAATATCGCTAAAACAGTAATCATCACCACCGCAAAATTCACACTGTAATTCTAGAGTGAGGCCCAAAAATCGCCTACCATCTCACTGTTCCTAACATTCATATCCACGAAATATCCAGTGAAGCGAAATTCAATGAATCTACACTGCCAAACTATCACTTTAATAACGCCCAATATCTCGTCCCACAATGTTTCCGATTTAATGATAATTGATCGTCTCGTAATATATGAAATTTATTGAATGGAATTTTGTCACAACAGTTAAATAACCCCAACCGTGTATTCAGATTGCCCTTCTATCCTTGAGGTCGCGTACCATAAGAGTCATTATTCTGACTTTACATAAATCGTCATTTGGACTTAACTGCTAAAAGCTACAATCTTCTACAGAAATTATTTTTTCACAGGGAATTCTTGAATTGAAATCATGATGTGCGTCACAAAGCACTCACTTCGAACCAATCTTCACCCGGTCAGCTGTTCCGGATTGCTAACGGAATCTCAATACAGCCTGCCTCAGAAATATCACATTTAATATACAGCCTGTCTCAAAAATTCTTCACCATCGACAAATATAGCCTGTGTCAAAAATCAATCTTCATCGCCTATCACGGCGGCATTACTCATGAAATACAGGCTTCCTATGCCTTCAGCATCTACACAACTATTCTTTCAACATATCATTCCGCCACAATCCATTCCTTCCTGTTTCAAATCCTTTCAAACCTCAATAATCCCGTGACGAACAATTTTATAAGGATCTTTTCATTCATTTTTACTACAACTTTCGGACCTCAAGGACACAATAACACCCCGTGATTTCCTATATCACCCACGTACACGATGTCACAAAAATTAACTTCCCACGAATAAATATAACTTTATCAGATTTCACTGGATTTGGAGACGAACGCAAATCTCACTCAACATTACTCTCAAGTACCAATTTAACATCGAAAATTTTATCCGGCTGTAAATATCATTATTCTTATTCTTATTCTTATTATTGTTATTATTATTATTATTGTTATTATTATTATTATTATTATTATTATTATTATTATTATTATTATTATTATTATTATTATTATTATTTCGACTAAAATTTTCTGAACTCATAAGATATTCGAAATTATTGCATTCATCACGACTACATTATCGTTATCACCCTCCTAATTTTACTCAGTTTGAACACTATCCTCAAAGAATTTTTACACATTATTTAAACTTCGCATTTTACAGTTTCTCAACGTGATTTTTTCTGCCCTGAAGAATTCCTCACGACGACCAGAAATATAACACATTCGCCTGATCATTATTTAAATACTAATTCGACACAGGCACTGAAAAAATTTATTGGGAAAACAAATCCTATTCTACAACATTAATACAAAATTTAGGCAGACCTGTAAAATAGCCATCTTGGAGATTCCGGCTACATTCACCAAGCTGACTTCGTATTTAGCCGCTCATGGCTATAGTATACATCATCTTCTTATATATATATATAACTTAAAAATACACAGATTTTACACTCGCTATCGATTAACACCACAAATGACGCACTTCTTTCGCGTTTCAACATGCGACGACCCTCCTTCTCTACTGGCGACTGAGACTGTTTCTCAGGACTCTGCTTTAGTTCACCCTAATAACCGGCCAGGTGTTTCAATAGATAAGAAAAATCAGACCTCTCTCTGACTAGCCTTCAGATTCCCTTTGACAATATCAAACACACACAATGTAATACAGAGAGGAAATCAGTTACGTATTTTAAACAGATATCTAGCCTTCACAGTTTTCGTTGGCGGAAGCTCAGGAAAATTTCTATCACCTTCAATTTAATACTCTACTTGAACCATCGACACGAATATATAACTTAAATCATTTTGAGAAATAAGCCCCGCACTTTCTTGTAGACGAGCGACGTGGGTTCAACCATCCAGACCTTCAGACAGCATGTGTAAATGTAGGTGGAGGGTATTTCTTTTATATACTCTGAGAGGACGCCACCCTCACCATGAACTTCGTGGTGCAATCTGCTAATTCCACAACCACTGGACCAACTTTCTTGAAATTTAAACCAAAAATTCAGACTGAATTATAATTTATTATGGTGTTAATTTTATATTTTTCCATACTTGCAACGGGCATAATAAATTTATTTCTGACATGTAATTTCGCGGTCTTTCTTTCAGAGATGACCTCGACACGTGTCGCAAATCCTCGATTAGGACGCCAACTTTTCTACAGGCTTAATTGCATTCAAACTCACCCTGGGGATGCTATTTTCATGTAGTGTTTATTTAATAATTTCGATCCTATATTTCATGTCTCCAAAATCTCTCGTTATGAAGGATTTTCCAAAATTGATAAATTAGTCAGTACTCGATGTCAACCGATGTATTCCGGCATTTCACGAGATGGTGGCTCGCTTGTCACGGTGAGTTCTGTTCCCACGGGGGAGCGAGATTCTTGAAATAAAACATGGCTACTCTTAAAGAAGGTATCTGTAGCTGAAATAAATATCTGCAATTATTTTTCATCGTAGAATTATGAGTTCAGTATAGCACAACCTCAAATAGTTTTGAAGACCTACGGAGTAACCCCTCGCGTAGCTCCAGATAGTCTCAGAAATTCCCACATAACACGTATTACAAGTTTTCCCAAAATAGATCGAGTACCACTGCACTGTAGTCACTAATCCCCTGAATTACGTCACAAAATATAACTATGTCATCCAGTCTGACTAGAAAAGAGTTGAAAAGTGCTGGTTTACGTGTGTTCTATGTAACGACTTGGGAAAAGCCATTACTCCGCACTAATAATTTAACTGCTTCCTGCGATAGACCTCCCGTAGTTGACCCAGCCCAGATTACTGACGGTTGATTTGGATCCCGTGCAATTATAGTTCTTTCCTTTAGCTTATTTTTGCACATTTCAATTCTGAAAGACGAATGATCGTGCTTAAACCTGATTTCGGAGGGCGATAAGCTCCAGTAATTGCTATATTTCGTTTATTTTGTGCATTTTTTACTTCCACCCCAATTATTTCGTAATCATCGAGAACACATTTTATCGTACTGCTTAGCTCTGACCTATCACAAATGAAAATTCCCCTCCTTTCGACAGTCTAATCCGTCTAAACGTTAGATATTTTGACCTGAATATTTCTGAACTATATATATTATCCTATAACTAACTTTCCGTTCCCACAATTTCATCAGGGTCCCTCGCATCAACTAAGTTTTCGAATTTAGCGATTTTATTACCAATACTTCCGCAGTTTACCTGCAACAATCTAAGAAACTTTCGCAATATCCTGTTGGTGGGCCCGTTGTTGTTGTTGTAGCTGCATCGAATCCGCTTCCGTCGTGGATCGTCCTTCGGCTGCCCGTTCTGCGCCGTCATCCGTTTATGTGGAAAAGGACTCGGTAACCCTAGAAAAGAGTTCACCTTGTCTCGCCACTTCTCGCTGGTTCAGATAGGTCTTTCGGCGACGATTTAATAGGAAAGGGGTAGAAGTGGGAAGGAAACAACTGTGCATTTAATTAAGGCGCAGCCCCACCATTTTCCTGATCTGAAGACGGAAAACCACGGAAAAACCGTCCTCAGGGCTGCCGAGATTGGCGTTCGAACCCCCTATCTCCCGAATGTAAGACTATGACGCAAACCATGCCGGTATGGTTAAAGTAAATACTGTATTTATCCGATGCCATTGTGAAATCTGTCCTGAGGTTGAAGGAAAACATTAGCAGGCTATGACTTGAAATCTGGAACGATAAGTGTGAAATGATGAGCAAACATTAATTCGGTCATTTATTTAGTAAAACATATATGTTGGTCTCGGGAACCATAATACCAAACTTGCATATTTTCAAAATAATGATTAAATTCAACGATTTTCAGAATACGTCCCACCTCATATTCCTTGCTAATTCAGCTACATACATTGTGTTCCACCCATCTCTGTCGATGGTGAGGCACTGCATCGAACACCAATTTGTATAACAGGCTGTTTCCGAAAGATCCTTCAATTGTCATATGGCTCTATACTTCTGAAATACTTATAGATTTGAATATTACTGAAACACTGTAGGCATGTTTTTGTTAATGTTTGTGGGGTGCGTTGCGTGTCTTACTTACACTTAGTCCCCGGGAACTTTAAACTCGAATGGGAACCGCCAGTGGATAGGGTATATTAGCCACTTCAACACTAGTGTCAACACTCTGAATATGCCAGTGATGCCCAAATAACATTTTAAAGCAACTGATAAGCAAATTATTAGAACCACTAACCAGGAATCTCATTCGTTTCGTATGGTTCATGAACTAGTACGTGACTACAAAAAGAGACACTACGAACAATGTCTTCATTACAAACCCATGCCATAATTCTTTCTGCATATTTTCGATGCTAAATATTTATATGAACTTATTATGAAATAATTAAATACATAAGTATACATATTTTCATTATAGAGTGTTATGTCTTTCAGCACTCAGTTGACAAGTTCCTGAGAATTTATTAAATGCCACCAAAATCGTTTAGTATCATACCTGTCATTTTTATAATTGGAAACTGAGTCTAACTGTCATAGTCTTGAACTCCCTATACTATTCTTACCACTCATGGCGGCCTAGTCCACTGTTCTCCCAGATAACCTGTCCTCATCTATTCGCCTCACGTTTCCCCCGCCACCAAAACCAGTCAATGCGTACAGCTTCATTAATCGAGTTCATTCCTAACTTAGCATTTATCTCCACATTCTAAATAACTCCCTGTCTTTGTTCCCAGCCTTTTGTAGCAGCGAACATTCTAGCTAGATCCATGTCTGCATTCACTCCCGTAGGGCAAAGTCGGTCTCAAATCAGACTGATGTAAAGATATCCGTTTTTCTTAAGCTGACTTCTTTGTTACAGAGTACTGTTGATCGCAAGTGTGAACTCACTGCATTAGCTTTGCTGCACCTTATTTCAATCTCACTTCTACACTACCATCCTGGGAGAATACGTATCCTAAATACTTGAAATGATATACGTGTTCCGGCCTTGTATTCCCAACCTGATATTCTCTTAGTTTCTTACCTACTGGCATCACTTCAACCTTGGAAAGGCTAATTTTCATATCACACTAATTGCATCTATTTTTTAAGTTCAAAGATATTAACGAATATTTGTTGTTAAATACACTCGCCATTAAATAATCCTTCAAACATTAACTAAGGCTTCTGCATGGAAATCTGTAGTTCAGGGGATGACTGAACTCTTGATATATGAAGTACTTCCACAGTCCAATTTTCTCTACCATTATGCAAGATATTTTTGGTACACAAATTTAGCTAGTTTTGTCTAGGTCGTACGGAGAAAAATCAACTTGTTCTGTGGCTGGTATTTTGTGACCACCAGTAACTCCTCCACGTATATGCTTAGATTGACAGTTGGCATTCAGAATAGATGTGCAATGAATTCCAGAAGAGATATCTCTATAATCAGCGAAATAATTTTCCTGCTGCCTTGATGAGTTTATTTCATCTATAATGTATCCATGGCTACATACAGCAGAAAGCTATAACAAAGAAGTTACGTGCTTGTTTGTCCGTTATTTTCATACGCTACAATCTCTCACAGTCGTAAGATGTTTGCAATCACGACTCCAATTAGTCAGTCCAGAAAACGAAACAAAATGTTTAATATCTTCGAATGAAATTAGAAATAATAACATATTATAAAAAAGGATAGCTTACTTTAATCAAGTTAAACTTGAGTTGCAGCTCCAATAATTAACGTAGCAAAACTTACATAAGAAGCTGATGTATGGCATATGACAGTAGTATAATAAGCGGGTTCGGGCGCCACCTCCACCTCAGGCTCCCAGTGGCCACCTCCACCTCCACCTCAGCCAGAGGCCTCCCAGTGGCCACCTCCACCTCCACCTCAGCCAGAGGCCTCCCAGTGGCCTCCTCCACCTCCACCTCAGCCAGAGGCCTCCCAGAGGTCTCCTCCACCTCCCGCGGGAAATTTGAATTTGTAAACAAAGCCACGTGCTTTTTGACAGCTGTCATCGACAACAACGCATCGCTAACCTCAGTACTGCCATCTTGACGGGCCTAAACCTCAGTAGTGCCAACTTAACCTAACTAGCGCGAGGTAAACAAAGCCACGTGCTTTTTGACAGCCACGTGCTTTTTGACAGATTTGTAAACAAAGCCACGTGCTTTTTGACAGCTCTCATCAACAACAACGCATCGCAAATCTCAGTACTACCATCTTGACGGGCCTAAACCTCAGTAGTGCCAACTTAACCTAACTAGCATGAGGTAAACAAAGCCACGTGTTTTTTGACAGCCACGTGCTTTTTGACAGATTTGTAAACAAAGCCACGCGCTTTTTGACAGACAACAACGCATCGCTAACCTCAGTACTACCATCTTGACGGGCCTAAACCTCAGTAGTACCAACTTAACCTAACTAGCGCGAGATAAACAAAGCCACGTGCTTTTTGACACCTGTCATCCGCCATCTTTAAACCACAAAGCACTGTGCTGCCCTCTTTATCGCAGTAGCTGCAAAATTCGTCACCTGTCATCCGCAGTGCTGCCATCTTGACGGGTCTAAACCTTAGTGCTACCAACTTAACCTAACTAGCGTGAGGTAAACAAAGCCACGTGTTTTTTGACAGCTGTCATCCGCCATCTTTAATCTATAGAGCACAGTGCTGCCCTCTTTAGCTACTTACCTTTGAAATGTGGTGGCGGATAATTTGAAAAATGCTTTTTGACAGCAGCCATCTTTGTACACCGTGCTGCCCTCTTTAGCTAGATACCTGTGGTGGCAGACAATTTCACGTGACAGCAGCCATCTTTAATCAAGAGAGCACCGTGCTGCCCTCTATGTGGTGGCGGCAATTTGAAAAATTCTACATTCTCTTGTTTGGAAACAAACCCATGCGCTTTTTTTGACAGCTGTCATCCGCTATCTTTAATCCAGTGAGCACCGTGCTGCCCTCTTTAGCTACTTACCTTTGAAATGTGGTGGCGGCAAATTCTACGTGCTCTTGTTTGGAAACAAAGCCATGTGCTTTCTTGACAGCTGACATCCGCCATCTTTAATCTATAGAGCACAGTGCTGCCCTCTTTATCGTAGTAGATGTAAATTCGTCACAGCTGTCATCCGCAGTGCTGCCATCTTAACGGGCCTAAACCTTAGTGCTACCAACTTAACCTCACTAGCGTGAGATAAACAAATCCACGTGCTTTTTTTGACAGCTGTCATCCACCATCTTTAATCTATAGAGCACAGTGCTGCCCTCTTTAGCTACTTACCTTTGAAATGTGGTGACGGATAATTTGGAAAATGCTTTTTGATAGCAGCCATCTTTGAGCACCGTGCTGCCCTCTTTAGCTAGATACCTGTGGTGGCAGGCAATTCCACGTGACAGCAGCCATCTTTAATCATGAGAGCACCGTGCTGCCCTCTACGTAGTGGCGGCAATTTGAAAAATTCTACATGCTCTTGTTTGGAAACAAACTCACGTGCTTTTTTCTGACAGCTGTCATCCGCCATCTTGCATCACAAACCTCTGTGCTGCGCTCTTTAGCTAGATACCTTTGAAATGTGGTGGCGGCAATTTGAAAAAAATCTATGTGCTCTTGTTTAGTAAACAAAGCCACGTGTTTTTTTTGACAGCTGTCATCCACCATCTTTAATCAATAGAGCACTGTGCTGCTATCATGCGGGTAATTTCATCACCTGTCATCCACCATCTTTAATCTACAGAGCACCGTGCTGCTCTCTGTAGTAGCGGGCAATTTGAAAAGTTCTGTTAGCTGTCATCCGCCATCTTTGAGCACCGTGCTGCCATCTGTGTGGTGGCGGCAAATTCCACGTGCTCTTGTTTAGTAAACAAACTCACGCGCTTTTTTGTCAGCTGTCATCCGCCATCTTACATCGCAAACCTCAGTGCTACACTCTTTAGTTGAAATATGGTGGCGGATAATTTAAAAAGAAAAATTCTACAGCAGTTATCTCTCGGCGCTAATTGCACAAGATGGTGGCTATACATGACTCCTTAAAGGTGCTTATGCAAGATGGCCGCTATACATAGACTCCCTTGGGATGCTTGCGCAAGATGGCGGTTATACATGGCTCCTTTTGAAATATGGTGGCGGATAATTTAAAAAGAAAAATTCTACATCAGCTATCTCTCGACGCTAATTGCACAAGATGGTGGCTATACATGACTCCTTAAAGGTGCTTATGCAAGATAACCGCTATACATAGACTCCCTTGGGATGCTTGCGCAAGATGGCGGTTATACATGGCTCCTTATGAGACGCCCTAGAGATGCTTGCGCAAGATGGCGGTTGCTCTTATGAGGTGGCTTAAGGGTCGTTGCACAAGATGACTAGAGACGCCCTAAGGATGCTTGCGCAAGATGGCGGACGCAAGATGGCGGACGCAAGATGGCGGCTATACACAACTCCTTATGAGACGCTTTAAGGGTGCTTGCGCAAGATGGCTGCTGCTCTTAGCTTAGAGGCTAACGTGTCGTGCTAGTTCGATTCATTAATTTTGGGGCTTAAATGCAAAATGTTAAATATCTCGAAAGCAGTGCATCGTAGAGCAAAACGGACAAAATTTTTCTGACCAATGATTTAACAGCTGCTGTTATGCATGCGGTGGAGGGCAATTTGATATTCTATGTGCTTAATCAACAGAGCGCCCTGCTGCCCTCTTTAGCTGAAATGTGGTGGTGGATAATTTGAAAAATTCTTTTGACAGCTATCATCCTTAAACAATGGCGACTATACATAGGCTGTTAAGGCCTTATCATGCTCCTCCTCCTCCTCCTTCTCTACCTCCTCCTCCGCCTCTTATGTCAAGGCATAGCTTTATATCGAACAAGTTTAAACCTGCATCGCGAAAGCAAGCGTATGCAGCGATAACATTATTGTGCATGTTTAGACTTTCGAAACATAAGAAGAGTAGAATCAAACGCTGTACTCGATACATGTGATCAGAACATTGATTGATGCGTTCAGAAAACAAAATAAGTGATCAAGACTAGAATCGAACACTGTACTCAATACATCATGTGTTTAGAATATGTCATGGGATACCCTTGTTCTAAGAAGATCAGATTGAAACATAACAAGACTAGAATAGAACACTGTAATCGATGTTGTTAACTTCAACATGTGATCAGAACATTGATTGATGTGTTCAGAACACAAAATAAGTGATCATGACTAGAATCGAACACTGTACTCGATACAACATGTGATCAGAACATTGATCGATGTGTTCAGAACACAAAATAAGTGATCAAGACTAGAATCGAACACTGTACTCAATACAACATGTGTTTAGAACATGTTAGGGGGGGTACCACAACCTCATCGATCGCTATCAGCAAGAACGCTTGTACTTTGTTAAGTGTAGAAAATTAATCTTTATTGGTAAATGGTTTTATGTTCAGAACAAGGAATGGAACCTAGGGGTTACGTCTTACGTAATACAATCCCTGAGGTGCGATGAGTTACGTTTTTCGAACTAGTGTTTGGAACACTGAACTTTTCAAGATGGCAAGAGTGAGGTTAGCAATGTTCTGTTGTTGGATTTTAAATTCTACGCTATAACATGCATAAGGTGGCAGCCTTGAGGTTTACCGCCGTAAAGATGGTAAGAGTGAGGTTAGCAATGTTCCGTTGTTGGATTTTAAATTCCTCCGCTCTAACATGCATAAGGTGGCAGCCTTGAGGTTTACCGCCGTAAAGATGGCAGCAGTGAGGTTAGCGACGCTCTATTGTCCTCTAAAGTGAGGTTAGGGTTCGTCAAGAAGACAGCTGTCAGAAAAAAGCACGTAGCTATGTTTACCAAACAAGAGCACGTAGCCGTGACGTCACGGTCACGTAGTATGTTGCCTCAGCATGCAAAGTTCAATGTCTACACCTACGTAGTAAACATTCTGCTATGTTCACAAGATTTTTTACACATAACTATTCTTTATTCTTTAAGTTCATGCACATAGGCTATGCTAAGATAGCAGCACAAACACATGCGAACTTTGTACATTCTAATGGAATAAGTTTAGTACTGTGTGCATCATGGATACATGATGTGTGCACGCATTTAAACTTGACTATACGTAATGCTGCTGCTTTGTTTACAAGATTTTTATACATTGCTATTCTTTATGCTTTAAGTTCATGCAAACACAAGCGATAGTCGTACGCTCTGGCAGGAGAAGTTTAGTACGATAGTCGATGCATACATTATCGATAGGTGATGTGTACACGCTTTAGAACATAGCTCTTCTTCGTGCATTAAGTTCGTGCACATGGGTTAGGGGTACACAAAAGCGATTGCTACATGCTCTAGCGGAAGAAGTCTAGTACGATAGTCGATGCATGTAAAATCGATAGGTTATGCTATGATAGCAGCACACTAACACGATTTTAGCATAATCTAGTGGAAAAAGTTTAGTATGATAGTCGTTTCATGCAAAATCATTAGGTAAAGTGTACACGCTTTGAAACAAGGCTATTCTTTGTACTTTAAGTTAATGCGTCTTAGTTATGCTAAGATAGCAGCACAATTTACCTGAAGAAGTTTTGTACGAGAGTCGATACATGCAAAATCGATAGTTGATGCGTACACGCTTTGAAACATGACTATTCATTGTACTTTAAGTTCATGGGTATAGGTTATGCTAAGATAGCACCACAATCTAGCGGAAGAAATTTAGTACGATATTTGATGCATGCAAAATCAATAAGTAATGTGTACACACTTTGAAACATGGCTATTGTTAGTACTTTAAGTTCATGTGTATAAGTTATGCTAAGATAGCTGCACGACCTAGCGGAAGAAGTTTAGTACGATATTTGTTGCATGCAAAGTCGATAGGTAATGTGTACGCGCTTTGAAACATGACTATTCTTTGTACCTTAAGGTCATGCGTATAGGTTATGCTATGATAGCAGCACAATCTAGTGGAAGAAGTTTAGTACGAGAGTCAATGCTTGCAAAATCGATAGGTAATGTGTACACGCTTTGAGACATAGCTATTCTTTGTACTTTAAGTTCATGCGTCTTAGTTATGCTAAGATAGCAGCACAATCTACCTGCAGAAGTTTAGTACGAGAGTCGATACATGCCAATTCGATAGTTGATGTGTACACGCTTTGAAACATGACTATTCATTGTACTTTAAGATCATTGGTATAGGTTATGCTAAGATAGCAGCACAATCTAGCGGAATAAATTTAGTACGAGATTCGATGAATGTAGAATCAATAAGTAATGTGTACACGCTTTGAAACATAGCTATTCATTGTACTTTAAGTTCATGTGTATAAGTTATGCTAAGATAGCAGCATAACCTAGCGGAAGAAGTTTAGTACGATATTTGTTGCATGCAAAGTCGATAGTTAATGTGTACACGCTTTGAAACATGGCTATTCTTTGTACCTTAAGGTCATGCGTATAGGTTATGCTAAGATAGCAGCGCAATCTAGCGGAAGAAGTTTAGTACGAGAGTCGATGCATGCAAAAACGATAGGTAATGTGTACACGCTTTGAAACATAGCTATTCTTTGTACCTTAAGGCCATGCGTATAGGTTATGCTAAGATAGCAGCACAATCTAGTGGAAGAAGTTTAGTACGAGAGTCAATGCTTGCAAAATCGATAGGTAATGTGTACACGCTTTGAGACATAGCTATTCTTTGTACTTTAAGTTCATGCGTCTTAGTTATGCTAAGATAGCAGCACAATCTACCTGCAGAAGTTTAGTACGAGAGTCGATACATGCCAATTCGATAGTTGATGTGTACACGCTTTGAAACATGACTATTCATTGTACTTTAAGATCATTGGTATAGGTTATGCTAAGATAGCAGCACAATCTAGCGGAATAAATTTAGTACGAGATTCGATGAATGTAGAATCAATAAGTAATGTGTACACGCATTGAAACATAGCTATTCTTTGTACTTTAAGTTCATGTGTATAAGTTATGCTAAGATAGCAGCACAACCTAGCGGCAGAAGTTTAGTACGATATTTGTTGCATGCAAAGTCGATAGTTAATGTGTACACGCTTTGAAACATGGCTATTCTTTGTACCTTAAGGTCATGCGTATAGGTTATGCTAAGATAGCAGCACAATCTAGCGGAAGAAGTTTAGTACGAGAGTCGATGCATGCAAAAACGATAGGTAAGGTGCACACGCTTTGAAACATGGCTATTCATTGTACTTTTAGGTTATGCTAAGATAGCAGCACGATCTAGCGGATGAAGTTTAGTTCGATGGTCGATGCATGTAAAATCGATAGGTGATGTGTACACGCTTTGAAACATGGCTATTCATTTTATTTTAATTTTATGGGTATAGGTTATGCTAAGATAGCAGCACGATCTAGCGGATGAAGTTTAGTTCGATGGTCGATGCATGTAAAATCGATAGGTGATGTGTACACGCTTTGAAACATGGCAATTCATACTGCTGCTCTGTTCCCAAGACTTTTAAGCATAGCTCATCCTAATGCTGCTCTTAACGACGTCGAGCTAAGGATTGATTACGTGACCGTGACGTCACGGCCACGTGCTCTTGTTTGGTAAACATAGCTACGTGCTTTTTTCTGACAGCTGTCTTCTTGACGAACCCTAACCTCACTTTAGAGGACAATAGAGCGTCGCTAACCTCACTGCTGCCATCTTTACGGCGGTAAACCTCAAGGCTGCACCTTATGCATGTTAGAGCGGAGGAATTTAAAATCCAACAACGGAACATTGCTAACCTCACTCTTACCATCTTTACGGCGGTAAACCTCAAGGCTGCCACCTTATGCATGTTATAGCGTAGAATTTAAAATCCAACAACAGAACATTGCTAACCTCACTCTTGCCATCTTGAAAAGTTCAGTGTTCCAAACACTAGTTCGAAAAACGTAACTCATCGCACCTCAGGGATTTTATTACGTGAGACGTAACCCCTAGGTTCCATTCCTTGTTCTGAACATAAAACCATTTACCAATAAAGATTAATTTTCTACACTTAACAAAGTACAAGCGTTCTTGCTGATAGCGATCGATGAGGTTGTGGTACCCCCCCTAACATGTTCTAAACACATGTTGTATTGAGTACAGTGTTCGATTCTAGTCTTGATCACTTATTTTGTGTTCTGAACACATCGATCAATGTTCTGATCACATGTTGTATCGAGTACAGTGTTCGATTCTAGTCATGATCACTTATTTTGTGTTCTGAACACATCAATCAATGTTCTGATCACATGTTGAAGTTAACAACATCGATTACAGTGTTCTATTCTAGTCTTGTTATGTTTCAATCTGATCTTCTTAGAACAAGGGTATCCCATGACATATTCTAAACACATGATGTATTGAGTACAGTGTTCGATTCTAGTCTTGATCACTTATTTTGTTTTCTGAACGCATCAATCAATGTTCTGATCACATGTATCGAGTACAGCGTTTGATTCTACTCTTCTTATGTTTCGAAAGTCTAAACATGCACAATAATGTTATCGCTGCATACGCTTGCTTTCGCGATGCAGGTTTAAACTTGTTCGATATAAAGCTATGCCTTGACATAAGAGGCGGAGGAGGAGGTAGAGAAGGAGGAGAAGGAGGAGCATGATAAGGCCTTAACAGCCTATGTATAGTCGCCATTGTTTAAGGATGATAGCTGTCAAAAGAATTTTTCAAATTATCCACCACCACATTTCAGCTAAAGAGGGCAGCAGGGCGCTCTGTTGATTAAGCACATAGAATTTCAAATTGCCCTCCACCGCATGCATAACAGCAGCTGTTAAATCATTGGTCAGAAAAATTTTGTCCGTTTTGCTCTACGATGCACTGCTTTCGAGATATTTAACATTTTGCATTTAAGCCCCAAATTTAATGAATCGAACTAGCACGACACGTTAGCCTCTAAGCTAAGAGCAGCAGCCATCTTGCGCAAGCACCCTTAAAGCGTCTCATAAGGAGTTGTGTATAGCCGCCATCTTGCGTCCGCCATCTTGCGCAAGCATCCTTAGGGCGTCTCTAGTCATCTTGTGCAACGACCCTTAAGCCACCTCATAAGAGCAACCGCCATCTTGCGCAAGCATCTCTAGGGCGTCTCATAAGGAGCCATGTATAACCGCCATCTTGCGCAAGCATCCCAAGGGAGTCTATGTATAGCGGTTATCTTGCATAAGCACCTTTAAGGAGTCATGTATAGCCACCATCTTGTGCAATTAGCGTCGAGAGATAGCTGATGTAGAATTTTTCTTTTTAAATTATCCGCCACCATATTTCAAAAGGAGCCATGTATAACCGCCATCTTGCGCAAGCATCCCAAGGGAGTCTATGTATAGCGGCCATCTTGCATAAGCACCTTTAAGGAGTCATGTATAGCCACCATCTTGTGCAATTAGCGCCGAGAGATAACTGCTGTAGAATTTTTCTTTTTAAATTATCCGCCACCATATTTCAACTAAAGAGTGTAGCACTGAGGTTTGCGATGTAAGATGGCGGATGACAGCTGACAAAAAAGCGCGTGAGTTTGTTTACTAAACAAGAGCACGTGGAATTTGCCGCCACCACATAGATGGCAGCACGGTGCTCAAAGATGGCGGATGACAGCTAACAGAACTTTTCAAATTGCCCGCTACTACAGAGAGCAGCACGGTGCTCTGTAGATTAAAGATGGTGGATGACAGGTGATGAAATTACCCGCATGATAGCAGCACAGTGCTCTATTGATTAAAGATGGTGGATGACAGCTGTCAAAAAAAAGCACGTGGCTTTGTTTACTAAACAAGAGCACATAGATTTTTTTCAAATTGCCGCCACCACATTTCAAAGGTGTCTAGCTAAAGAGCGCAGCACAGAGGTTTGTGATGCAAGATGGCGGATGACAGCTGTCAGAAAAAAGCACGTGAGTTTGTTTCCAAACAAGAGCATGTAGAATTTTTCAAATTGCCGCCACTACGTAGAGGGCAGCACGGTGCTCTCATGATTAAAGATGGCTGCTGTCACGTGGAATTGCCTGCCACCACAGGTATCTAGCTAAAGAGGGCAGCACGGTGCTCAAAGATGGCTGCTATCAAAAAGCATTTTCCAAATTATCCGTCACCACATTTCAAAGGTAAGTAGCTAAAGAGGGCAGCACTGTGCTCTATAGATTAAAGATGGTGGATGACAGCTGTCAAAAAAGCACGTGGATTTGTTTATCTCACGCTAGTGAGGTTAAGTTGGTAGCACTAAGGTTTAGGCCCGTTAAGATGGCAGCACTGCGGATGACAGCTGTGACGAATTTACATCTACTACGATAAAGAGGGCAGCACTGTGCTCTATAGATTAAAGATGGCGGATGTCAGCTGTCAAGAAAGCACATGGCTTTGTTTCCAAACAAGAGCACGTAGAATTTGCCGCCACCACATTTCAAAGGTAAGTAGCTAAAGAGGGCAGCACGGTGCTCTCTGGATTAAAGATGGCGGATGACAGCTGTCAAAAAAAGCGCATGGGTTTGTTTCCAAACAAGAGAATGTAGAATTTTTCAAATTGCCGCCACCACATAGAGGGCAGCACGGTGCTCTCTTGATTAAAGATGGCTGCTGTCACGTGAAATTGTCTGCCACCACAGGTATCTAGCTAAAGAGGGCAGCACGGTGTACAAAGATGGCTGCTGTCAAAAAGCATTTTTCAAATTATCCGCCACCACATTTCAAAGGTAAGTAGCTAAAGAGGGCAGCACTGTGCTCTATAGATTAAAGATGGCGGATGACAGCTGTCAAAAAACACGTGGCTTTGTTTACCTCACGCTAGTTAGGTTAAGTTGGTAGCACTAAGGTTTAGACCCGTCAAGATGGCAGCACTGCGGATGACAGGTGACGAATTTTGCAGCTACTGCGATAAAGAGGGCAGCACAGTGCTTTGTGGTTTAAAGATGGCGGATGACAGGTGTCAAAAAGCACGTGGCTTTGTTTATCTCGCGCTAGTTAGGTTAAGTTGGTACTACTGAGGTTTAGGCCCGTCAAGATGGTAGTACTGAGGTTAGCGATGCGTTGTTGTCTGTCAAAAAGCGCGTGGCTTTGTTTACAAATCTGTCAAAAAGCACGTGGCTGTCAAAAAACACGTGGCTTTGTTTACCTCATGCTAGTTAGGTTAAGTTGGCACTACTGAGGTTTAGGCCCGTCAAGATGGTAGTACTGAGATTTGCGATGCGTTGTTGTTGATGAGAGCTGTCAAAAAGCACGTGGCTTTGTTTACAAATCTGTCAAAAAGCACGTGGCTGTCAAAAAGCACGTGGCTTTGTTTACCTCGCGCTAGTTTGGTTAAGTTGGCACTACTGAGGTTTAGGCCCGTCAAGATGGCAGTACTGAGGTTAGCGATGCGTTGTTGTCGATGACAGCTGTCAAAAAGCACGTGGCTTTGTTTACAAATTCAAATTTCCCGCGGGAGGTGGAGGAGACCTCTGGGAGGCCTCTGGCTGAGGTGGAGGTGGAGGAGGCCACTGGGAGGCCTCTGGCTGAGGTGGAGGTGGAGGTGGCCACTGGGAGGCCTCTGGCTGAGGTGGAGGTGGAGGTGGCCACTGGGAGCCTGAGGTGGAGGTGGCGCCCGAACCCGCTTATTATACTACTTATGACTTACCTGCTGACAGGACATGAAAACAATTGGAGTTCCAACCAACTTGATTTTTATTTGTTGTCTTTACATGTCTACTCTCCTCACCCTCCGTGTAATAAACAATCAAATCCCTTTAAGTTCGCAACATTTATCGAACATCAAAACCTTGAAATACTCGAAAAGTATGCCTCTATATTTATTGGGGTCAAATACATAAACAAAATCTCAATATTCATAGTAATTGTGAGGATGATATTAATATTAGGCCCAATCGAAATCTCTCTAACACTGATAGCCTAATACCCAGCACCAGATGACTGGAACGTGAAGAGTTGAATTTGTTAGCACTTTGAAGGCTGTCGATTATCTCTTAGGTATAAAAGATTAACAAATACCAAAACGACTTACTGTTCTAAACAAAACTTTATCCAAGCTATTAACATAAATGTCAGTAGAATGTAGAAACCGAATATTGAATTAAAATGAGAAGAAATATATACATACAAT
The DNA here is from genome assembly GCF_040414725.1 of Anabrus simplex. Lineage (NCBI taxonomy): Eukaryota > Metazoa > Arthropoda > Insecta > Orthoptera > Tettigoniidae > Anabrus > Anabrus simplex. Next base: position 1,081,417,257 of record NC_090266.1, on the reverse strand, counting down.
AAAAAGAAGGACGCGAACTTAAGCTCACTGCTCTGACTTTGCTGAATATACAGAGCCATATTGAATAATCACCGCAAGTTCTAGAGGAAAGGTGTATTAGAGGAAGCAGTAAGTACATGTTAGTACATCAAAGAACAATGTTCTCAAAAACACATCTATTAGAATTGTTTGAAATTAAGTGTAGAGATACCTTTTATAAATGAACGTGTTCAATGAAAATGGTATTGTATTTGTTTCTACCTAGGTAAATATTAAATTCTGAGGACGGAACTTAGTACGCACAAACTGATCCTGATCTCTGTACTTTCAGGTTTTTCAGGCGTACTTTACACTGGAGTGAACTTGGCCTGTTTTCTTACGTATTTTTCACGCTCCCCTGTAGCAAAACTACCCTCATCCATCACCACGAACATTCTTGTTGTTAAGGTGTACGAGTCGCTAAGCCGCCCTCATTAGTGGCGCTCGCTCACACCCCTTTACTCGATGTGGCAAAAGCGACACTTGGTCGATGCGTAAATTGCAAAGCATTTCAGCGATACAGGAGGAATGATATCGACGTCATTTGATGCTGAGCACTATAAACATCAGAACTGAATTACATTTTCCTGGATAACATAAGAACATGAAGAAAGAATACATTGGTTTTGCGTCACATTAATTTAAACAAACATCATAATATAGCCAGCTAATTGGTTGATTGGTCAGTGCACTGGATTTCGGTTCTGAGAGCCCCGGGTTCAATTTCCGGCCATGGCATGGAATTTATATTCTCTTCACTTACTTGCAACGTACGACACTACAAACCACCACAGAAAACGCAGTAGTTTTTAATTTTTGTTTTTGCTATTTGCTTTACGCTGCACCAACCCAGGTAGGTTTTATGGCGACGATGGAACAGGAAAGGCATAGGAATGGTGTAAAAATGGGAAACCACGGGAAACTATCTTCAGGGCTTCCGGCAGTGGGGTTTGAACACACTGTCTCCCGGCAATGAGCTCACAGCTGCGCGCCCCTAACCGCACGGCCAACTTGCCCAGTAAACCCAATAGCGAACACATCCCTTCGTATATTCAGCGTTGGCGTCAGGAAGGTTATCCGGCCGTAAGCAAAGGAAAATCCTTACCGATCGCTACTGCACTAGGTCATGTACAAAGGCAGATCCCCAAGGCAGCGCGGAATAAACGTCATTCCAGATAAGATCGTGAGGCAAGCTGCCATTTTATATAATAGGGAAGCTACCAAAGGATTATTGCAAGTCAAACAGTCAACACATCCTTACCACAGTCTAAAGAGCAATATTTGCATGTCAAACAGTCAACACGGCCTTTTACCATAACCTAAAGGGTAACACTTAAGGAAGATACTCAATCATCATCATCATCATCATCATCTGTTTACCCTCCAGGTTCGGTTTTTTCCCTCGGACTTAGCGAGGGACCCCACCTGTACCGCCTCAAGGGCAGTGTCCTGGAGCTTCAGTTTCTTGGTCGGGGGATACAACTGGGGAGTATGACCAGTACCTCGCCCAGGCGGCCTCACCTGCTATGCTGAACAGGGGCCTTGTGGAGGGATGGGAAGATTGGAAGGGATAGGCAAGGAATAGGGAAGGAAGCGGCCGTGGCCTTAAGTTAGGTACCATCCCGGCATTCGCCTGGAGGAGAAGTGGGAAACCACGGAAAACCACTTCCAAGATGGCTGAGGTGGGAATCGAACCCACCTCTACTCAGTTGACCTCCCGAGGCTGAGTGGACCCCGTTCCAGCCCTCGTACCACTTTTCAAATTTCGTGGCAGAGCCGGGAATCGAACCCGGGCCTCCGGGGGTGGCAGCTAATCACGCTAACCACTACACCACAGAGGCGGACAAGATACTCAATACAAAATACAAACAACAAATACCCGAAGACTGCTATATACTGTACATAGACTTTTTATTAAAGTTTTTTAACATCATTGTAGATGCGAATTTTATAAGTATCCTTCTCACAAATGCCTGAAGACTGTCACACACAATGACTTATTTATTCATGCCACCTAGTGGTATTACAAAAAGTGTATCACCATAGACGCTTTTAAATATTTTAAGTATGTATATTTGTATATAAATTTTTAAACACAATTGTAGACGCGAATCGTAATTTATGTATCATTCACACATTTAACCTCACCCCCCAAACTACCCCCCCCCCCTTCATTTATAGCGCCTAGACCAATTGTTATTAGGATCCTGTGGGACATAGTTTTAAGGTTTAATGTGCTTACTATCCAAATGTTTTCATCTAAGCTATTTATATACAACTGAAGATGACCACTAAGTGGTCGAAACATGTTCTGTGTGTCGTAATGTAGTTTTAATTTTGCCCAAGGCAAAAAATAAAGTATCGATTACGTGGTTTTTAAATTAATTTGTTGCCTGTTACACCAGTCAAATATTATCGGTCGGAGGAATATTTCGTGTTGCTTGTTCAGCACTAAATCATAGTAACATATATTAAATTCTCGTTCCCAATATAGCCTGGTGCAAATTGTCTGTAGCCTGTTTCAAACACTCAACAATGATTAGAATCTTTGAACAAACCCGAAACGGATTCATAGCCTCCAGATAAGAGGAAAAGATACATCCCTACACCACGTAGCTGGATGTGGTGGTAGGAGCTATTGTTAATAGAGAGTGGTGGTAGGGGGTGAGGGTGTATTAAGCGCGAAGGCAGGTCCGAACCTCCGCAGAGGTGTGCCTGAGCCGGAGTTTACGTGCAGTACGGTGGCCAGTTCCTTTCCGCTCCTCCATTCCCGCGCGTGGCAACGGTGGTAGGGAGTCCCCCACTAAAATCATGATTTATACTGAAATGAATATATGCGGGGATATAAATACAAAATAACACTAAATATGCCTCCATACAATATAAGTAACGTTGTAAATCAGTTATAAACTATGAAGGATTGAATTCCAAAATAAAGAATTGTTGTCCCTTAGGAAACTTCCTTAGTCAAATTATTCATTACTACGTAGTTGAAATGTTTTGAAGTTTCAAGTCTCAGCATTCTTAAAATAACCAATATAAAATTATATTGTTTAACTTGAAAAATGTATTTATTTAGCCTAGGGCTTTTAGTGCCGGGAGTGTCCGAGGACATTTTCGGCTTGCTTGGTACAGGTCTTTATATCTGTCGCTCACGGGCGACCCGCGCATTTGGGTGTAAGGAGGTATGAGGTAGGGAAGAGGTGAAACCTGGTGTCGGCACATAGCCTACTCCTGTCTGCTTAGGGCTTAATTTTCTAGTTCCGACGGGCCGTATCGTTATCAATAGCATCATATACACTCACTCCACATGAACACTCCGAAGTTTGGAACTGAATCCAGGGATTTGGCGCGCAATCTAACGATCATATTCAAATCGCCTTATCCTTCCCAGTTCTGAATTAACCAGTTGGCTGGCGAGCTAAGCAGGAGTTTTAAAAATACAAGTATTGATGGGAAATTGTTATCTGTTTAGTACAAAAGAAATTACTTAATAACTTGTATGATTAACATACTTATTCAGCACACACCCCTCTTAACGGGCAACGTATGAGGGTGATTTCTCTTCTTTGTTAAATAAGAGACACGTAGGGTAACCTTTATTTTAGCGGACACTTTAAATCTTGGACGGCGGACGTAACGAGGGGACCCTTTCATTACGCTTAAGTGGATGCTATATAAATATTTGAATATCCTTCCGGTAAAAATAGAAAGTCTGTTTTCCCTTTTGGTTGGTAATTCCTTTCTAAGAAATTTTACCCTTTGGACCAGTTCAAAGCAGAAGGGAGAATGAAATTAAGTTATACCTCTAAATGTGAGTGGAACAAGGTTCCTCCTGGGATGCGGACAGATGATTCCCCTGCTAAAGACTTCTTTATGTCTGTAGCAATAGGCATGTCATCACGCAAGGAACTGATTTTCCGTAGTTCGAAGAAATCAGGACAAGTCTGGGAATTATGCCAGTAAATTGTGTACTTTGTGCTGTATATCAAGTACAGGAGCAGGATAATACTCAAACTCGGTTCTGCACAACGAACTAGAAATCTGATCCTGTAAACGTTAAGAGGCGAATTTCTATAGGCAGTATTATTGGAACTTAATGTTTTCTTATATACATAAGTAAAGGACTGGAATCAGAGTTAAGGTATTTTGCGGATGATGCTGTACCCCATAGAGCAATAAATAAGTTGCAGGATTGTTACCAACCGCAAAAAGACCTCCACAATGTTGTGAGTTGGACAGCAGGCATGTTATGGTGTTAAACGGGATTGAAAGTCAGTTTGTAAGTTTCGCGGAATTAAAGTTCCAATAAACGAATGTATGTATGTATGCATGTGTGCGTTTGTATGTATTTTCGTATGTATGTATGCATGCAAAAGCGTGTGTGTATGAATACCACATTCCCTGCTTACCAACACTGGTCTGTTCAAACGTAAGTACATGTTAACTTACAGGTCGTACGGTTACAAGAGCAGTATACGAGCTTCTGATATGATGTGGCTCATAAAGGGCATTTTCCGTTTTATTCTAGTTGACAACGAAGCATGTTCATAGTAACCGTTGCGTTCTGTAAAGAGACGGAGTATCTGGACCGGAACTAGGTTCCATAGATAGCGCGATATGTTCGTACTGGTTGACGAATACAAGGGCTTGTCGATAAGGTTCCCGCTCCTCGACCGCTCTTCACGCTGTGTTCCCTGCCAATCCCGATAGTACAGCACTAATACAGGGGTTGTTAAACTGATGTTTTCTTCACTTTAACCGACGCCTGTCGTCTCACTCCATTTACTCGGACCTACGGTGTGAGAATTGCTTAATCTCCTGTTGGTAGGGGACACAGACCAAGAATACACCCAAGGTATTTCCTGCCTGTCGTATGAGGTGACTAAAAGGGGCGACAAAGGGGTGATGGAATTGGAACCATGAGATTAGTTACGATTGGTACCATTCCGTGAGGAACAACATGGGTCGACGCTACTTGTGATTAGTACCATTATTTGAGCAACACCATGGATATGGGCATTGGCTGTGATCAGTACCATCAAGCGCATCCCACCGAGGAGGGGGAGCGGGCGTCCTCGACTACGTAGAATAATGTCAATGCGCGGGAAATGCCGTGCGGTGCACTAAATTGTGTTGGTTACCCTTGTATTCAGAATAGATCTGCGTTAACTATGAGTAGTACAACAATATGAGGAACACCATGGGACTACGTTGCCTCTGATTAGTACCACCATGTGAGGAACACCATGAGTTTACGTTACCTGTGATTAGTGCCACTATATGAGGAACACCATGGTTCTGCTTTACCGGTGATTAATACCATTATGATTGGATCCCTTTGGACGAGAAGCATCATCTCAGAAAATAAGGCATTGTGAATTGGATCCACTGATTGTTTTGGATTCATGGTCATTCTTCATCGTCATTCGTTTTAGAATCTAGTCAGTGGATACATTTTGAAGTTTTAACTATCGTTCCAATTCGATGCACCTCGTACCATTAAGAGCCGATGACCTAGATGGTAGGCCCCTTTAAACAACAAACATCATCATAATCATCATCATCATCATCATCCTCAGAGTTTCAAATTTAACTTGAGACAGCGTTGCGTTGTTATTTTATGATTTGGTTTGGCAGGAGTACTGACCAGATACGTGTAATTGTTCCGGATAACTTAAAAGCAAATAAAGAAAAACAATACAATGCACAATTAGTGTTTTCGTGAGAGAGATGTTCTTTCTTCCCTCGCCTTTTTCTAAATTACCTAAGGTTGGCACTGTAGCGAATTGAGCCAGATGTCCTTCCTGACGCCAACCATATGCAGAGGGACGTGATCACTATTACGTGTTTCTATGGTGGTCAGTAGTGTGGTGTGAAGGTGTGAATCAAGATAATCACAAACACCTAGCTCCCACCCCTAACTAGAGAAATTAACGGAATTTGGTTAGAATTCACATCCCGGCCGGCATTCGAACCGAGGGCTCTGTGAATCGAAGGGCACTACACTTACCATTCAACCAAGGAGCCGAATAAATCAATTACTACCATAACATAGTATTAATATTCGCATGACAGTTAGGAATTTATATAGAAATACTTAACCTCCAGTACGTTCGTTACCATGATTGATCCCTTTATCACCGGGCGAGTTGGCCGTGCGGTTAGGGGTGAGCGGCTGTGAGATTGCATCCGGGGGATAGTGGGTTCGGGTTCGAACCCCACTGTCGGCAGCCCCGAAGATGGTTTTCTGTAGTTTCCAATTTTCACACCAGGCAAATGCTGTACCTTAATTAAGGCCGAGGCCGCTTTCTTCACATTCCTAGGCCTTTCCTATCCCATTGTCGCCAAAGACCAATCTGTGTCGGTACGACGTAAATAGATCCCGTTATCTTCTTTCCCTCAGCGAATGACAAATATCTTATCGTCAGTATATTATAAGTGAAACTAGATAACTAAGACTATTTTGGGTGGCAAACTCCCTGCAGAATAAACAAATAGGCTGGCATCACATTTTACAATGAGCCAAAAACGCCCTTTTAGAATATGGTTCATAATATACTAACGATACACACATTTGTATGAGAAATCGAGAATAACTTTTAGTAAGAGGTTTTAGTATCAACTGTCTATGACCATCACAAATGAGATGTTTTTCTAGCAATTTCTGCTTTCATTAAATACAATAAATTGATCGAATAGGTCTCTCTTGATATACAATAATATTCTTCCTAAACCGAGTTTCAGTATATCTGACGTCAGAAGGAATGCATCGCACACACAGCAACGTGGTTGCCACTGTATCAATAGTCCGTCAATTAATTCATTCGTATATTATTAAACCATACAGCAAAAGCAAAGCAAAGAAGCAAAGTCATCTCCCTACAGGCCATGAAGGCCCTTGGAGGGGTGGAAGGTAAAGGCTTCCACTATCCGTAACCTCGGCACTTTATGGGGTAGAGTGGTTAGCTCTACGCCCGGCCGCCTTTGCCCCCAGGAATTACCCTGGTACTCATTTTTGGTGTAGGCTGAGTGAACCTCAGGGCCATATGCACCTCCGGAAGTGGAAATCTCATTTCTTAAATTTTACGACTTCCTGACGGGGATACGAACCCACGTCCTTCCGGGCGAGCCGAGTACGCCTTTACCGCCTCGGCCAGGCAGCCCCTTATTTAAACCATATGTTATTCATAAATAATTGTGCTCTTACCGTCATTGCTGCTGACAGAAGCTCCTAGCAGTTAATAGGATACCTCTCGTGAAACTGAACAGAACTTCGTCTTTGAATGTGTCTTTAATGTATACATCAATAGAATATCGTGTTTAAAATGAAATAGTACAGGGCGCAGACTATTCTTAAACTGTAAAAATAGTTTACGCGTTATTAGAAATGAATGAATTCATATGGTGCGGACATTTGTAAACTTCCTTGTGCCACTTTTACATTGGGAATAGTGTTCAAGTACCTCTCTCTGCGCTTACTTTCCCTTGAAAGAAATTCCCTTCAGTATCTTTCTCTTATGCTATATCAACTCTTAATCTCCAATTTCCCCGCGTTTTACAGTATACGTGTACTTCAGCGAAAATCTTGCCCGTTTTGAATATCGTCTGAAAAGTCAATCATGCGTTTCTTATTTTAGTTTAATATTACATTGGAATGAGGAGTGCGACAGGCTTTGGTACAATTCCTATCCTCGCCGCTAGTTGAGGACTTCATTCATTCCATTCCTGACCCGTTGAAATGACTGTAAACAGAATGTGGATTTTCATTCATTACATTGAAATATTACATACACACGATTGAATTGATTTGTTTTAACATCCAACCTTCACCTATGATTTCTCGTCAATGAGTGTGTTTTCATTTATTTCCGATCAAAGCGCTAGAGGCAGGGAGGGAGAGAGAGGGAGAGAGAGAGAGAGAGAGATCATAGAGGAAAGTTAATGCGCTCGTGCTTCTTTCCTGGGCTTGTAGTTCAGTGCGGGTGCAGTGCAACGAAATATTGCAGTGAGCCTCATTCGCAACTATAGATGACATGGGTAGGTTAATTGATTCAGAAATTTAGGGTGTAGTGAATTGTGAAGAAAGGCGCCTTGAATATTAAAGAAGACGTAGAAAAACGACAGACCTATATCATTGTTAATAGTAATAGTTACTCAGTTAACGTTTTCATATACAATTAGAAGTATATGAGGATTATTGGTCCCTTATTTATGTTCCTAACATTTGGTAAATCTGTGGATATGATGTACATACAGTACTTTTGACAGCTCAATAATCAACATAGCATAAATGCAAAAAAACCTTAATTGTGCATTGTGCAATAATAACGGATGCCCAAGAAAAAATCAAAACAAAGGAATATGTCGGCTGATGTAACCCGTGTCTAATAGACACTGCATAATTCTAAAGCATGTTGAAATGTCCTGACTGCATATGAAGTTCCAAGCGAAGTTATTCGCACTTCACCTTTCTCAGTATTAAGGTTTGTTACCGGTATGTTAATGGTGGTGGTGATGATGATTATTATATGATGATGATGATGATGATTGCATTAAGGTGTCAGGCACTGAGGCCATAGGCTTCGGTGTTGTAGTATGTTAATCCATCAGTGCCCTTCAGAATGAATTACTCTTCATGGCACTGTTCCGAACACAGCGAGTCAGCTGTAGTTTTCGTCTACGTTTCAGAGGACATGTTTCTCATGCAGTAATGAGGTAGTTAATATTGCATTGTAACACTTAAAATATGTGTCCACATCTGGTTTAAAAACCTAGCGTATTTGCCCGGCCGTTTGGTCAAACTTTTCGATGCTATCTTTACGAATTACAATCCAAATATCATCCGCCTTTCAAATTTCATCAACATTTTCTCGACAGTCTCTCGCAAATGATGTGATGACAGGGATGGCAATTGGTGTATTAACGAGTTTTTAATTGAGCTCATGAGCCCTTTGTAATGCTGTTCACTTCGAGTCGTTTTATAATATTCTAGGTATTAAAACTGATTGACATAGCTTACGATTTAGCATGTCACGTAAGAGTAAAATGCTGTTGTCCATTAAGGTGACATGTGGTCACCGTCACACGCTACCTAGCTTTCCCCGAGGGTCAATTTTCAGGAATGGGAGTTATTCTGTTCTCAGAACTTCATTAAATTTGTGAGCTCTCTTTATGATTGGATGGATATACATTAGAAATGCTTTTATCTCATGCCCTATGGCACCTTGCGTGACTTGCGTTGATGCTGTATGACTTGTGTGATTATAGCAGTGAAGACGCCAGAAGAGATCATCTTCTCACGAGGATGTGGTCATCATGTTTCCCTAAATAAATGCGTGATTGATTAATCGGAAAACACAATAATTCTTTTCTCTCACGCTGTTCGATACGTCACCATGTTTTAGTTTGTCATTAGCAGGCTTTGAGAAGTGGGATGAGCTAACGCTGTACGAACTGTTCCAAATGATATGATAGACGTCATGTTGTTCACCAAGGCTGCACTAACGTAACAATGGGCAATCGCCAAAATCCGCCCTCCAGAATAATTCAGTGTCGGACGTAAACAATTTTCTACCCGTGTAGCACTTTCTTCTTCAAGCTATTCCTTACTGTATGTATGTAAGTATGTATGTACACAGGTGTGAGCCTTTACCCTAGTTTAAGCTCTCTGCTACTTTCCACGAGCATTTTCAAATACGTCTCGTTAATGAACCATGACGGACGAGTCTATCAAGTTAATATCCAATTCCAGTGCGCTACACCCTGCCTTGCTGGAAACAAACTGAATTTTATGGTCTGCGGGGCGGTGTCCGACTACTACCCGTTCGCTCTCGTTCACTGTCTTCCGTTTGAAGCTGCAGTGAGTGAAGGCGGCGTCGCGCGCCCAATCAACACGCACGACTTGCATCCGTCGGGCTCCCTGTTTTTTGTGTCCTCCTTTATCGAATAGAACAAAGTAAAAAATATTCAGTGAAGTTCAAAATTGAACACATAATTGAGGAAATTTCCAGTCACGCACGCGTACATTCTGTGATGAAAAAGAGTCTTTGTTAAAAAAAAAAAGTTTGTCTGAAATTCACCCTCTTCCCCATGAAAAGTTTCAGATGAATGATTCTCTTGATTCTATAAAGGACTTCAGCATCCCCACAAAGGGATATTTGATCTATCAAGAGTAGATTAGACAAAGGAATAAGCTTACCAGTTAATTAAATAAATACACACTAACCACGGAAAAGGCACGCCTTTTGGAAGACTGTTGCAGCACGAAATGTGGCAAGTCTGGCAGAAGATTAAATATACTCAGCGGACCAAAGTATGTAGTTCGAATATATGTAAGGCCTATATAAAAGGTATATGTATACGTATATCTGTATAACATGTAAAATATACTATTAATATATGAATTATAATGGTTTTGTTAATTACACTGAATATCCAAGGATATAATATTGTTTTCCTATACGTCCTCTATGCTATCTATCTGTTATATTACCAGTTACATCCTGCAACGTTTAGCAGATATTTGGGGATATAAAAATTTTACTTACTGGTCCCTTTCTATTTTCCCACTGGCCATTTAGTATACCAAGCTAACTGGCTACGTGTGCGGGACATGTAGCTGTAGCTTGCATTCGAAAAAATAATAGGTTCGAATCACACCGTTAACAGATCTGAGGAGTATTTTTCGTGATTTCCCACTTGAAAACCAGGCAAAGGCTGTGGCTGTACCTTTATTTAGGTCATGGCCGCTTCTCTCGCGGTCCTAGCCCATTGTCACCAGAAACATATCTGAGTTAGTGCGACGTTCCACTAGGTATTCAGCGGGAGAGGTTCTGATATCAATAAAAATTAGGTAGTTCATTGATATGATAAATTGTACTGTTTGGTGGAAAACCTTACAAACCTCCAAATTGTATCATTTTGTCCCGCAAGGGACCATTTGCTCTTTTCGTTGTTCATGGAAAATCTACCGTCCAAACTCAACGAAACAGCAAATACCTTACTCTGCTGACGTCTGCAAGATATTTAGGGAGATCTTGTATCCAGCAAATGCAGCTCTCTTACAGTCCTCACTTAACGTCCTCTCAAACTGGCGCCGTACTTGAAAACCTACCACAATTCAGCGAAATGCAACTGAATGATCATAAGCCTTCGTAAATCTCCTCTACTGACATCAAATTACTTACTCGACAAGATCATCACCGTAATTACGCAACAGCGTGACTTAGGTGCAATATTGGATACGAAATTACAAATCAAGAAACACATGCAAACATATTCAACCAAGGATATTAAATTACTAGGGATTCTCTACCTTTTCACAGAAATTTCTGATCCCACCGCTGTTCGCCACTTCTTCTCCATGATCATTCAGCATCTTTTGAACCACTGCTCTCCGATTTGCAGAACATCCACCCCTCCAATACAACCAGTTATAAAGAGCAGTATCTCTCTTTGCTGCAGTTGTACGGTACAGAAACCCCAAGCTCAGAAATCTGTGCACGCAGCGAGTATTAAGGGCAATGAAAGTGTCACTTCAGGCTACAGGGAGCTGACATGAGTTTCTTCCACGGGATCTTAAATGTGCATTGCCTTTCGGAATATCGCATCCCTTTCCGCTCCAAAGAGTCAAAGACGGTCTCCACATTCCCGACATCCAGCACTCAATACTTCGATGATCTTTCCTAATTCGCCTCCCAACTCTCTCTAACACTATTAATAAGATACAGAAGCTCGATATAGCATCAGGTAAAAGTATCATGCAGAGAGGTGTAAACAATATCTTATGAATAAGTTGAAGTGTAGTGGTTATACCGCCAGCTTGACCCACGACGACTTGGCTACGAACATGGACATTCTCTTGGTTGTCGATTTGGACAAGTTTTATCAGTAGGCTGTGTACCTGATCTTGTTACTCATTTATGTTTGTTACATTTTATTGCTAAAGTTTACATTTTTTAATTGGCACAAGTGAAATGTGCTCAGTGTAGCTGTATCTGGTGCTCTGTGAATAAATAAGTAACACACGTGTGTTTATTGTTCCCATAAATGAAAGAGAGCACGTTTAGTAGTATTATTGTTTGATTCGGAAGTAGAAAATTATTGAATATTTCTAGTTTAAACCGAAACGTATCCGATTAACAATACCTACACAAAAATGTTAATGTCGTGGAGAATATTCTTATTAACGACCTGGGTAGACTTAGAAGATAATTCCATAAATGTACACTCCAAACCAGCACAATAAAAACCTACGTACCCTGTTTCCATTTGTAAAACGGAATGGCTGATCGTTTGATAGATATGCCCCTTGAAGGATCTGTCATTATGTATAATAAATTTCCTAAGGCTTTAGGAATAAATATACTCCGAATGCTTTCAGAAAACACCTCGAAATCACAGCTGTCAAAATTAGAAGCCTCAATAACACATTGGAGAAGCTTTGTGGTGCAACCTGGGGATACATCTGCAACAAATCTTAGGTGTTCTGCTTTAGGCCTTGTCTTCTCTACCGCTGAATATTATACCCCTCTTTGGCTAAGCGGCCTTCATATTAAGATGTTCAACACCCAACTTAACACTTCTACGAGGCTAATCATTGTAATACATAAAGAAACTAAATAGAATATCCACTTTTGAAATATATATATATATGGTCCTCAGCAACATCAAGCCTTCTTATCTGTGCATAAAAGCTACACTCATTCGAAAACAGAAGAAAATAGCCGAAAATCCGGATATGCCTAAATAAATAAATAAATAAATAAATAAATAAATAAATAAATAAATAAATAAATAAACATACTAAACGGTCAATGGCCTTGTGGTGACCTGACCCATTTCAGGTCTATTGGTTGATATTATATTTCATAACCGTATCTAAGGAATAAATTCCCAAATGAAGTGAATGATAAGGGGATTGTACACGGATGACGCAACGTATTTTGTACATACACACTGACTAAAACAACGCCAATAACTACCAAAACTGACTGTGGTCCCTGGATTAAAGTACTCTCAAGAGTTCCTTGCATTTAGTACGGTATCCTTGGACCCATACAGGTGACACAACATATAATTTTACACGTTTGTGCATTGTAATAAGAATGATATGGGTATATTTATTTCATATAATATGAAAGTTATATTAACGATTTTAAAATGGACTGTATTTCTTACTATTCTGGTATGAACCAATTCTGGTATGAACGAATTTAAAAGTCGTTCAAACAGAAATTTGATTTACGTAGAAGATGACGTTTCTAGAAAGGAATCACGACTTAACATCATCTGTTGCGAATACTGAAGCACTAAATTACCTGATTTTCACCCCGTAGTTAAAGCGGGTTCATCAATTGGATTGCCTCTCTTCCCCAAGATATTGGCGGCTATTTCACCGTTATCACCTTTGGAAACTGACTGCGAGTCACAAGGTAATATCCAAATAGTGTAATGGGAATTTAGTTGGAACGTGTGGTGTGTCAACGGTATGATCCCTTGGCTAAACAGTCAGCCTAATGGCCTTTTGTACAGAGGGCCCCGAGTTCGACTTCCAGCCGGGGCGCCGAGGATTTTAATCACGTTTGGTTAATTCATTTAGCTTGTGGGCTGGGCATTTTTGATCGTGTAAATACACATCTTCACTTACGCACAAGTTATCACACTACCAACTAGCGCGAACATACGCAGTAGAGAACACATCCTTCCGAATAGGTTTGGCGTCTGGAAGGGTGTCCTGCCGTAACATTATGCTTAATCCACATTAGCGCTCACCCCCCTGATAACTGAGAGAAAGGGTATGTGAGGAGAAGGTGAAGAACAGTACAAAGTTTCAACCGCTCAAATGGTTGAGAAGTTTTATAGACCATGTTAGGCAAATGGCTAGCGTGCAGGTACAGTAAAGCCTACGATTTTTCTCACTTATACCTGCATTTCGTTTTGTATATGTGCATGTTTGGTAACGAAGGTTTGATGTTCTGTAACTGTCAGGTACTCTTGTAACAATTTACATGTTACAAAGTGGATGGATGCCCTATATCGTTGTGTTTTCTGAGACGTACATGGGCCAATGAGCAATATTATGCTAAATAAAGAACGAACATTCCCTATAATGATCTTCCCTACTATTCTTCGACTTTATGTTACCAGTTGCCAAGGTCATCTCTTGACGAATCAAATACATGAGGTTGGGAAGGCAACCTTAAATTACCCCAGTGCATTTATTACAGTTACTCACGTAATAAACTCAAATTTTCTTTACCGATGGAGGAAATCATTCTCACGAATTTCTTCGTTAATCAACTCCCCGTGTTTCAAATATCCTATTACCCATAAATACTGCCCCGTTACACATCAAGTTGTTGCAGCTTATTCCACCATATAAAACCTTTCTAAGGGCTGCCCTAAATGCAGGCATTGCACTGGATATTCATAAAAAAAAAAAAAAAATTAATGGCCTTGCGGTTAGGGGCGCTCAGCCGTGGGTGGAGAAGGTGGGTTGAAACCCAATGTCGGCAGCCTTGAAAAAGGTTTTCCATGGTTTCCCATTTTCACCGCAGGAAATTTCTGGTGTTGTTCCGTAATTAAGGCCACAGCCGCTTCCTTCTCACTCCTAGCACTTTCCTATCCCATCGTCGCCATAAGACCTACCTGTATCGGTACGACGTAGAGCAAATTGTAAACTTTATATATATTTCTATAATTAAGTATAATTATTATTATTATTATTATTATTATTATTATTATTATTATTATTATTATTATTATTATTATTATTATTATTATTATTATTTTGTGACGCTATTCTATGTCAGCCCCGTGGTTTAGAGGTAGCGTGCCTGATTCCTATCCGGAGTCTTCGGGTGGATTCTGGACAATTCCAACGATTTTTATTCTGGCTGATTTGAGAGGCACTGGACCCGATCGTGGAAGCCAAGGACGTCAGCAAGCTAACCACGTGGCACACCGGTGTTTACAGGCCACCTCAGCAGTCCTGTTGTCTCACGGATTTGTTGTTTATTTGTTACGGCTATTTCATTCCTTGTAATATTGATCCTTCAATGAAGGTGGGTGGCGGCTGCCGTGGAAAGGAGAAAGTGCATAATTGTAGTGAAGACATATAGCGTGTATTGCAGTGCTAGATCAATCGCCCTGTGCCGAATGCCAGAGACTAGAATTCTGATCATTCAGCCACGGAGTTATATATTTCGTGAGAATGCAGATGGTCATGGATACGATATCGATGGCAATCATTTGACAGTTCGTGCAGTAAACCAATTATTTAGCGGTGTCAGTGTGACCTCCCCGGTTGAGCACGAAGGGTGTTGTGAGATTTCGATCGCTAGCCAGGCATAAAGTTTAAGTGTAGTTAAACGACGTACCTCCCCGGGGTAAGTACTTGAGCGAGGGCTACGTTTCATCACATTGCTACGATGGGGCAGCTCGATTTGATTACAGAACCCTCCCACGAGACGAACGAGGAAGGGTCATGAGCCAGGTACAATGAATTCAACCCGTTACCAAGCTTCTCTACTCTCCAACTAGGAATTGGAGAGACAAGCTAGTAAATTTAGAGACCACTTCCAATTCTTGACTTACTCAACTTTCAAGAAATTATCTCCCAAAATTTCACCTCACAGATCTCACATCACATTTATAACCTCTTCGCACAGCTTTATAATATTCACGGTATTTTGTCTCTAGAGCAAACACAGACAGAAAAAAAAATACGAAAAAAATATGTATCATGTACGGAAGTACCAGTTGGCCCGTCAGCGTCGTACTTGCTATTTGTAAGTGTCCCACATGCACTAATGATGAACGGGATGTCACATAACTGATTTTCACAGGGGTATTACTGCCTGCAGGCTATTTACATCAAATGAAATGGCGTATGGCTTTTAGTGCCGGGAGTGTCCGAGGACATGTTCGGCTCGCCAGATGCAGGTCTTTTGATTTGACACCCGTAGGTGACTTGCGCGTCGTGATGAGAATGAAATGATGATGAAGACGACACATACACCCAGCCCCCGTGCCAGCGAAATTAACCAATTAAGGTTAAAATTCCCGACCCTGCCGGGAATCGAACCCGGGACCCCTGTGACCAAAGGCCAGCACGCTAACCATGTAGCCATGGAGCCGGACATTTACATCAAAATATGAGGAGATAACAACCGGACGGCCACTCGTTACATGCACCTCAGCGCTACCCTTGCGTTATTAAGCCTCGTTTTCGAACGCTCAGTTGTAGACTGTTATTTGGTAAAGGAGCACTACAGTTGCTTTTAACATATCTAAAATGGCTGGTGTGGTTAGCAATGACAAATACATAGGCATAATTTTAATCTGTGGGAAATCTGTTCGGAATATAGCAGAAGCTCGCAGACAGTATGCGCAGGAGTTTCCAAATGGCCACGTGCAATCTCTATACGCGTTTCGCCGAAACGAGTTGTAATTAAGAGCTAACGGATCGTTCATGGCACATACCATATACATGTAACTTTTTGGTGTAATAAAATGACTGCCATTTGTTTCACATCTGAAATATAAGCACGTCGTAGTGCTCCTTTGTACACCAGCTGTTAGGCATCCCGCTCTTCATTGGTGGATGCGGCACATTTAAAAGTAGATAGTGCGGCGCTCGCGGGCCACCTGGTATATGTACTGTACAGTATGTATGCATATAGGTGTGAGTATGATGTATGTATGTATGTATGTATGTATGTATGTATGTATGTATGTATGTGTGTGTGTATGTATGTATGTATGCATGCATGTATGTATGTATGTATGTATGTATGTATGTATGTATGTATGTATGTATGTATGTATGTATGTATTGTCCCCGACGTAGTCAGTCAGCGAACACGAGACACCCAAGGGGTGCTCAGATCGATGGCTGTAGGCTTATAAAATAAATGAATGTGGCAGGATTAACATAGGTTTCGAAAATAAGCATGTTCAAAATGTAGAACAAATATGACACTTTTATTGAATAAAATGAGCTATTGGCCATCCTACTGTCTGTGATAATGGATATGATCACTACTTTAAATAATTTACGGTGGCTCTTGATGTAACAAAATCAAATGCAAGCAAATGGGATGGTACACGTAAGTTGTTTTCCCTAACATTCTAACAGGGTATTTTACATTATTTCCATTTATTCGATTTAATGGTATTAAAGTAGTAAAGTCGAATTCAAATTTGTGATTCAAAAAAATGAGGTCTTGACCAAACATTCCTCGAACAATCTGGAAAAATTCATTAATTTTAATAACGTGCATAAAAAAAGCAATATCCAAGGTTCATTAGTTTTACTTTCATGGCAATATAAGATTGGAATTCGTTTTATCAAAAATTTTATTTACATAAAAAATATGAAAAGTTGAATTTGCCTTAATTTTTTTCTAAGTTAATCCGAGACGTCGGATATATCTGTTCGTGTCGTCTCACATTTCCTTTCGTGAGAACAAATGCAGATAAATTGAACAAAATAACGCGCCTTCTGGGCTTGCAAAAATTAAAAAATGGAGAAATATCATCAGTGTGGAAATCCTATCCATCATACATCAATACTGTCAAAGTGTCACAAATCAGCACATCAAACACATAGAAAATAATTATCTACAACTAGAAAATCACTACAGCTACAGCTAACTACTGAAATTATCAAGAAGAAAATATATAAAATATTTACACGTCGTCAAGTGTCGATCAATCATATCACTCTCCTGTTAACACATTGCAATATGTTCCACAACACTACACTGCATAACGTCTGGAAGATTCCATATTTTCATTACATCCTGATCGGCATCAGGCACAACAGTATTACAACATTAACATGTGAAGAACTCAGTTTCACGAAGATTCATATCATACGCAACTATTCCACCTAATTTACACATACAGTACATCACAATGACGACTCTACTTGTTGTATCCCAACATCGCACATGTGTAGTCACGAAACATAAGGACATACCGTCGTCCTAAAATACATCATATCCTCCTGAAATGCGTCTCGATGATTAAATAATCCAATTAATTGTCACATGCTACAATGCACGTACTCCAATTAAATTCATACATCTAATCCAGAATTAATATCCCGATGACAAGTTATCCCAAACGTGAGGTACAAGTAGAAGTCCTATTTCCATAAAAATGTCGAAAATATTAGCAAAATATTACTTCATCGAATTCGCCAGACATAAATTGGCTCACATTCATAACGAAATTCACACCATAAGCAAGGATGGTTTCGATAACACATGGATAACTCTATCAGAACCCTCGCTGTCAAACTCATTGCCACGTGGTCATTAATCAGCCAAGTGTGCTAATTTTACGAAATATCCTATCGGAAGAGACAACCAGAAAAATACCTAAAAAATAAATTACTAGATAATGAAGGATAAATCTAAGAAGAAAGAAAGAATATAATAAAGCTACATAGAACAGATATAAATAAGACGTAATCGACTTAACTTAGGAGATGTTTTCACGTCAGGAAGTCTGGATCCTCAATCTGCCATTCTAGGGTAAAAGACTCTGCATCCCGCCGCCGCTGACGGTGGTCTATGGTTTAAAACTTCATGGTGACACCCTTGTAGTCCATAGCATGAAATTCCATCTTTCCTTGGAGATGATTACGTTGAGGTCCTCCTTCACGTTCACTCATGAAATTGCTGAAACTTACACAAAGCGTGTTACAATAAATCCTAAACACACACGTAATTATATGCTGGAAATAACACGTACATTAAGAATTAATATCTGCACATTCGACGTCTGATCACAGCACTATTCCAAGTCGTAGGTTAACATAATTTTAAGAAGTGTAGAGCACAGGAACGAAGCCACTATCCCGGATGATTGTATTCCAGGATGTTCTGCGTTGAAAATCCACTGGCAAGATCTTCGAAGTAACTGATGATAATAGTTCAGGAACACGTCAACATGTGTGCATGTACTCGTATGACTTGACTTAAAATATCATGTCCGGCGCTCGTCAACGGAAGTGAAGTCAGCATAAGTACTGCATTCTTCAGCGGTATGATTATATCATTTTATCATCATTTTAGCCAAACGTCGTGGAAATTAATTCAAAAATTTTAGTTTTTAATTTATATAATCTATATGTGCAATTACTAATCCAATTTATTATAATCTGAACCATGAGCATTCCATAGTTATACACATTACGCCACCAGAGGTATTATAAATATTTCATTCATTTTGTTCCATGTAATTACAGGTGACACGCGCTGGTTGCTTTTTATTCCTCGTCCACTTTTCTTTTTGTTTTTTATTGGCCGAACTGCCACCCTCTTCACATCAGAAACCAGTTCTTTGTCACCGAGTCAAGGCCGCTTGCTCACCCTCGCCGACAAGTGAACTCGGGCCGCACACTAACACATACACAGTCAGCTGTGACATACGGTCACAGTATGTATGTATGTATGTATGTATGTATGTATGTATGTATGTATGTATGTATGTATGTATGTATGTATCAACAACTTAACTCGGAGGCTTTTTTAGTATGACATCACTCCTCATTTTATAGATATTTTGAATGCATTCTTACGAAGATACAGCATTCCCGAAATTTGATCTTCACTTTCTTCAAAGAACATGCAGTTCTTTCAAATATATAAGTCATATAGCTTTTATCTGAGGAGCAATTAAAGATTCGTATGCCTGTTAAGTTCTTGAACATCAGAAGATCAAGGGAGGATGCGAAGGCTTATGTATTAAATTACCCGTCCAAATATTTACTGGCATGAAATTGTATAAAAGTACAAACAACAATTTGATGATTGAATTCCCAGCTTTTATATGTTTCGGATGAATTGTAGTTCAAATTGTTTATAGAATACACCTGATTTCTCATCTTACGTGGTGACTTTCTTTTAGTCGTTGATACGCAATAATTGGAAGGAGGATAGGAAGAAATTAAAACATAGGCCGCCGGGCTGGGTGGCTCCGACGGTTATGGCGCTGGCTTTCTGAGCCCAAGTTTGCATGTTCGATTCTGAATCTGCCCGGTGATATTTCAAAGTGGTGAAATACGTCAGTCCCATGTCGGTAGATTTACAGGCTTGTAAAGGAACTTCTGCGGGACAAAATTTCGGAACATCGGGATCTCGTACAACCGTAAATATTATTATTATTATTATTATTATTATTATTATTATTATTATTATTATTATTATTATTATTATTATTATTATTACGTTGACCTGCATCCTGCTACAAAACGAGGCTCCGTTTAGTTACTGAATAACTTTCCAGAAATTATAAAGTTGGCAAGAATTGACACGTTTAAAATACTTTCGCACTTCCCATGCTAGATTGCAACTACAAGCACTCTCTATGGGCCGAAGATCTATTTGCATGATACTCTTCTTGTCATTCACAATTGGATGCAGTGTTTCTCATATTCGACAGACTGGTTGTGCAGAATTAAGTCGCGTGATCAAATTCCATTCCATAGTCAATTAGTACTTAAGAGTATTTAAGAGTATTTAATAGTGTTTAATTCTGTCAATACAGGGTGTTACAATAAGGTACATTCCTCACATCTAGGAGGAGAAAATATTTTATTTGGGAATGCGTCTGTAAATGCTCAATTTCCGTCTTAGAACACATTTTCTACAGCTCTACCTAGCACAGTAATCATGGAAAACACACAGGAAAAGAACGTACCAGCATAGCACATGAATCTCTTTCTTTTATGTAATGTTCAGAATGCACTCCGTTAGCATTGATACATTTAACAACCCGCCGTCGCATTGGATCCCGAATGCGCTACATACATCATATTGTACAACTTATTTTCTGCGGAAACTATCAACAAATGTAGCTCCTTTCCATATATTTGTAGCAATTGAAGAAGATTTAAGCACATAAGATTTTACACGATTTAAATTCCCATTCCTTCAATTTACCAAATGAAAGTGAGTGCACCCCTGTCTGACCTTCAGGATTTGCATCCTTACACGAGCAGGGAACAGAACTAAGGACTTAAGTTTAAGTGACATAGGACCCTAACCTCAAAATGGAAAAGGACCTTGTCAATATTGCTCTTGAATTCTTGCGAACAGACATAACAGTAAGCAATCGCTACTTCAGGGAGCACAGGGCTTGGGGAAGTCACAGCTAGATAAATCTGCAGTCACTGGTAATCTGTTAAGTGATAATCATAAGGGATATCAATCTAGCTGGTAGATCTCACAGTGTATAAACAGATGAAATGTGTGTGAAGGTGTCTTTGGTGGGTATAACTTCCAACGAACCATGACACTAAATTGTGACAATTATGAAGACCATTTCTTAAAATAATATTTAAATTAGCAATTATAATTTTATATAATTGGAAATCCTGCTCCTCGAGCAAACTCTAACCAGCAATAAGCACTCAAGTTAATATTAAATTTACCTGTAGGCGAATAAGTTGAAAGAGCCCTCCCTATTACTGTTAACAAGAAATAAGGGAAAGTTAATTAACTACCAGTAATGAAAGTTTTCTTGCTATGTATCGAGCCAGTTATAATTAATAAGGCGTAAAAGCATCACTGGAATGGAGTTGAAGGGTTCTTTTTGCTCCACTGACGCTTTATCAGTTACGGATGACGAAATATATTTTTAATATTTACTCACAAATGAACGCTTATATTAGTTACTTTAAATTGCATTTGAAGTTAATAATTTGCTCTCTTGTCTTTGAAATTATAAAAGCATTAAAAGGAAATAAATATCTTGTATTTTAATAGATCAAGGAAAGGACGCTGCGTCTTATTTATATCTTTATCATTATGATAATTGTGTGAAAGTAAACATCCTTTAATGGATTAATTACTGTGATTTATATTGACTCATATGTGAACATAATATAGATGTCAACTTTCTTGCGTTCATCAGAATACCTACAGAAAGTGTACAATATAATATACTTATTGTTACTTTCTTTACTCCAACAAACAGTATATACACACCTACATCGTAGAGACTTTGAATTAGCCTATCTGCTGAAGAGAATATGTACCGTATTCATGACATATTGTACAAAATCACTATTAATGTGGTTGGACAAATAGTTATTAATAATGAATGGAAAATTGAAAGCATGTTTTTTTCGTAATAAAGAATTGTACACTAGTTTAGGCTTGAGAATTTGAAATAAATTCGTGGGAACGAATACCCCTGCCAGAGATGTCATCATGCGATGCGAATGGAGGAATACACGCGGGATTATCACTTAGAAAACGATTGGGAAACTATAAAGTGTAAGGGAGAGGAGAGATCGTCAGTAAAAATAATTAGATTCAGAATTCAATAAATTCAATGTAAGAATCGTGAGACTGCAAGATCTCGATGTTAGCTGATGGAAGAATACGGATGCGCTTTATTTTATTCACTTTGGCTGGATGGCTGGATGGCTGAATGCAGAAATTAACATGAACTCAATGACTATGCGCGTATGTCAGTTGTCTTCAAGAAATTGTAAATCAAAACGCACATGGACACATTGAATTATTTTTCAATGATAAACATATGTATAAAATTCACGGTTTTTCTGCTTTTTACAAATTCACTTCGCAGACCGACGGGGATCTATTATGATTACTACCGCCATAGTCGTATTTTTCTGAGAAGCTTCTGAATTTACCTATACTTTTATGTAAGTATGTTTGTATATATACACTGACTGACAGAGCAAATGCAACACCAAGAAGGAGTGGTCAGAACTTTATGCCAATTGCAGGGTAGACTGACGTCACTGAGGTATGCTCATGATGTGAAATGCGCCGCTGTGCTGCGCACGTAGCGAACGATAAATGGGACACGGCGTTGGCGAATGGCCCACTTCGTACCGTGATTTCTCAGCCGACAGTCATTGTAGAACGTGTTGTCGTGTGCCACAGGACACGTGTATAGCTAAGAATGCCAGGCCGCCGTCAACGGAGGCATTTGCAGCAGACAGACGACTTTACGAGGGGTATGGTGATCGGGCTGAGAAGGGCAGGTTGGTCGCTTCGTCAAATCGCAGCCGATACCCATAGGGATGTGTCCACGGTGCAGCGCCTGTGGCGAAGATGGTTGGCGCAGGGACATGTGGCACGTGCGAGGGGTCCAGGCGCAGCCCGAGTGACGTCAGCACGCGAGGATCGGCGCATCCGCCGCCAAGCGGTGGCAGCCCCGCACGCCACGTCAACCGCCATTCTTCAGCATGTGCTGTTCCAATATCGACCAGAACAATTTCCCGTCGATTGGTTGAAGGAGGCCTGCACTCCCGGCGTCCGCTCAGAAGACTACCATTGACTCCACAGCATAGACGTGCACGCCTGGCATGGTGCCGGGCTAGAGCGACTTGGATGAGGGAATGGCGGAACGTCGTGTTCTCCGATGAGTCATGCTTCTGTTCTGTCAGTGATAGTCACCGCAGACGAGTGTGGCGTCGGCGTGGAGAAAGGTCAAATCCGGCAGTAACTGTGGAGCGCCCTACCGCTAGACAACGCTGCATCATGGTTTGGGGCGCTATTGCGTATGATTCCACGACACCTCTAGTGCGTATTCAAGGCACGTTAAATGCCCACCGCTACGTGCAGCATGTGCTGCGGCCGGTGGCACTCCCGTACCTTCAGGGGCTGCCCAATGCTCTGTTTCAGCAGGACAATGCCCGCCCACACACTGCTCGCATCTCCCAACAGGCTCTACGAGGTGTACAGATGCTTCCGTGGCCAGCGTACTCTCCGGATCTCTCACCAATCGAACACGTGTGGGATCTCATTGGACGCCGTTTGTAAACTCTGCCCCAGCCTCGTACGGACGACCAACTGTGGCAAATGGTTGACAGAGAATGGAGTACCATCCCTCAGGACACCATCCGCACTCTTATTGACTCTGTACCTCGACGTGTTTCTGCGTGCATCGCCGCTCGCGGTGGTCCTACATCCTACTGAGTCGATGCCGTGCGCATTGTGTAACCTGCATATCGGTTTGAAATAAACATCAATTATTCGTCCGTGCCGTCTCTGTTTTTTCCCCAACTTTCAGCCCTTTCGAACCACTCCTCCTTGGTGTTGCATTGTCACTGTCAGTCAGTGTATATACTGTATATATATTGTAACCGTATATTGAGAATTATTTTTAATGTGGCCGTACATACGCCGTAATAAAACCTTTGACAACTTTTTGGCACCAAGAATGCAACCTCCAAATTGGAGGTAAGACTTGTCAAAGAATAATTTGATGTAGTATGATCTCCTCTTCTTCCTCTTATTTCTTCTTCTCGAGCTAGTATCCTAATCCCAAATGGTGTGGGTTTCTATCGTGGTTAGGTTCGGATGGTGTGTAAGTATCCTGAGAAAAATGTCCTTATCTGAATAAAGGTCAGATACCTTGACATTTATTTATTTCTTAAATATCGAGAAAATTGGGAAGCTCAGCTGTGAGCTTGCAGTCTGGAGATAGTGGGTTCGAACCACACTATCGGCAGCCCTGAAGATGATTTTCCGTGGTTTCCCACTTTCATACCAGGCGAATGTTGGGCTGCACCTTAATTAAGGTCACGGCCACTTTCTTCCCACTCCTAACCCTTTCTGATCTCGCCGTCATTATAAGACGTATCTCTGTCAGTGTGACGTAAAGTAAGTTGTTAATGAATGTATTTTTAAATAGCATTAATGTAGGATAGGTCCGCATTAAATCCTGAATGATATCGCTAATGAAGAGATATTAAGAGTGATGCTTCTCTCATTGATTGTATTTGAAGTATAAGAATATGTGGGTGGATAACGGTTTTATCGTTCAACTAAAAGGTGTAACAATATAGTTGTCCTGCGGTGACAAGTGACATCACATCTTGAACAATGAATCTTACTACTAATTGAATAACGTGCATTCCTGATTAACAAATCGTATACAAAGAAAATTGGTAATTTGGTATATCATTGTTATCATCGTAGACTATTAGTTATCAAAATACCAGGACAAAATATACATTATTTTAACAGTTCGTTATTCGCTTTATTTCGTAACTCGTAATTTATTCTCCCTCTCCCGCACGAATTAGCACCTTAAGTATCCTTTATTTTTCTGAAATCAACAAAAATAGATTCCTTTGCGGCAATATCACATCAAGGAGATATAGAGTTATATATAGAAATATTAAATATAAAACTTAATTTGAAAGAATATTAGCCGATAAAAAATTTAAACGAATGGCGGCCATGATGGATTCCGAGGCATGGACAATGGGCACATATAAATGTAAAAATATCAGCGCCGTCTCGAACCCTAAAAAGCCAATAAAAACAACCAAAGATCCACTACAAAAATATTATACATACAGGATCTCGGAAGCTCGTGAATATAAAGACACGAAAGGTATACCACAAATCATGAGCAAAAAATCTACATGCGATATATATTTGAGGATTCCTTTCCATATTGATAAGTATTCTGCTAAGCGTGGTTTCAAACTGATATGATCCTTCGAGATGATCCTTATACCTTCGCTCAAATGCACAGTTATCAGTACACCTCGACCAAAATATTCTTATAGAGGACCTCAATGCTAACGTATGATCATATTATACTGTACAAGGTACGGTACACATACTTTAGGATTGATGAACTTTTTACCAGATGTACTTTCAAATGATATCCTACATCTATTCTACTCAGGAAACAACACAATTGTTCGACGGTTCCCACATGAATTCATGTTTCCATTGACCTTTCATAAGAAGACTTCTAACATTGTTCAAAAATATGTTCATAGGCTCACAGAACGAAGACTCGCTTACATTCCATTCATCTCATACGACGATATTAAATTATTCTCAAATTCATTGTCGAAGATCCTATTATTTCTTTCCATCAACTTCTTATTTAAACTTGAATTCTTATTGAAATATATATATATCAGTCTCAGACTCCATTATCATAGAGTAAACCTTATTACATGTCATATTACGAAGATAACATCACTCCCAAATGTTGTATCTCAATATATAAGCTTAAGAATCACCGTTACGCATGCTATTTTTACGAAGATCACGCCCCCACAACGTGTATTAAAATTCGACGATCCCTAATTATTCCATCCACATTGTACCTTTGATCTTATGCGTTTAACTCATTTTAAGCGTAGAATCATATCAAAGATTCACTTTCCTACTGAAACATTTGAGCATATCATATCACATCGAAGCCATCTCACAAACTGTGCATCCAAACATTATCAAACTAATCAATTTTATGATGATACTGCGAAATATCCCTAGAAAATTTACCCTTAGTTAGGCATTGAACCTGCGGTTTCTTCAAATTAATAGTCATGGCTCAGTTCGGCCTAGTTATGTAAGTATCTCCAGTAAAACTCAATAAATCTCAAAACAAAAAGAATCTCCATGCAAAACAATGGATACATAATAAGTGACATAAAGGGTACATAACGGTCCTTGATTATTCCCATTACATGGTCAAAGTCGGGCTACTCAGCGAAAGTCATCAGAGCTTCCTCACCACAAAATTTTTACTCATGCATTGTTGTGTTTAGTAAAATATCTCTATTGTCCATGAAGTCCGTAACTTGAAACTTAAAATCCAGATTCAGAAATGTATCACACACTTCTTATTGTTTGTTCACTACTATTACAGAACATACTTGCCTTATTGACTATGCATAGCACCCACTCGCTGTTGTAAGGAGAATTACACCTTAATTATTACAATATTATACTTTGCTACACTGGCCAACTACCTTTTTAACTTAAACGTTCAGTATAACCAAACGACTGTGAATACGTGTCCGTCCTTCAAATTGTTACACTATTACAGTTCTCTACACTGTAAAACCTCCTTTCATAACACAAGCATTCAATATAACCACGCGATTGTGAACATGCGCCTATCCTTCATTTCATTTCGCTTCACTTATTAATCTCACAATTTCTACACGCTTCATTGTTGTCTTCATAGATACGGTAACATTAGTCGTGTAACAACAGCCTTGACCTTCTCAAACGATTTCCAATAAAACAACGATGTATCCTCTTCTGTTTTCGTCTGAAAGTAATCCGTCCGCGACGTGCCCTCATTCACGTCACGGCAAGTGATAATAATTGACTCCCAATTGATTGACTCTTCAGTCGCAGAAATATTTAGTTCACTGCAGATTCCATTGTAATATCTTTATTACTCCAAAACGATTTTATTTTAGATTACAAATGCATTCGAAATAACTTGATTGGCCTTCAATTTACTGGTCCACCACTAACATGTCACGAAACTCAACAGGATTCTTCTACTGCTCTATTTTCGACTCCTTATTCATAATTAGTCTGCGAAATTATGTGACGTTAGACCTTGCTCTTAGTAATTGTACTTTATGTGAATTGTGAGGGTCATTTATATCTAAACTGTTCCATACACATGCCAAATTTTACTGATCTCTCCGTTCAATAGCCGCACACTTGTTCATTTTAGCTCCAATGAATATACTATCCGTTTCGCCTCCAATGTACGACTCTCTTACTCAAATATCATTTACTTTGGATGACGAGCATGACAATTCATCGCATATGAAAGGCCACAGTATGTATAGTATGTAATGTATGTATTTATGTAGGCAGGTATGTATGTATGTGTTTAACCTCATTACTATTCCAGTTCTATAGTACAGTATAGCCCACATGAATAAGCATCTGATAGCTATTTTACAACCAAATTTAAAATTAAACAGTACTTCATTCCAGTATGAACCTTGCTGTTCCAAATTGTACGTACACATTTAATCCCATTTCTTTGAGAACTGAAGCCAGATCATTATCATTATCAGAGCTATAGTTTCCCTACGAATGACCATCAGAACAACACGTAATTTTAATTCATTTCAAAAGATGTGAACAGTGGAAAGTAAAAAAAAAGAAACAATAACGGCGATCATTACAATACGGTGTGATTCACTCTATTTTCAGAAATAAAATATTGGACTCAGCGTGTCAAATTATTGTGCAGTATGGCAATGTACAATACATGAATTGAGTGTCTGTTGGATTTGAATACACGAGGTCGATATCCACTATCCGAAATCTCCCTCACTGAAACAACAGTAGCCTCTCAGTAAATAAGCATTTCAGTTTGATATTATGCCTATACAAGGAATAACACTAAGTCGTATATCTATCAACTAGCTCTGATCCTGTACCACTTACCAAGCAAGGATTTAGTTTCAGTGGAAGCAGATGAGTTTGTGAATGTTTTAGTTTCACTGAGCCTAGAAATAAAACAAATAACCTCGGCTTTGATGCTGATATTTAAACTTAGTATGCACGAAATGTGAGATTAACCTTAGCTTCCACCGTAGATTGACTCTACGTTGACGATGATTGAGGATCGGACTCTGAGCAATGTCCTCTAATTAGACGCGTGAACATTTTGAGTTGAAGGAGCATTTATCCTTGTTAAGTGTACAGACAATTGGAACTTCATCATGTGCATCCTTCCTAATGAATAGCCTGTGTTGGAAACATTAATTTTCTAGCTCTTTATCGATTGAAAAATCCAATCATTGAATTAATATCGAACTGATTTGATTTGGATCCTCGTCATTTGATTCATGAGGCGTATACTGATGGCAAAATGCGCTAATTGCCGTAAGCATCGAGTGGTGTGACGTAATATCTTGGTTTAACTGCTAATGTAGTGTGTGCGTAGCGTATACAGTGGAACAGCGCCAATAAACGGAGGCATTAACAGCAATTAAAACACAATTAAGTGAATCGGTTCGAAGTTCCCGCGTTCTCCGCCCACAGGACTGTTCAGCCAGGCCATTAAAGCCTCCTCCGTAAAGCACTACTCCCCCCATGATGATTGATTAGTGGTTGGATAAGAGTAGTGATAAAAATGTAGCCACGTTAGAATTTATCGCATACTCAAGGAACACAGACTATTCTTGAACGTAGTTGATGGTTTTAAGTAAGTTCTTTAGTTAATTTTGGCGAACATATTCCATTTAATTGCACAGACGACGGAATTCCAGAGAGTTTGGAAAAATGAATACTTGCCGTTAGACGAGGCCATTCATATTAGGGAATAGCATAGTTAGGTAAAGCAGAATATTGTCCAAATGAAGAAAACACTTTAGTCTCTAATAGAATATATTGTTACCTATGGACTTCCTTAAATAGCGATCGGAATACTTTCATGTAGGATGATTATGTACTATATCCTACTTAAAACAAAACGGTTAGCAGGAAGAACTCATTAGTCGCCATTGTGTAAACATGAAAGTCCGTGCGATACATCAAAATCGAGAATTACTTCATAAAAATAACTCGGATTTTGGAAAAAATTAAAGGGGTTCCATAGAAATCGAAATTCCTAATTATCTCAATAAGGACAGGAAACTGGCATTTCTACACATTTCTTCACTAATTTATTTTAGATAGAACTAATATTTGAAGAGACATCTGTAATTTCTTGAAAAAAATGCAATAACTGCGAATACTGCGTTATTATTCCTCACACGGTAAAAATTTATGAAACATAACCTAAATGTTCATAAATTGCATTTTTCACAACATGTTTAAGTGTAATGAATTGATGAGAGTAATATTAGCGGAAAAATTTGACATGTTGTTACGAATATACGCTTTATTTTATGGCTCAAATTTAATTCTAGGCTGACGCAGTACATACACATACCAGGAGGCCCGCCAGCGCCATGCTTTCTACTTATAAGTGTCCCGCAAGTACACTGACTGACAGTGACAATGCAACACCAAGGAGGAGTGGTTCGAAAGGGATGAAAGTTGGGGAAAAAACAGAGTCGGCACGGAAGAATAATTGATGTTTATTTCAAACCGATATGCAGGTTACACAATGCGCACGGCATCGACTCAGTAGGATGTAGGACCACCGCAAGCGGCGATGCACGCAGAAACACGTCGAGGTACAGAGTCAATAAGAGTGCGGATGGTGTCCTGAGGGATGGTTCTCCATTCTCTATCAACCATTTGCCACAGTTGGTCGTCCGTACGAGGCTGGGGCAGAGTTTGCAAACGGCGTCCAATGAGATCCCACACGTGTTCGATTGGTGAGAGATCCGGAGAGAACGCTGGCCACGGAAGCATCTGTACACCTCGTAGAGCCTGTTGGGAGATGCGAGCAGTGTGTGGGCGGGCATTGTCCTGCTGAAACAGAGCACTGGGCAGCCCCTCAAGGTACGGGAGTGCCACCGGCCGCCGCACATGCTGCACGTAGCGGTGGGCATTTAACGTGCCTTGAATACGCACTAGAGGTGACGTGGAATCATACGCAATAGCGCCCCAAACCATGATGCAGCGTTGTCTAGCGGTAGGGCGCTCCACAGTTACTGCCGGATTTGACCTTTCTCCACGCCGACGCCACACTCGTCTGCGGTGACTATCACTGACAGAACAGAAGCGTGACTCATCGAAGAACACGACGTTCCGCCATTCCCTCATCCAAGTCGCTCTAGCCCGGCACCATGCCAGGCGTGCACGTCTATGCTGTGGAGTCAATGGTAGTCTTCTGAGCGGACGCCGGGAGTGCAGGCCTCCTTCAACCAATCGACGGGAAATTGTTCTGGTCGATATTGGAACAGAAAGGGTGTCTTGCACATGCTGAAGAATGGCGGTTGACGTGGCGTGCGGGGCTGCCACCGCTTGGCGGCGGATGAGCCGATCCTCGCGTGCTGACGTCACTCGGGCTGCGCCTGGACCCCTCGCACGTGCCACATGTCCCTGCGCCAACCATCTTCGCCACAGGCGCTGCACCGTGGACACATCCCTATGGGTATCGGCTGCGATTTGACGAAGCGACCAACCTGCCCTTCTCAGCCCGATCACCATACCCCTCGTAAAGTCGTCTGTCTGCTGGAAATGCCTCCGTTGACGGCGGCCTGGCATTCTTAGCTATACACGTGTCCTGTGGCACACGAAAACACGTTCTACAATGACTGTCGGCTGAGAAATCACGGTACGAAGTGGGCCATTCGCCAACGCCGTGTCCCATTTATCGTTCGCTACGTGCGCAGCACAGCGGCGCATTTCACATCATGAGCATACCTCAGTGACGGCAGTCTACCCTGCAATTGGCATAAAGTTCTGACCACTCCTTCTTGGTGTTGCATTTGCTCTGTCAGTCAGTGTACTAATGATGAACCGGATATCTGATACGTGATTTCAAAAGGGGTACTACTGCCTGCAGGTAGGTGACGTCAGGAAACGAAGAGGTAACAACACGAAGGCCGCTCGCTGCATGTACCTCAGCGCTACCCGTCTAATTCACCACCTCTCGTTAGTAAGCCTCGTTTTCGAACGCACTGTAGTAGGCTGGTATTTGGTATACAAGCACTATAGTTGCCGTCAACATGTTGACAATGGCTCGTGTGCTCAGCAACGACTAATACAGGCATAGTTTTAATCTATGAACAATTTGGTCGGAATGCAGCCGAAGCTCGCAGACGGTATGCGCAAAATTTTCCAAATGGCTGCTCTCATACTGTACACGTATTTTCCTAACAGATTTGCAATTAACAGCTAATGGATGTGTGTGTGTCCGACTCCTTGGCTGAATGGTCAACGTCATGTGTGCGACCCCACCAGGTGAGAAATTGAGTATTGTTTTAAGAGGAAGTACAACTAGGCAACCATCCTCACCAGGCTGTGGTAAATGTAAGAATGAGATGTGTGTGTCAATCTCGTACTCGATTCCGAGCATAGTTGGGGATATCAACATATTTGTTTTTGCTAGTTGCTTTACGTCGCACCGACACAGATAGGTCTTATGGCGACGATGGGATAGGAAAGGCCTAGGAATGGGAAGGAAGCGGCCGTGGCGTTAATTAAGGTACAGCCCCAGCATTTTCCTGGTGTGAAAATGGGAAACCACGGAAAACCACTTTCAGGGCTGCCGACATTGGGGTTCGAACCCACTATCTCCCGGATGCGAGCTCACAGCTGCGCGCTCCTAACCGCACGGGCAACTCGCCCGGTGATTTCAACATCATATTATTATTATTATTATTATTATTATTATTATTATTATTATTATTATTATTATTATCATCTGTTTCCCCACCAGGTTCGGCTTTTCCCTCGGACTCAGCGAGGGATCCCACCTCTACCGCCTCAAGGGCAGTGTCCTGGAACTTCAGACTCTTGGTCGGGGAATACAACTGGGGAGTATGGCCAGTACGTCGCCCAGGCGGCCTCACCTGCTATGGTGAACAGGGGCCTTGTAGGGGGATGGGAAGATTGGAAGGGATAGGCAAGAATGAGGGAAGGAAGCTGGCGTGGCCTTAAGTTAGGTAATATCCCGTCATTCGCCTGGAGGTGAAGTGGGAAACCACGGAGAACCACTTCGAGGATGGCTGAGGTGGGAATCGAACCCATCTCTACTCAGTTGACCTCCCGAGGCTGAGTGGACCCCGTTCCAGCCCTCGTACCACTTTTCAAATTTCGTGGCAGAGCCTAGAATCGAACCCGGACCTCCGGGGGTGGCAGATAATCACGCTAACCACTTCACCACAGAGGCGGACATTATTATTATTATTATTATTATTATTATTATTATTATTATTATTATTATTATTATTATTATTATTATTATTATTATTTTCTTCTCCTTCCGCGTTTCCCACATATGTAAGGTCGCGGGTTGGAACTGTGTAACATATGTGGATTTGGCCCTGTTGTACGGCCGGATGCCCTTCCAGACGCCAGTGCTATATGGAAGAATAAATAATAATAATAATAATAATAATAATAATAATAATAATAATAATAATAATAATAATAATAATAATAATAATAATAATAATAATAGTGGCGTGTGGCCTCCGAAGAGGCCTGGTGCAGGTCTTTCATGTTGACGCCGTATAGGCGACCTCCGCGTCTGTGAGGATGGGCCCTAACTATGGAGAATTCTAATGATGAAGACGGCACACACTGTCCCGAGTAATCAGAGTTTACCACTGGAGGCTAAAATCCCCGACCCGGCCGGGAATCGAATTCAGGACCCTCTGGACTAAAGGCCAGCACTCTATCCATTGGGCCATGGAGCCGGACTTAGGAGGGATGTAATCACTATTGCATGTTTCTGTCGTAGTTGGTAGTGTAGTGCGTTGTCTTAGTGTGAAGAGCAAGGTGTTGGGAAAATTTTGGGTATTTCAACTGCATCTAGTTAATTCCTCTGATTTGGGGACGGAATATTTCTTTTTATCCCAATACAATTCACTTCATATAAACATAACGCAATTCATAACCATTCACCACAGAAGATACACAATAGTGCGTATGTTCCTACACATAACGTTGACGTCCGGAAGGTCACTCGGCGGTAAAACAGAGTCAAATGTGATAGAATAAGAAGAAGATGTCTATGTGAATCTATTGCTCGTCTGCGCTTATATTTTTTGGAAACTCGTGATACCGTGTGGAACAGCCCCATAAACTTACTGTGTCTGAAATCCGTCTGTATGATTGTGATGTATATACTGCTGTGTTTCGAGGAAGAAAAATATTCGACCGGTGGTTGTGTGAAGGGGCTGCCTTGTCGAGGAGGCAAAGGCGTACTCGGTTCGCCCGGAAGGATGTGGGCTCGAATCCTCGTTAGGATGTCGTAAAATTTAATAAATGAGATCTCCACTTCCGTAGGTGCATATGTCCCTGAGGTTCACTCAGCCTACACCATAAATGAGTACCAGGTTAATTCCTGGGGGCAAAGGCGGCCGGGCGTAGAGCTAACCACTCTACCCCATTAAGTGCAGAGGTCACGAATAGTGAAAGCCTTTACCTTCCACCATTCCCAGGGCCTTCATGGCCTGTACGGGGATGACTTTGCTTTGGTTGGTGGTTGTGTGATATCTTCTGAAGTTGAAGTGAGAAGCCTTGGAATACCATTTCTAGGATTTTTTAAATTTGTTTTACGTCGCACCGACCCAGATAGGTCTTATGGTGACGTAGGGCCAGGAAAGGCCTGGGAATGGGAAGGAAGCGTCCGTGGCCTTAGTTAAGAATTCTAGGATTGATAACAGATATTTCTACTCTCTAATCACTTTCGTATGCAATTATCAGTCAGATTAATCATAAAATTGTGGCAGAGTAAAGAATTAAACATGAACCAATACAGCTGGAAATGGATATTACCAAGTAAGAACAATGTGTGTGTGTACAGGGTGAAGCGGAATTCGCGCACTCGGGCGTCGCAGCGCGACTCCTCACATTCCAGCAATTAAAAAATGTCTCTCACAAAAGTTCGTCATGTGAGTATATCCGGGAGAAATGTTCGTTGAATAGTGGCAATCTGTCAACACTGTAACTACATATAGGGTAACTACCTCTGTCACCACGTATAAGTCGTGCTGTACAGTTAGTGCAGTGGATAGAGTTTTGGGTTAGTATGCAGGGGGTCCAGGGTTCGATCCTGGGTTGAGGCGCTTTTTTATTTGCTAATTACCATCGGACATTACATACTGTAACACAGTAAGACACCGTTTCCAAGGTCACATGTATCCCACATTTACAAAATTTAGTAACGCTGAACACGTTGTAACACATCCAGTAGATGAAATGGTACCATAAAATTCACGCCCACGACGTGGAAAGGGCGTCTTTCAAAGCTGACCAATGAAAATGAATTTTCGTCCATTTCTAGGATCGTAGTATGTAAGTGCAAATGGTTTCTAGAGAACCCGCTGCAATCGCTGTTGACGACTATGATGCCAGATACCATACCACCTGGACTACATCTACGAAATAAAAAACACGCCTCAACCCAGGATCGATCCCTCGACCCCCTGAATATTAACCGAAGGCTCTAACCACTGCTCCAACTGTACAGCACGACTAATGTGTGCTGACAGAGGTAGTTACCCTACAACTGGTTACAGTGTTGCCAGATTGCCACTCTTCAACGACCTTTTTCTCCCGGATATACTCGCGGGACGAAATTTTGTGAGAGACATTTTTTATTCCTGACATGTGAGGAGTGGCGCTGCGACGCCCGAGTGCGCGAATTTCGCTTCACCCTGTATAAGTGATAATTAAGATTACGAATACATGAATGCTGAAACTTTTGAGGTTAATGTTTATTTCGACTTCTGTTCTGCACAAGCATTTGATTATATTTTGGTGCTCTTATAAATTCTACTTATGAAATTTAAGGACATAAGTGTTTACATTGTCCGGTTAAATTTGAAAAGTGGTACGAGGGCTGGAACGGGGTCCACTCAGCCTCGGGAGGTCAACTGAGTAGACGTGGGTTCGATTCCCACCTCAGCCATCCTGGAAGTGGTTTTCCGTGGTTTCCCACTTCTCCTCCAGGCGAATGCCGGGATGGTACCTAAAAAGGCCACGGCCACTTCCTTCCCTCTTCCTTGTCTATCCCTTCCAATCTTCCCATCCCTCCACAAGGCCCCTGTTCAGCATAGCAGGTGAGGCCGCCTGGGCGAGGTACTGGTCATACTCCCCAGTTGTATCCCGGACCAAGAGTCTGAAGCTCCAGGACACTGCCCTTGAGGCGGTAGAGGTGGGATCCCTCGCTCAGTCCGAGGGAAAAACCGAACCTGGAGGGTAAACAGATCATGATGATGATGATGAAGTGTTTACATTAACGCATTTATACATGCACACGAAGTAAAAAACACGCCTCAACCCAGGATCGATCCCTCGACCTTCTGCATGTTAACCGAAGACTCTAACCACTGCTCCAACTGTACAGCACGACTAATGTGTGTTGACAGAGGTAGTTACCCTACAACCAGTTTGAAGTAGGATATTATTATTATTATTATTATTATTATTATTATTATTATTATTATTATTATTATTATTAAGTGATTGTTGTTGCCGTTCACCGACGTTTGTTGGGGTATATGATATTACACCGTTTAAGGCAAATTCTAACACACCAATTCCTCATAAAACAATCTGAGATTAAATACTTAGCATTTTAAAAACTTTATTTTAAAATTTGGTTTACGTCGCAACACAAAGGTAGGTCTTATGGCGACGATGGGATAGGAAAGAACTAGGAATGGGGTTATAATAGACGGCGGCCTTAACTAAGGTACATCTCCAGCGTTTGCCAGGTGTGACAATAGGAAACGATGGAAAACCATCTTCAGGCTTTCGACAGTGGGGTTAGAACCCACTATCTCCCGATCGTAATTTACCTGCCCCAAACTCAGCAGCCACTTGCTCTGTTAGCATTATTTATTACGAATATTAATACCGGGTGTTTTATAAAAAGCGGGTGGTCTTTTAGCAGATAGGAAGATGCAACTTCGTTCCCAATATGAAGAAACTCTAGGAGATTCACATTTCATCACAGGAGACATTGGAAATAACCTCCATCTTCGTGTAGACACAGCCATACCCACCGCTCCATGCGTCTGGCAGTTCGATGCAACATTTGCTCGTCTATTCCATTGATTATAATCATGATGTTGGTCTTCAAATCTTCAGTTGTTCGTGGTCTATTTCGATACATTTTATACTTAAGATATTTCCAGCAGGAAGTCCAGTGATCTCGAGGGCCACAGATTTTTATAGATTACTCTGTTCTCAAAGAAGATGATAATCAGAGCAAAAGACCCAGTTGACGTGCAGCAAATTTAGGGTTGCTGAAATTAACCCTGTGTTGGTTCAGTGTCATAGAGTTGCTCGACAAATTTCAGCAAAATGTTCTTGTATCGGTTTGTGTTCATCGTATCCGAGAAGAAGAATGGAACCGCTATTCTGTTTGTTGATAGTGCACACCAAACTCCTACATTCTTGTGGGTGCAGGGGTCTCTCATGAATACCGCGAGTGTTGTGTGTGGCCCACATGCGGGTGTCTTGAGAATTCACGTAATCAGGTGGAACCAATCCTCACCAGTGAACCACGTAATATTCAGAATTTCCCCTAGCGTTCAGGAAAATCCAAGACCATGAGCAGCAATGAATTCGCTTTTTCCCTTATTAGTCTCCTGCAACTCATGTATAGCTGTCATCTTGAATGGCCTCAGTTTCTTTCCCTTGGTCGCTCTTTGATATATGCAATATAAATACCCCGCCTCCTGAGACAAACGACGTAAGAGTTTCTTGGGAACCCGGCGAGTTGGCCGTGCGGTTAGGAGCGCACAGCTGTTCGCTCGCATTCGGGAGGTAGTGGGTTCGAACCCCAATGTCGGCAGCCCCGAAGACGGTCTTCCGTGGTTTCCCATTTTTAACACCAGTCAAATGCTGGGACTGTA
This sequence comes from Anabrus simplex, assembly GCF_040414725.1. Lineage (NCBI taxonomy): Eukaryota > Metazoa > Arthropoda > Insecta > Orthoptera > Tettigoniidae > Anabrus > Anabrus simplex. The sequence goes on along the minus strand of NC_090266.1, from coordinate 1,081,379,954 downwards.
CCTTAATTAAGGCCACAGTCACTTCCTTCCCATTCCTACGCCTTTCCTTTCCATCATCTCCATAGAACTTATCTGTGTTGGTGCGACGTAAAGCAACTAGAAAAAAAGGAAAGTTTCTTAGGAAACCCAAGCAAACGTGTCCGAACATCATCTGCCACGTCTGCCGAATCAGATCTGCGATGCTTACCAGATTTGCTACTCGTTGGCAGAATGTTCAGCGTACTGGCCTTCGGTTCAGAGGGTCCCGGGTTCGATTCCCGGCCGGGTCGGGGGATTTTAACCTTCATTGGTTAATTCCAATGGCCCGGGGGCTGGGTGTTTGTGCCGTCTTCAACATCCCTGCAACTCACACACCATACATAACACTATCCTCCACCACAATAACACGCAGTTACCTACGCATGGCAGATGCCGCCCACCCTCATCGGAGGGTCTGCCTTACAAGGGCTACACTAGGCTAGCAATAGCCACACGGAATTATATATATATACCAGATTTGCTCAAAAAAGGCCCAGTTGTTTCCAAATTTCTCAGTATAGTCAGTATCGTGTCCCTCTTAAGAGGATAGCACACACCATACGTTCTCCTGAAAGCCGTTTGCGTGGCTACGATGAACTTCGTACACCAATAACTTTTCACTAATAGCACGCGCTGAGGCAATGTGTGTTGCAACTTGAATGAATGTATGGTAAAATAACAAGCAAGCCAGCAACAAATAAATATGATGAAATGGTTGCCGCTTAATAAAGAATAACCTGCGTATTGTTGGCAAGTGATGATAAGTGAGTTTTCCAAAGTTTCTTCATGTTTAGAAAGCAATCTCATGTTTTTATCTCCTATCAGACGGAAATGGTGTCGTTCTGCAAATGAACAGTTTTATATAAATCAATCTGTATTATTATTATTATTATTATTTTTATTATTATTATTATTATTATTATTATTATTTTTATTATTATTATTATTATTATTATTATTATTATTATTACTCCCTTAGACGAATATAATTTTCTGTAGTTCTTGCAACAAGAGAGCTGAAGTAATGCCCTCGTGGTGACAAGCTGAGAGTTCTTTTAGTATGTTGCCTAATTTTCAGCATTCATTGTTAACTTCTCAGATAATCAATATGATTTCTAGGTTGAATAAAACACCATCCGTTCTCCAGGAAATTTGCGAAAAATTGTCACTTTAAGTAAAGGCGTAGATGCTTCCTATCAGTGGGTTCGGAACGGTTTTACTTCTGTTATCTTACTGTAACGAGCGTCTGACTCGTTGGCTGAATGGTAAGCGTACTGGCCTTCGGTTCAGAAAGTCCCGAGTTCGATTCCCGGTCGGGTAGAGGATTTAATCCCTCATTGGTTAATTCCAATGTCCCGCGGGCTGAGTGTTTGTGCTGCCCCAACATCCGTGCAACTCACACACCACAAATAAGCCTATCCTCTACCGCAATAACACACAGTTACCTACACGTGGCAGACGGCGCCCACCCTCATCGGAGGGTCTGCCTTAGAAGCGCTGCACTCGGCTGTAAAAATAACCACATGAAATTATTATTACTGAAACGAGCGAGGGCGGATCCAGTGGCCCTGTAAATAATGTGGAAATTATGAGCATTAATTTATTCTTGTACTTTTAAGCGAAATATTAAGACTTCAATGATTATCAGTATTTATTCATTACATTGAGTAGTTTGTGGTGTTGTGAGTAACAAAGAGTGTGGTTTGTCTGTAGTGAATTCCTAAGGCTCAAATGTCAACCGCCTAATATTTGTTTTTCATTTTGTAATCACAAAATTTCCTGAGTGTTCTGCCAAATCCTGATATAGACTATAAATCGATTGTATTTACGAATATTTAGACCAAATAGGACATAAAACTTCCCAGTATGTCAAACTATAAAAATTATAACTACAAACTTTTTATGTTCTATTTGACTAAGTCGACACTGGAACGTACATGGCTTCCCTCTTAACAGAATATTAGGCCAGCTAAGTTAACGGGTAATCATGGAAAGAGAATATCAACAGTCTCTGAACACTTCTACTGGAAGTCAACATCTGCTTGATAAGTTTCCTCATTCGCTGAAAATTTGTCATTCAGTCTCCTCATAGAATTCGGATTCACCACCATTCCTTGAAACATAATAATTCGTCATGTTTTCGTTTCACCTGAGATTACCCAGTTTTGAAGACACAAGAGAGCCATTGAATGAAAACGTATGGCACATATGGTACAGCAACATATCGAAACAACTGCCATCTTCATATGGCACTGTCAAATGAAACTACGTCATGTTCCTTAACAGAAATAGAGCATCAGACTAGAGGGAAAAGGGCCCGGGTTTTTCAAATCTGAATCAACTCGTGATTGGCACAGTAGATGTCGTTGGTTGACATTGGAGTTAGCTCGGACGTGGAATGGAAAAGGTTGATTATATCTATTAATTTTTTCTCATGAAAGTGATTTTATCATCACACATCACGTAAGTTAAACTTCTGTACATGATGATATATAATATAATGATTTGTGGCATCTGTCTGCGGGAAGATCTTACCCACACTTCTCCAGATGAGCCCAAGAAGTTACGAAAAGTAGTAGTAAAAGCGTAGCAGAATTCCCTCTGCGTCACTGTGTTTCTTTTGTCATAAATAACCAATGAACTTGGCAAGAAAGTTGTTTTCTTCCAAGAATTACCCAAATAAAATGTACTTCCCCAGCGCATTCGTCAATAGAATGAAAAGAACTGAAAGGCATGTATGTTCCTTGTGCAGCTCATGTCAGCATCAGTTAACAGAAATAGATTATTTTCGCAATATAAATATCCTTGTGAATGAATTGATCTCCATTTATCAGTAATGGGCATGCGGGTACTGAACAGCTTTCTGAATAAGCTTCCTGTAATATGTTTTAAAATATAGGCGTCCTATTTTCCCAATCATTGATCCACCCATTTTAACTGATGTAAACCCAGTGATGTTTGTATGTAAATTCTGCAAATAATTAAATTCTAGCAGACTCCTATAATCATGGAGTAGAGGTGACACCATTTTCGAAACAATGGAATGTTTTATGGAATTGCATAGCACACGTTGCGTTTATTTCAATCATAACATACTACATATTGTACAAACACTCACATTCACTTTCGATATTAATTGTATATTATTTCACTACGGTGAGATAAATGTAACTTCTGTACATTAGAGAAAGTCATAACAAAGGCAATTATAAACCGTTCTTTGTGCTGAATCAGCATACTCGCTCAACAATTCAGTTGAGAAAATTACATAGTGATCTTATAAATTGATGGACTATATGGCTTCACCTCTATGTACAACTGAACGGATGTTTTTCTGTATAAACAGCTTTCTTCTTCTGCAGCCAAGTCAGTGGTGTACGGGCAGTGCTCGTACCTTCATCAGGATCACGATCAGATCAACCGATAAGCTGTTTGATGTAAGATGCAGCCGACTCCACCATGAAATCCCGAAAAGTTAGAAGTAATATAATGGCGTGTGTTCTCCGAATAGGCCTGGTGTAGGACTTTCAGTTTGATTCCGTATGGGCGACCTGTGAGTCCGTCTGAAGGGGACCCTACCTATGATGAATTATAACGCTGAAGACAGCACATACACCCGATTCCCGAGCCATTGGAATTAACTAATGACGATTAAAATACTTGACCCTCCTGGGAATTGACCCGAGACCACCTCGAGCAATGGCCAGCACGTTAATAATTCAGCCATGTAGACGGACAATGTTAGAAGTGACAAACTATGCACAGCATCAGTACTGTTCTATTGCCTAGAAAGTGGCGCTGCGGTTTGGGTCACGTAACCATCAGCTTGCATTCGGGAGATGGTGGGTTCGAACCCCACTGGTGGTAGCCCTGAATGTGGTTTCCCATTTTAACTCCAGGCAAATGCTTGGGCCGTACCTAAACTAAGGCGAAGGTCGCTTCCTTCTCACACCTAGTTCTTTCCTATCTCATCGTCGCCGAAAACCCTATCTCTGTCGGTGCGACTTTAGGCAAATTGACAAGAAACGTACTGTTCTCTAAATTAAAGGGAAACTAACAGGAAGCCCATTAGAGCCGACAGGAAAGCAATTATAAACAACCATTGAAATAGGAGAGAGTACGGCAAGTTTTCTATATAGCAGAGGAAATATCTAGGAAGCTGGGCTTGTTAAAAGAAAACAATAAAGGAAACTGGAAACAATGTAGGCTACTTAAAAGTTTGAATTTTCAAAACAACACATTGTAATGTTTACGTCATTGAATTTTCAAACTATCACATCATAATGCTAAGTGGTTGTTGTGGAGGTGATAATGGTTACAACAATAACAATAACAATAATAATAATAATAATAATAATAATAATAATAATAATAATAATAATAATAATAATAATAATAATAATGTCGTATGGTTTTTAGTGCCGGGATATCCCAGGATGGGTTCGGCTCGCCAGGTGCAGGTCTTTCTATTTGACTGCCGTAGGCGACCTGGGCGTCGTGATGAGGATAAAATGATGATGAAGACAACACGTACACCCACCACCGTGCCAGTGAAATTAACCAATTAAGGTTAAAATCCCCGACCCGGTCGGGAATCGAACCCTGAACCCCTGAAACGAAGGCCAGTACGCTGACCGTTCAGGCAACGAGTCGGACGTAATAATAATAATAATAATAATAATAATAATAATAATAATAATAATAATAATAATAATAATAATAATAATAATATATTATTTAAAAATTCTGGTGATCCGTGACTAATGCTAGTTCTAGCATAAGGAAACATGTTTTATAAAAAGGGTTCATTCATAAATGCAGGTGTTCAAATGCTTTCCCTGCTTACCTCAGGGATAACAGCGTAATTTTTTGAGAGTTCTTATCGACACAAAATATTGCGACCTCGATTTTGGATTAAGTAAACCAGTTATTAAGCTTATGAAAGCGTATGTTTTGAAAACATAAGACAGAAGTTTAAATCTTCTATTAACTTTACTAACTTAAATACCATAAATAAGTAAGGAAAATTTCAAAATTATTTGTATATCAAAGTAGTTCTGGAAATGCCCAGCACACCAGATGCTCTTCTCTGACAGCGGAATGTTAAAAGAGAATAAGACATCCAACACAAAGCTTCGACTGCCCCTATAATAATAATAATAATAATAATAATAATAATAATAATAATAACATATCTTGGATTTCTCTTAAACTAAAGAACAAAGTTCTGGACCATCTCCTCGTCCTCACGTACGGGGGTTCTCGGTTTAAGGCCGGCCAAGAAATGTTCCGTCAGTCTATGAACTCCTCACCGTACGCTTAAAAACGTGTTCTAAAGGTAATCAAAGCATAGAGAATCTCCTTTGCTAGAGTCGGCGAGCTGAAGTAGCATTTTGCCGCGTTTCAGAAGAATAACGTCAGTTATACCTCGTTAGTAAACGCATCAGGAACAGCAGGAATGTCAACACAAACAGAAGGTCTTCTGATTCCTATACTTAGTAATTGTGCACAACAAAGGAGAAACGAAACAAACTGAGTGAGTTGAGAACTCTTGTACTTCAAGTTTCGACCACTGGAAGGATAGTCGCGGTGAATCAAAATCTCAGCTGGTTACGCCTTTGCGTTTGGCAACCGTTTAGCATCGTCTGCACGGCTCAACTCATTGCGGTTTTTATATTGTCGCTAGGATATGGAAAACGCTTCATGCTCTTTCTTGTTTGAATGGTACAATATATTTGCTTTCCTGCCGACGCTGCTGGGCCACCTGGCATAATTTTAATGTACTATTAATGTTCACGGGGCTGCCTAGCCTAGGCAGTAAAGGCGTGTGCGGTTCACACGGGAAGGACGTGAGTTCGATTCCCTGTCAGAAAGCCGAAAAATTTAAGAAAGGAGATTTCAACTTCTGAAGTGACATATGACCGTGCGGTTCACTCAGCCTACACCAAAAATGAGTTCCAGGTTAATTTTGGGGAGAAATTTTGTCTCGGCCTAGGGCTAACCAGTCTGTCCCATAAATTGCCGAGGTTACAGAAAGTGGAAGCCTTTACCTTCGACTAATCCAAGGGCCTTTATGTCCTGTACGGAAATAGCTTTCCCTAAAATTTAGATACTGGAAACAGTGAGGGTTTCCAATCCAATTTATATTCTTATCAAGATTTATATCACTGGATAACTAAATAATTTTACACTAGGATACGTGGAATAATATGGGATGCTGAATCAACGCAGAGAATAGTTTCTTTTGAACACAAATATGGGAGGAACTTTCTCGTAAACAGAAATAAGACTTAACAGGAAGAGGTAGACATTAACATGCATCTAAACTTGAAATGAAACAGTGTCTTCCATAATGTGACTTGTACTTCACACAGCACTTTCTCTGTAGTAAGTCTATGTTCTTATTTTATACCGGTACTTCTTCTGCGTGGCTTCGTTGTCCTTTCCTTCTTCCTATATGGTTTAAGTTAGAAACTTTTGTTGCTACTAGAAGTGAAAGTGGGGTGCGTTTGTTTCTTCTTTCTTCCGAACGAGCATTGTAAAACTTCCTTCTACCTTGATTGCTTTCGGACACGTAGATTATAAGCTTTTAAATACATATTGCCAGAACTTTCTTTGCGTTAAGTTTGATTCGTTTACGTGAAATAAACATGAAAGCGATTACCGTCAATTTGGTATCCGTTATAAATAGACTGTACCAAAAAGCGAATGTTAAAGTTTTCGTAGGGAAAGGTTTCATTTTGTGTTCTCTATATTATCCTTATTTTTATCATGTAAAGAATTTCAATAATGATCTCTAACATAATAAGAATAATGTAATGTAATAAGAATAATGTAATAAACTCAACTCACCTTGGTCGACATATGAGTCCATATCCTCATTCAATATCCACTGAGACAGGCTTTCAACTGCTACAAATAGTAGACACAAACCGACATCTAGAACATAGTCAGCTTGTAATAATGATGACAAAGATGATGGCTATAATAATAATAATAATAATAATAATAATAATAATAATAATAATAATAATAATAATAATAATAATAATAATAATAATAATAATAATAATATTGTTAGCATTTTAATGTAAAAAGTTTTCAGTACAGATCACTAACATATATACAGTGTGTGTGTGTGTATGATATTACATTCATTAGTTCCTTTGTAACTGAAAACGCCAGAGTAGTAGGGTCTGCAGTAATTTAATTGAAATCCTTGATTTGTATGAAACAAATCTATTATAGTTCATTATAATGCACATAAGTACTGTATGATATACTAATACTTATTACTATTACTTCTTTAGTAAATGGTAACTGCAGAGGCAATCGGTTCTGAGGGCGCAGTGTTTGATTCCCGGCCGTGTCGGTGATTATATCTGTGTCTGGGTAATTCCTATGATTCGGAGACTGACTCTCTGTGTTTGTCCAGTAACACTCCTCTTCATGTACACACAATACACCACATTACTAATCATGACTGAAAAACGCAATAGTGAATACGTCTCTCCACATAGGGTTGGCATCAGGAGGAGCATCCGACAAATTCTCATGTCTGACGTAATTCGCACCTCTGACTGTCCTAGGCAGTGTGGAAAGCCGTAGGAGAAGAATACTACAGTACTATTGTTGGGAGATCAGAAGAATGCACATGCCCGGTGAGGCACGGGGCGAAGGGATTTTCACCAGCATTGCCAGTGACGCAATGGTTACCATAGCAACTATACTACTACACTGGCGACTTTTACTGGCAGCTCTTCGCTGTTATCAGTTGAAATCCAGCAAACTGCAAAGTGTGAGTCAATGTTTTCCTGTAGCAGATAAGAGCCGACCTGTCTGTGCAGAACAGGAAGTTCGTGTTTGCAGGCCACATACCTCACGTTTGCATTCTTCTCATCTCCACACAGTATCACTCTTGATAACAGTCAATGCAATATCCGGGAGATAGTTGGTTCGAATCCCACTGTCGGCAGCCCTGAAGATGGTTTTCAGTGGTTTCCCATTTTCACACCAGGCAAATGCTGGGGCTGTACCTTTTTTTAAGGCCACGGCCGCTTCCTTCCCACTCCTGGCCCTTTTCTATCCCATCGTCGCCATAAGACCTGTCTGTGTCGGTGCGACGTACAGCCACTAGCAAAAAACGGTCAATGATATAATGCCAGTTCAGCCAGGCTCGAAATATGAGACTATCACTCTATCCAACATTCGCTGAGACAGGCGTACAAAATAAGGTCAAAGACCCACACAGCCTCCTTAAAACACCAATTATCAAGAACATACAAACAGTAGACTAACGTCGCACACTGTGTTATTAATGATCTCGCCAACTGCTGATTATCCTTACGGGCCTTTATCAAATTAGGTGGGTTTGGCCCTACATGTAGATTTCATCCTGTGTTACCACCAGGTGCCCCTACCGAACCCAAAACTATGTGGAGGGATCTGTCATCACTCAGTGTCTATATGGTGTTTGGTAACGCAGTGTGATGTGACGTGACGTGAAGTGTGTACTGTATATGAAAATATGTGTATTAAGATGAATACAAGCAGAGACCACCTGGTGGCCATGATCGTTAAGGCGTTGAAGTCTAAACGGTCTGACACCGTGGTTAGCCGGTTCGCGACCCTTTGTCGAAAAAAAATTTCACCATAAGGTTGTTGGCCGGCAGGGTAGCGAAGGTGGTGGTATACAATTTCTAACCACTTGATTGCATTCTAAAAGCCTGGATTAAATTCCGAACCTCCCCTCAGTGCTCGTATGGGGTGAGGGCATATGACGCTGTTAATGGTGATTTGTCCCTCGAATGGGCACGTTAAGCCTTTCAGCAGAACTCTTGGTACTATGCGACAGGAGTAGTCTATGAGCCGGCACCGCGTTTCACCCTCTCCTTTCCTACTATCGTACTGTATATCACGTAATTAATGTCATCTCACTATCTTCGGTGATGATGTTGACGACAGGAAAGGCATCCGGTCATAAAAACCCGCCACGACAGATTCATCTCACCTCATACCCCACCCCGTAGAGAAACGGTAGAAGGGTTGGACAAACAAAGAAGTACCCAGTCCTCGAACATGAAGAATTAACCATACGCGGCTAAAATGCTCGGCATAAAACAGGAATCGAACCCTTCCCTCTGAATGATTATTATTATTATTATTATTATTATTATTATTATTATTATTATTATTATTATTATTATTATTATTATTATTATTATTATTATTATTATATAATTCGCTGGGGCCATCAAGGACCACGTTAAGTCTTGTTGCATTTGACACTGAACTTGGCCTTCTTTAGAGCCCAAATTTCCCTCATTCTTTGTGAGTGGGCCTGCTTACGCTCCTCTGTCCAAGGGGCACCGTGTCTTCTCTTCGGTTGCTCGTCTCGGTTTAGCCCGTTCGTCAATATTTTCTTGCGGAAGAGATCTCTGTTAAAGGCGTCTTCAGCTGAGATATGTAGCATTTGCAGGTCTTCTTTGGTATTTCTAAACCAGGGAATTGTGGTTTTGGGGTTTGAATCAAAAAAGTGAAACATTTCTTTAGTTAACTTTCTTCTGTCCATTATTTTCAGATGACCGTAAAATCGTGCCCGTCTTTTTCTGATTGTGTCGGTAATTTTCTCTATTTTGCTGTAGACTTCCTTGTTGGATCTCTTTTGATGGATTCCATTTCTGTACTTTGATCCCAAGATTCCTCTCACAATTTTGCGTTCTCTTTTCTCCAGTTCTTCAAGTAGTCCTTTGATGTCATTTAAAGACAGGGTTTCGGCTGCATATAGAACTACTGGCTTCAGAACTGTTTCATAGCGACGTATCTTGGTGTTTTGGGAAAGGCATTTTTTGTTGTAGATTGTGCGGGATGTTTGGTAGGCTATTTCCAGTTTGCGTACTCGCTCCTGAAGTGCTTCTTTGTCCAGTCCATTTTTCATGATGATCTCACCCAGGTATTTGAATTTGTCTACTCGGGTGATGTCCCCGTATTTTGTATGGAGTTTTGGTGGAGCCTCTATGATGTTAGTCATTACTTCTGTTTTCTCAAACGATATCTGCAAACCAGTTTGTTCGGCAATTTCCTTTAAAATTTCAACTTGAGCTCTAGCGGTTTCTATGTCGTTTAAGAGAACAGCAATATCATCGGCAAATGCTAAGCAGTCTGTTGCGATCCCCTTGGATTTGGTTCCTATTCTCAATGGACTGTAGTTGGTTTCCTGTAATCTCACCCGCCAGGTTCTGATGATCTTTTCAAGAACACAGTTGAAGAGTATCGGGGATAGCCCATCACCTTGTCGGACTCCTGTTTTGATGTCAAAGGAATGCGAGAGACATCCGTGGAACTTCACCTTGGATTTTGTATCGGTCAGGGTGTCTCTAATTAATGCCAGCAGTTTCAAATCAACTCCATATTAATTTAAGATGTTTAGCAGGACTTCCCAGTCAATGGAGTCGTACGCTTTCTTAAAGTCCACAAAGACAGACACATACTGCTTGGACCTTAGTGTACATTATCTGATGATCGTTTTCAGATTTTGGATCTGTTCAGCTGTTGAGCGACCTTTTCTGAACCCTCCTTGGTATTCACGTATTTGATGTTCGACTTGTGCTTCCAAACGCTCCAGGATGGCAAGTGATAGAACTTTGTAAGTCACGGTTAGCAAAGATATTCCTCTGTAGTTGTTGATGTTCTTCATGCTGCCTTTTTTGTGTAATGGATAGATGAAAGCTATTTTCCAATCTTCGGGTAGGGTCTCCTTGTTCCAAATTTCTTCTATTTGCTTTTGCAAGATATTAAGTGATTCTTCTGGGGCATATTTCCATAGTTCTGCTACTACTGAGTCTTCCCCCGGCGCTTTGTTATTTTTGAGATGGGCAATGTGTCGCTTGATTTCATCTCTGTCGGGTGGTCTGGAATCTGGGTACCTGAGTAAGGGTTCCTTAGTCTCAATGGCGCTTTGCGGTTTAGAGCAATTAAGTAAATTCCTGAAGTAATCTGCCAGAATGCTGCAATTTTCATCATTTGACGTCGCCAGTGTGCCGTCCGTTCGCTCAAAGCATAGAGATGATGGTTTATAGCCAGTGAGTTTGCGTTTGAAGGCTCTGTAGTACTCCCTGCTTTCATTCTTCCTAAAGTTTTGTACTATCATTTCAATGAGAGATTTTTCGTATTTGCGTTTCTCAGTTCTGAACACCCTAGCTGCTTGGGCACGTTGGGTTTTTTAGGTTTCCCAATCATTTTCTGATTTCGTAGAGTTGTACTGTTTCCACGCATTGAGTCTTCTTTGGAGGACTGATTCGCAGGTACTATTCCACCAGGCATGCTTTTTGCTTCTCTTGATTTCTGCAACGTCTTTGGCGGCCTCAACAAGGAGACTTTTGGCGTTGTTAAAGTCACAGTCATTTGGTCTAGCCTTCTCCTGGAACTCCTCGACCCTTTGCCGAAGTTAATCATTGTCGAAGCGTGTGATCTGTTTGGTTGTCTTCCTTGTGTTTGCGGGAATTGGTTTGAATTTGATACGAGACATATAATGATCCGAGGCCACATTGATGCCTTTCTTTACCTTGACATTCATAATCTCAGGGCTGTTTCTCCTGGAGATCGCAACATGATCAATTTGGAACTCTCCGAGAGCTTGGACGGGAGAACGCCAAGTCATTTGCTTTCTGGGTAGATGGCGAAAGTGGGTCGACATGACCTGCAGGTTGTGATTTTCGCAAATGGTCACCAGTCTTTTGCCGTTGGGATTGGTTCTTTTGTGAGCAGGGTAATTTCCTATAACTTTCTTGTACTTCTGCTCACGACCTAGTTGGGCATTGAAGTCACCCAAAAGAAGCTTGACATGGTGTTTGGGGATTTTGTTCAATTTTTCATCCAGTAGGTCCCAGAAATTATCAACTTCGTCTGGATCAGACTTGTTCTTATCGTTTGTAGGAGCATGTGCGTTAACTAGGGCGTAGGTTTTGTTCGCGCACTTAATTGTGAGTATAGACAATCTGTCATTCACAGGTTCGAAATTTGCAACCGATTTAAGGATCTTGGTTCTAACAGCAAACGCGATTCCAAGCATCACAGCTCCATTGAGGATTCCTCTTTGCGCTTTTCTCTTGAAAAATCGGTAGCCTTCAGATTCAGAAATCTCTTCATCTGGGTACCTTGTTTCCTGTAGGGCCACTATGGATATCTGATTTTCGTGAAGAGCTTTGGTGAGAGTTTTCAGCTTGCCAGTTTTTGTAAGTGAATTTATGTTGAAAGTTGCTAGAAAGGTTTTAGATTTCGGCCTGAGTTTTTGACTCTTCGGGGTACACCGAGACGCTCCGTCTCGCCTCTTGCGTGATGTCGAGTCTCCCCCAGAATCCGAACGGGACTCGTGCGCCGTGGCGTTCACGACGAGGGATTTATCCGAAGATTTACCCTCTGGGGTATGTTTCTTGAAATGTTGTGCCATCATGCTTTTTGACTTGACTTTGCTTTGAACGGGTACCCATCCTTTTACAACTAGGGTTGTTAGCCCTAGAGGTTGCCTCAAGATGTTTTCTGGATTCTGGCCATTTACTAGTCTTCGCCGTAACCCTGGCAAGGGACCAGTTTTATTTCACGGTGGTATTTTATTTCCCTACTACCCTCTGACTCTGCTGGCGGCAGAACCAGCGAGCTTCCCCAATTCCAATGGGACGCGCCCGATGGAGGTAACCGGTAAATCCCGACACGGGTATTATTATTATTATTATTATTATTATTATTATTATTATTATTATTATTATTATTATTATTATACCGGGAGGTACATCTCAACTCAAGCGCGTTCAAAATAAGTGCCTTAATGAACTCTATCTATCCAACAAAACATGAAACTGCTTCTGCAGGAAGTCGGGACAGTAATCAGAAGATGTCACTACTGAATAATTGAGAATTTTGTCGTTTCTAAGTTTCCTAAAGTGATTGGATTTATTTTGTTTTGTTTTGGTGTACTTCAAGAAGTTTAAACTTTCCTCCATAGATGTCATTACAAAAAATCTGGTCCTGCACTCTGGTGCAAGGTGGAAGGACTTGTAATTTAAATAATTTTTGTGTTTCTAGGTTTTCATAACTGTATCAATGTTCATTGATTTTTGGGTTGGCAACACTTCTTTTTCACTCCGCCAGTTTTTATTCTGGCCAATTAGAAATTTCTGTAATTATTTTTCAGCCTATCACAGGCTTCTTGTCGCTTTTTTGAATTGTCCAATAAAAATTGAGAGGGTGTGTCCGGATTAGGCTAGAATCATCTCGAACCTTCCCTTCGGGTATATAAACTGCGGCTTTTCTGGCTACCTTGTCTCTTGATCGCCGTATTTCTGAGTGTGTGTGTGTTTGTGAACGTGTGTGTGTGTGTGTGTGTGTGTGTGTGTGTGTGTGTGTGTGTGTGTGTGTGTGTGTGTGTGTGTGTGTGTGTGTGTGTGTTAAGACACCAGGCAGCCCAGCAGCCAAGGTAATGACCACCAGACATATTTTCTGTAGCTTCCTCCGCAGACTTACACGAGGGGAATGTACTAATTTCTAATTATGTCACATACTGTTCTCTAAAATGTAAACTTTCTTTCGACCAATGTAAAATTTCATGAAGTCTTAAAACTGTAAATCGGGGATAGAGAATGTGTTACCCTCTCGAGTTCCCTTTCACCTTGGTTTGAAGTGACTACGATTTCGTAACTTTCTTCTTTCCTGTAATGCATTGAATTAACCTTCTTTCGAGTCATCTCAGTAGCTTGGGATTAGCCCCTGTATAATAGGGTCGAGAGCCCAGTTAGGATTTTATACTTCATATCTAGGATGTAACCGTACAACAGGGTTACAGATTCCATTCAGTATTATTATTATTATTATTATTATTATCATTATCATTATTATTAACCCGATTCATTAGATTTTATATTCTGTTTCTCATCATTTAGACTGTAATAATTAGGTATCACGTATATTATTGTATTTAATCATAGGTTAAGTGAATATGTTTGTAATTATGCTGTATATTAGTAAATGAGATTTGTTGGTTTCACATTGTCATGCTGTGGCTTGTAACTCTGGCTAGATGAGCTGGCATAGTATTTTGCAATCGAGGCTATGTTTAACTGAGAATGTTATGTGCAAGTAGATTTCCCGGTGACGCATTCAGCATAGTCATCTGCAATCCGCTTGGGTACGCTTATACGACACATGACTGATGCCATCAGTGCATGGGCACGTGATTGCGACCAAGTGTCAGTATTCGCCAGCTACTGTATGTTGAAGTGGAAGGGATGAACAGAGAGTAGGGAGATGAGTCGTCATCGCGAGGTTATATAAGTCGATGCAACGGTGGTGAGAGGTATTCAGATCATGTCGTGCAGATCACATGTAACAGTCAGATGTATCAAATGGAAGAAGTGGTCTTAGTGTGATGGTTAGAGCTAAGAGTTGTGTTTTCAAGAGGTCTTGTAATAATCGAGGAGGTCTATAAGTGGTGGTTGTATCCGAGCAGAGACGGGTACTATGCTGATAAAGAAACATCATCTTCTTGTGAGGATGTACTTCACAAGATGTTTCAATAATATTTTCAAATTTCTGATAATATATTGAGGGGACGTAATTACATTGGAGCTCCCTACACGCGTACATGGTATGTAGGCCAACTCCTTGTTATATAAGAAGATAACAGCAGACGGCCCCCGATTTCAGCTCATAGGTTTCCCCAGGAATTTCAAGTTCAACAGCGGTGTATGCAGACATCAGGTAATTAAAGCATCAGACATGTTATGCATTCATAACATGAAGAAGAACGTAATCAGCGGCGATATCAAATCTCACTTCAAGTTCATGCCAATAGATTTTTTTGTTTAGATTAAATTTTCCTTCTATTTTTACCGCAAATCTCACTATATATATTTTTTGTTAAATTAAAAGACGTCAATGCTTCTTCATTGTGACGTAAATCATAGTCATAAACTCAGTTTTATTTTAATTATAATAAGTGATTCCAGTTCCATGTACAATCCTCAGTTGTGGACATGCAACAGTAATTTAATATTGTCCTGATCCATATCCCTGTATATTGCCAGATATGTGAGTTTATCACCTCACGCCTTGAGATAATTGATATAAGAGGTATGCTCTACCAAATTTTGTTGTTTTTTTATTTAAAAAGCAACTGGCGCTCAAACAAATGTTATGTATATTGTGTGAAGGAGATGAAGGTATAAGAGTAGTGGTTGGAGTAGCAACAACGTGTCGCCAGCAACGTGGGATTCGAAAGGTTCAGAAAAAGTGTTTCTGAATGGCAATATACATGGATCAGTTCTTTTAATGAGTACGCACATGTTAAATTCACCGAGTAATGTTAGGAAGGTCATTTTGTTGAAGTTTGTATTTATGGGGTAATGTCAGAGGAATTGCAAGGGGAAATAGCTTTGAAATCGCGAAAAATTAGTAGGAAACCGAAGATGGACAAGGATAGCAATATGCAGTCAGTTGATGAGGCTGAGATTATCGTGTCCAAGGAAATCCAAGGTGGTAACATAAATAGGAAGTTGGTGACTAAGGTGGGACCTGCTGAAAGTCAGAAAATAGTAGAAACTGAGGAAAACGCTGTCACGCAAGATCAAAGTAAAGGGGTGATTGACCTTGGTTTATTTAATTTGTTGATGTCCAAAATGACTGAGCAGAATAATATCATTAGTGAGAAAATTGAATCTCAGAGTAACATTATGAGTGAGAAAATTGAATCTCAGAATATTATGAGTGAGAAAATTGAATCTCAGAATAATATTATGAGTGAGAAAATTGAATCTCAGAATAATATTATGAGTGAGAAAATTGAATCTCAGAATAATATTATGAGTGAGAAAATTGAAACGGTCATTAGTGAGAAAATTGAATTTCAGAATAATATAATGAGTGAGAAAATTGAAGCGGTCATTAGTAAAAAAATTGAAGCTCAAAGTAATGCCATAAATAGTATTAATAAGAAGATTGATGATGTAAGTAATAAGATAGATCATAAGGTGTTAGAAATAAGTAAGCAAATTAATAATTTAGAAATTAAGGTAAATAGGGATTGTAGTGACATCAGAGCTGAGATGGAATTGTGTCGGACCAATCTCCATACGGAAATAGAGAAAATTAGTGAGACATGCATCAAACAGATTGATGAATTAGGCGCCAAGATCGAGTCTAATAAAGGGGTAATCAATGAGTTAGTGGAAAAAAGGTTGGAAAAGATAACCAATACAGTGGAACAAGAAACTAGGAAATGTATTAGTAGGGTAGAACATGTGGAAAGGAAACTTGAAGAAGTAGGTGATCTAGGGAGTGAGCAGAAATCATTATCACAGAAGGTGAGAGAATCGGAAAAAATGTTGGAGTAATTAAGAACAGTTCAAGAAAAGACTGAGGAAACAGTGGAAGTAAAATTTCTGAGTTGCCAGAGAGTACTCCAGCAAGAAGTGCGTGATAGTAAGAATGTACGTGAGATACTTGTAAATAATGGTTTAATCACTAGAGATCATGATATACCTAAGTTTTCTGGGAAGGAATTTAACCCGATGGAATTTATGAGAGTAGTAGAGAAGAAATTTGCTGTTCAATTAAGAGACAATATTTTTAACTGGGAAACTGTATTGGAGATCTTATCTAATGCTTTCGTAGGAGAGACTAAGTCTTGGTTTCAAGTATATAAAAGTTCGATGTCTAGTCTAACTGAATTTAAGGAGAAATTCATGGCTAAATTTTGGAGTGAAGGTGTTCAGAGTAGAGAGAGAGAGAGAGAGAGAGAGAGAGAGAGAGAGTAAAGTTTGGCAAGTATAATTCTAACGAGGGTGTTAGAATGACAGAATATTTTTTGGCTCATGTTTTGGTGTGGAGAAATTTAGAATGTATTGGACCTGAGGCTGATATAGTTAGACTTATGGCTAAGCACTATCTTGATAGAATAACAGAAGCTGTTTGTATGCAAAGAGTGGAGACTATTAAGGAAATGGAGATTTTGTTGGAAAGTTTTGATGCTTTAGGTAGTAGCTTGAATAATAGTAGGACACTAAATAGGAATGTAGAAGGAAGGGGTAACCAATCTAATAATCAGGACAGGACTATGAATAATCGTAACTACAGAAGAGAATATCAGGAGAGACCTAATAATAATTTCCACAGGGAGAGAAATTATCAAAATAGTTCGGAAAATTTCAGGACTGGGAGGCGTGATTATGGTAATCAACCAGAAGCTGGGAGGCGGGAGTATACAGGCCATAATAATAATAATAATGAAGCTAGAGGAAATAGGCAACAGGGGAGGCTGACTGAGGTGTGTAACCAACAAGTTGTAACCGAACCAAGTAATTTAAACGCGCAACGGACTGTATAAACAGGTCACTGAGACAGTCCGTAAATGGTGAGTTCACGTATAAGGTAGATAAGTATGTTAATGTCGACCAGCCTATAGTTGTAAGTGAACATGATTGTGACCTAAGTAGCAATAATTCAAATGTTTTAAGTGACGACTCAATCGTAGACAATAAATTTTATAAGTGTAATTTAAATTTAGATATAAGGCAAGATTTGTTAAGTGATCTTATATTATGTAATGAGGATAATTTAAGAAGTGTTACTGTTACACCGACGATTGAACTGCTGATATGGGGCAGAAAAGTTAAGATTTTGTTGGACTCTGGTAGTGAGAAGTCATGTGTAAATTCCAAGCTGTATGAGGAAGTTTTGAGAGAGAAGTATGAGGTAGCGGAAAATCCAGTGAGGAATACGTTCATCGTAACAGCTGTTGGAAACAAGTTGCAAAGGGTGAATAAACAAATAGCTGTCCCCATTACCATAAGTGGAGAATGTATTTTCCAACCATGCTTACTTGTGCCTAATTTGGTTTATGCCGTTATTTTAGGTACCGACTGGTTAACGTGTCACAAGGTTCAATTAAATTTTGATCTGTGTAATGTCAATCTTATTTGGGGAAGAGTAGCAGGGAAGTCAGGTTACCATATGATGTTTTGTCAGAAATTAGTGCGAATAAAGTGTGTTCTAGTACGGAAGGGCCTTGTGAAATTCCTAATATTACGAAAAATATTGATATCTGCCATGTGTCTATACAGAGAGATTCTAGAGATGAATTGTATGAGACAGTGGAGAAATGTAATTTAGCGGAGAGTCAGAAGGATGAATTGTGTGAATTGTTGATATCACATTGTGATGTTTTTAGTGATCGGCCTGGTAGAACACATCTTTACGAACACAAATTTATGTGCATGACAACTTTTGTAGGAATATATTGGATGAATTTGAGCTTGGTGACAAGGTTTTACTCAGAGTGCCACTTCCGTCATCAGCAGAAGCTGGTCAATTTTCTAAGTTTTTCTTGTTATATCAGGAATACTTCACCGTAGTGAAACGCATTGGGAAATGTGCTTATTCATTAGAAGACAAGGAAGGAAAGATCGTAGGCACATACAATATAAGAAATCTTAAGAAATATATCATGTGAGTTTGTTGATTAATTCTCATTACTATGTTAATTCACCATATTTTATGAAGCTGGCATTGCGAACAGGACTTCAGTGAAATAAGCGTGTGTTGTGATATTAAGCGAAGCACGGCAGTGCAATAAACTCCATTGCTTGGAGAAAGTGTATATAATGAAATGTCTTCGAGAATTACTTTTGGACACTAAATGAACGTTTGAAACGACAGAAGAGAGAAAGAAATGTAATCTGTATGTAAATAATACTGTATAATCAAAGTGAAAATGATAGTTGATCAATGTTTTATATGTGTAACAACGAACATCCAGATGGATGATACTATGTACCCAATTTGTAAAGGGCATTTTTATACATGTATCTATGGTGTACTCGATTTCAGGTGATTATGTATATATTTCATGAATCAATCGATTCATATAATCGATTATTTCATGAGGGAGGCGTTCAGATTAAAATTCAGTATTTATTATTATTATTATTATTATAATTATTATTATTATTATTATTATTATTATTATTATTATTATTATCATTATTAACCCGATTCATTAGATTTTATATTCTGTTTCTCATCATTTAGACTGTAATAATTAGGTATCACGTATATTATTGTATTTAATCATAGGTTAAGTGAATATGTTCGTAATTATGCTGTATATTAGTAAGTGTGATTTGTTGGTTTCATATTGTCATGCTGTGGCTTGTAACTCTGGCTAGATGAGCTGGCATAGTATTTTGCAATCGAGGCTATGTTTAACTGAGAATGTTATGTGCAAGTAGATTTCCCGGTGACGCATTCAGCATAGTCATCTGCAATCCGCTTGGGTACGCTTATACGACACATGACTGATGCCATCAGTGCATGGGCACGTGATTGCGACCAAGTGTCAGTATTCGCCAGCTACTGTATGTTGAAGTGGAAGGGATGAACAGAGAGTAGGGAGATGAGTCGTCATCGCGAGGTTATATAAGTCGATGCAACGGTGGTGGGAGGTATTCAGATCATATCGTGCAGATCACATGTAACAGTCAGATGTATAAAATGGAAGAAGTGGTCCTAGTGTGATGGTCAGAGCTATGAGTTGTGTTTTCAAGAGGTCTTGTAATAATCGAGGAGGTCTACAAGTGGTGGTTGTATCCGAGCAGAGACGGGTACTATGCTGATAAAGAAACATCATCTTCTTGTGAGGATGTACTTCACAAGATGTTTCAATAATATTTTCAAATTTCTGATAATATATTGAGGGGACGTAATTACATTGGAGCTCCCTACACGCGTACATGGTATGTAGGCCAACTCCTTGTTATATAAGAAGATAACAGCAGACGGCCCCCGATTTCAGCTCATAGGTTTCCCCAGGAATTTCAAGTTCAACAGCGGTGTATGCAGACATCAGGTAATTAAAGCAACAGACATGTTATGCATTCATAACATGAAGAAGAATGTAATCAGCGGCGATATCACATCTCACTTCAAGTTCATGCCAATACATTTTTTTGTTTAGATTAAATTTTCCTTTTATTTTTACCGCAAATCTCACTATATATACTTTTTTGTTAAATTAAAAGACGTCATTACTTGTTCATTGTGACGTAAATTAGTCATAAACTCAGTTTTATTTTAATTATAATAAGTGATTCCAGTTCCATGTACAATCCTCAATTGTGGAAATGCAACAGTAATTTAATATTGTCCTGATCCATATCCCTGTATATTGCCAGATATGTGAGTTTATCACCTCACGCCTTGAGATAATTGATATAAGAGGTATGCTCTACCAAATTTTGTTGTTTTTTATTTAAAAAGCAACTGGCGCTCAAACAAATGTTATGTATATTGTGTGAAGGAGATGAAGGTATAAGAGTAGTGGTTGGAGTAGCCACAAGGAGTGCAAGTGTACGCCTCCATTCATTTTGTGTTCGGGCCAGTAATCTAACCTGTTCTTTTTACACGAAGGCCCAGTAATTTGAGTAACAGATACCCGTGTGTAAAAGTAATTTCAATTGTAAATTGTGCCTAGAGACACCAGAGAGTGTAGGATTTTTTATGTAACGTTACCTTGAGTAGGCTGTAAGAAATTTGTTGACGGTGGAGAGCGTGTAACCTCTTTTCTAAGTTTTCTGTAATAGTGAGGGGTGCCTCTGGAAGGCTAGGGATTGTAACTTTTGGAGCAAAGTGCAAATGAATTGGGGGATTTCTGCCCTTGCCTAAATTATACCTCATTTACGAAATTGTAAATTTGTAAACTAGGGGGTTGAAGCCCAAAATTGTTAAAGTTCTGAATCTTGGATTTTCCAATTCTTGAAATTTTCATTGTACCTGTTACCTCATTATTTTACTGAGTGAAAAATTAGTTAAGTTTGTGATTTAAAGAGAAATTTAACCTTTGTTAAAGTTTTACATTAATTTTTGATATTGTAGTTAGACCCATTCTACCCACCACCTTCTTTCACCTCTGCGATCCACCAAAACACGGTAACTATTATTATTATTGTTACCGAGTTTTGGTGGTAGGTAGAGGAGTAAGAAGGTGCGGGCGTGAATGGGTCTCAAACTACGGAATCAAAGTTAATGTAAAAGTTAACAAGGTTATATTTCCTTTTCAATATTAAGTAATAACAAAGAACAGGTACTTAGTAGCCGAAACACAATTTGAAATGTACAATTACAGGGATTACAGAGTTTGGGCTTCGAGCCCTGAGTTCACAATTTTTGAGCAACTAGCCCAACTTTCCGATATACAAATTTTAACAAAGGGGCAGAAGACCCCAATCAAACCCTGGAGCACTTGCTCCAAATTACACAGTAAAGCCTCCTCGAGGCATACAACACTCCGTTTCCAAAAGAGCCACACACTCTTTAATTTAAGCCTCTCCTAGGCCACACCAAACTCCACCTTCAAGTTGTCCTCAACGGACATAAACACAGGGGTAAAATACCCAATCTACTGAGGTCTATTAAATGAAAAGCAGGTTAATTGAATGACCTCTAAAACAATTTGAGAGGAGGCGAACTTGCACTCCTAATACACTTTGATTTTAAAACCTACTTTGGCACTAGGCCGTTATTACAAGGGCTAATCCCATACTACAGAGGTGACTTAATAGCAATTTACATTACATTACGGAAGAATTGGTTGAGAGAATAAGTTCACCTCAAGACGATGTGAGTGGGAGCTCGAGAGGGTTAAGCACTCTCTATCCCGATATGTCGTTTTAAAATAGAATAGATACCAGTTGTTTTTACATTTTAGGAAAAGGTTACATGGTTGAACGCTTAGAACCCGCCCCGAAAGTTAAACTGCTGAGCAAGAAAAGAAAAAATTTATTAATCGGCCATTACCTTATTGTTGACCGCCGCCGAGGAAAGAGGCGCTTCCCGCCTCCTGCTATGTACTTAATACACTGAAAGATGGAACAGAAGTGGCTCGGAGACCCTAAAATCAGCAGTTTATATACTCTCGCGGAAGTTTCTAGGCGTTAGGGGAATGAAAACACCCGCCCACAATGTTTTTATTGGATAGGACCCCGCAACAGATACAAGTTGGGGAAGATACACCAGATTGGTCAGAAATTACTAAAAGAAATTCGGGATTGGATAAATCTAAAACAAGGGGAAAAAGAGGGGTATACAGCCAACTTAAACAATAACAGAAAGAAATTTAACAAGAAACAAACTTTTGAAATAAAATTTTCTCCAACAAAATAGTTCTTTGACTCCGCACTAGGGTGCGCTATTGTTGATCTTCAGTAGTGTCCTCTAGAAGAGAAAGTTCACACTTCTTACTTCAAGCGAAACAAAAACACATCAAAAGTGAGAGAGTTCAAAAACTCAAAATTTTCCACGTGGTGACATCTTCTGAGAAAGTAGAGAATTAATAGAGTAGATAAAGTTCAACCTTCCTCCAGAAGAGGAGTTTCAACTGGCGCAACTTTTAAATAAACGGTGTAGAGGTGTACCGCCCGGTACAGACCTCCCCCCCCAAAAGTTCCTCCAGGGGTGACACATGAAATCAGTTTGAAACAAAGTCCAAGTAATGATGTTGATACGAAGATAGATAGCAGAAGCATTTACAAGATTTCTTAATTCAGTTTCAAAATGTTGTTGTTGCAGGTGAATGAAAGTCTTTAAGTTGTAGAATTTGAATTTCTGAAGATAAACTTTTAATACTTAGAAGTGAAGAAAAATTTTTTGCACGGTCCACCAAATATTGCTGTTGAATTCCCAAATGTAGTTATCTCTTATAGTAACTGTCCATGTAGTTGATGTTGATGAAGTTGGATGGCCGGACCGGCCGTTGCAGCTTGCGTCCAAAAGGAGGCCGCTCGGACCCCTCAAGTACCCTGAGATACCGCTCGCCCGCACTATGAGGGGAGCAGAGGTGTTGAAGCACGCCGCGCCCGCGGTGAACATATACAGGCTGCGGGCCAGTAGCAGGTCGTGCGCCGCACATCAGCCTTGGCCGGGAGGAGAGTTCCGGCTCGCCGTGCACATGTCGTCCTCGCTGGAGAGGAGGGGGCCCATCCCCCTCCCCAGTCGCTGCACGGCGCTGCGCGGCTGCGGGGGCGCTGAAACATTAAAGCTAGGCGGCAGAATTGTGTTGGACTATCATCTTCTTTGAGGGTACAGGCTTGTGGAGAGGTTGAGGGGCCAGCGGCGTGTAGATATCCATGGCATTTACTATTATGAAGCCACAGTGTAAGGTGGAGCAGGAGACGGGAGCGTGGTAATGGCCGTGGCAAGAACAGGATGGCAGTTTAACGGGTCGGGGCAGATTTTACACAAGGCTTACATCTAAAACCAAAATATTACAGAAGGGGCAGAATGCCTTAAAAGTGAAACTCAAAAAAAAAAATATAACCTTCATATCCTTTCAAAATGATATGAAGCAAGTTAACACAGAAATTACACCGGTTTCACCTGGGACAGGTGAACTCTAAATATCCTCTCGGTGGCTGGATTACTTAGCAATAAGGTAACCGGCGTAAGAAAATCGAGAATGATACAAGGCCCATGAAATCTGGGGGCAAGCTTGCCCGCGGGAACAAAATGTTTGACCATAACCTGGTCACCTACCTTCAAAGGGGTTGGTCTCCGTCCACGATCATACCTTTCCCTAACCTTTTCATGAGACACTTTAAGATTGGCTTTAGCCTTCTTCCAAAGATCTTTAATGTTGTCCGGATCTATTATCTCGGGTAGAATGTCATTCAGAGACCAGAGGTTAGAGAGCGGCGAGTTGGGAACAAACTTGAACATTAAAGAAGCTTGAGTGAACTTGTGAGATTCATGAACCGCCGAATTCAAAGCAAAAGCTATCCAATGCAGGGACGTGTCCCACCTGGAAGGATCTTCATGATGATAGGCAATGAGTGCGGACCTGAGATTACGGTTAACCCGTTCAGCCAGAGATGGTTGAGGGTAATAAGCAGAAGTGGTTACATGAGAGATGGACAAGTCAAAACAGAATTTACGAAAAAGATTTGATGTGAACGCCTTAGCATTATCAGATACAATATATTGGCACGGACCAAAAGAAGCAAAAATAGAATTTAGACAGGTAATGGTGGACTGAGCGGTAGCCAGCTTAGTCGGAAATAACCAAGAAAATCTGGTAAAACCATCTACACATACAAAGATGAATTTGTTGGCATTTCCCTTCGACTGGGGGAAGGGTCCAACATAATCAATATACAGGCGTTCCATGGGGCGCGACGCTTGATGAGAAGACAAAAGGCCTACTTTAGTGGACATGGTGGGTTTACTGATCAAACAAGATTTACAAGCTTTTACAAGTTCCCGAATTTCACCGTCCATACCTTTCCATATGAACATTTCACGAATCTTTTCACGAGTCTTAAAGATTCCAAGATGCCCCCCCAATGGGGTCTCATGATAGTATTTGAAGATCATAGGTACAAGAACCGCTGGAACAACAACTTTCATCAACTTATCATGCCTCGAAGGGCAACATAGAACACCATTCCTCAGAACATAAGGGACAGCATGTTCCCCAGAAGAAAGGGTTTCCATTATCGGAGCCAGCGTCGGATCTTCACGTTGGTATTTCTCAATATCCCTAAAAAGCATGGGAGCATCTGTTAAGATGGCATTAACACCAGATAGTATGGACTCGGAAGGTGATGAACTGTCGACCGGTTCGTGGGTCTCTACGTCGTTATGAAACATACGGCTGAGTCCATCAGCAACAACATTTTCGGTACCTCTGATATGTCTAACATCAAACTGGAAGGCGGAAATACGAATAGCCCAGCGGGCTATACGACCAGTACGACGCGGCCTACCTAAGACCCAGCTTAAGGCTTGATTATCTGTCTCCAGGTCGAATTTAACGTGTTCCAGATAGAGACGGAACTTTTCTAAGGCAAATAAGACTGCCAAACCTTCGAGCTCATAGATGGAATACTTGGCTTCTTGAGCCGACAATGTCCTAGACGCATAGGCGATGGGTCGCCTCCCTAGTTCAGTCTCTTGAAGAAGGACTGCAGCTACTGCTGACGACGACGCGTCGGTTTGGACGATGAATTTCTTCGAGAAATCAGGCATAGCAAGTACAGGGGCATTACAATGTGCTAATTTAAGGTCTTCAAAAGCGGCTTGTTGAGAAGGTCCCCACTCGAATTTGATGCCTTTCCTACGAAGAAGGTTTAAGGGCGCCGCTCTATTAGCAAAGTTAGGAATGAACTTTCTGAAGAAATTCACCATACCAATGAACCTGGCGATACCTTTAATGTCCTTGGGAGGTTTAAAATCACGGATGGCCTGTGTTCTAGAATGATCGACTGCTACACCATCGGGTGACA
The DNA here is from genome assembly GCF_040414725.1 of Anabrus simplex. Taxonomy (NCBI): domain Eukaryota; kingdom Metazoa; phylum Arthropoda; class Insecta; order Orthoptera; family Tettigoniidae; genus Anabrus; species Anabrus simplex. The sequence goes on along the minus strand of NC_090266.1, from coordinate 1,081,354,614 downwards.
CAATATGCCCTAGGAATGACATAGAGGGCTTAGCAAAGGCAACCTTGGACAACTTAACAGTTAACCCAGCCTTACGAAGGCGATCGAGAACTTCTCGCAGATGATCTAGATGTTCTTCAAAAGTCTCTGAAAATACTACGACATCATCTAAGTAGTGATATAAGTACTCGAATTTGATGTCGGAGAAGACCCTATCTAGTAGCCTAGTGAGCACAGCTGCCCCCGTGGGGAGCCCGAAAGGCACGCGGTTGTATTCGTATAAATTCCAGTCCGTGGCAAACGCTGTAAGGTGTTTAGACTCTTCGGCAAGGGGAATTTGATTATAGGCCTGATTTAAGTCCAAGATGGTGAAGAACTTGGCCTTACGAAACCATGAAAAACAAGAATGAAGGTCGGGAAGGGGCACAGATTGTAACACCACCTTCCGATTGAGAGCCCTGTAATCAATGACAGGCTTGAAACCTCCTTGAGGTTTCGGTACTAGAAAAATAGGCGAAGAATACGCTGACTTAGAGGGCCTAATAATACCGTCCTTCAACATCTGATCGATGATTTCCTTCAGAGCCTTCATTTTAGGTGGAGATAGCCTATACGGTGGAAAACGGACAGGAATCGAATCCGTAACCTCAATTTTGTATTCAATAAGGTCAGTGACACCAAGAGTATCAGAGAACACCTCGGGAAACGACTGACACAGTTTGCGAATACTATCAGCCTGCTCCTCAGGTAGATGTCTAAGGTCTAACAACATCTCATCCTGGGTAGGCGAAATAGAAGCACATGACACAGAATTACACTTTAATAGTGGAATTTTACAACTAGAAGCAAATTTGAATGTGCACGACCTAGACTGCAGATCGAGCACAAGACCAGTGTGAGAAATAAGGTCAGCTCCCAATATAATGGGGCAAGACAATTGCTTGGCCACAAACAATTTAACTTTCCATGTAAACTTAAAAACACGAATTTTGACCAGTAAGGAACCTAGAATTTCTAATGGAGATGAATTAGCCGAAACGTATTGAACAGGAGAAGAGACATAGTCAGGAAGTTTACAAACCGTTTTCAATTTAGAATACCATTCAGCCGCAATAATCGAACAAACACTACCTGAATCTAAGAGAGCTGTTATAGGCTCGTTATTTACCTCAATCTTAAGAAAAGGAACAGGTGCGGGGGTATCCGCCGCAATCCTAAGACATTCTTTAGGGCATTCAAAAGATGAACTTGAAGGCTGATCGTTCTCTGCATTTACAATCTGTTTACTAGGGGCTGAGTCTCGGGAAGATTGATTAGTCGACTCAGCCGAAGCCACTAGTCACTTTTTATTATTGGCATAGGTGGAATTTGCACCAGAAGTTGAGCAGGAGGGGGTGCTATTTGAGTTTGGGCAATTCTTGGCGATATGTGAGAAGGCCCCACATTTAAAACAGCCTTGTGCTGAACCAGCTCCATTATTTGCCCTACTACTTTTGACTAATGGACATTTATTGCGAAGATGGTCAGGCGACCCGCAAGCGTAACATTTATGGGGCGTGACTGGTCGGCGGGGTGGAGGCCGAGTGTTACTAAAGGAAGGCGGGGGTTCTTTCGCTACACGCAAAGAATCGGCGTATCTAACTCCTTCCGCTGAGACGGCCAACGCTTCAAGTTCAGAGAAAGTTTGCGGGCACGCCGCAAAACACAAGTATGACCTATAAGATGGTGAAATGCCTTCCACAATAGCTTGTACAATTTGATCCTCAGGGAAGTGAAGAACAAACACCCTGGTATAAAACTTAATGTCTTGTATGAAATCAGCCAAGTTTTCATCCAACCTCTGTACTCGATAATAGTACTTTTGAATCAGAGATGACCTCGCGCGGGCGGGAATAAAGTTTGCAAGCAAGTGTGCATGAAAATCTTCAATAGATGACTGTTCAGCTATGGCTCTTACTATTTTGTCGGAGAGAATACCAATAGCATACGGATAGATAATTTGCAAGATTTGACATGGAGACAGAGAAAAAACCAGGGCATGATCCTGAAATTCCACTAGAAATCTTAAAAATGAAATTACGTCACTGGTGGTATTAACAGAAAACTTGGATATACCTCTGAGCAACATTGCCAATGGATGAGGCAAGCTACTAAATCCGGGTGACATAGTAGGTAAAGGTTTCAATGGCAAGGAAGTCAATTCAGAACGGATGTTACTCAATGATGCACGACGTTCAGATTCGTTGTCCAATGGGGCAGGGATAGTTTGAGCAGCAACGGTTATCCTATTAACTTCTCCCTTGGGAGGCGCTTCCTCACTACCTGGATTCACTATAGTGGGTTGATCAGATTTGGGAGGAACTTCCCCAGTTAACAATTGAGTGACTTTACTAGATAACTCGGAAATATTTTCCAGGAGCGTACTAGCTTCCTTCCTCTGAACGTCATTCAGTTTTAGAGACAACAGATCGTTAACCCTATTCGAAAAATGATATAGCCTGCCTTGCACACGCTTAATTTGATTTGGAGACGGATCATTTTCATCAAAAAAACTAACTACAGAAGCTAGCCCAGTAATATTCTCCGTGATCGTGGAAAGAGAGTCGTCAATTTCTTTCTCTCCCAAATTGGGGATGGAAATGGGCAAATCAAGGGACTCTCTAAGCTTGTTAGTGTCTACTGCAACCGTGCCTCCAGATTGTACATTTCTAATAGTCAATTCATAGATCAACTCCTCCTTGCGCAAATAGTTAAGAAGGAGAACATCGCGAGGGCCGGGCATGATGACAGAACAACTTGAAAAAAATAAAAAAATTCCAGCAACTGAGAAAATGGTTAGAGTTCGGAACAAACAATGTTTAGCCGTCAAAAGGGGCTAAATTGAGACCCATAAAACCACGCTCTGCTACCACTTGTTACCGAGTTTTGGTGGTAGGTAGAGGAGTAAGAAGGTGCGGGCGTGAATGGGTCTCAAACTACGGAATCAAAGTTAATGTAAAAGTTAACAAGGTTATATTTCCTTTTCAATATTAAGTAATAACAAAGAGCAGGTACTTAGTAGCCGAAACACAATTTGAAATGTACAATTACAGGGATTACAGAGTTTGGGCTTCGAGCCCTGAGTTCACAATTTTTGAGCAACTAGCCCAACTTTCCGATATACAAATTTTAACAAAGGGGCAGAAGACCCCAATCAAACCCTGGAGCACTTGCTCCAAATTACACAGTAAAGCCTCCTCGAGGCATACAACACTCCGTTTCCAAAAGAGCCACACACTCTTTGATTTAAGCCTCTCCTAGGCCACACCAAACTCCACCTTCAAGTTGTCCTCAACGGACATAAACACAGGGGTAAAATACCCAATCTACTGAGGTCTATTAAATGAAAAGCAGGTTAATTGAATGACCTCTAAAACAATTTGAGAGGAGGCGAACTTGCACTCCTAATACACTTTGATTTTAAAACCTACTTTGGCACTAGGCCGTTATTACAAGGGCTAATCCCATACTACAGAGGTGACTTAATAGCAATTTACATTACATTACGGAAGAATTGGTTGAGAGAATAAGTTCACCTCAAGACGATGTGAGTGGGAGCTCGAGAGGGTTAAGCACTCTCTATCCCGATATGTCGTTTTAAAATAGAATAGATACCAGTTGTTTTTACATTTTAGGAAAAGGTTACATGGTTGAACGCTTAGAACCCGCCCCGAAAGTTAAACTGCTGAGCAAGAAAAGAAAAAATTTATTAATCGGCCATTACCTTATTGTTGACCGCCGCCGAAGAAAGAGGCGCTTCCCGCCTCCTGCTATGTACTTAATACACTGAAAGATGGAACAGAAGTGGCCCGGAGACCCTAAAATCAGCAGTTTATATACTCTCGCGGAAGTTTCTAGGCGTTAGGGGAATGAAAACACCCGCCCACAATGTTTTTATTGGATAGGACCCCGCAACAGATACAAGTTGGGGGAAGATACACCAGATTGGTCAGAAATTACTAAAAGAAATTCGGGATTGGATAAATCTAAAACAAGGGGAAAAAGAGGGGTATACAGCCAACTTAAACAATAACAGAAAGAAATTTAACAAGAAACAAACTTTTGAAATAAAATTTTCTCCAACAAAATAGTTCTTTGACTCCGCACTAGGGTGCGCTATTGTTGATCTTCAGTAGTGTCCTCTAGAAGAGAAAGTTCACACTTCTTACTTCAAGCGAAACAAAAACACATCAAAAGTGACACAGTTCAAAAACTCAAAATTTTCCACGTGGTGACATCTTCTGAGAAAGTAGAGAATTAATAGAGTAGATAAAGTTCAACCTTCCTCCAGAAGAGGAGTTTCAACTGGCGCAACTTTTAAATAAACGGTGTAGAGGTGTACCGCCCGGTACAATTATTATTATTATTATTATTATTATTGTCGCTGTAATTAATTTCTTTCGGCGATACAGCCATCTGTGGGCCACATTTACACAATTTAAGTGGCTTTTGTCGCGCAAACTAATTCACTTCTCTTTGCACTCTCGGTAAAGATCATAAAGTCTTTGGCTTCTCCTCTCTCACTTTTCCACAGAGATGTTCCGTGGCTTCATCAATGGGTTTCCAGGTGCATTCCATATTCCCGCAAACGTTTTCGAAAATTTTGTTCAGCCCTCCTCTTCTTCCTTGATAACTATTTGTGCTTGGTCCTTGTGTACCTGAGTAAACTACCCAGGCTGTGTTTTTCATTTCTCATTCAGAAAGAGTATTCTGTTGGCCACCCTCTCTTGATTCATTATTTTCCTTTCTCCCATTGTCGTTCGATGGTTGTATAGATTTCCTGTTTCGATTTCAGCTTGAATGTATCCTACTGCATAATGGTCGTTTTGCGTTTTTAATGAACCGAAGAATTTTCGAAGCAATCTTCTTTTTTCGCTTTTCAGGGACTGAGTCTGCCACTCTTGTCAGTGTTTCTGCTCCGTAAAGGCACTCCGTTCTGACCACTGTACAATCATGTTTTAATTTGTCTTGTGTAGAGATGGACTTGTTGTTGTATGTGTCATGCCATAGTCTGAAGGACATCTCCATCCTATCCACCCTCTCTTTTATTGTTCCTTCTCATTCCCATTGATCGTGAGAATATCTCTCAGGTATTGAAATTTGTTAACGCAATGGATGTGCCCAAATTGCGTTACAATTCCGTCCGTGTCGTCTACTTTGTCTGAGTCTATGAATGCTATTTTGTCAAAGGAACTTCTTAATCCTGTTATGGCCGCAATATTTTGTAATTGCTTCAATTTGCTTTTTCGCTCTGTGAGGGTTGTTTGTGGTCAAAACGGCGCCATCTGTGAAGATTAAATAGACCAACATGAGGACATATTTCCCACAACCTATATTCATCCTATTTTGAGTTTCATTCTCAGTAATTATCGATCTCCATTGCCTCATTACCTTTTCATTATGCAATTAAAGAGGAGTAAGGAAAAGCTATCTCCTTTCCTTAGGCATATTTTTATCTCAAATGGTTTAGAGAGTTCATCCATAAATTTAAGATGGGAAAAGAAGTCCGCGAGCGTTTGCTTAGTACTTATACCGAAAGGTTATTAGCTCCAAACTCTCGGGGAAAGTTCATGAGTACTACACAATGTACGGAATTATTATTATTATTATTATTATTATTATTATTATTATTATTATTATTATTATTATTATTATTATTATTATTATTATTATTGTCCGACTACCTAGCTTAACCAACGGCCGTAGCCGTGTTGAAACGCTGGATCCAGTGAGATCTCCGAAGTTAAGCAACATTGGGCGTGGTCAAGTTTTGGATGGGTTGACGCGCTCTTTTGGTGGGGTGTAAGGGAATGGAGAACCGGAAAGGAACTGGCCAACCTACCGTACGTAAACTCCGGCTCAGGCACACCTCTGTGGAGGTTCGGACCTACCTTCGGGCAGAATACACCCTTACCTTATCTTACCTGGCTGAGTGGTGAGTGTTGAGGCCTTCATTTCGGAGGGAATCGGGTTCGATTCCCTCCTAGGTTGGGGATTTTACTCACGTCTGATTAATTTTTCTGGCACGGGGAGTGGGTATTTGTGTTCAATCCGACACTTTTCTCTTAATATTTAGACAACACACCACACTACCAACCAGTGCAGAAACACGCAATATTGATTTCATCCCTCCATATAAGGTTGGCGTCAGGATGGGCATTCAGCCATAGAACAGGTGGTAGAAGAACAAGAAGAATTATTATTACTAATTTGAATCGAAATTCGAAGTTTATGCTTCCTATAAACACAAACAGACTTAATAATCGCTCACTACCTAGAAAATTCCTATTACATCATATTAACGTAGCGACAAATGGCAATCTGGGATTAAAACCTTGATGATGATGATGATTATGTTGATGATGAACTTACCTCTGGATGAACTTACCGCATCAGACATTCGTGTAGTCTGACGTCAAATATTGCATCCGCTGATTGAAACACCAAAACAACAACAATAACCACCTATTAACAGTCTCGTTTCATGGATAAAAGCATATGTTAGCGAAATGAGGGTGGTTACGCGTGACGTTGATGTGGGATGTATATTCAAAAACTTCTTATTTGAGCGTTAAGGAATAATGCAAACTTCTCTTGAGTTCAATACGAATGGTCTGGACGTTCTCCCGTATCGCTTCTTATTCTAGCTTCTAGTTTAGCCCAGTCCATTAAATGCATGGCATATTATTTGTCTATACATACAATTAAGTACAATCCTGGAGGTGCACAACCTTAGAATAGTGATCGAGAAATATTTGTTGAGATTTAAATCAGTCAAATTTGGTTTCGATTTACCAATAGTTGAACTGAATAATATGGAGTACTGTGTGTCGTTAGGAAAAAGGAGTTAGGTACCTTAGACAGTCTTTATTATAATTTATAATATCCCTGATGTCCAACTACTTGGCTGAATGACTAGCGTCGAGACTTGCGGCTCAGAATGCTCCATGTTCTGTCCCCAGCCAGGCCGAGGACTTCAATCGCATCCGGTTAATACCTCTAAATCGTGGACTGGATAATTTTGTTGGTCCTTAAACACTCCTAATGATGCACACACATCACTACTATCCAGCGTATAAACAAGCAATAATGGATACTTCCCTATACATGCGCTGGGGTCAAGAAGGGCATCTGACCGTAAAACAGGGTTAAGTCCACTTATGTAGCACAGTTCGTATCCGCGATTCCAATAAAGGGGGGGAAAAGTGACAGAAGAAGAATAAAGCATTTATATCTTCTTCGCTGAAATGGTGGTGATGATGATGATGATGATCAAAATTATTGTTATTAAATGATCGGTGATTGCAGAATATCAATCTTAGAATTTATGACATGCGTTGCTCTGAACTTCTATTACCATCTTTGGCTTCACCTGTCAACTAACGGAAAGCCTACACCACAAACTCTAGCTTCATGATCGTTTATCCATTTGTAACTATTCGCAGTATTTATTAACTCACGATCGAACCATCGTTCTTGTGAAGATGGAGGCGTCTCTCTAGTCCAACATCATCGAGGAGAGAAAATCAAATACATAAACAACTAACACAGTACTGTGTAATGAAGAAGGAAAATGCTACTCATTTCTGTGTTACTGGACGTCGCCAGCACGTGTCTTTCGATGTACCATCTCCTCCTCATTTCTGCTGAAATATTTATCAGGGAAAATGAACTAACAATGGACACTTCGTTCTCCCTTACTAATGATTGTGTCATAACGGATGTTCGTCAAGATGAATTTATATTTCGGCTAGGTGGATGTCGGAATGCAGTGTTTACTTCCCACCACTAGTAGCACTTTGAGGGCCGAATCACTAGTTTCTTCAAGCACTTCGATGATGTTGTTGACCAGGTGGATGTGCGTAGTATGTTAACGTATTGGAAGGCTTTATTTAATTTTGTCCCCTTTCCAGGTGTTCTGGTGTTTGAAAACTTATGATTGCGGAGTTCAAAAATGGAATATGAGTTCGTGAATCTATTTAAAGAGTAGATCAGTGAAAAATCCAAACTTTTTGCCTCCAGTTTACCAAGAAATTTTCTCAATGGAATTGTATAAAAAATACTTTTAAGTTAAAATGGATAAATATTATCTACGTTATCTCATATATTTTTAAAATCAAAAGTGTCATTTCAACAGCTGGCTAACCAGGATAAAGAAAACCGGGCGAGTTGGCCGTGCGGTTAGAGGCGCGCGGCTGTGAGCTTGCATCAGGGCGATAGTGGATTCGAAACCCACTGCCGGCAGCCCTGAAGATGGTTTTCACACCTCCTAAATGCTGGGGCTGTACCTTAATTAAGGCCACGGCCGCTTCCTTCCAACTTCTAGGTCGTTCCTAGCCCATCGTCGCCATAAGATCTATCTGTGTCGGTGCGACTTAAAACCACTAGCAAAAGAAAGGATAAAGGAATCCTTAAAATAAATATTTAAGAAAAGGAAATATTCACCGAATAAACAATTTACGTTGATGATTACACTCTGTGGATTGCTCAGTCTGAATGTCTCTTAGTCGATATGATATCTCATATGATGTGTAACCATCCGGTAAGGCAGTTCATTAGATATACGTCTCCTGTTTTCCTTGTCATACGATCGATTTCTAGCACAATCTGTTGGCATTTATATTTACTTCAATGCAAGAGACACGTATCGTAAGATTTACTAGCACTTTGAAGAATTCTATAATTCTTATCCTCTGTCGTTCAGTGATGATATCTACTGTAATACGTTTGTACTTACCTACTGATTTCTGCCAAGTTTCGCATTTTCTTCGATCTTTTTACATGAAGCGCTATTTATACGGTCCCAGGCTTCCTCAGAGAATGCAATATCTCCATTTGTAATACAATTCAACGTTAGGAACACCATTTCCTTTATTTTTCGTTAATGAATATGTACACCAAAGCACACTTGTGACTGGTGATCTAGATGCTTGAGAGCTTTTAAAGAACAGGCGGTAAGAATTAGAATTTCAAACTTCCTTGTGTGTAATACATAAATAATGTACATACTTCTATGAAACTTCTCCAGCCCAGACCACCGTATTATCCTCTGGAGCTTTAGAAGGCATCCCATGATGCTCGTGAGGCAAGAGTAATCGAATAGCGAAGACACTAAAGGAGCACAATAAATGGCTTTAAATATTCATTAATTCCATATTTCATTATTTGCTTCTCCATTATTGAAACCACGTCCGCTGAACTTTTAATTTCTTCGCGATATTTATAGCTTGAATATTTTAACTCCGTAAACTCCTCCATGAATTTACAATGCTGTTAATCCTTTGCCTAGTTTTGTACAACAGGAAAGAGAACGTACGCAAAAAAAAAAAAAATCAAGAACAAAGATTTTAAATCCCGGTTTTATCTGAGGTAGAAAATTACTTCACCGAGCTCGATAGATACAGTCGCTTAAGTGCGGCCAGTATCCAGTATTCGGGAGACAGTGGGTTCAAACCCACTGTCGGCAGCCCTGAAGATGGTTTTGCGTGGTTTTTCATTTTCACACCAGACAAATGCCAGGGCTGTACCTTAATTAAGGCCACGGCCGCTTCCTTCCCACTCCTATCCCTTTCCTACCCCATTGTCGCCATAATACCTATCTGTGTCGACGCGACGTAAAGCAACTTGTACGTTAAAAATTACTTCATTTTCTTTTATTGTACGTTTGTTGCTTTCGTTTGATGTTCCAAAAGCTCAGGACAGAGTTTGGACATGAGACTCGAGTACATGTACGTTTAGAGAATGTTTCAGTATGTGAAACGGTAGTGCCGTAGTGAAGTGCGAAAATTCAGTTACGGGAGCTAATACAGGAAGAGATGTCTGTAGGCGATAACTGTGACAATGTGACGCCATCCTTCAGATTACACGTATATACAGAAAGAAAAGGGAGGGACATCGTATAGGTGATTCAAAATGCCGCGGCCAGCGGTCGAACTATAATGTTTCGTGAATCTAAATACAGAATTCAAGTACTAATAATTAAGGTTTCTACAATCATTTTAGAACAACATTATATCTGTGGCTTGGTTCTAAAAGAGCCAAAGTAATTTTTTATCGAAATTGAGATATTAACTGATACAAACGTGTTTTATCCTGGCTTGCAACATGTTAAAAGGGCCAATGTCTCTGTTAAATATTAAACGAACAGTTAACGTTTAATTAAATAAGCCCTTGCCAATAATGTTAGATTACCAATAAAGATTAGAGACCCGGCAATTTTTAAAGAATGCGATAGAAAAAAATAGCGTTTAATTAGGTGACTTCCACAAAGAAAGTATAAAGTTATTTAGAGTAAATTGTTGAAAAAATAATTGGAAAACTATAAGGAAAACTTCAAATGCTCATAGCTCAAAAACAGGGTTTTTGACATTGGCCATTTTAGAACCAAGCTACAGATACTATGAAATACTTTATACAATATTTCGTTGTTGTTGTTGCTATTTGCTTAACGTCACACCGACACAGATAGGTCTTATGGCGACAATGGGACAAGAAAGGCCTAGGAGTGGGAAGGAAGTGGCCGTGGCCTTAATTAAGGTACAGCCCCAGCATTTGTCTGGTGTGAAAATTGGAAACCACGGAAAACAATCTTCAGGGCTGCCGACAGTGGGGTTCACAATATTTCGTGTAATGGTGTGTGTTTTTTGCACAGATCCATTTTACATTTTCAGCTAATTCCAGAACATCTCATGTTTTCACAATAGCCTCATTCAAATAAAATACATTATCCAGTTGGAAAACCACCTCATTACTTACATATGATTTCCCACTGTGACCTCAACTCAACGTCAGTGAGATATTTATACCCCTAACAGTGAAATTTGCGATTATAACATGACGACCAGGTGATTTTCCGCTTCAATACAGCTGTTTAGGTATTGGAAAACAAATTTTGGTATTAGAAGGTACTAAAGCAGACAAATATAAATTAAAACATATGAATTTAAACGTCTTTTCCGTAACTTAATCTATTTTAATTTGCTTTACCACATTTAGCCGTATGGTTCCAAAAATACTGAAAGTCCATAATCATGATTTTATAGTTCAAAAAGTTTTCGTAAACTATAATATCGAGTTTTTGTTTTTCCTCATCGAATATTACACAAGGGGCCCACTATCTATCTACTTTTAATGCCATGTACACTCGTTCCATAATCAGAAAATCGGGTATTAATAAGCATCTCTTTTAATTTATATTATTTAGAAATGTTTAACTCAAAATAAGTATTGATAATGTTTTAATTTCAACGTTATCGATGTTTACTGGAGAACCAGTGCAAGCACGATTTTAATGTTAAACTATTTAAGGGAAAGCGGTTAACATAGTTAATAAGATACTCGTTGAAGAAGTCTATGATTGAACCTGTATTCTATCTCCTGTAGACGCTATATCAAGCGGCTTCACAGATACAGTGGCTTGCACATTTTTAATCAATTAAACTTAAAATCGACGACACGAGTCCATGAGCGTTGTCGTTAAGATGTTGTTAACTGACCGGCAAGCCAACTATTTTAGAATTCTTCGTAGTTTATTCTTTTAAATTGATTTTTAATAAGCCTGTAAATTCAAAATTAAACTACTTCCTCCCTCGTTATTTTCGTCACCACCGTCATTATACCTAGTTGTATCCTTGACCCTTACTGGAAGCATTTAATCCCATTTCATGCTCTACGTTCATATTAATTATAGTAACGCTTCAAATTAACCAGCTGTAGTTGTCTATGTACGTCCAGTAATTTGTATCGTCTAGTACCAATCGAAATATTTACTACTTCTGTTCACGTTCTCACCGATTAATTGAATATAATGTGATTGGACATTAGATTATGTTTAATGTTTAATTTTAATGTATTTTAATGTGTTTTCAAATTACGTTAAATGTTTATTGTAATCAGTATAGATGGTTCCAGGACACTTCGCGTACAGGATTTGATCTACAAGGTATGTCACATTGTACTGCCTGTTCACATACTGCCATTTTGTACACCATCTACTAACCTACACTCACATTTAGTATATGCCAGCATACTCTCTTTTGCATATGCCTTTTCACATACCTAAATCTACATAATATTATTTTCCACATAGAGAAAACACTTGGAGAATTTTTCTATTTTTGGTGGTTTACGTGGTGATGATTCAGACTAATTTTTAAATCACTGGATTGAATTTTACATTCCTTGGGCACACTAAATATATTAATTGAGAAATGACTACAGCTGTTTGATAAAACTGAAAGTGAATTAATTGATAATACGAGGGGAGGAATGCACCTTTCACACCAATGCCTCCTGTACCGTAAGCAGAGGTACAATGAAGGCACATCAAGACATACTGGATATGTGCAAACAAGGACAAACGCAGAAGATAAACTGTCATGGATGGTGAAAGCAAGAATATTACATATAAGAGAACAGAGCCACACAGCTAACAGAAATATCAAAAGAACGAAAACTATTTCGCTACAGTCAAGGGGCGGGAGTTTGAACATTCAGAAAAACAAGGAAGAACCGAGCGAGTAGTCCGCGAGTTTAGAGTCACGCAGCTGTGAGATTGCTTTTGGAACATAGTGGGTTCGGACCCCACTGTCGCCAGCACTTAAGGTGATTTTCAGTCGTTTTTCGTTTTCACACCAGGCAAATGCAGTGGCTGCACTTTAATTAAATTCACAGCTGCTTTCTTCCCACTCCTAGTCGTTTCTAATGAAATCGTCGGAATAATTCCTATCTGTATCGGTGTAACGAAAGACAAGGTGAAGGAAAAACAAACAAACCAAAAACTAAAGGAAGAATTAGCAGAAGCACCAGATTGTATACTTCCGCAGAAGATGGGCACCTGGTTTTCCTGTAAATACCAAATCGTTGGCTGACCTGTCAGAACTCCCAGGCTCATACTCATTCACTAGGCGAGGGTACAGGTTTGTACTATTTGAAAACTTTGAAGATGATGACAATAAGGTTATCTATCATTTCTAGTACTAAGGGGAATATACGATATCTAGCGCCCCGCGCCCAATCTGATTAATGGATAGGGCATTCCAAGCTGCTTCATCAGTTTTCACACATTTTAATGAGGGAGTGAATTCCCGTTTGTACAGATATATATTCTGTTTTTAAACAAGAATCAGTATATACACGGCAGTCCTACGAGAAATTCAAAATAATGAACCGAGGAACACCATTAAATAATTTATCAGTGATAAGGAGTTAGGCATTATTAATATTCATTTGGTTTTTGTTTTCTAATTCCGGAACTAGACTCTGTTTTTCTACTTGGGTAAAGCAATGTACCGAAAAATTAAAGCGGAGGTGCTTCAAGCCCACTACTACGATCCTAACTGTGGCAATGTGAGCGATGTAGTGCATCAGATGTTAAGTTTAGCGTATGTTACTTACACATTGCTGTACACACTTTGAAGAATTATGTACTGCAATGCCAAATCATTACCAAGCTATTGCTTATTATTTCTAGAAAACTTCTATTCGTAGCACGCCAGCTCTGAGATATATATAGCACCAGATTCCAGCAATCCCGATGCGATATGAAACCGACTGTTGAAATCGGTACAATGCATGCCTTCGAAAAGAAACGAACCAAGACTAATGACCTGACTGAAAAGTGACATGACTGATTCCAGTTGCTTCTCCTTAAGGCGCAGCCGTCACTATATGCGTTGGTAGGAGAAATTATTAAAGAACAAGAGGACACTCAAACAATGATGAGATAATTAGATAGAGAGAGGAAATGTATAGTTACAGTGAGAAGGTGCCTAGAACACAAAGATGGTAATCGAATAATGGAACAAGTAAGGACACTAGGCCATAATTTCACGTTATAATTTATATCTTTTTGATTACAAATTACGTTATTATTAATTTTGATGTAAAATAATGTAGTTTGTGGAACTGCGTATGTGAAATGTTGTATGTAAACTGACTTTCGCTTGAAAGGAGCAACGTTATCATATAACTTAATTTTCCTTCTTGTTCTTTCCCGTTCTGCTCCTGTATTTACTGTAAATGTATTTTTCTTTGTTAATAACGCTGTTTATGTAAATATGTATTATGTATGATTGTACAGTTTTTATTGTGTATATTCGTGTCCTTTGTAAGTATTTATATATCTTTCATTTTAGATTCATATCTGTTGTACATAGCTCAGATCGTTGTAATTCGGCGTTATGCTGTTGCTGATCCTGAATAAATAAATAAATAAATAAAATAAATAAACGTTGCCTCAGAGGTAAATACAAGAAATTAATTCCAGTTCAAATGAATTCAATACAGTTCTTCCTCTCTCTATCTGAATACCCATTACAAGTCATTTACGTAAACAGTATAATGACAAAAATAATAAAATTATAAAAATAAAACCGTTGAATAACGCTTCATCGATGTGGTGGTCATTAGGTATTTTTTGCCCAAACGTTGGTCAATAGAAACAATTCATCATATCAAAATTTTACTTCTGTGCGTCTGTCTCAGAAATTCTGGGTATTTAACTGCTCCGTATACAAAGTATATAGAAGAATAGAACTTGGAAGTTTCCATAAGTTATCCCTTTTAATTTTGTTCTTCTATCGTCGTGGGGTCGCGGGCTCGAACTACGTAGCAGATATGGATTTAGTCCAGTGTTACGGCTGGATGCCCTTCCTAACTTCACTCTGTGTAGAGGGGTGTGTTCACTTTTTACTTTCGAAGGATAAATGTCTGTGTTACGAACGAACGTAACGAAAGTTTTACTTTCTGCTTTGGGAACACAGCAAATATAATAAATAGAGTAAGTGGGGGTTTAGAAAATGTATTTTCAAGGTAAAACTTCGAGAGCTCCTTTCGGAAACGCAGGTGCATAATGTCAGATTTAGAGTTCGCTGGCATTGATATGAGGGCCTGTGTTCTTATGGTAATATAATATTGTCGATTCAATTGGCATGATGTTTAAAGGAGTTCCGATTTATAGAGGTATGCAGTGTAGTAACTAGCACCCTCATTCATTAAATATGCAATTAGCGAGTTACTGCATTGATTATTGATCAGTATGCGGGTTATCTGCAGTTGCTTGTAGGTAAAAACAGTATATTTCACTCATTAAATATGTCCTCATTTTAATTTTTAACGCAACTAAAAATATTTGCATAACTTCCTTTTGAAGAAATATTCTTATTTCTTTCGGGAACGCAAAACATGCTTTCCCTTATTTAATTACCGGTAACCTGTTCTACGAAAACTTTAAACACCAGGTACGCATTCCATTTGTGAGACCAATTCATGACTGCCTACTTCAACGTTGTGTCGTCCGGGTAACAACAAACGTGAGGGCTCAACTCGTCCAGATGTGTTACCTAGATTTGCAGTATCGAAAACTGTGTGATATGACTCGCGTTCAGGCCATCAAGTCGTGCTAAAATTTTACTATTATTTCCGAAAGTAATCGTCTTATTCCTAAAATACTTAAACTTTTGAACTTATAACAGTTCTGAAAATTCCTACAATCTTTTTTCATTAGTATAGCCTTTTTTAAAAAAATAATTTGTATCAATATTTCTGTTATAATTAATCCTACTAGTAAAGGGCGTGTAGTTCCTTCAGAGTCCCTTACTACCTTTTAAGTATATGAAAACAGCGTATGGTTACCTTCAACTGATAATAAACCATTTGGCTGTAACCATTTAGGTGACTAACTCTTTATATACTCAGTATAGGCTATTCAAAGAAAGCACCAATGTTTCTTGTGTCGAACATCTCTTGAATGATTTTGTAGGAGCTGACATATTTCCACCTCTTTGGCTGTTTCTTCAAATTATTTATTCGAGTTAGTATACTTTAATTCTTACTAACCAAATGGACGTAATATTACTAATGTATTTTAACATTTATTTACTTGACAGTTTAGAAAAATTATTTATGTGCCAAAGGTTAAGAGCAGGCAGGTTGCGAAAATATATTCATCTTAAACAAAACCATGAACCTAAAAGCTCTTCTCAAGCCCCCTCATACTGTATATACCCTAAATTATCTGTTAAATCAGACATAACTGCGTATTAATTTGCAACCGAGTAAATTATTCAGGGGTCAATAGCATGTACAGCGCTAAACAGTAAGGCATGGCCTAACTTTCAGGACACATTCCTCACACATAGAAGAAGAAAATGCCCCCATGTTTGTAAAAACCAAAACACCTCGAAAGACTAGAGATAAGATGTACATATTCACAAAACATGTGCATTAGTACCTTGTGAAGAAATGATTCGCATTTGAACCACGCTGACCCTCAGGTTTAAGGTTCACATCTATATCTCGGCGCACCTCCACCGACTGGTGACATGTGCTTGCGGCTCTCGTTGTCGCTATAAACCGAAAGTAATGGATCAGTGTGACTTGAGCAGACGTGCAAAATGCCTCGCAGACGTATGGGAGATCCGTACCGTCAAATTAGTGAGTTCGAAAGAGGGCGCATTTTAGGCAAGAGAAAAAGTTTTGTATCCATCCGGGAAATTATTGCTCGTGTGGGACGAAGTGTGTCAGCAGTGCAACGGGTGTGTACAGAATGGTTCACAGAAGGCCGTAGAACACGGCGAGATGGGTCTTGTCGCATCAGACAGACCACCCCCGCAGAAGACTGACATCTCATACGAATGATATTGCAAGACAGTTCTGCGCACCCCTCGGCTCTGGCAAAAATGAAATGGCGTATGGATTTTAGTGCCGGGAGTGTCCGAGGACAGGTTCGGCTCGCCAGGTGCAGGTCTTTTGATTTGACTACCATAGGCGACCTGCGCGTCGTGATGAGGATAAAATGATGATGAAGACAACACATACACCCAGTCGCAGTGCCAGCGAAATTAACCGATGAAGGTTAAAATTCCCGACCCTACCGGGAATCGAACCCAGGACCCCTGTGACCATAGGCCAGCACGCTAACAATTTAGCTATGGAGACGGACTCGGCTCTGGCGTAACAGTGGAACAGTTTAACACATCTTACACTTTGATGAGTGACAGTCCGTTGCCGTTCATTACGGTCTGGGTTACCGGTGCATCGTCCAGGTCTCCGCCTACCTTTGACTAATGTGCATAGACATGATAGATTGCAGTGGTGTATGGAACGACGTCAGGGGGGCAGGAATGGCTACAGATAGTGTTTTCGGACGAATCCAGGTTCCGTTTGATTCAAAATGATGGCCGCATTTTGGTTCGCAGGCAGGGGTAGTGGCATCAAATTGACTGCATTCGCAGAAGACATACAGAGCCAACTCAAGGCCTTATGGTGTGTGGTGCTATTGGGTACAACCACAAGTCACAATTGGTGTGTGTCCAGGGCACTTTGACCAGTTTGACCTACGTGAATGACATTCCGCGACCCGTAGCTATACCCTTTCTGAACGACACCCCAGACGTCATATTTCAGCAGGACAATTTGCGACCACATTATGCTTCACGAACACATGCCTTCTTGTTGTCACTGGATGTCAAACTGTTGCCCTGGCCTGCCCGATCACTGAACTTGTCGCCTGTCGAAAATGTGTGGGATATGGTGAAACGCTCTGACCCATTGCCAACCACCAAAGATGAACTTTGATACCAGGTGAATGAAGCATGGATGGCTATACCCCAGGACGCTATTCGCGCCTTACACGCGTCGATGTCATCACGCATGGAACAAGTTATCAGTGCCCATGGAGGACCCAGCGCCTACTAGGCGGCAGGACACATGCTAACTTTGATGACTGAAATGCTTATAGTTTCTGCAGAACATACTGATGAACATGTCCTGTGGATATGAACATTCTATATCTAGTATTTCAAGGTGTTCTGTTTTTTATGAACATGAGTGTATATTATATGAACATGGATCTGGAAATGCTTTATTTCTACATTAGAACTAATATTCTACAATTATTCCTAGTTCATTAATAATGGGAAATAGATATGAACAGAAAGTTCCGGCATACCACATGAAACTCTTTCTACGTGAAATGTTCAAAATTCCCTCTGTTAGCATTGATACATGCATCAACTCGTCGCACTGAATTGTGTTTAATACGGTTTCGCAGCCTTCCACAGTACAGGCGCGAAGAATCTCTGCATGTTGTACCGGGGTTTGATACACAAGAGCTTTCAAACGCCTCGACGAATAAAATTCTAGTGTGTGTATTTATCCAGAGAGCGTGGAGGCCAAGGAGATGGTCAACTTCTACCTGTCCAGCTATCACGGAATCTGTTATTTTGAAGCCGATGGACATTATTACTGAAATGATGGGGAACTCCATGAGATGTACATGGTTCATCGCATTTGTAAGGGTATACCTTCAAAAAGAAAAGGTAGATTATTCTCTAAGTATGTCTGTCTGTTGAGCCTGGATGGAAAAACGTCAGGCCCTAATAAACAGTCGGCGACAATTCTGGAATAAACATGGATAGAAGAATCTTTGCTGATGACGGGCTTCAACAGTTGCTTGAGGAGTAACGTCAGCCCATATATGAAATTAAACAATCTTATCACGTTCAAACGAAGCCTCATTCACGAAAACCACAGTTCCCCTAAAATCAGGATTGACACACAACTGAATAAACCATCCGAAGAAGTAAACCCGTACCGTAAACCAGTTGTTGATAATGCATTCACACGCTGTAAATGATATGGATACATCAGGTTCTCGTGTAACACCAGTCAGTCATGTGGTCAACATTATTTTTTGCAGCTAATTGTCTTATAGTGGCACTGGAGTCATCATGAACTGCATAAAGAACTGCCATCTCCAATTGGGGTGTCCTCATCCTTCTAGGCCTCCCTCATCGCGAGCAGCAGGCTTAAACATCCCAATGACGATCAGTTGCTTCAAAGGTCCTCTGGAAATTTCTCCTGATATAAACGTTGAAGGACACGGTCATTACCGTGTGCTAATCCAACCATCAAAAAGGCAACTGCCAACTCGGCATTTGTGTACACTTCCACTGCACATTACTCGAAACTATGTCTGTAATGAACACTGGCTTTATTGGCTTTACGTCGCACCGACACAGATAGTTCTTATGGAGTAATGAAGACTAGTAAACAGTTTCGTGCTTACCAAATCCGTAATAACAGCTAAACAGTTGATGACTACATGTAGTAAGACAATGAACTGAGTAACATGTGAACATTATCATTGGTCATACGGAACACAAAACACTGACGTTGAACCTAAGAATTACAACTTAACAATAAGTAACCAAGAGACCATACGTTATAATTCAGGAAACTCAACGCATCCGGGATTCAATGCGATGGCGAGTTGAATCATCTACCAGTGGTAAGGGAGGGCATTTTGGACATTTACTGAATGAAAGAGTTACATATGCTATGCTGGTACGTTCTGTTCCTCATGTGTTTCCCATGTACTATGCAGAGTTGTAGGAAATGAGTTCTAACATGGAACTGAAAGGTTTCCGGACGCATGATCATATAACAGATTTTCTTTTTCTACATGTGATGAATGTGTCCATAATGTTCGGCCGTACCTTGTTGTTACATTCTGTATATATGTCAACAGAGAGAATCACCCCAATCTAGGGCTTTACGATAGGAAATGAAATAGTATCCTAAAAAAGGTGTGACTAACGCATTTCACTTCTTGATGGGATTATCTAAAGTCAAGCTTTATTTAACATAAAAAACTTTGTTTGTTGAAAACGTCATTAGAGTGAACTTTGAAACTTTCTCGGAAGTTTGTGAAGTTGAGATCACGTCCGAGAAGACGTCTATTTACAATAATGAGTGTTGCATTATCTTGCTTGCCCATTCAAATAATTGATTCTGCCACCGATAAACTTTTTCTTTACATAGGGTGTCCTCAATGTAACTTCTACAACAGCAGCAAACAAAAAGAGTTCCTTCCTTAGAAATCATTTCCATTTGAAGGAAATATGAATCTTATAGTCTGTAATGTAATTTTTTGCTTTATAGTTTTCTTCCATGAGGTAACGTAGATAAATAGATGCATATATTTAGTCAAAGGATGCTAATGTTGATTTCTTTTTTCTTCTAGGTGAGTATTGGTGCGGATTCATTGGCCATTAAGGAAGCTCATCGACTGTCAGTGAGTTGAACATCTAGTCCAATCCGATGCATGATACTTCACAGTAACATTCACGGAAATGTGTAAATTATTGTATCGGAATATGCGAAATCATTTCTAGTTTTGATGTTAAATTACCTATGTCTGCACAGTGGACGGGATTGTTATTTGTAGCAATTAAGATTTTCTACATTAGAATTTTTATTATCGTCATTCTCTTCACATATATGTCGATCGTAAATTATTTTGCGGGCAATACGAAATTTATAAAATGCCTTGTGTTTTAAATATCACCTGAAATGACTTTCCGTCAATCTGCATATTCTGTACATATGCCGTAAATTCTGTAAATGCGATAAAAATATAAATCACACGCGCAACATTGAATTTATAAAATAACTAATAACTGAACACAAAATACAAATTTTAGAGCGAATTTTGATTACTTTGACGGGAACGATCAATAAAAATTTGTACGTCTACTTCAGAAGAGTAATGCTGATTCGAGTACCACAAACTACCGAGCAATACAGGACAATGTTGCTTGTATTGTAGCCTAGCGATAGCATTTCAAGAGATTTTTTAATCTCCTGTGAATAATCGCGATTACTATTCAACTGGTTGATGTGCTTCGAATGTTTTGTTCTCTGAATGTATATTATATAGTCTTAGAACCATCATATTGCACTACATACGGCCTACAGAAAGGTGCATAGTTAGAAATCAGAGCAGGAAAAAGATGAATTGAAGGCAGCTACTAATTTCATGGCATCAGCTCCACATTTAAGAGTTTTATTAGTCAAATTCACAGGATAAAATTAGGCTGCTATTGTACAGAAGGTGAGAACAGATAAATGTAATTTCTATAAAATAATGTACGGTGTAAATTATAAACTAAAGAAAAGTAAGTCCCCAAGTACATGGTTTTTCCAGAAGACATGTTAATCAAAATATCATTTGAATTCTATACATATGCAGTCTCAGACTCTGGGCCAAAATACAAACAGCAATAGTTTTAATTCTTTGATGATCATTACAAGTTCGAAGTGACTCTATTTATAAGTGAAATGTAGGTCTAGTGGTAAGGCAGACTCTTCCATTATCTAATGTTCTTACTTCAGTATCCTGAAGGTGATGCCGGGATTTTTGAAACAGGAAAAACGGAACTCAATTACTCTGCGTGTCCTCCGTAGTTTGAAAGTTGACTGAGAATCCTAGGATAAGCAACACGGCACTCAATTTGCTGGGGAGCTCCTAGATATAATTAACCTTGAACTTCCACTTATGGTCAAGGTGTAAATTTCTTTCAACTTTAGAGTGACATGACACTAGGGCCCATAATTATAATGTGGTAGTTAATGTTATACGTAGGGACTTCGAAAGGTAAGTTACACATGTCGTCCCACCTTAAGACCATTGGAAAGAGTGGCTTATTGTCAGAAAAGTGGGGTTCCTGCTGACACAGTTCTGCTTGGGTACTGATAACAGGTGAATCAGAGTGTGCGAATGAAATGACGCGTCATCTGGAAACGTACTCCAAATTTGAAGTATGCTTGGAAGTACAATTATTGTGGGGAAAATGTATAAATTTTACAGAGATTCGCCACGAAATTCTGGCGGTATATGAACCGGATGCAGTGTCGCGTCCAGCCATAGTGAAATTTTGGCAACAATTTGAGCAAGGCCCAACGGACGTGGAGGTTGCTGATCGGGAAGAAAGACCATCAACAACGACCACAGACGACAATGTCCAGGCAATCGCAGGAATGATTCGCAGCAATCGTAGTGTGACTATCGCGGACATTGCTCAGCAGATGCGCATTCCACCATCTGCTGTATCGGAAATTGTGCTCACGCTGGGTTCCGTGACCACTGATACCTGTAATCAAAGACGCTAGGCTTACAGCCAATTTTTTAGACTTCCTTCACCTTTACTCCGTAGAAGGCAATGGCTTCCTAAGCCGCAACATTATGGGTGATGAGACATGAGTGCATCATTTCACACCACAAACAGACAGCGTGTATGTGGAATTGAGACACAAATTTTCGCCTGCGCGGAAGGCCATGGCACCGTCTCCTTCGAGTAAGAACGACTTGTGTATATATAGTTTATGGCAAAGGCCACACCCATTTATGTCCATTATTATTGTGCAACATTGACGTCGCTGCACAACGCCATCAAGATCAAGGTACCTGGAAAATCAAGGAAAGGCTTCGTTCTCCTGCAGGACAATGCAAGACCCCACACGGTGCGCTTTGTCACTGCGTTTTCGATGGGAGGTATGGAAGCATCCACCCTATATTGCACCATACGATTTCCACCTTTTCAGCAAGTTGAACGAACATCTGGGGAGGAAGAGAGATTTTCCAACGATGAGGACGTTCACACAGCGGTTTTCGAATGGCTCCTCGACCAAGGAGCGGATTTCTATCGTCGAGTAATTGAACGATTAGTAGAACGTTCAGACCATTTTTTAGAGAGACCTGGTGACTATGTCCCATCGTATCACTTTAATAGGAATGAAATTGTAACCGGCTAGTAGCAACAACTGACATTAAGCAGTGAACGTTAAAATAATTGTTCACTTCACAGGTTCAGTTCTAGGAACAGCCTACATATTTATGACAAAATTCTGGTCCGTAAAAGAGCTCCATTGAAAAATAACTTTATGGCCGTTACACTTGTTACACAAGCCTAAAACACAAACTTTGGGAAATTATAAAAGTAATTGTATCACGAAAACATAAAATTACGGTGTGGCAGAATTTTTAAAACTTTTGGTATTTTAGTTTAAAATTGATATATCTCGGAAATTATTTCAAGTAACAACTAAAATATCATCAGATTAAATCACCGCAATTGATCATAATTATACAGTGCATCCAACAAGGCAGCCAACTAAAACAGTACGACATTCACTTTCAAAATTTACTAAAGTGAGTTTGTTGTTGTATACATTCAGAATGCTTGCTGTTTTTTAAATTCCCTTTAAAAAGTGATGTACATTACCTCGAACGCTAAAAACCATATGAAAACATGCTTAGAATACAAAATATTCATCCCAGAAACAGTAGTATGAGTCGTTCCCATATACAATTTTGCGTTTGATCACAAGATATATTTAAATGACCACCCTTTGAAGGATTTGGTAATCTTGGTAACGCAGAGAAGCAAAGTAACAAAATATTAGGACTAAAATCACATAGTTCAATGATGTGGCTATATTACTATATTTCTTTTCAATTATGTCACAAAATAACTGTTTAAAATAATTACGATACCTGAACAACAAACATTTACATACTTACCTGATAGTGTTGCAGAGCTATTCACTCTTCAAAATGCAGGTGTGAAATTTCAATGAAGTGGTCGATACAAAGTGGAACTGAACGAATTGCATTTTTTAAATATTCGATATCACTTCCGCATTCCATCAGTCCAATGTGGAAAGCCACACTAATTACAATTTCAAACGATGTTATTAGTATGTCAGTGTTATAACCTACCCTTTTTCCAAGCATATTGCACATTGCCTTTAACTTTGGGGCAGAATATTGATTTATATGTCAGTGTGAATTCTAATAATAAAATACCTATCATGTAACTTTAGTTGTGGTTTTTTACATTGTATTCATACAAAATCAGCGGTCGGTCTCATGTAATGTTTATACTTCCGAAAGAAGTACACTTCGAGTGGTTTGGTAATATTTTATTATTTTCGTTCGGATTTCCTTAAGTAAAACCTCATTGTTTAGAAAACTTATATCAAGGAGGCTACGGTCTTTACAGCGTGACCTTGAAGCACACTTCAATAGACTTGTTCCACTTATATATTCACCAAGGACCAAAGTTTGAAAACGTTCCATATATAATTTCGCTATTTTCCCCAATGTTGGTTGCCTCCACATGAATATTTCGGTGTCACGTTGCTTCAAGCTTCTTTGAAACATTATACCCGAAGTGACTTGTGTCTCTCGAAAACAAATATACAACTTGAAGTTAAAATTGCACCCATTGATGTAGCCACACTTCATAAGGAAGTGACAGCGCCTTTAATTTAGGTACAGCCCCAGCCTTTTCTAGTGTGAATGAGTGAACAGTGAACCGTATCAAGTCACAATCAAAAATGTACCGGGAGGTACACCTCAACACCGCACATTCAAAATAACCGCCTTAATGAACTCCTCTACCGACCAAACTGTGAAATTGCTACTACATAAAGCTGAGACATTAATCAGAAGATGTCACTACTGAAATATTAAATAATTGTGTTATTGTGAAGTTTCCTAAACTGATTGGATTTCTCTTGGTTTTGTTTTTGCCGTACATCCAGAACTTTGGACATTTTTCCACAGATGTCACAACCAGAACTATCGTCATGCACTCTGGTGGAAGGTAAAGGAAGTTGTTATGGAAGGAAATTTTGTGTTTATAGGTTTTCTCAACTTCCATTCGTTTTTTATGTAAGTCTAGGTTTGCAACACTTCTGACTCACTCCGCCAGTTTTGAATCTGGCCAATGAAAATTATCTGCAATTAATTTTCAGCCTATCACAGGCTTCTTGTTCGATTTTGAGTGTAACTTTTGGGTTCAGCCAGAAATCAGTTCATAACTCGCAACTGAAGGAACAACGCGATGTTGTACGCGAGGGACTACGCCCAGGTTCAAGTATAGCCGCCGCGAGTGAGGTTCGTCGGTAAGAACTCTGCCGTAATTGTCGTCAAAAGATTTGTGTTCAAAGTGCTACTTTTGGACTTAGTAATTTTTCGAAAATTAAAATACGAACCTAGTCTTCGCGAACTACTAGGAGTATTTCGAGAACGTGTGATAGTAATTTAAACTGTGGAATAATGTGTTTGAACTTCAACTCAGTTGAAAGCGAGTGTGTGGAAGTTGTACTCACACCAGATTTACTTTTAACTTGGAGCATTTGTAATATAAAAGCGTGTGCATATTAACGCAGTTTTCCAGTGAAATGCCCAAATCCTTAGTCTGTTAAAGAAAATAACACAATTGAAGTGCTTAAAATTCGTTTTCAATAAAAGAGTGAGTATGTCTAACAGCATTAAAACATTCGTACCGGGCGAGTTGGTCGTGCGGTTAGGTTCGCGCAGCTGTGAGCTTGCATCCGGGAGATAGTGGGTTCAAAACCCACTGTCGGCAGCCCAGAAGATGGTTTTCGTTGTTTGCCATTTTCACACCAGGCAAATCCTGGGGCTGTACCTTAATTAAGACCACGGCCGCTTCCTTCCCACTCCTAGGCCTTTCCTATCCCGTCGTCGCCATAAGACCTATCTGTGTCAGTACGACGTAAAGCAAAATAGCAAAAAATAATCCTTGCGGGTGAACAAGACAGTGACGCACTAGACGACTTCTTTTTCATAACACTCTAACTGTTTGAACGTACACTCATTCATGAGTTTAGAACACTCTACTGTTGTAAATAGACCTTTCATTCGTGTGTCATACCAATGATTGTATTAGAACTGTGTTTTTCCTCTGAACAGTTGTTCCGATTAATGAGCTTTCGTAATTTTGCTGTCATTGTTAAGAACAGTGAATGAGTGCACACCAGGCACTTACGGCGACGGATATGGATAGAAAAGGCTTAGGAAATGGAAGGAAGCGGCCGTGGCCTTAATTAAGGTACATTCCCGGCATTTGCCTGGTGTGAAATTGGAAAACCACGGAAAACCATATTCGGGGCTGCCGACAGTGGGGCTTGAACCCACTATCTCCCGATTACTGGATACTGGCCGCACTTAAGCGACTGCAACTCTCGAGCTGTGTTCTCTAATGTAAGGTTATGAAGGCAGCTTTTCCGAACTGTCCTATTGTAAAGCTATCTGAGCACACGAGATCCTCTATCGTAATATTTTATGACCTTTTGGACTCGCTGGCTGTAACGTTTCGAGATTGTCAGCTCTTTCAGTAAGATGTTCCTTATTTTCTATGGTTGTTCATGGTTAAACTTTTTTAAATACTGGAAAATATAGAGAATAAAGTTCCCCCAGATTTTGTTACCAATACTTAAACCCTGTTTTATTCCTTGTCCATCCGTTCACCTCCGGCGTTTCTTTCCCTCTCTGGACCACGTTAAAATCATAAGAGTAGGAAAGGGTTTAGTTGGAAATCCGTTTTCGTTCATTCATAGAAATGTGTTCTTAGGATTTTACTTGAGGATTCCTTAAAATTACTAGTAAGTGTCAGTTTATTGACCATGGGTACTTAAATGTCAATCTTATGTCAAGTTAATTAATTGCAAAAGTATACAAAGGTACCGACTGGAGTTAAACACACGACGAATTTACACAATACTAATAATCACATTGTCCAAAATGTCTATAAGGAAAGGAATTTTTGGTGTAATTTCCATAGATTTTACTGGAAATGATTGTATATTTAGTGCAAATGTTCTGGCGTATTCCAGGCTTGCAATGCGACAAACTTACTGGGTGTGTTCGAAAAATGAACGATGAACTTAACTGTAATACAGTTTAAATCCTAGCGAATGAGGGTACCTTCACTGGCCTTTCCTTTGAATTTTAAAATATTCACAGGCACTGTTATATCCATAACTGGGCTAGCAGCTTACGTCATATATAATTAATGAATTGCGATTTTATGTAAAGCTATTAGCATGGTTACAGTTAGAATAATAGAGTTAAACAAGAACGTTTTTGAAGACCAAGTAACAAGAATTCGTGATGAATTTCGTTTCTTCATGTGTTATGTAGTGTACATATCCAAAAATTATGATTGTAATTCAATGATATATCAAGGGATTTATCGTTCTTTGGCTTGCTTATAAGAAGACACTTCCTACATTTAACACTATCTAATTTATAAAAGTTGGACTTCCCTCGAAATCTCAATAAGGTATGTGTTATCTCCGAACCGTTACAGGAATTCTAGCTCGTTTTCCTGGGAAATTACAGGAAACGAGAGCCGTCGGCCTTAATAGTAGAGTTCCTAATTGACTGACCTTCCAATGAAGCCGAGAAAGGAGTAGTGAGCGTGTGATTAGAGTCTTCAGGGACAGGATTGATGAAAGGGTCATCAAAGTAGAGCACGTAGTTCCTCTTAGCAGAGATAAAGGACCTATTAGTATTATATTACTGTCCATGATACTCGATAATATGTATAGGAGTACGAGATATTTTAATGTAAAACCACTTAGAAGAAATTAATTTTAGTTTACTTAGAAAAATAAGGAGTGAGATAGGATATTACTAATAATATTCTCATTAGCTTTTGCTGTAGCCGAAAGCTTAGAGTGTGAAATCAAATATCCAGTGTTCAAATGAAAATATTTTAAAGGTAAAATCTAGGATAGTACCGGTAATCAATTGACTTATGTTTCCTCAGCTTAAACTCCGGAGTTTTGAACTATGCAACTGTGAAACATTGAGTTGTTTACTCGGAGAGTAGCGTATGATACTGAAAGTACTTGAGATGGGTACTCTGAACGAAAATAGACCAGATGCATACATTTAATTTGTTCCGAAAGGTTTCCTAGCAGCATTTGATATATATTATGTGACATTGGTCGAAATCACTGAAAATATTCATTATAAAAATCAAATGTATATATGCCTACTACAATAAAGAAAGGAATATGGAACAATCGTCAATAATTTGAAGTATCTGAAGTGTCTCAGGACCCGATTCTCTTTCGCTCAGGTTGGAAATGTAATTTATATAATTAAATATTATGTATAATCCCAACGACAGCAGCCTTAAAGTTGTATCCTTTTCCATTTCCACACCAAGCTGCCAGAGTGTGTGCCTTTTCCTCTTCCAGCTGGCTGAAAATGTACCTTTGTTAAGGTGGCTTTAAACAGCTAGCAAAAAAAAAATACGTTGTTGATGATGATGATGATGATGATGATGATGATGATTATGATGGAACGTGATATAGACGTTTAGCAGAGGTATTTAGGTTCAGAGTATACCGGTGTAGTTCGACATCTGTTGAAGCAAACAGTGTAATTCGTGGCTACCGTGACTTGTCACTTCTGGCAACCTTCATGGTGTTTTCTTGAGATGTGCCAGTCCTATAAACTATTCATATACAAGTCGGTACTTCTATTTACTTTGTGTTCATCTACAGCTCCTTTTTACTATGGTGGTCTGACGATAAGTCGCATGCATGCGGTTTAAGGAGTGCGGAGGGTAAGCATGAAAGCTGCGCATGCGTTAATCTCAAGTCTAAAATCCTGACAGTGAACATGTGTTCCGTCCGCGGTGATACTTGTGAACTAAGATGTTGTTGTGAAGTTTCAAACTGATTGTGCAATTGTGATTTTGTTACATAATTACTGCATAATGAACAGTTTAATCATGAACACGCATCTCTTTCACTTAGCTCACACTGTTTATCACGAGTAATATTTGTAGCTTAGTGTAGTGTCTGTTACTCGTGCCGTACCTATAAGCTGCCGTGACTTCTCGAGAGATGCAGATAGTACGTGTCCTTCTCCCATGATTAACACCTATTACTTCGTGTTCAGCAGAAATATCAGCAGAAATTAATTTTGTATTTCTCAATATCCATGTTGAAAACATTACAGTGCCCCTTGCTAATGAATATTGCATTTTAACGACCACATTGTAATCGAAATTCACTTTCAGAATATTACGTCGTGTACTGTACATATTGTACGTGTTGGGGAGATGTTATGAACAGAACAAAAAGGTTTGGAATGGTGACAAAGCAGAGATTCATTAAGTTCCAAATTGCAAATTCATAGATGTTTGGACAGAAATAAACATAAATATTTCCAAATATTGAATGTATCCTGATGCAATCTGAAGATGCTCATTTCAGAACGAAACATGTCATTCTTTGTTTAATAGTGTATACGTTTATTCCTTGTTTAAATAATGTTTCTGTTTACGGGCATGTTATAGTGCAATATGTATATTGAAATTGTGTGTTGAATAGACTGAAAAGCTGAAAAGTTACATTTAATTGAGTCGACACAGAAAATTATGGCTTCCTTCTTAACAAAAAATAAACAACAACGTATAATTGTTAAGTAAATGAAGGGTTTCATCTTTTTTGGCCTTTTCCCAGTTTCTTGCAGTCGTCATAACATCTGGTTTTAAGATCAATTTTAAAGCCAGATTTCCTTCCTGACTTCTACCCTATGTGGAGGTATGTATTCAGTTTCGCGTGGTTCTGTGGTATTTGATAGTTTGGTGTACTGTGTGTAAATAAAGAGTTGTGTACTAAGGTGAACTTGGACACCAAGTTCCCAAGCTAGAGGAACTATCGAAATTTGAGTAAACTCCCAGTCCCGGTCAGAAATCGAGGCCAGGCCCTTTGGACAGAAGGCCATAATGTCGATAGTTCAGGTAAGGAGCCGGACTGTTAACTCGTTGAAAGTAAAATGTAAACCCATAATATTATAGTGCATTAAGACGTGTATTTTCATAGTTAGAACGCAGCGATGTTGATGAGCATTTCGTTCAAAATGTTTACTTAGGTGCATACTGCTGATATTTCAAATTTAGTTAATACATTTTTGAAAAAAAGTTATTGTCACACAAAGAGTTTCAAGATACAAAATGAACGTTTTGATGGATGGCAAAATTACTACATTACTTCATTCTAGATAATTATTCTCACTTTTGTCTGACGACACGATTTTCGACGATGATGGATGCACATGAGAGATGTTGCTGAAACGTTAGCCAGCCGTAGGACAAGTCCCGCATGGTACCTCACTCGAGACTCGATGCTAGTCCCACAGGTGCGAGACGAGACTATGGAATGATTTATGTGCCTCTGCAGGGCTGAAGGGCCGCTGGCTGCCCTAATTGCATTACACCTCTCCTCTCGTCTGTATCGCTCCGTGCCGCATGGGAACTACAACACAGTCGAGCCAGGTCAGCGCTCAACCCATTCAACATATACTGTATATATCATCCCCACATGTATGAACTAGATAATTTTTATGCAATATGACCAGAATCTCTGATGCTTGAAGTTTGACGGAATATCTATAAATAATTCCCTCAACCCCCTCCAACAATGAATATCCTAGTACTGATTTGTGCAGGAAGACTCAAATGATTACTTATTTATGCTTCAATTTATCAGCGTTATTATTTGAAGCAGTGATATGTACAACTCGTCTGATCCTTCAGAATGAGTTTTGAGATATTTACTGGGATTAACATTTTATAAAGTTGGGGTAAATAATATTATTATATATTACTTTATAGCCATGGTTGCAAAGTAGTGGAGTTATTTTATATTCTATGATTATTGCTTCAAGTATTTATTTATTACTGATTGGAAATAGTACAAAATTAATTACGGTAAAGTAATATTGACTACTAAGCAATTTAACTCGTGATTGTAAACGAATCTTTTATACGAATACGTACACTGTACGGGCATTGTAACATGTAACTGTAAGTAAAACTGTTCCTTGTTCATTAAAAACAGCTCCACTTCCACCAAAGTATCTAATAACTTTTCTTAATGCTGTATTGGTACCTTTTGCCTAACTAGGATGATGTTTTCACAGAATCAAGTCAATAGTGGCTGGTAACCACATATTCTAAGTCATCTCGCAAACGGCTCGTTTGTGGACCCATATTTTCTAGGACATTTCCCCTTCTGGTATCGTGTACTTACATACAGCTATTTCAAGTTACGCTATTAAATATGATACAACCTGTATGTATCAGATTTTAATTTCAAGGTACAGTTTCTGCGTTGTTTTATATATCCTGTAATACTCATTTCAAAATTCCTGAAGTCCAACGACTTTGACATTTTAGGACCAGCAATGTAATCAGGCAGTGGAGGTTTCACACTATCACACTACAAGCGTCGACCTTAGCCACTAGAAGTTCCCTGTGCTCGACGAAACCTTGCTCCTGAAAAAGGACTTCAAAATTATTCTAATTTCCCTTTAGTGGCAGTCAACTTTCAGCAAGTTTTGTACAACGACAATGTAACCTTCTTGATATAACAATCGTATTTCTATCGTTATGTGCGTTGGGTAGTTTTTAATAAGTTTGGTAATTTTTAGAACCTTCGGTGTGATACGGTATGAATGATCGGCAATTACTGTAGGACTCAGGTAATAGTAAATTAGTTTAATTGCCTTAAAAGCTAAACCATATATTGGACATGAAGGATACTCGCTAAGCTTTACAGAGGGCGAATAAATTACGGTAATGCACACCATAATGTAGCTCATACCACTTAAAATATCGTTATTTCCCTAAAATATGTTGTAGGTACACAGTTATAGCCTAACATTTATTCACCACTAAAATATTTTAAAAGTTAGTCAATTCTATCGTTGTTATCTTCAAGTAAATGAAAAGACCCGAAATAATTTACCATCACCGAAAAATTGCATGTGTTTAATAATAGTAATGTTGTTGGTTATACGTCACACTAACTACATTTTTTGTTTTTGGAGACGCCGAGGTGCCGGAATTTTGTCCCGAAGGAGTTCTTTTACGTGCCAGTAAATATACAGACACGAGGCTGACTGAGCCAGGATCGAATCTGGCATGTTGGGGTCAGAAGGCCAGCGCATCAACCGTCTGAGCCACTCAGCCCGGCAAATTACATGTGTTGGAACGCCACTAACACACAACCGAGAAGAAAAATAAACAGTTTGTTACCAGTTAATCGGAAGAAATTTTTGGCCTACTGTTGAACGCATATGCTGAGAAACTATGGCATCGCTCATGGTAGAGTATATCATTTACTGTTACACTTTAGAGCGAAGAAAATAGCAATAAAATGGTAAAATGGAAGGCAGCAAATATCTTAGAACGAATTGCATTTTTCAGAGAATCGAACAAAAGTTATTCTTGAAAATTAATATCCTGTACATCAGGTCGACAACTCTCCTATATAGAATAGTGCTCAATTCCGTGATTTGCAATTGTTTCGAAATTTCACTTCACTGCCTCAACAATTTACGACACCGTGTAAATATTTTATTAATGGTCTATTATTCATCAAATTTATCCATGAGTTGTTATGACTGGTGCGATGAGGCATCAGTCCTGTTTGCTGACGTTCCCTGGAAATAATCTTCCTTCGTCCATGGTGTTAGTGTTACTGAACGATCGTGAGTCTTCGGCAATTATTTAGCATATACGATTGATGAACATGTGTTAGAAATTAAAACAAAATTCCATATTTCTGTTATTCTGGTATCAATGTGGATGTGCAGGATGGGTAAGCACTTTGAGGAGAGAAACAGAAAATTGTCATAGTTCGGATTCCAAATACGTCTCTTAAATTCTATTATGATAGAGCAGTGTGTATTAACACATAAAGCTATGGAGGTTAGCGCTTATTCCACAGTCAACCTGGATACGTTTTGGTGAAACGGTGGCGTTCACATGAAGGATCATCAAGTTCTAATTTTACTGTACTTAATACGTACCTTTGCTAGTGACAGGGTTGAGTATTGCACTGAATACTGCTCTCCAACTCATGTCCATATATTTCTCGTATGTTAAATTTACAAATAATCAGACCTATGGCTGAATATACAGTATAGAATATATCACGGAGAGTTCTTTATTGTTCCTGTCCCATGGCAATTTAGGTTATATTTTGCTCGTTTAAAAAACAACGGGCATGCATGTGGAGAATGGCACATTTTCCCCTCTGTTCCTGTTTGTTACAATGTTTCGCAAGTGATAAATTTCGTATCCGGGAGAAAGGGTGAGAGAGTACCTTGGATCATAACTCTCACATTGCCACGTTTTAAAATGCATTGGGTTAGCCCAGCCCCTTTCTCTTGGGTTTGCGTTGTAATTAACTTTCACCGCACTGGCATTTAACAGTGGGAGAGCAGTATCAGTAGAGCACATTCCTGGCGCGCGATCCATTTGCGATGTACTGGTGGAAAAATTTCCCAACTCTACAATATAAGATGGTAAACTTGAAAAATGTGGGGTAAGAAAGTTAGAATCTGTAACATAAAATATCTTGAGATGTCAATTTGAAGTGTGTAGACTAATTCTATTTATAGTACAAGCTGCTGCACCAACTTTTAGTGGAAGTAAAACTACACATCTCTTCCACCTGAGATTTATGATTTAGCAACTGACTGAAATCTGGTTCATCAGATTATTACTTTTAAATTTGCCGAAATGAGGAGCCAGATGTTCCACGCTACAAATGGAAGAAAGATAAAGTACATTATATCTGTAATAAAATTAAATAATAAAAATGATTAATACGATTAGTTGGAGATTTGCTCGAGAACCGAACCCAAATCAAACCAGTTCTTTTGCATGGCGTTTCTCAATGTACGCTGATAATGCTAGCTGTAAATTAGCACCAAAAAATTGATCTCAACTATATTCTAAGAATTACTAGTAAAGAAAAATATGCCCCGTTATGAATATCATAATCCCTGTAGTCACTAAGAAAATTTGATCTCAAGTATTACTTGTATGATTGTTATAATCTCTTCTTAAATATCTCCAGCTATATTCTGTGTATTTGGAGACAGTAGAATGTTGGAATTTGATCCTGCTATCTCACCAATAAATCAGCTTGCATGCGTGTCTGACATTTAATTAATATAAATGCCAACCGACAATTTCATAATCCATATTTGGAAATCTGAGCAAAGGAGGCGAGTGACTCGCCCAACACGCGACACAATAAACTATCTTTTTAAGTTACGGGTAAGGTTCATGTATTGTATCGGGCCAGTAGGGCAGAGAGAAAAGTGTAGAACAAATTATAAAACTGTGTCTGCTCACTAAAAACAATTATGAGCTCTCACTTGTCATGGATATGGGGAATAAGGGTTTGAAAGTAAAACTATTCCATGATAAAACATTTTTCTTGCTAGTGGCTTTACGTCGCACCGACACAGACACGTCTTATGGTGACGATGGGATAGGAAAGTGCTAGAAGTGGGAAGGAAGCGGCCATGGCCTTAATTAAGGTACAGCCCCAGCATTTGCCTGGTGTGAAAATGGGAAACCACGGAAAACCATCTTCAGGGCTGCCGACAGTGGGATTCGAACACACTATCTCCCGGATGCAAGCTCACAGCTGCGCGCCCCTAACCGCACGGCCAACTTGCCCGATAAAAGTCAACAATTTCACAAGTGGTTTTGTTATTTATGCAAAGTACACAATTTTGAAACCTTGGAAGGACATATATTTGGCCCAAGGAGACGTATAGAACTACAGCTTCGATCGATTGCTTTTGTATTTGTGTTTACCAGCGTGCCTAACTATAGACAAACAATAATTACTCAGCCAACTCACTACACTTCCACTGACCCACAAGCCGCTTTTTCATTACTATAATGTTAGATTCACATAGAGAATAGATTTTCGCTGTTGCATATGGACTGAATCTTATTTCCGGAAGAAGGAGTAGAATTAACACATATTTACGTAATAATTAGTGGAACTGATGCCCTGAAGGAACGGTACATACTGGAGAAGTATTAAAAATAATCTGAATTATCCATACGATAATTAGTAGTAATCTCCTATTTTCATGCAAAGGGAAGACATGCGTTTTACAGTGTTGCTGTAATGTAGTGGACGTACACTTCTACTGAGACTTCAGTTTTTCGTATTTCATTACTTAGTTTGCCGCAAAGGTATAATTACTATGCTCATTTAAGATGACCAGAGGTGTTTCTTAGTCACCTTGTTGGACAGAGTGAAAAGAGTGGCAAAGTTTAAAATAAAATAAAGGGAATGCCTTTGTAATACGTACGTAATCATATAATGTTGTTTACTATTAAATTACTCACGCGGAATTCTCAGCCGGTTGACTAGTGGTAGAGATCCAAATTAATTACGACGGATGATAAAAATATCACTCGTTAGATTAAATAAAGCTAAAAGAGGATTGGAATGGTGGAAGGTAAAGGCTTCCAGTATCTGTAACCTCGGCACCTTAGTGGGATAGCGTCATTAGCTCTGCGCTCGGCCACCTTTGCCCAATGGAATGCACTTGGTACGTATTATTCTGTAGATTGAGTGAATCTCAATATCATATGCACCTCCAGAAATGGAAATTTCGTCTTTATTTAATTTTCGACTTTATAACGGAGGATAGAACCCACGTACTTCCGGGTGAACCGAGCACGTATTTATCGCCTCGGCCATGCAGCATTTACGAAATAGAGCTAAATGACCAGAAATTAAAAATGTGAATGGATATGGAAGGTAAAATAAATAACCGGAAATAGACTTGTATATTACCTAGTAGAGGAAGATACATAATTCAGCCTTGTGTTAAGTGAAAGTTTTTTTCCATTACTGAGTGGTCAGCGCTTTGACCTTCAGTTCACGTAACTCCGCGTTCGATTCCCGGCCTGGAGTGAATATGAGAAACCAAGGAAATCCATCTTCAGTGATGCCGACAGTGGGGTTCAATCCCATCATTTCTCAAATGCAAGCTAACAGTTCCCATGTCTGACACTCTAAGAAGTAGACTCCTGAAGCCAAAACCATGGTGTAGTACGTAAGAGGGTCACTCGGAGATCAACGCACGACGTTTCGTTTTGCAAAGCCACTATTTATTTGAAACATTTGTGTCTAAATGTATATTGCTACTTCCTTCCAGCACACATACATAATTTCCGTCTCTTACGTCTGGGAACGTGCGTATGTATGAATGCACGGTATGTGCCTAGTTCAGCAGGTGTAAGCCACTACGGAGCAGCTGCTAAGGGCTAGTCGTTACTTCAGACGTCTTTCTGAGAACCGAGTCTTCTAATTTATCAAATCAGATACTAACCAGATTGTGTTAAATCACTTCTGTAAGACAGGTGTGACAATGACTGTCATTGTTTAGGCATAGCGCCGTAGGTTTTCAACTAGCGCGGGGACGAGCATTGTCGTGCAAGAACAAAAACAGCCTTCTGATGTCGTTGTAGTCGAATACGATTAAGTTGAGTGTGAAGTATCTTCAGGGTGGCCTCAGATGCACCGGAGTTAACAGTGGTTCCTTGAGCCATAATGTCCTCAAGCTGTAGCGCCGCTAATTCCCAGTAAACAGTAGCTATCACTTTCCCTGGTGAAAGAACCACTTATAATTTATTCACGTACGGTAAATTAACGTGACTTCCATTGCCTCTTCGTCCTTCGTCCAATATGGTGCAGCCATTTTTCATTTCCAGTCACAATTTTTGAAGAGAAAAGTTTCCCATTATTCTAGTACATCGATTAGTGTAAGATGGTACAATCTTTCTTGATCGTTTATGAACAGTTATGAATATCCTTTGAATCCATCCAGAGCACATCCTTTTCAACCCGAGTTGTTCCGGCATTACGCACATTTCTGCTTTCCTAAGTCTCAATTCGTGTGATATTTCGCTCTTAGTTATACGTTTGTTGTTACTACTAGAAGAAGTTCGTATCATGACGCGGATATTGTTGCCTGATAATCTCTGTGCACAGTGATTTTCTGTTCTGTGATCGACAGCGTCATCTCCATACAGTTACTTCCATCTCTTGCGGAGGTTTCTTACGTTAACGTTGTCAAAACACAGGAATATTCTATAACAGCACGTCGCATTTGACGAACACCAAATGGAGTGGCCAACATTATTATGCTCTGTTTATTGCTAACACTCATTACATAATCGAGAATATTATGCTCAGTTCAGCGCCAACTTGGCCGCATGATGCACTGTAATCATCTGACAAACATCTAAGTAACTGTTTTATGTGCGTTCACAAAACCTTTTGATTGTATTCTGTACTATGTGAAGCAATGTTAGAAACAGAGATTGGCAAGTAACTATAATATCGTAAACTTCCCTTTTCCATATTATTTTGAAGAACGTAACAATATCTAATTCTACATAGTATAAATAAACAGAATATTTCACCGCGGATGGATCTGGTCTGGAGGTTATGCAACGATGCTTATC
The DNA here is from genome assembly GCF_040414725.1 of Anabrus simplex. Classification (NCBI taxonomy): domain Eukaryota; kingdom Metazoa; phylum Arthropoda; class Insecta; order Orthoptera; family Tettigoniidae; genus Anabrus; species Anabrus simplex. Next base: position 1,081,317,622 of record NC_090266.1, on the reverse strand, counting down.
AGTTCCATTTCCTGAAATATTATTTATGATTTATTTATTATGTAACGTATGATGCTACAGTTGACAATCGACTATGTACTAGTTCTTAACAGGCACAAAATTTGACTCTACATACATAAAAACACCGCCTGTTGCCATTTCTTAATAGATGCAGCCTTTTTGTATCCGTCTCTATGCACAGGCCATAGCATAGTGTAGCTACCACCGAAGTCCTAGTCTCATCCATGGCTGTCATAATATGGAAGCTGCTGGGTGGTGCTGAGTAATGACATTCGGAGCAAAATTAGTGTCCAGTGTTATGAAAGGCGTCGCTCATAGGATCAGTCGTGCTGCAGCAGAATCTTCTGGTCCAGTGAGGAAGGCAATGGCAAACTACCTCACAGCTTATCTTGCCTAGTACGTCTCATTTGGGCTCTGTCACTGGTTTTTGCGGTTTCCCTATAACTGCATAGCCTGTGGTGATGCTATTTGAGGATCCAACCAGCCTCTGGGCTGATGACCTAACAGACAGACATACATAAAAATATGTATATTGTACAAACTCCACATTAAAAAGGTTAATGTGGGAGTCTTTCAGTCTCTTATAGATGAATTTCCAGCTCTTCCAGCCAAGAGAGTGCCTCAGGGGTCACTCGATGAATGTCCTCGATGGAAACAGCAAAAGCTCGCAGAGGGCAGTCCTTCAGCATGTACACGATGGTTTTCACTTCAGCACAAGCTGAGGAGTATTTCCAGGCCCACTGATGCAGAGCAGAAGCACCTTTTTCGACTCCGCAGCGTATCCTATTGAGTGTGGTCCAGGTGGAGAGAGGAAGGTTGAACCCAGGCAACTTTTTAGTTGGATCCCTGATGTTCACAATGCCATGAGGGTGTGATTGAGACCATTCGTGTTTCCACATTTCATCAGGCTTGAAATGTGAATTAACTAATTCCTTTGCCGTCTTCCAGGCAGGTTTCCATGATTTGTGTCTCAGTACGGCATTATCATCCGTATCCTGATGTATTGTGAGGTAACTGTTCTTGGCTATCCTGGTCCACAGTCTAACAAGGGCGCTTTGCCGTCTGATGTGAGGAGGCTGAATGTTGCTCAGTAATGGTAACCACTGAGTAGGAGTAGGAGAGCGCAATGTACCAATATAATTATCATTGTGTGAAATGATCAACCTTGTATACGCCAGGTCATAGAGCGAAGGAAACGACACTATTACAGTTTGCAAGCAGAGTAATTCAACATATGGGATGTTACATTAATAGATTCTTCGTTCACGGACTAAGTTTCATCTTTGAAATTATTGTAACTGCTCAGTAATTTGACGTGACTTCATAAACATTAATCTGTCAACGTAACTATGTGACTAAAACACTTCTTAGATAATTTAAGGAACCATGCTCATGTTCACTTTACCGGAGTGATACTTAACTAAAATGGGATCTCGTACTCGCATCGAGAAGTGAAGTGTTATCTAATAGAATGCCAGTATCTGATTGAATTAATTCGAATATCTAGAAGTAGAGTCGAATGAAATACAACACTGTTATAATAAATATCATTACATTTTCATTTTACATTATGAAATATGGACAATATTGTTTCCACAGATAATTCCAATACATGTAAGCTTGGCAAGGAATGCATCCTTTGATTATACATAGACTAAGACGTTAAATAAACATTTGCCTTTGTCCATCCAAAGAAGTTCCTGTCAGTTACTGGAATAAGCAGGCAAGCAAGGTTGTGGTTTTAAATGACTATTGTGAGTGTGATTGTAGCCAAGGGACCTCCAGATTTACGACGAATATGAACTACAGGAATGAAGCACTTCCATCAAAAACGCCACGAGTACTTACCGGAATTTGATCGACGGCCATCTTGGTGAGAAACCTGGCCAACCAGGAAATTCGATTCCTATCACTCGAACCACCTGGGTTGGAGTGGATAACTCTATTCCCGCCCACATTCCCCATTCAGCAGCTCCACATCCTATTGACCCAGGTTCAATCCACTGCTCTGTCACATATTCGAGTTTGGTTTTAAGAACCAGAACGTGGTATGATCGCCAAGGAACACAACTGAAATGGCGATTTTATAAAACTCTCATTCTAAGCTGTCAAAAAGTGGGTGACTGCTTTCCTTAAATCGAATTAATTATAGTAAAAGTGATCTAGGTTGTGGAAAATTCCAAATATGCATTGTTTTATACTTTTACTAAATACACGTATTCAGCTATAATTCATGTTTATTCATCATATTAATTATAGACTGTTATGCATTATTAAGCATTCAGTCTTAATGCACTAGGTGCCTGAAGAATTCTCCGTATACGAGGTGTGTTCAAAAAAAGACCGAACTTTGTAAATTGCGCGCAAACCGCAACATTGAGCGAGTTATGACTGTGGCGGCGCCTAGCGGCAACTTCTGACAACAGACCGCTGCTTTCCGCATTCCATTGCCTGCATTATCAGATGAGTTAGAGCCTCTGAAGTGATTGCGTGTGTCACATGTTCGTCGAATTCTATAATGAAACAGCTTGAGGAACAACGCGTGTGCGTGAAGTTCTGCTTCAAAGTTGGGAAAACGTTTGTGGAAACACTGGAGATGAGACGTGGGTGTACGGTTACGATGTCGAAACCAAAAGGCAATCATCACAGTGGGTGGGGAAAGGTTCTCCTCGACCGAAAAAAGCACGAATGAGTCGTTCAAACATCAAGGTGATGCTGATTGTGTTTTTTGATTGGAAAGGCATTGTCCGTCACGAGTTTGTACCCCGAGGCCAGACAGTGAACAAATAACTGTACCAGAATGTTTTAACGCATTTGAGAGATGCTGTGCGCAGGAAGAGGCCTGAACTGTGGGAAAACAAATCCTGGATGTTGCACCAAATTCCTGTTGTGCCCCATCCGCCCTATTCTCCCGACTTGGCTCCAGCAGACTTTTTCTTATTTCCCAAATTGAAAACCACCTTGAAAGGACATCGTTTCCAAGACATTGAAGAGATAAAGGAGAATGCGACGAGGCAACTTCGCGCCATCAAAGAAAGTGCATTCCAGGAAGCATTCCAAAAGTGGAAGAAACGTTGGCAACACGCTGTTGATAGTGCAGGGGACTATTTTGAAGGGGACAGTCTGTGAAATGATGTAAGCTACATAATAAAGTTTTTCTAGCCACAGTTCTGTCTTTTTTTGAACACGCCTCGTACAATTAGTTCTGTGGCATCGTTTATTTCCATTTGCCTTACTGTCTGCACCTTGGTCCTTTTCTGTTTGTTCTACTTCCACCGTCGAGAAAATTATTTCCACCAGTAATCTACTTTTCTTCTGTAATTTTACCCCTTCAAACACACTCCTGCCATTGTCTCCTCCTGTTTTCCTGTTTACATGTCCGTAACTTCCATATGTAATTAAATATCGATAAAATTCAATGAAGATGCATAATAGATTGTGAAGTATAATTTTGTTATTGTAAATATGTCATGAAATTCTGTCATTCTCTGAGCGCTTTCATTTTACTCCTGACCTGCTGTAAAGTTACGGACATCAGGTAGGCTAAATAATCCTTGGTCGCTTGTGTTATATAATTGTATACACTGAATCGTCCTTACGTTGCACACCGTGTAGTTACCTGTTCTTATTTCGCGAGAACTCTAAAGGAATAGAGTAATCTCAGTTACCGGGAGAGTTAGCCGAGCGGTTAGGAGCGCGCAGCTGTGAGCTTGCATCCGGGAGATAGTGGGCTCGAATCCCACTGTCGGCAGGCCCGAAGATGGTTTTCCGTGGTTTTCCATTTTCTCACCAGTCAAATGCTGGGGCTGTACCTTTATTAAGGCCACGGCCGCTTCCTTCCCATTCCTAGACCTTTACTATCCCATCGTCGCCATAAGACCTATCTGTGTTGGTGCGACGTAAAGCAATTTAGCAAAAACAAATGTAATCTCTGTCAATCAACCATTACTGGTATGAATCTAGTTCTGTTGCCCAGGTGGCAGATTACTTATGAGTTGTTTACCTAGGCTTTCCTTAAACTGTTTCAAAGAATTTGGAAATATATCAAACATGTGCCTTATGAAATTATTCCAATCCCTTATTCTTCTTCCTATGAATGAATATTTGTCACAATTTGTCTTCTTGAATTCGAGGTTTACATTAATATTACAATCCTTGCATATATTAAAGACTTCAGTAAATCTGATTCGTCTTATGATGTTATACCACGTCATCTCTCCAATGACAGCTCGAAATATAGGGCTCAGATGAGCAGCTAGTCTCCTTACACCCAGGTCTTCCTAGCCCAAAGTTTGCAATATTTTTTGTAACACTATCCTTTTTATGGAAATTGCCCAAAACAATTCGTGCTGCTTTCGTTTGGATCTTTTCCAATTATCGAATTAAGTTATCCTGGTGAAGGTTCCAAACACTGGAATCATACTCTAATTGGGGTTTTACCATCGACATATATACCCTCTTCTTTACATCCTTACTACATGTCCTAAGTACCCCCATAACGACATGAAGAAAGCTTGCTTTGTTGTTGTGTTGTTGTTCTTGTTGTAGAATTTGCTTTACTTTGACCCAACACAGACAGGTCTTATGGCGACGATCGTTGTAACCTTCATTTTCAACCTCGTTAACATGTTTACACCAACAAATATGTTTCCTTGTATAAACATGTATGTACTTTGACAAATCCCCATGAGGTGCTTTCACCCCATCAACACAGTAATTAAAACTGAGAGGACTTTTCCTCTCTGTAACATTTAGGATCCGACTTTTCGCCCCGTTTACCAACATACCATTGTCTGCTGTCCATCTCACACCATTTTGAAGGTCTTCTTGCAGTCGCTTATAGTACTGTAACTGTTTATTGATCTATACAGTATAAAATCATCTAAAAAAGCCTTATAAGGGATTCCAGCTATCTATATATATATAAAATAACTTGTCCTGACTGACTGACTGACTGACTGACTGACTGACTGACTGACTGACTGACTGACTGACCGCCGAGCCAAAACGTCTGGACATAAAGAAATGAAACTTTGGGCATAGATTCATATTAAGATGTAGGTGCTCGCTAAGAGAGGATTTTTGGATATTTCATTGCTAAGGGGGTGAAAAGGGGGTTGACATTTTAAAATGAGTGTATCTATATCTAAAAACTTTAAAAGTTTACAGATGTAAAAATTGGTATTTATAATCTTCTTTAAAAATAAGGAAACAGGTACGTTTTTGTTTTCAGAAAATCCCAATAGGAGGGGTGGAAAACGGTGAAAAAGGGGTTGAATGCCTTTAATCAGGATACCGGTACTTATATCTCAGAAATTGAAGATATTACAGACCTGAAAATTGGTACTTTTGATCTCTTTTAAATATAAAGAAACACGTACTTTTTGTTTTTGGAAAATCCAATTAATGGGAGGGTCAAAAGAGGGGCGAATTTTTAAAATGAGTGCATCTATATCTCAAAACTTTTAAAGTTCACACATGTAAAATTTGGTATTTCGAATCTTCATGAATAATAAAGAAACACATATTTTTTTTGTTTTCGGAAAATCCCAATATGAGTGGTGAAAAGGGGTGAAAAATTGGTTGAATGCCTTTAATGAGGATACTTATATCTCAGAAACTGAAGTTATTACAGACCTGATAATTGGTGTTTGGGATCTCCTTTAAAAATAAAGACGCACGAATTTTTTTTGAAAATCCAATTAATCGGGGGTGAAAAGGGGGTGAATTTTTTAAAATGAGTGTATCTTTATCTCAAAATTTTAAAGTTTATAGATGTAAAATTGGTATTTAGAATCTCCTTTAAAAATAAAGAAACTCGTATTTTTTGTGATTTTGGAAAATCCAATTTATGGCGGTTAAACAGGAGTGACAAATTGGGGTGAATTTTTCGAAAGACTATATCTAGAGAATATCTGAGAAAGGTAAAATGTTACAGACGTAAAAAGTGGGTATTTGTAATTTCCTGTAAATATAAAGAAACATAGGTGATTCGTTTTTGGAAACTCCCATTAAGGGGAAAAAGGGGTGAAATTTTAAAATAAGAATTTCTGCAGTATATATCAAAAAACTTAACATGTTGCACAAGTGAAAATGGTATTTTTATTTCTATTAAAAATGAAGAAACGAGTATTTTTAATTTTCGGAAATACCACTTGGGTGGACGGGGGGGGGGGTAAAAGTGACTGAAAATGGTGTTGATTTCTTTTAATTAGGTTAGTGATATATCAAAAATGAAGATATTACAGACGTGAAATTCGATATTTGGAATCTGCTTTAAAAGTAAAGAAACACGTTTTTCGGAAAATCGAATGAAGGGGAGGGGGTGAAAGAATGGAAAGAATAATTGACTTAATTGTATGAGAATATATACATCTAATAAGTATAAAATTGGTATTTGGATTTCTTTGAAAAACAAAGAAAAACAATTTATTTGGGGGGGGGGAACCATCTTGTGGGGCGGGAGTGAAAAGGAGTTGAATTCCTTTCACGAGGACACATAAATCGAAAACTGAAATAGTTAGAGTCGTGATAATTGGTATTTAGAAGATCCTTTACTATAAAGGACACAAGTAATTTTTGCCGGAAAATTCACTTTGGGGTGGGGGGAGTGTGAGAGGCAGTGAAAAATGCGAATTATTTTTATGGGGATACTTACATCTCAAAACTGAAGGTAATAGACGTGAACATTTGTGTTTGGAATCTCCTTTAAACATAAAGAAACACGCCTTCTTTTAATTTTTCTTTGGGGGGGGGGGGGGTGTAAATAAATATAACGGCGGTGGGGTGTAAAAGGCGGTGAGACCAATTTATTTTACTGTTCATAATGTACTTACAAGGAGCCTCCGTTGCTCAGGCGGCAACGCGCCGGCCTCTCACAGCTGGGTTCCGTGGTTCAAATCCCGGTCACTCCATCTGACATTCGTGCTGGACAAATCGGAGGCGGGACAGGTTTTTCTCCGGATACTCCGGTTTACCCTGTCATCATTCATTCCAGCAACACTGTCCGATATTTAATTTCATTTGTCATTCATCGCTCATTGCCCCAGAGGAGTGCTTCCGCAGCCAGCAAAATTCATATTGTCGCCGCAGGATGGAGCTTTATTCATTCCATTTCTGACCCTGTCGAATGACTGGAAACAGGCTGTAGATTTTCGATGTACTTATTCTGATCATAAACCGATCTTTTTTAATCTTTCCTGGGTTCGATTTCAACAGCCATATTTTCCTTCGGAGAACGTTCTTAGATTACAGTAGACTCTCCTGGCATATAAATAAAAATGTAAACACATTTGAAATAAACGATAGGAATGAGATTGACCGTCAAATTATTCACCTGTATAATAAGGTCAATAATGCACGGAAGTATGCCATTCGTATCGCCAGAGATCCCGCACACTTGCCTACGAGCTACAATGATGCTGGTCACATTGTCAACAATGACAATGGCGGCAGATGTAATTTACCGCCAAGTAGCGGTCTTGCATCTTGATGTGTGGTCCAGACATCTATAATAATAATAATAATAATAATAATAATAATAATAATAATAATAATAATAATAATAATAATAATAATAATAATTGTACCGGGCGGTACACCTCCACGCCGCTTATTCAAACTTTGCGCCAGTTGACACTCCTCTACTGGAGGAAGTCTGAACTTTATCTACTGTGTTAATTTTCAAGTTTCTCAGAAGATGTCACTACTTGTAAAATTTTGAAGCTCTGAACTGTGTCAGTTTCGATTCATTTTTGTTTTCTCTGTAGCAAGAAGTGTGAACATTCTCTTCTAGATGGCACTACTTAAGAAATACAATTATGCACCCTAATGCGAAGTGAATGAACTATGTTTTTGAAGAAATTTTGTGTTTATAAGTTTGTTCTTTGTTAAATTTCTTTCGGTTATTGTTTATGTTGGCAGTATTAACCCCTTCCTTCCGCCAGGTTTGAATTTAGCCAATCCCGAATTTCTTTAATTAATTTATGACCAATCAGGTGTATCTTCTTCAACTTGGATATGTTGCTTAACCCTAACCAATAAAATTCTTGTGGGAGGGTGTTCTCATTCCTGAAACGCCTCGAACTTTCCGCGAGAGTATATAAACTGCTGATTTTCGGGTCTCCGCGCCACTTCAGTAGCATCTTTCAGTGTGTAAAGTACGTAGCAGGGGGCGGGAAGCGCCTCTTTCTTCGGGCAGCAGTTCAACCACAAGGTAATGGCCGTTTAATAACTTATTTTCTTGCGAGCTCAGCAGTTTAACTCTCGGGGCAGGTCCGAAGCCGTTCTACCATGTAACTTTTCCCCTAAAATGTAAAGACACCAAGTATCTATTCTATCTTTTAAACTACATATTGGGATAGAGAGTGCTTAACCCTCTCGAGCTCCCTCTCATATTGCTTTGAGGTGAACTTATTTTCTCAACCGTTTCTTCCAGTCTAGCGTAATGTAAATTGTCTTCTCATATAAGTCACCTCTTTAGTATGGGATTAGCCCTTGCATTAACGGCCTAGTGCCAAGTAGGTTTTAAACAAATGTATTAGGAGTGCAGCTTCGCCTCCTTTCAAATTGGTATTTTACAGGCCAGGTAATTAACCTGTTTCTTTTCTTAATAGGCCTCAGTAGGTTGTGTATTTTACCCCTGTTTTCATGTCCTGGGAGGACAACTTGAAAGTGGAGTTTGGTGTGGCCTTTGATAGGCTGGAATTTAAGAGCGGGTGCTCTTTTGAAATTGATTTTGGATGCCTCGAGGAGGCTTTATTTTGTAATTGGGAGCAAGTGTTCCTGAACATGATCGGGGTCTTCTGCCCCTTTGTCGAATCTTGTTTTTGGGTAAAGTTGGGCTAATTGCTCAAGAATTGTGAATCCGGGGCTCGAAGCCCAACTTCTGTGAATACTGTAATTGTACATTTGTTACCTTGCTACTCTGTACCTGCCATTCTTGTTATTCCTTGATTTTGCTAAGAAAATATAACCTTGTTAAATTTTATCTTAACTTTAATTTCGTATTCTGAGACCTGTTCACCCCCGCACCTTCTTTCACCTCTGCTAACCCACCAAACCACGGTAACAATAATAATAATAATAATAATAATAATAATAATAATAATAATAATAATAATAATAATAATAATGTTCTGGACCGTCGTCAAATTGTGCGGACCGCGCTGAAAACGAGTCCTGGCCTGGTAATGACTACAAATACAGTCCAGCCGCGGGTTCAGTACCGCCAAGGCACCCAAGACTACACCACGCCGGATCTCCTTCAGGATTTGATCCATACTAAAAATGCTCATAGGAAAAGATGGCAAAGATTTAGGGACCCAACTGACCGCGTGGATTACCTGGACCTACTCCGGGAAGTACGAAATCGATTGCTGCAAATAAAAATTGAAAAATGTGAGGAACTTTGCCGTGTTCTCTCAGAAAACAAGTCAAATCGCGAATTTCGGAGGATTATACTGTATATAAAACGTTAAGCATTCAATTATAAATTTCAGTATAATACCGTAGCGAAGCACGGGTATCTTGCTAGTCTACTCATATATATGGAACACAAACTCTTAACCACTACTGAGCCAGATAATGTTTCGCGGACCTTAAAACACCACTCAAAATAGGGAATAAAATAGGATTACTTATAAAGTTTGCAGCCAAGTTTCGTGTTTTGAGCTAGATGATACGACTATCCTCGTTTCTTTTAGTTTCGTCTCTTAGTGAGTAAATCACGTTTCATTTCCATTTACCTGAGTCCTCGATAAGAAAGCCGAAGTTGCCGAGAATACAACTATGTATACTGCTGCGTTTTATTGCTTTCTTTCTTGACGATAGAAGAAAACTATCCGGGATTTTGTTTGCAAATTATTTAGGTGTAGGTTATCTGTTGTAACTATGTCTGGTTTGGACGCTGTTCAGTCTTTTTCAAGTATCTCTTCTATCAGTAAGAACTAAATTTACTTTATGAACCATGGAAGTAAGGGGGTGATATTTTAGAGCTCTCTTGACTGTGTGTTTATAACAAAATTTTCATTGATAGAACCTGGAATTCATTTCCTTTTAAATCCTCATCAAGCCATTGAAACAGAAATCCATTTACTTCGTATTAACTCACTAAAGCCAAAGTATTCATATGAATATAGCGCCTTCAACTTTTTTCAATTAAGATCGAGATTCAGTTAGCAGATGTATTACTAAATCGTGTAAAGTAAGATGTTTTGTTGCTAATTTTGCTATAAATGTGCTTTTCGCCAAAAACCCTAAATTTATAGTACAGTCTACGAGGTGTACAATATCTTGTAACATATCCCACATTTTCAGCATCACATACTCAGTCGTTCTTACGTATAGTTTACAGTTTTAACATTTAAGTTATAATATACATTGCTTCATATAGAAATTATACAGAAATAAAATTTTACTCCCAAGCACGAATAGTAGTGTTCTCTAAACAGATATTATGTTATTAAAGGAAATAAAGAGGATGTATACAGGGTAGTGAGGAATTGTGTCCAATAATCACTGGCGGGGTTAAAGGAGATCAGGACAGTTAAAGTGAATATAGAAGAAATCCCCCTAACTCGCAATTTTCATCCAAAAGAGGATAAAGAAATAAGGTACCGGTAATATAGTAATATGTCAGTTGGGAGTGTGCATGGTCATTCTGCTTGACCTCAGTTCTATTTCTGTTTTCGAACGACGGTGTGAGTGACAGGAGTATTGCATTCATTCAAAAATTGGGCATCAAGCCTGACCACCGCTTGTTAAGGAGTATTCCTATTGACGTAACTAAATCCAAATGTAAGCCATGGCTGTTACCAACCGTCCCAGCACTAGACACTAAAAGTGGGTTTCACAATATAAATGAGATTTTAAAACGTGATGGAACCTCCTTCCGAGGCAATCCGACTGAAGACATCATCTAAAATTACATTACGTTACTAGTTCTAGTTGAATCGGAGCGGAAATTTAGAGCAACGGGTTTCCTACCCTCCCAATTTTGATTATCTTAATCCACTCTACAACGGCCTATTGTTATTGAATGGCATTTTTCATACACTTTATATGTTATGTGGAGGACATTGAGTACATTGTACAGAGTACATTATTCCACTTAATGTCCGGTATCGTATCGGAGGAAGATCCGTTTTTCCTGAGCTACGGCATTTACAAAATGTATCGAACTTTCGTATTAGTATGGTGATTCGAAATTTTACTCGTAAGAATAGTTTAGGTTTTAATGGCTTAAATACGAGTACCTACCAACTCTCATCAGTGTAACTCTCTTCTGGAGCAACGCATGCTAGAAGTTTGGCCTGGCCACCGCATGTTAAGGAGTATTCTATTGACGTACCAACTAAATCCAGATGTAAGCCATGGCTGTTGCCAGTCGTCCCAGGTTCCTCTGAGTGTGGTAGAGCTATGCTGTTGCCTGTCGACCGTAAGCCTGGCTGTGTCTACCACAGCACGCCTACAATACCAGTACAATGCAAGGATCATTCATGTCGAGGTTAAAAGTAAGTGTGCTTGTGATACTGAAAGAGCTAAGCTGGAACCCACGTGTTTACATCAGGGTGCTTGGATTTGCACCTAGGATGCATATAGTGGCAGTAAACGTGTGTGATTATTACTGATGTTGGCTCACTTTAGAAATAAGGTCCATTCGAGGCATTTAAGCAGTTTTGACATGAATAACTGATAAATTACAAGTATAGAAAATGAACTAGTGTAGCTGTGCTTATTAGGAACTAGGATCTGTAAGGATAACCGTGGGATTTGAAATTAAGTGCTACACCATCATTTATAACAGAGTTAGTGTACAAAACTGAGAATCGGGTAATGTGACATTATAGACGGGATTTTTAATTAATGTTGTACAGATGCATTTCGATTGCAAATAGGATGAAGATGATAATAATAATAATAATAATAATAATAATAATAATAATAATAATAATAATAATAATTGTTCCGGGATATCTGTGGAACGCAGAGGTGAAAGAAGGTGCCGGGGTGAATGGGTCTATCTACAATAGTAAAGTTGAGTTAAAACTTTAAAAGGTTATATTTCTTTTCCAGAATCAAACTTAACAATATTTTTCACTGAGTGAACATAACAATACATCAGGTACAAGGTAATCTTGCAACAAGACCAGGAAAATCCCAGATTCAGAACATTAACAATTTTGGGCTTCAAGCCCCTATTTTACAATGTCAGTGATACCTGATTCAGTCTACCAAAACTTTAATTCACATTGAGGAATAATTTATCTAAGGGCAGAAATCCCCTAACTCATGGAGCACTTGGTCCCGAAATACAATTTCTAGCCTTCTAGAGGCACTCCTTACAATTACAAAACTAGAAAAAGAGCTAACCGGCTCTCCGTTTCTTTCAGCCTCCTCGAGGAACCCTCAAAAATCTTACCCTCTCTGGCCTTCCATGGCCCATCTTACAATTTGAAACAGGGGTATCTCGTACTCAACCTATAGGGCCTTTTCGGAAAATAACGGGTTAAATAAATAGCCTGAAACACAAACTGAATGGAGGCGTATACTTGCACTCCTAGATATGAACAATAAAACAACCCAAGGGGCTCTAGCCCGATGAGACAGGGGCTATTCCCAAACTACTGAGGTGACTTGTATAGAAATTACTTTAACACATTACAGGCAGAAAACCGTTACGAAACGAAGTCACCTTAAACCAAGACGAAGGGGAACTCGAGAGGGTACATCACTCTCTATCCCCGATTTACAGTTAAAGATTTTATAAGTTTTTGCATTAGCCGGAAGAAAGTTAGATTTTAGAAAAGTTGTTACATACTAAAGAGTCGGATCTTTCCTCGGGTTAAACTGCGGAGTTAGCAAGAAGGAATAAAGTTATGTGGCCATTACCTTGTAGATGTTCTAGCTGCCGACGAAAGAGGCCGCCCGCCTCTTGCTTAAGACACACACACACTCAGATAGACGTCGATCAATTGGCCAAGAAGGGTGAACAACCACAGTTTATAAACCCTCAGGGAAGGTTCGAGAGTTATGTGGCCATTACATTGTAGATATTCTAGCTGCCGACGAAAGAGGCCGCCCGCCTCCTGCTGAAGACACACACACACTCAGATAGACGTCGATCAATTGGCCAAGAAACGTGAAAAACCGCAGTTTATAAACCCTCAGGGAAGGTTCGAGATCATTCAAGGCTAAACTAGCCACACCCTCTCAATTTTATTGGTAGATTTCAAAAGTAGCACTCAGAATCGAACAAGAAGGCTGTGATAGGCGGAAAATTAATTACAGAAATTAGTGATTGGCTAGATTCAAAACTGGCGGAAATAAAAAGGAAATATTGCCGACTCAAAAATAAATGAACATCAATCATTTACAAAAAAACCTAGAAATACAAAACTTATTTAAATTATAAGTTCTTTCACCTTGCACCAGGGTGCATGATCATAGTTCTTTTTGGTGGTGTCATCTGTGGAAAAGTGTCCAAACTTTTTGATGAATGGCAAATAAAACAAGGAGAAATTCACTCAGTTTAGGAAACTGTACAATAACAAAATCACTCAATAATTATGTGGTGACATCTTCTGAGTAAATTTCTAAGTTAGTGTAGTTTCAGTTTCACTGTTTTACCAATAGAGGAGTTCATTTAGGCGCTGAATTTGAATGCACGGCTTTAGGGTGTACCTCCCGGTATAATAATAATAATAATAATAATAATAATAATAATAATAATAATAATAATAATAATAATAATAATAATAATAATAATAATAATAATAATAATAATAATGTTTCAAGTTCCTTCATCGTCGCCGTAAGCCCTATCTGTGTCGGTGCGACATAAAGCCACTAGCAAAAAAAGTTCCTTCAAAGCTATAGATTTAAGCTTGTGTTGTAAGAGTAAATTACGGAATTATGTCCTCTAAAGTGCAGGAAGTCAATGACACAGAGTTGTCGCATCTCAGCTGGGATTGAATCTACTATCTAGTGAGCAGAAAAAGATTGCATGTTTGTGATATGAGACTATTGGATACAAAGTCCGGCTCCATGGCTAAATGGTTAGCGTGCTGGCGTTTGGTCACAGGGGACCCGGGTTGGATTCCCGGTAGGGTCGGGATTGTTAACCATCATTGGTTAATTTCCCTGGCACGGAGGCTGGGTGTATGTGTTGTCTTCATCATCATTTCATCCTCATCGCGACGCGCAGGTCGCCTACAGGAGTCATATCAAAGGACCTGCACCTGGCGACCCGAACCCGTCCTGGGATCTCCCCGCACTAAAAGCTATACGCCACTTCATTGGATACAAAGATAAGTCATTAATAATATAGATATTGGATTTTCGTGTACTTGAATGAGATTAGAGTAGATGTTCTTTGTTTCCACAGAGAAATGTTGTTTACCAACAAAAATCTTACCACGTTAAGTAAAATGAAGGATCCCTGAAAGGTAAAGTATGAGTCCGAGCGGTTTTTATTTGTGCATACGAATAATTGATTTAAATATTCCAAGTTGTAAAATTACGTCTACTAGTATGTTTGTAAAATTCAGGATCCTCGTGGTCAAATACAGTACGTGTGCTGATGTTGTTATACTTCCGTTATAATCTAGCGTAGAAAAATGTAGTGTAAATCATAATGGATCAGAAATTATATTTTATTATACTGCTGGGCTGAGTGGTTCAGGCGGTTAAGGCTCTGGTTTCCTGAGTTCAAATTGGCAGGTTCGATCCTGGCTTAGTCCGGTGGTACTTGAAGGTGCTGAATTATTTCAGCCCATATCGGTAGATTTACCAGCACGTAAAAGAACTTACCTAGGACAAAATTCCGCAACCTCAGCGTCTCCGGAAACCATAAAAGTAATTAGTGGATATTAAAAAACCAATAACATCCTTCTTCTTATTATTATAATCATCAATATTATACTCATTATTTTCTAATTCTACCATGTACGATTTGCACTAACCCAGTAATTTTTATTCTCCCTTTACAATACGCATTCCATTTCTTTTAAAATGGTTTACAATTTGTTTTACGTAGCACCGAAACAGATAGTTCTTATTGCGACTATGGGATAGGAATCGGCTAGGAGTAGGGAGGACCGAGCTCGATAGCTGCAGTCGCTTGAATGCTGCCAGATGCGGGAGATAGTGGGTTCGCACCCCACGGCTGCTTCATTCCCACTCCTAGCCCTTTCCTGTCCCATCGTCGCCATAAGACCTGTCTGTGTCGGTGCGACGTAAAGCAAATAGAAAAAATCAGTACAGGGGACGCGTAAAACAACTAGTAAAAAGGAGTAGGGAGCCTTAATTAATGTACAGCCCCAGCACATGCCTGGTGTAAGAATGGGAAACTACGGAAAACCATCTACAGGACTGCCGACAGTGGGATTCGAATCCAGTATCTTCCGAATACAAGCTCACAACTGTGCAACCATAACCGCACGGCCAATTGCTCGGTAAAATAATGAATTTTTAAAAGAGATCAAGTCAACCTGTTTCACTGCACGTCGTAACAAACAAACAAACAAACAAACAAACAAACAAACAAACAAACAAACAAACAAACAAACAAACAAACAAACAAACAAACAAACAAGCAAGCAAGCAAGCAAACAAACAAACAAACAAACAAAGAAACAAGCAAGCAAGCAAACAAACAAACAAACAAACAAACAAACACATTTACGGGCAAATTGCATCTGAATCTATTTTCAATTTTTGCTTGACGAATTCGAGATGTGATTCAACTTTAGGCCATGAATTCGAAGTTTGCATTCGAAGTAATAAATCACACACACATACGCTGCATTGATGTTTACGGGAATGTTTTCATTGAAATGTAGTGTATAGTTGTAAGATGATCATTAAATATGCATAACACAAATATCCATATCCATAACAGTTCCTGGGCTCGAAGCATGTAATCTGTTTCAGGAATAAAGTCGCTTCACATGAGCGTTTCTTTATACCAGTGCGACTTCTTTATCATCCACCACGCATTCTTGTTGTTTCCTGTTACAAGCGTACACCGCACTCCCCGAAATTAAGATTAGTATATAAAAAAATCTTCCACTGCTCATCCTCCAAGCGAAGAGCAGCTGGTTGCGCGTCAAAATAGTTGATACCAGATGTTCTTTTTAGAGTTCTTGCATCGATGAAGTCAAATCACGCCCGTTCGTCGTGATCGCAGAGTGATACAAGGAGTGAGGAACGTACGCGCGCTCATAAATAGTAGGCTAAGTGTAAGATGTGATTACTTCCAAACTTTTTATTTATGAAGGAGCAAATTAAATTACTTAGTACCAAATAAAGCACGGTAAATTTGACGCTTTATCTTTTTTCTCTCGAGTAGTTCAGTATGATCGTTTTTCGTTAAGTATGTTTCAGTAGGAAGTGCGGGGTGTTTTGTGTTTTTCTCGTCGGATTGGTAAAAATTTAATAATATCCCCGGCCCCTTAGCAATTAGTGATTAAACTTAAAGTTTACTTCCACCTTATTTCATCTCCTACTGATTTTCAACCTTCAATAGTTGCAGTAGTCCTCGTATGACAGGTTTATAAGTGAAAAATGACTGGTACCAAATCATGTTCTCCTAGAAAGGTATATGTAAAGGCAAGTGTATGGAATACCCGTATATTCCAAGTAAGCTGGTATTTACTGAAGTTGTAGTGCATTAAGCAATATAAGTTTACTGGAAATGACACAAAAAACATTCCGTTTAAAAGTGAGGAAATATGATATCCTAAGTATCTCGTCTTGAATTACAGATATAATATAGCTGAACTTCTGAAGAGTAATTTCTTATAATTATCCAATTGGTTTACGAAATCAGGGATACTACCTTAAGAGATAATTCAATCGAACATGATCAACCCCTAAGAATGCTCTTTTTGGTTCAACCTTCCCATATGCCAAGTTTTTTTTACAAACAATTGCGCAGGATTTGATGTATATTTCTTGAATCTATAACCCAGGCATTTCAAATTTTTCTGATGCCGTACGTTTATTAGGTCTGTAACGCGAGATATATACCGCTCTTCATAAATATGGGAATGGCATTAGGCAGTTTTGATGCCTGTCTTATTTAAACATCCTAATTCCATTTTCCTCTCAGTGTTACTACATTAACACATGGTTATGGAATAGCGTATGTGCCTTATCCCTCCACAGGGCTATCCTGTCCTTGTTATTTATTGATCGTTTGCTACAATATATTCCTCTTTACAATCGGAGATATATTCCATAAACTAAATTCTCAGTAGTCAACCTATGGAAAACCTATTCCCTTTGAACTTCACTCTAAGAGAGGAATACTTTTACGCACATAAACGCTTACACCCGCTTTGTAAAACTCCAAAGTCTTTCCTCAGAACTGCCCAGCTTGTTGGCTGAGCGGTACAATCATGTAGCTGAAAACCTCCATTCCAGATTATGGATTCGAATTCGATCTTCAGTATCTCTGAAGTCCACCTCCGTTGCGTAACGGTTAGTGTTATTAGCTACTGTGCTCGGGGGCCCGTGATCGTTTCCCGGTACTACCAGAAATTTAAGAATGGCAGGTTGGCTAGTGTGTGGTTGAAATAGCACATACAGCACACCTCCATTGTGGATGTGCCGGAAAGGAGGTGTACCATCTTGGAATGAGGACATGAGTTTACTTTTAGTAGCTCTGAACATTGGTTTTCGTTGTTTCTCACTTTCACACCATGCGAATACTGTAGCTGCACCACTACCGCTTCACTTTCTCCAGATTCCTAGTCCAATCCTTCCACTCTTCACCAAAATCAACATATCGACGGCCTAGTTCTAATACCACGTATCTGACAATGATGTTCCTATCCATTATTTTCCTTCAGACCGGTTACGCCTCCCAGCCACAGATGGATATGCAGTACATCAGAACAATTTTCGTTGTGTTCGTTTGCCTCTGCTTAAGTGTAAGGGAAAATGAACCTTAAATAAATTATTTTGTGAGAGTGCGCAAATACGTTATACAAACATCATCACTACAGTACGGCATGGTAATGTTTATTTTAGGATACATGGTTTCATAACTAGAACGTCGATATGCATTAGTGCGTCGTTTAACAACTTGCAGAAAAATATATCCTTCAAAACCTATTTTTAAATCTTAACATGTCGAGTTATACTGCAGGGTAAGGCGGAGAGACTGGCAATTTCACGCAAACTTCAAATGTCTCCGTTTCGTCAAGAAACTGATCTTTGTGCCGAAATTATTCCCACGCACACCAGGTAAATTCTACGGATAATTTCAAGTTCCTATGAAAAAATCCTATATTATTCCGAAATAACATGCGACACACAGACAGACAGACAGACTGACAGACAGACAGACAGACAGACAGACAGACAGACAGACAGACAGACAGACAGACAGACAGACAGACAGACAGACAGACAGACAAACAGACAGACACGATACTCCTGTAATATTCCCCTGTCATGAGTGATGAAGAAACCAAAACTACTCCCCATCAGTACCAGCCTAGATGTTCATATAATGTTCACAACGTTCACATCACTATGTTACACACGCGTTGCCAAAAATTTGCGAGAAAGCGCGTTACACAAATAGTAAAAAAACACATGTACATACTCGCCTATTAAACACATTATTCTGATCAGTACGATTTTCTAGTTCCTAAATGAAGTAAGAATCAATAAGAGATGGAAAAGTATACCTAAAATATAAAAAGCAGACAATCGATGAAATTTATTCCAGTATAGACAGACTGAGAAGCTTTCCTTCTCACAACCTTCCGGTCGTACTACAAGCTGTATAAGGGCTCGCCGTAAATTTGGTTTTATTTCATTTCATTAGTTCTTTTGAGCTCTTATTTTAGGAGATTTCCGGAATGAAATCTTAATTTAATATTAGTAAAGTGAAGCATAGCCCTAAATAATGATGTTACACTGATAAGAAAAACAATTCAAACATAAACAGAACAAAGAACTTTCATTCTCTCCGTTCGCCTGATGATATCTATACTTATTTACTTCTTCGATATTTCTCAAGTCTCTGTTACCTTGATTAGACGTCCTAAGTTCAGTCACTTGTCGATTATTAACCCTTTAATATCAGTATTAATAATGAAAGACTCAAGTATACCTACCAGACAATACATTTATCTTCACCGTGAATATTACGAGGTACTACACCTCTCTTACCAGAAGAGACACGTTGCTTCACTCAACGAAACTCTGAGAAACAGATTGCCCTAATTACACTCACTAAGACGTATATATAGTGATTTATATATATATTCTTCAATCTTAAATTATCTCATATTTTACTCATACAAGAAATCGTTTTCTCTTTTTCTTTTACTGCGTCATCATTAGAAGAGTATATTTCACAGTCGACTGATTATAATAGCCGTAATACAACCTTCTCTTTAAAATGTGGGAAATAAACGCCATGGTCAAATTTAAATTAATTCCGTCATTCACCTAGCTCTTGAGGAACTAATAACTGTCGACGGCAGGTCAAGTTGACGGGTTCGATCTCAGCTCAGTCCGGTCATGTTTCAAGGGGCTCAAATACGTAAGCTTCATGTTAGTTGCTTTACTGGCACTTGGAAGTACTCATGTGGGACACTATTCCAGAACATATGTGTCTCCGAGAGACGTGTTAGAAGTTAGTGAAACGTAAAACCACAAGTAGTAGTAGTAGTAGTAGTAGTAGTAGTAGTAGTAGTAGTAGTAGTAGTAGTAGTAGTAGTAGTAGTAGTAGTAGTAGTAGTAGTAGTAGTAGTAGTAGTAGTAGTAGTAGTAGTAGTAGTAGTAGTAGTAGTAGTAGTAGTAGTAGTAGTAGTAGTAGTAGTAGTAGTAGTAGTAGTAGTAGTAGTAGTAGTAGTAGTAGTAGTAGTAGTAGTAGTAGTAGTAGTAGTAGTAGTAGTAGTAGTAGTAGTAGTAGTAGTAGTAGTAGTAGTAGTAGTAGTAGTAGTAGTAGTAGTAGTAGTAGTAGTAGTAGTAGTAGTAGTAGTAGTAGTAGTAGTAGTAGTAGTAGTAGTAGTAGTAGTAGTAGTAGTAGTAGTAGTAGTAGTAGTAGTAGTAGTAGTAGTAGTAGTAGTAGTAGTAGTAGTAGTAGTAGTAGTAGTAGTAGTAGTAGTAGTAGTAGTAGTAGTAGTAGTAGTAGTAGTAGTAGTAGTAGTAGTAGTAGTAGTAGTAGTAGTAGTAGTAGTAGTAGTAGTAGTAGTAGTAGTAGTAGTAGTAGTAGTAGTAGTAGTAGTAGTAGTAGTAGTCGACGTTAACTTAACGTAATTATTAAATCCTAGTCATACACTAATTGTGTGTTCAGGTTGAGACCTCACCGTCAGTCTGGTTGTATCTCCAACAGTTTCACTGTGCGCAACTGAAGAGGAATGCTCGGGAACTGAAGATTTAACTAGTTCCTCATTGCTTTCCACGGTGATGCGTGAGGTACGGTTACGTATCTGCCTGCTAGACCCTAGACGAACCTACAAGCCATAATTTCCGGCTGTGTAAGGAATGGCGGTACTAGTATTGTTCATATCTTATGTCACTTTCATATGGTTTAAGCTGAGTATACTGAGACAGTTCTAATGAGAGAAAATAACTTGTTCTCTCCTCATAACAAATGATATAATACACGCACATGGTAAACTCATCTCACCTCAGATGAAACTGTGATTCACTGATACACTGCTGCAGAAATGAAGCTATATACTGTATTTTTGACCCCTTGCGCGGAATGGGACCTGAATTCCGTTTTTTTAGTTTTGAAATTTATGTGTTTCTATAATAAATTGGCATAGGATCCTGGACATTTAAGATATTTCACGGTTCTAGATTCATTACATCAGAAGATATTAATTATTGACCGTTGCTATTAAGAAAACTGTATTTTTAGAAAAAGTACAATTACAGCTTTCGCTAATTTTCTCACAAATTATATAAGGTATTCATGACATCGAGTTTCGAAGACTAGAACTGCTTCATAACTTATTTTGTTAAGAAGACCCATAGGTAGCGCAAGCAGACAAAAAAAAAAAAAAACAGCAATGTAATTTTTACACCCCAGACATTTTTGTTCAGCATTGCTGTAAAATACCCATAGCTGGCATCGGGTCCCTTTCACATTTGCACTTCGCGAAACACATTGACAACCCCCGAAATGAAGAAACGTCAGCCTTGTTAAGATCCAATGCACGGCCGAGTAACTCATATTTGTGCTGTAAATACGTTAAATACATTTAAATCACTTGATAGTTGTTCTCATCACAAATACTGTAATCCTGCATTTGTGATAGTGTCAGTCTGTGCATTATTACAATGAAGTGATTTTTCCTATTTTTGTGGAAGGTAGTTTCAGTATCAGTAAATCACGTTATATTATACATGCCATCATACACCTGCTAGAAGTTTTCTATCACAGTCTAATTACCTATTTGCATTTATGAACTTTGACACAGAGAAAGGATTGTTTGAACTAGGAAGAACCATAAAGTAACCTTCCAGGAAATTCACTATTTTAATTGAACTACGATGAGGAGGTAGATTCATAGTCTATCGAGTGTTGAACGACAAATCATGATGACAACGGCCTGGATTTCAAAGTGCGAAATATATTCATTAAAATGTAGTAAATATCAGTGAAGTAAGTAATTAAATATGTAATATTCATATAACATAGTTCTAAGGGGAGTAATAAGTGAAATGTTGCGATTTTTGATCAAAAATTCGAATTTTCAATTTTATCCTTAAATATCTCCTAATTATTCCTTTGCAAATCCTGTTATCGCTTTTGCCTTAACACTATTTTTAAATCTCTAAATGCCAGTTCATCAGGGAAGTGGCAAGGCGTATATAGAGCAGGAATACGCCTTTTTTTTCACGTTGTCATACAATATTGGCTTCAAATTTTTTTGGGACTGCCATTTCAATAATCACGCTGGGATATATTTACCTTGCAGGTAGTCCCAGTGTGTGAATAAGAAAAGGCAGAAATCTGAGGGAGTAACTCACAGTCCTGAGCAGTTTTAAAGCAAGTATATTTCTTAAAACATTCAATTATATTTCTGTAGCTGAAAATATTATCACCTCATTGCCATGTATAAAATGCTCCTTGACACAGAGTTATTATCAGGTTCACCTGAAATTTTCTGATAAATTTTCAATGTGTACAGCAATTAAAATAGCACCAAAGTAGAGTTTTGCCTATCATAAGAATAATGAAAATGAATGTATACCTACAGTAGTTTATTCTTGACTGCTAAACCGAGATTTATTACTAACTGTTGGAGAAGTTTTGACGAAACTGCCAAATGATAACCCAAAAATAATGGAAACTGTGCCGCAAGGAGCATTTCCACCCAACATACAAAAACAATATTTGTTTAAAATTTGCAACGAATTAACTAATCAACTTAATTTTTTGTTACCCCATCATATTAATATAAGCTTGTCTTTTAAATTTAGCTGTGATACATGATAAGGAGTTACACATTTCAGACATGACTTCCCTTAATAGTATTAATGCACTAAATTTACAGAACCATTAGTGTATTCCTTTTATTATGGCATATGGTCATGACATGAGACCATAACGTTGTTTTAAATGCATCCATATTTTATGACAAATTCGTCGTTGCTGCTCCAGAGAATTTATGTAGTATCGTTTTATATTTAATTTTGACAGTATTAAATAATCAAATCAAAGGCATAATCAAAATAATTCAAATAATCAGAAATAATGGTATGCACTGTAAATCACAGACTATATTAAAACATTGCGTTGTTTTAGCTAATTTTCTGCCATCCTCATGTTCTTAAAATGAAGCAAATAAATGTTACTAGCTAAATTTAATGAAGAATGTGCCTTTGAGCCCCTTTTAACACAAATGGTACGGTAACCTTTTTTTTATCGTGATACGCAGTGTGTTACCGAGTACTTGTGCATGTTTTCCATTGTGTTGTTTCGACGCTGATCCGATAAAATTCTCCTGTGGGCTGAGAAGGACCGCTAAACTTGGCCGGAAGTCACCGGTGCATATTTTAAAAGATAAAACTAGCTGGGCGAAATATCGTCCGAGTCCTCTTCTTGTTAGCCACGAATGAACTTGTGAACAGATATATAACTTGAAACAATCTGGATTTCGTTTCAGAACTGCATGGAGTTTGTTGAAACTCTGGCCAGTGAAAGACACCTAGCCATACCAAAATATACATGTTTTAAATCATTGCCCAGATATGAAAAAATGTTACATTCCTCATATTATAATATGTATACAAATGTGTATTATTACTAACAGTATCTAAAAATATGTAATATAAACTACAGGTTTAACCATATCAGAATCACTATTCGCCAACATTTTACGTTTTCAGGTGTCTAAAAGTGACGGAATGGCATACGTACTGTAATTACATAAGAATCGAGCCCTGATGATGACCATAGGCTATGTGAATGAAATAGTCGAACATCCCGTTATATCGGCAAACCGCCATACATTCATGTGAAGCAGTATGGCATATTACTGTATAACCGAGTGTGAAGTACGTAGTGGAGTATGTGTGGAAGTGTCCCTTCTGGTTTCATTTGCTTGCCGAAAAATGGTGCCAACACCACCATAAACAAAAAGAAGAAGAACGAAAACAGCATCAAATTAGTGCTTCTTCCTGCTTTAATAGTATTTGTGAGAGAAAATAATTTCATTTCATTTATTATGCACTAGTCATGCATTTATATACAATCCTGAAAAAAATAGAGAGACAAGAATTTGATCGCGTGTACCATACAAGTAATCCGTTATTAAGATATCGGTACTGTTGATCTTATTCTTCCAACATATTCTAAGAATGAAAAGAATCTTCCATATTTCGTTGGGAAGCCATGACTTTCTGGCAGTAGTCAAATGTATCGTCCTATGCCTCAGAGTTAAATGGACGAGCAATGTCTCACTCTGTCATCTAGTGTGTGTAAGTGAAGGCTACGTCTCTATACTCTATGTGTACGTTTCATCAGGCGAAATGAGGTATCTGAATGAGGCAGAACGTGTTCGGGCAGTGACATTACTGCAGGAAGGTTGGACTATTCGTGCAGAGAACTTGGTGTGTTGTTGGGAGGGCTTGGAAAGGATTTCGTCAAACTGGTACATACACACGAAAGCCACGGCAAGGGAGGAAACGGAAAACATCGGTCAGAGAAGACCGAGATGTTGTGAAGTGTTCTCTCCACCAGTGCACTGCGATTACCCGGGACCTACAAAATGATCGAAGAGCAGCAACTGGTTGCAGTGTCCGTGACCAAACAATAAGCAACAGACTCTGAGAGGCAGGTTTAAGACCAAGAAGACCTCATCAGGTACCTCGATTAACTGTTCGGCATGCAATCCAGCACTTAGAAAACATTTTTTTCTTTTTGCTAGTTGTTTTACGTCGCACCGACACAGATAGGTCTTACGGCGACGATGGGACAGGAAAGGGCTAGGAGTGGGAAGGAAGCGGCCGTGGCCTTAATTAAGGTACAGCCCCAGCATTTTCCTGGTGTGAAAATGGGAAACCACGGAAAACCATTTTCAGGGCTGCCGACAGTGGGATTCGAACCTACTATCTCCCGAATACTGGATACTGGCCGCACTTAAGCGACTGCAGCTACCGAGCTCGGTAGAAAAATTTAAAACGCTAGCTTCAGTAGTATTGCTCCCATAGAGACCAACGTTACATGGTAGGTTTATATCTCCCTCCGATCGACATGAAATGGGATGGGGGACAATCACTTTCTTTTCTTTGCTGGCGGTTTAACGTCGCGCGAACTCACAGGTTCTTTGGCGACTGTGGAATTAGGGACAGGGAAGGCAGTGACCGTGGCTTTGAATAAGATACATCCCCAGCATTTGCCTGGTCTGAAAATGGGAATATACAGAAAACAATCTTCCGGGCTGGTGATAGTGGGGTTTGAACCATCCAGCTCCCAATATTTAAGGTAAAAGGTACACGGTCTCATCCACGCAGCTCGCTCTGTCGATGAGCACACTCAACTAAAGCTCATATTGTACTGAGTGAGATCATCGTAATTGGAGCACTCTTTGCGACTTAATAAATATGTACAATGCAAGAGTGCCTACTTATGTATGTACTCACTGTACAAACACAATGATTTTCTCTATGCACTTATACAGTACCAATTTGCCTTGGACGTTATTTTTTAAAATTAATTTTTAAATGTCTCCATACCTAGCAATTTATATTAAACCAATTAGAAACAGTTTATAATGAAAACAAGAACAGGAAATTAATTATGATGGTTTGTTCTTTTTTAACTTTTAACGGGAGAAAACTATGAATATTTTGCTCAACGTTACGGTGGAATACCTAATTTTTAGTAGTATTCCAAAGAGTTACCTGTTTCCTGTATGAAACACATTGTACCTTTCCGGTAAATTTGCAACCGGTGAAATGAAGGTAGTATTGTTTAACTTTACTTAGCAGTCAGATAAAGATTATTTCATTTCTACTCTCAGAGAAAGCAATACCAATATATCAACTGATATTTTATTGAACTAAAGCATAATAAATCTACATCAAACGTTGATTCTATTTGCAGTGTGCTGAGTATATTAATCTGGCACCGCTCTGTACGGTACATCCAGTATCATTACTAGTAGAAAACATATTAACCACTGATACGTATTTATAGATTTCTTAGTACATCCAGCCTTCATTTTTACATAAAGGTTATGTTAGTTTGCACAGAAACACCACCTGCTGTTACTCATTCACAGCTTCAGTGATTAGTATTCTCATATTCCAAATGCGTTGTGTTAGCAGGCTTTACAAATCATAGCCGTCAACGTTTCAACTCACCGAATGAAAATCCAATATTCACTGGGATTTTTTAGGTGTGATATGTCATTCATAATGATCATATTTGTATAGCGTAGTGGTTCCTTTTGCCTTTTGCAAGAGTGGTTACAGTTGAGGTCTTTCTTAAGGA
The DNA here is from genome assembly GCF_040414725.1 of Anabrus simplex. Lineage (NCBI taxonomy): Eukaryota > Metazoa > Arthropoda > Insecta > Orthoptera > Tettigoniidae > Anabrus > Anabrus simplex. The sequence goes on along the minus strand of NC_090266.1, from coordinate 1,081,291,644 downwards.
TTTACCACCCCAGAAGAGTTCGCTTTTGATTGAGATGTACCGTACTTAACCTTTGTGATTAGCACTGCAACTTGTTCTTCGTTCGCTGCTCTTAGTGCAATTCAAATTCCACTTTACTCTTACGTGGCCTCCGACGATAATTAAATTTGGAAATTCCGAAGTGGATGCTTTCTTTTCACCACACAATGGTAAATTTTCCATTTTTCTCCTTGTTCCTTTTAATTGATAACTTTGCGAATGTGTACCAGATGTCATGTGGGGCTTCCAATAACATTGTTCTTTCCCGACAATGAAGTGAGATGTATTCCTCGTTATATAAAAATGTACTTCTTTGTATTATTTAAAATATTCCTCCGGTTTTTATTGAGTATAGTAAGGTGTATGATGCTTTTCATTAGTCACTTTACAATGCTTTTAATGTCTTTACCTCCGAATACTACTTCCATGAGAAGTGTACCATGTTCTTGGATTACTACATCGTTACAGTTGTTATCCCTAATCAATGTTTGAAGGATTGCTACGAATGTTAGTAAAGATTATTGGCACAGCCTAATATGACAGTCACCTTGTGGTACTGTGCCGAATGTGTGGATTTGAATGAGATGATATTTTTTACTGTTTCATACCTTCCCTTGGCTTTTAACACGTAGTCGCTCATGGAAGGTAGTATCCCTAAAATTACAGTGTTCTATCTTTCAGAGGTTATGCCACAATTGACTCCTTGCTCAATGCCGGTAAAAGCCGAGATATTGTGATATTCTGCACTGGAGGACCTTATCCAATTCTAGACCAAAAGAAACGGAATCACTTTTCTACACAGGTTGACAATATCCATGACCACCCATCCTCCATTCCTCACACACACACACACACACACACACACACACACACACACACACACACACACACACACACACACACACACACACACGCACGCACGCGCGCGCGTGTTCTTCCTTATCATCAACGAAACCAACAGTTCTTCCAGAACAAAACAGGCCCTCAAAATCGTAATTGGGTATTTGTTTTAAGAAATATTTTCTTAAACAACAACTTGCGAATTTCGGCATAGTTTTTGACTCCGACTTAAAACTATGAGGCTACCAAGGAGACGACTCAGTATAAATTTATGTACCATAGATACCCATGTGACGATCTATACCATTAAGTGTAACAATGGTATGTGTAGAATTTTACAGAATTATTATTTGGTCCAGTGCTTCGAATGGTCCTTCATGATTTGAATTCTTATTTCAACATTTTCTTGTAACAACGTTATATAGTGGAAAATGCCGAGAATAATCTTACTCAGAAGTGGGGAGTAATGTAATAAAGGGTTTCACTGTTTATTTGTTGATACATTTTAGAGTCTCGTGATATATTTATTTTCTCAATGTGTGGGTGTTTATGCAATATTTGTACCACATGTTGTGTGATGTTTGTCAGAATAATGTTTTTAATTATGTGAGCCTAAGAGTGGATAATGTTTGTGGGTTACTGTAGTCACGTCCTAGTTCGTGAACCATGGGCAACGGCTGAGTGGCCTAGTAAGTGGTCTTGAGAGTCGGGATATCAGTTGCTATAGAATAGGAGTGGGCTTCTCGGACATATTCTGAGTCGTGGCCCTACTTGCGCTCAGGCGGCTAGGATTATACAATTCACTGGTGGTCCATAACCCGTTAGAGGAGAGATACTCACTTGGACTATGTGCAAGTAGGGCAGCATCCTGCTTCATGAATTTACAGAGCTCAGAACATTTTAAGCAAGCCTCGGACCTATGGGAGTAATGGAGTCCCACTCCCATTGGACAGGCGAGGGACTCCTTAGAAACAACTTGGCGAACGAAATGGAATTCGATGGGGAGCTATCAATATTAATGGGGCTTATGGAAGAAAGAAGGTAGAACTGGCTGAGTCAGCAAAGAGGATGCATCTGGATGTGCTAGGAGTAAGTGATATTCGGGTAAGGGGAGATAATGAGGAAGAGATAGGAGATTATAAAGTGTACTTGACGGGTGTTAGAAAGGGAAGGGCAGAGTCTGGGGTAGGGCTCTTTATCAGGAATAACATTGCACGCAACATAGATTCTGTTAGGCACGTAAATGAGCGAATGATGTGGGTAGATTTGTCAGTTGGAGGAATTAGGACAAGAATTGTGTCCGTGTATTCACCATGTGAGGGTGCAGATGAGGATGAAGTTGACAAGTTTTATGAAGCATTGAGTGACATCGTGGTCAGGGTCAACAGCAAGGATAGAATAGTGCTAATGGGCGATTTCAATGCGAGAGTTGGGAATAGAACTGAAGGATACGAAAGAGTGATTGGTAAATGTGGGGAAGATATGGAAGCTAATGGGAATGGGAAGCGTTTGCTGGACTTCTGTGCTAGTATGGGTTTAGCTGTTACGAATACATTCTTCAAGCATAAGGCTATTCACCGCTACACATGGGAGGCTAGGGGTACCAGATCCATAATAGACTATATCTTAACAGACTTTGAATTCAGGAAATCTGTTAGGGATGTACGAGTTTTTCGCGGATTTTTCGATGATACAGACCACTGATCAGTAGTGAACTAAGTATCTCTAGGCCTAGGGTAGAGAAGGTGAAATCTGTCTGCAAACGAATAAGGGTAGAAAATCTCCAGGACGAGGAGATTAGACAGAAGTACATGGATATGATTAGTGAGAAGTAGAGAGTAAGCAGGTTCAGGATATTGAATGTGAATGGGTGGCATACAGGGATGCTGTAATAGAAACAGCAAGGGAATGCCTAGGAACAACTCTGTGTAAGACGGGAAAAGGCGAACATCTTGGTGGAATGATGAAGTGAGAGCAGCCTGTAAACGTAAAAAGAAGGCTTATCAGAAATGGCTCCAAACAAGGGCCGAGGCAGACAGGGATTTGTACGTAGATGAAAGAAACAGAGCGAAACAAATAGTTGTTGAAGCCAAAAAGAAGTCATGGGAAGATTTTGGTAATAACCTGGAAAGGCTAGGTCAAGAAGCAGGGAAACCTTTCTGGGCAGTAATAAAGAATCTTAGGAATTGAGGGAAAAAGGAAATGAACAGTGTTTTGAGTAATTCAGGTGAACTCATAATAGATCCCAGGGAATCACTGGAGAGGTGGAGGGAATATTTTGAACATCTTCTCAATGTAAAAGGAAATCATCCTGGTGGTGTTGCAAACAGCCAAGCTCATGGGGAGGAGGAAAATGATGTTGGTGAAATTATGCTTGAGGAAGTGGAAAGGATAGTAAATAAACTCCATTGTCATAAGGCAGCAAGAATAGATGAAATTTGACCTGAAATGGTGAAGTATAGTGGGAAGGCAGGGATGAAATGGCTTCATAGAGTAGTAAAATTAGCGTGGAGTGTTGGTAAGGTACCTTCATATTGGACAAAAGCAGTAATTGCACCTATCTATAAGCAAGGGAACAGGAAGGATTGCAACAACTATCGAGGTATCTCATTGATTAGTATACCAGGCAAAGTATTCACTGGCATCCTGGAAGGGAGGGTGCGATCAGTCGTTGAGAAGAAGTTGGATGAAAACCAGTGTGGTTTCAGACCACAGAGAGGCTGTCAGGATCAGATTTTCAGTATGCGCCAGGTAATTGAAAAATGCTACGAGAGGAATAGGCAGTTGTGTTTATGTTTCGTAGATCTAGAGAAAGCATATGACAGGGTACAGAGGGAAAATATGTTCGCCATACTGGGGGACTATGGAATTAAATGTAGATTATTAAAATCAGTCAAAGGCATCTATGTTGACAATTGGGCTTCAGTGAGAATTGATGGTAGAATGAGTTCTTGGTTCAGGGTACTTACAGGAGTTAGACAAGGCTGTAATCTTTCACCTTTGCTGTTTGTAGTTTACATGGATCATCTGCTGAATAGTAAAAAATGGCAGGGAGGGATTCAGTTAGGTGGAAATGTAGTAAGCAGTTTGGCCTATGCTGACGACTTGGTCTTAATGGCAGTCTGTGTCGAAAGCCTGCAGTCTAATATCTTGGAACTTGAAAATAAGTGCAATGAGTATGGTATGTAAATTAGCCTCTCGAAGACTAAATTGATGTCAGTAGGTAAGAAATTCAACAGAATCGAATGTCAGATTGGTGATACAAAGGTAGAACTGGTCGATAATTTCAAGTATTTACGTTGTGTGTTCTCCCAGGATGGTAATATAGTAAGAGAGGTTGAATCATGATGTAGTAAAGCATATGCAGTGAGCTCGCAGTTGCGATCAGCAGTATTCTGTAAGGAGGAAGTCAGCTCCCAGACGAAACTATCTTTACGTGGGTCTGTTTTCAGACCAACTTTGCTTTACGGGAGCGAAAGCTGGGTGGATTCAGGATATCTTATTCATAAGTTAGAAGTAACATACATGAAAGTAGCGTGAATGATTACTGGCACAAGCAGGTGGGAACAATGGCAGGAGGGTACTCGGAATGAGGAGATAAAGGCTAATTTAGTAATGTACTCGATGGATGAAGCTGTACGCATAAACCGGCTTCGGTGGTGGGGTCATGTGTGGCGAATGGAGGAGGATAGGTTACCTAGGAGAATAATGGACTCTATTATGGAGGGAAAGAGAAGTAGAGGGAGGCCAAGACGACGATGGTTAGACTCGGTTTAAAAATAAGAGGTATAGAACTAAATGAGGCCACGACACTAGTTGCAAATCGAGGATTGTGGCGACGTTTACTAAATTCTCAGAGTCTTGCAGACTGAACGCTGTAAGGCATAACAGTCTATAATGATAATGTATGTATGTATGTATGTATGTATGTAAGAGTGGAAATACTGTCTTCACACCATCAAAATATACTCTTCATAAATAAGAATTAATTTCACAGGACAAATGGATTTAGAAAAGCACAATATAAATTTAGATATGGCTTCATGTGATTATGACTGGCGAACGCTGCACATTACATGTACATTTGCTGGTGCAAATAGATCAGTTATACTCCATTCTATCTTCAATGAACTGCACGGTGATTCAATATACCTATATTGTTCGAATACTCTTCAATTATACAGCTGATTTAATCGTAGTTGCTTTTCTCTTCATGCTTTCATTTCCCTTTACAAACTATTTAAATTGTTGTCAATATATTTATCACTTTTTAGTAACAGGAGCATTATTCCCGTGTTGATCATTGTTGATTATTTTCATGTAATATACTGGAGACACGAATCTGAACTCTTACGTTCAGTTTTGTGATATTGCTACGAATGTATGTTTATTCTTACCACCTTCATTGCTGTGGTGATAGAACAATTTTACTACATGTATATCATAGACCACGAAATTATGTTCATAATGAATGCTTTTGTCATTGTAACATAAATCAGTAAGACTGATGAAGACACACCGAGAGTTTGATATTAAGGAGATGATATTGAGGGAGATGAGTGAAGTTTCACTTTTGGTGGAATTGAGAACAAATTCTAAAACACTGTCTAATAGTATAGTCTAATGTGCAGTTAACTACTCATATTCAAGTGAGCAGTGTCATCTTTCAATACATTATCGTTTATTCGAACTCTTTCGGAATGATCAGATCCATAAACGGCATTTTATTTAAAAATATTGTACGGCTTTATTTACACTGGTTTTATTAAACATGCAGTACAAATTCACAATGTACAAATACACGACTTCAATTAATATGAAACATATATCTTCACAACTTGCAAATATATTGCCGGTAAGTTAATTAATCCCTGGAATTCTGCTCCCTTGTTGACCTCTTTGAATTTTTATTCTCGTTCACTCCTTTCCGCAAGTTTATCGAACGTTATCGTACATTAGGTTCTATTAATAAATTGTTTTCGTTTTCCTTAACAACGGTTTTTTAATGTAAGGAAATAAAATATGCAATATACTAGAATTGAAATATTTTATGATAAAGATAATATTCAAAATATATTCTTTGACAACCTAGCGATATTTCAGAGTAACATTTCAATCTATGCAACACACGTGAATTCGTGTGTATTCCGCTCAAAATGATATAATGATAGTAACCAAATTGTTGCCCTTGCAGATACCATACTCCATTCCCGAAGTCTCTGTGAAATGGTGATTCCTACAGAAAACAGGAACCTAGACGATTAGATGTCTTATTACTACATATTAACGAAAGGTTGATCAGAATTCCAGAGGGTTGCACTCAAATGGCACAATAAAGATCCCGGTAAGATTCGAAGTAAGAGTCAATAGGATTTTAAGCAAGGAGGAAAATGAAGTAAGCTGGAAATTCTCCACGAATATCAGAGAAATCAATTGAGTAAGCAACTTAGGATTGGAATGCAGAGCAAGCACAAATACTTGGAAACTAAAGGTCGAAATAGATGTGATCTAAGGATGAGAAAACAATGGAATAAGGGAGGACCTAGAGTGATGTGAAGAGTGAGTAAGAAATAGATAAACCATCGCTTAACATCGGGAAATAAACGTATTAAAATGGAAAGGCGAACATTGCTGTATATAGACTATACTTGATTTGACAAGCTGTTACGTTTACGTGCTGAAGAACAGTTAATATTTCGATCGAAAAATAGAAGTGCGGGTGTGGCACTATCACGGACGCTTCACGACAGCTACCGTAGTTAGAGTCCCGGCCGATTATTGGAGAAATTTGAAAATAAAGACTGCCTTCCCGGTGGATGAGATACCACATAAACTGTAAGTCCCGTTGCTATGAACACGATGTTAACCACACTGCGAAACTGAAATTCTCCTCATTTTTAAATGTAGGATGCAGAGAGTTCTTTGTTTAGTACGTTTATTAGTCCTGCCATCTTTCTTCGCCATTGTTAATGTGCTTATATTTGATTATTGTAATGATACCATATATCACTTCCAAAATAATCAACATTCCTGATATTCAGTCAAGACATCCAGCAAATATACTGTAACATTTTCGGTCCGGCTTTTCATGAGAATGCTCAGGAACCGGTGTGTTCACTTTACGTAAATGTATTGTTTTGGCTTATAGTTTCACAGCGATGAGTACCGGGCCTTGTGTTGAGTGAAACAAGACCATTTGAACAAAAAATTAACATTTCATAAGAATTTTAATGAGTCAATGGATCAATCAGCCAAACATTATTGATATGGATTGAGGATGGTCGCCCGGTGGCAGACTCCCTATCAGTTGCTTACCTAGATATTTCTTGAATGATTTCAAAGGATTTGGAAGTATATCTATCATTTCCATCGAAATATTCCATTCGCTAATTCATCTTTGTCCCAGTTTTTCCCCTTGAATTACAGCTTTATATTCATACGAGGGTTGGGGCAAAAGTCATTCCAACTAGTTTTTTCTTGAAGATACCAGTCCGGTTGGAAATTGGACATATACAGACGAAAGGACGAGGTGTTAACTACATGTTTGGATAATGAATAGCACTGAAATATCGTAACACACTAATTTATTACGGTAGTATGCAGGGCAATATGTCCTTCCCAGTGCAGAAGAAAGACAACAGAGTACACATAAAGTTGACATGACAAATCTGGCCTAATGACCCTCAAAGTAGTTCCCTGCTACTGACACCACACGCTGCCAACGATGTGGGAGGCGCTGAATACCATCTGCTCAGCATTTGCCGCACCATGTGTGAATCGGGTCACCTCTTGGCGCACAGCATTAGCAATGTCCTCTCGTGTTGCAAACTGCCTACCACGTAGTGGTTCCTTAATCTTTCGAATGAGACCAAAGTTACAGGGCGAAATGTCGGGAGAGTACAGTGGGTACTCCAATTCTTCCCATCCACAACGTCGCAGTAGCTGACCTACACACTCTGCTTTGTGTGGTTTTGCATTGTCGTGCAGGATTATTGCACTGTCCACAAGATCCGGACGTTTATCCCGAAAGCTACATCATACCTGTCGCACCAGGAAGTCCCTGTAGTACTGTGCGGTCACTGTTCTGCCACGTGGAGCAAATTGGCAAACAATTACACCCCTGACGTCATGCGCGACGATCACCATCAATTTGACTGGGGAAGAAATCTGACGGACCTTATGCCTCCTTGGTAATCCAGCATGTCGCCACTCCGCGTACTGACATTTCAGTTCTGCTTAGTGTGCCCTGGCCCAAAATTCATCGATGACGATTATTCTGACAAGAATTGATCGCCGTCCTGTTGTCAGCGTGCAAGGTGGTCGGAGCATATTGCATAGCGCACCCACCTTTGAACATCCGTCAATGCAAGCGGTACCCACCGCGATGCGATTTTGCGCAGTTGCAGCTCATTACGCAATATCCTGTGGACGGTGCGTTTCTCGATGCCACTTGCCCTCTCTAAATCCAGTAGAGTCCATCGTCTGTCTTCGTCCACACACTGACAGGTCGTCCCGAACGTTGCTCATTACTGGTTGACACACGTCCTTACTGAAACTTTCCTACCCACCGTGCTACTGTACGGTATGGTAGGGCATTATTCCCAAGGGCTTCCACTAATTCACTGTGACATTCCATCGCATTCCTCCCCCCGAGAAAGGCTATTTTGATATAAGCGCGCTGCTCAACACGGGTTACTTCCAGCTCGCACGACACACACCAACTGACTGATTTCACAGCCCTCGCTGCGCTACTACCAGCTGTCATAGAGCCATCTGTTGTTCTGCATACACACTATGCCAGCAGAACTTCAACAGGATACATATACGTTTGTTATCCGTTTACATATCTACAAGAAAAGAAATAGTTGCCATGACTTTTGCCCCAATCCTCGTATTTAGGCATTTCGTCCATTTAAAAGCTACACTCAAGCTCATTCATCTACTAACGTCATTCCCTGCCATGTCTCCAATGAAAGATCAGAACATCTCCGCTTAGTTGAGCAGCTCGTCACCTTACTGCCATGTCTTACCAGCCCAAAGCTTACAACATGTTCGTAACATTTTAACGGAAATCATGTACAGCAAATCGTGTTGAATTCCTTGGGGAACTTTTCCAGTTCTCGTGTCAATTCATCCTAGTGTGAGTCCCTTACATTGCAACCATACTCTGATTGATGTCTTTACAGAGACGTATAATCCCCCTCCTTCACATCCTTACAACAATCCCTAAATACTCTCATAACCTTATGAACAGATGTTAAACCTTAATTCACGAATTCGTTAATGTGATATCGTCACTTTAATTAACATCTAAATACTTTCTGTGATCCTTATGAGGTACATTCACCCCATCAACTCAGTAATTAAAACTGCCTTGGTAAAACTTACAATCATATATTTCACCCATGTACCATCATACCATCGTCTTCTGTCAATCTCACAACGTTGTCGAGGTCTTAATGTAGTCACCCAGGATCCTTTAATCGATTTACTACTCTATGGAGTAATATTATTTGCAAAATGCCGTATCAGTGATTTCAGTTCTTCACTGATACTCTTCTTTATCTTCCTCAAATTTAAACCACGAAATACTTCAGTTAAACCTACAATTATGTGAGGGTTATCATATCGTTACAGAGAAATATTTTGACAGTGATTGAGAATTAATATGATCGTGTTGGCATGTTGTATGTTGTGAGAATCTTCACTCGAGCTAGAGGATTGAGTTGTGAGACTCTCTCCGGAAGCAATCCCAGCTGCCTCGCAGGAAATGCATAGCCAACGTTAAATTACGCATTCTACAGCCTGGCTTAATGAGTTTCACTCCCCAAATGAAGATGGGACTCAGCAGAACCAGAGAGATATGTTGGAATATTTTTGCTTTTTAATTTAATCTCTGGCTTCCTTAAATTAGCAGAGCAAGTGAATAAAATATAAATCGAGTTCGGTAAACTGATACCAATGTTGGATTTAAACCCACATATGTTATATACTGCTGGAAAACCACTCGAAACTATACTTTAATAGTCTAAAAATGGGAATGATAAAATTATAAGGCTGGTACAACTAATTTCTAATTGGTAAGAAAAATGCAAAGCTAGTATTAGAAAGCCTAGTCCATTAAAACAAAACTAATATTAACAGCAAGCATTTCTACTTTATAACATTAGAGAGTCATGAATGGGATGTAACAATGGATCTTTCTGAACGTTTCTCAATTAATATAATGGTATTATTCCTTTACGACTTTAGTATTACACTACTTTAAAGGGTCTACAATTATTTTGTGGCTTTGCTATTTTAGATATACAATGCCATAACATTTCAAGCTGATCAGATGCCTTGAGGAATGGGAAACGTAATCAGGGAGGACATGAAAAGTGATACAAGTCCTTTCTAAGGACTTATGTGAAGAAGAGCCAGACTGACATCGGCAGTTGAGAGGAAGCAGCGTCTGATTGGCCTGCGTCATTTTGAACAACAGCAACCAGGACACGAGTTGAACAAAATGGATAGAAGAAAAGAACGAAAAATTAAAGAATAAAAGACCACCAGGTTCCTCAACACGAGACTTGGACATTTTCCGATGTGCCGGGATTGCGGCAAAGCTTGTTCTTCCAGTACTGGTTTCTTTAGCTACCGGTGACTTTAATGAATTGGGAAGATACCATAGTACTCGTCAGCATGTGAATGCTTAAGTGTATTATTCTTCTTATTATTTTAAATGCAGTGCAGCGTTAATATAGGATATCAATTAGCACTGTAACTATTCACCAATTTACCGTTTAATGATAAATTTTCATGATTCCGCTTTCAAGGGAAATTAATGAATATCGACCATTTTCTATAGATTTCACCAACTGACAGAAAATTCACAATTCTTAGATTTGTATAATATGGTTATTACCCATCTTACACCATTTTAAAGGGCCTTCGATTATTGCTGAGTCTTCGCTACTTTAGGTATACAATGTCACAATATGTGCAGTCGATATCAGATGACCTGACGGGTACCTGGGCATTTTAGATGACCAAGCCCTAGAGTGAAATCCAATTTCAGCAAGTATGATGGTATTTTCTGTAATTTTTATTCCATCTGGTCGACTGCTTTTCCTGACAAATTGTTTAGATGTTGCGAAACCTGTTCTACTTCTACTTAAACAGGTACCAATCATTTCGGTTACTAATAGTGATCTGAATTTCAAATGCGATAATTCTTCCATTTTATGTCTTTTGTTGTCCCCCCTGTACACTACATCATAGATTAATTAACTGTACTTCACTCTATCATACAGTAAAACAATTTGATCCACCAGCACCTATATTTCTGAAAATTACTTGGTCAAAGTCATCAACACCACCCATGTACATGTTGTAGTCAGCAATTACCTGATGGCAGCTTATTTCTTACCTCTTCTAAGAACTTGCATATTGGTGACCAGCGAAACTACTTCCTTTCCATGATCCTTTCACGTCAAGGTACTAAAATATCGTCCGACTGTTCAAAGTCACTTTCATCCTTACTTAGGTGATTATCCGTCTTGAGCATTTCCTCGAGATGAAACTTCCTGTTGATCCTAATTGTCCCACACGCAAACAAGCCAAGATCCAAAAATTGTTCATCATTGGGATATTAATAAAAATCATCAATGAAAAGGCTGTAAAACAAAACTTCAAAAGCCTGGTATAAATTTAGTACCACCGTTTCATCCATAGGTAGTATGCTTTCATTATCACAGTTCTTGCCAATGCATATTTCAAATACTAACATAAAAATAGTGACAGAGCAACAGCAGACCCAGGCTTTGAAACCTCTCGTCACTGGTTTCATTGGATTGTATTGCTTTATTGAACTTCTTCCTTTGAAGGCCCCCATGCTTTCATCTATTGATAAATACCGGGAGGGAAGAACAGTGCAGGAAATATCCATTGCAAATGGCTTATCAGAGGGCGTATATTTTACAACCTATCAAAATTCGATGTGTCCCGCGTAGGCATTCTAATAATAATAATAATAATAATAATAATAATAATAATAATAATAATGTTATTTGTTTAACGTCCCACTAACTACTTTTTAAGGTCTTCGGAGACGCCCGTAGGCATTCTGCTGTTGTCATTGATATATACAGGATGTTTAAATAAAGGTGTCCGATACTGCAACAGGGGTTGGGATTGGTCAAAACGAGAAGAAATGTTCCTAAAACATACCTCTTGAGATATGCGCCATTGTACCCGTGTAGAGGAGCGATGTGTTCGGTGGTGCAGGCGTCTTCCCGCTGAAGGTCTTTGCACGCGTCTGATTTTCAGTTCTCGTATGCGGTTTTGCTGACAGTGCGTCTTTTCGTTGAAGACCATTGCACGAATCTGATGTTCCGTCAGAGTTTGCGGTTGTGCTGGCAGTGCAGTGCTGTACCCAAACCAGACTAGTGGTCCCGTGCTGTGTGGATGACGTAAACAATGCGATGGAGTTTTCCTCGAGGGAAATATCAGATATGGTATTTTGTTATGGATTAACCAACGGTAGTGGACGACAGGCCCGTATCATGTACGCTCAACGACATCCACACTGCAACATTCCATTGACAAAGATTTTCGCTCAGTTATTCTAGCGACTTGCAGAGACGGCTTCATTTGCTGCCATGACAACATATCGTTTCGCAAGCCGGAAATGGAGGAACGTGTGTTTCAACACGTTGAACGTGATCCTTAAACAAGGGTAGGAGGAATTGCAGCTGTTGAAGTTATCAACCATGCTCTTGCGTGGTTTATTCTACATAAGCAGTTGCTGTATCCGCACCATATCCAACATGGGCAAGCTCTTCGGCCTCCTGTCTACCCTGCCAGAGCACAATTCTGTCAATGGCTTCTCCGCCAGAGGGCGGAAGATCCACAATCAATTTGAAACCTGCATTTTATTTATGGATGAGGCAGGATTCACCAGAAATGGCATCTTAAATTACCACTAAACGAACGTGTGGGCGGATGCAAATCCCCAAGAAGTCAGGGAGTCGAGGCATCAGGATCGCTTTAGTCTCAATGTGTGGGCAAGAATTGTGGGTGATAAACTAATCGGTCCATGCATTTTACCGAACAGATTAACAGGTGCTGTGTATCATCGATTCCTGCGTAACGGATTACCTGGAGGGTTGGAGAATGTTGGGCTTCTAGAACGCCAACGCATGTGGTTTATGCATGACGGGGTACCACCCCATTTTCTACACATCGTGTGGCAATAGCTAAGTCAAATATTTTCTGGACGATTTATTGATCAAGGAGGTTCAGAAAAATAGCCTTCCCGTTCGCCGGACCTCAATCCATTGGATTTTTGGCTAAGCGGACCTTTAAAACATTGGTGTATGCCACGCCCATCGACAATGTTCAGATGTTACAGGAGCGGACCAATGCGTGTGCCCACATTCTCGAGCAGCCAGGCGTGATTGGACGCATTCGGGATTCATTGTGAAGAAGAACCGAAGCATGTGTACAAATGCGTGGTAACGATGTGGAGCAACTCCTGTAACGTGCATACGGTATCCGCGGACAGACCGGCTGCCATCATCACAGCTCCTGGTTGGTGGTATTGATAGCTGTTTGCACAATGAGTGTTCTGTACAACGTGTGTGACAGTCATGTTTTCATTAGAAGTAGTTGGTCGGATGACGTCCATTGTGTGACAGTCATGTGTTCATTAGCAGTAGGTGGTAGGATGACGTCCTATCAGGCTCCAGTCCTTGGAGCTGGAAGGAATCAGCCATCACATTAATTAAGGTACAGCCTCAGCATTTGCCTGGTGTAAAATGGGAAACCACGGAAAACCTACAGTGGGGTTCGAACCCTCTATCGCCCGGATGCAAGCTCACAGCCGCGCGCCCCTAACCGCACGGACAACTCGCCCGGTTGGGGTAGTGTTGAGAGCACAGTGCCCACTTCCTCGCTTAACGCATTGCTGCAGGTAGACACTCCGCCACAAGACTTTGTTATTATTGAAATGGGCACAGTGGCGGATGTTTTGAAGCACCGTAGTAGGACACCCACTCTGATAATTACAGTATCAAGAGGTAAAGGAGGTTTTCAACCGAAAATTATTTGCTACTAGTTAGGAATATTTGTTGTTGCGATTTTATTGGCTCGTAACTTGGTTCTGGATTTTGCTGAAGTTATATCGTAATTTGCCAAGTCAGATATAGAATTACGATACATTCTATAAATAGAAAATTAATACGTTAAAACATGATGTTGATGTATAAATTGTTATAACTGTGTAATAAATTCATTATAAAAATAAATGAAAATACGTTTTAATTCTTGAACAATAAGAAAATGAATCTGAAATGCATTGTTATTTTATCTCGGAGTATACATCTAAATTACAATTATTGCAATATCTCAACACAATTAATTATTATAAAATTAAACAAACTTTTAAAGAAATCAGAGACATGAACATATCACAACTTTCTACAAAATACAATATCAATAAAATAACCGCACGGCAAAATAAAAGTCGTTTTCCGTAGTAATATTATTATTTCTACAAGAGTAAAACAGAAATTAACACAAAACTGTGAAATGAGTATTAAATAACTGAATATTTGTGTCAAATACTGACCTAAAAATAAGTATACGTGACGAGTTCCTCTTCCCTTGCAGAACATTAATAATCAGTCCATGCGCCGTTCCTGTTTATCACTTGCTCTAGCCCATAGGTGCTCAGCTGGGAACCCGTTGAGGCTAGCCCGGTGCCGCCGGTTTGATGTGCATTTAGGGTAGTCACCCAGGTGGCAGATTCCCTGTCAGTTGTATTCCTAGGCTTTTCCAAATGATTGCTAAGAACTTGAAAATGTATGTAGCATCTCCCTTTGTAAGTTATTCCAATCCCTAGTTCCCCTGCCTACAAATGAACATTTCCTCCATCTTGTCCTCTTGAATTTCAACATTATTTTCATATTGTGATCATTCCTACTTTTAAAGACACTACTCAAACTTAATTGTCTTCTAATGTCATTCCACGCCATATCTCCACAGACAGCTTGGAGCATGCCACTTCGTCGAGCATCCCGTCTCATTTCTCCCAAGTTTCCCCAGCCCAAATTTTGAGAGATTTTGTAACGCTACTTCTTTGTCATACATCACCCAGAACAAATCGAGTTCGATTTCTTTGGATATTTTTCATGGTTCATGTTTGTGGGTTACTGTAGTCAAGTCCTAGTTAGTGAACCATGGGCAACGGCTGAGTGGCCTAGTAAGTGGTCCTGAGAGTCGGGATACCAGTTGCTATAGAATTGCAGTGAGCATCTCGGACATTTATGAGTCATGGCCCTCCTTGTACTCAGGCGGCTAGGACTATACAATTCACCGATGGTCCATAACCCGTTAGAGGAGAGATCCTCACTTGGACTATGTGCAAGTAGGGTACCATCCTTCTTCATGAATTTACCGAGCTCAGAACATTTTAACAAAGCCTCGGAACCATGGGGGTAACGAAGTCCCACTCCCATTTGACAGGCGAGGGACTCCTTGGAAACAACTTGGCGAACGAAATGGAATTCGATGGGGAGCTATCAATATTAATGGGGCTTATGGAAGAAAGAAGGTAGAACTGGCTGAGTCAGCAAAGAGGATGCATCTGGATGTGCTAGGAGTAAGTGATATTCGGGTAAGGGGAGATAATGAGAAAGAGATAGGAGATTATAAAGTGTACTTGACGGGTGTTAGAAAGGGAAGGGCAGAGTCTGGGGTAGGGCTCTTTATCAGGAATAACATTGCACGCAACATAGTTTCTGTTAGGCACGTAAATGAGCGAATGATGTGGGTAGATTTGTCAGTTGGAGGAATTAGGACAAGAATTGTGTCCGTGTATTCACCATGTGAAGGTGCAGATGAGGATGAAGTCGACAAGTTTTATGAAGCAGTGAGTGACATCGTGGTCAGGGTCAGCAGCAAGGATAGAATAGTGCTAATGGGCGATTTCAATGCGAGATTTGGAAGTAGAACTGAAGGATACGAAAGGGTGATTGGTAAATGTGGGGAAGATATGGAAGCTAATGGGAATGGAAAGCATTTGCTGGACTTCTGTGCTAGTATGGGTTTAGCTGTTACGAATACATTCTTCAAGCATAAGGCTATTCACCGCTACACACGGGAGGCTAGGGTTACCAGATCCATAATAGACTATATCTTAACAGACTTTGAATTCAGGAAATCTGTTAGGAATGTACGAGTTTTTCGCGGATTTTTCGATGATACAGACCACTATCTGATCAGTAGTGAACTAAGTATCTCTAGGCCTAGGGTAGAGAAAGTGAAATCTGTCTGCAAACGAATAAGGGTAGAAAATCTCCAGGACGAGGAAATTAGACAGAAGTACATGGATATGATTAGTGAGAAGTTTCGAACAGTAGAGAGTAAGCAGGTTCAGGATATTGAATGTGAATGGGTGGAATACAGGGATGCTGTAATAGAAACAGCAAGGGAATGCCTAGGAACAACTCTGTGTAAGATGGGAAAAGGCGAACATCTTGGTGGAATGATGAAGTGAGAGCAGCCTGTAAACGTAAAAAGAAGGCTTATCAGATATGGCTCCAAACAAGGGCCGAGGCAGACAGGGATTTGTACGTAGACGAAAGAAACAGAGCGAAACAAATAGTTGTTGAATCCAAAAAGAAGTCATGGGAAGATTTTGGTAATAACCTGGAACGGCTAGGTCAAGAAGCAGGGAAACCTTTCTGGGCAGTAATAAAGAATCTTAGGAAGGGAGGGAAAAAGGACATGAACAGTGTTTTGAGTAATTCAGGTGAACTCATAATAGATCCCAGGGAATCACTGGAGAGGTGGAGGGAATATTTTGAACATCTTCTCAATGTAAAAGGAAATCATGCTGGTGGTGTTACAAACAGCCAAGCTCATGGGGAGGAGGAAAATGATGTTGGTGAAATTATGCTTGAGGAAGTGGAAAGGATGGTAAATAAACTCCATTGTCATAAGGCAGCAAGAATAGATGAAATTTGACCTGAAATGGTGAAGTATAGTGGGAAGGCAGGGATGAAATGGCTTCATAGAGTAGTAAAATTAGCGTGGAGTGTTGTAAGGTACCTTCAGATTGGACAAAAGCAGTAATTGCACCTATCTATAAGCAAGGGAACAGGAAGGATTGCAACAACTATCGAGGTATCTCATTGATTAGTATACTAGGCAAACTATTCACTGGCATCTTGGAAGGGAGGGTGCGATCAGTCGTTGAGAGGAAGTTGGATGAAAATCAGTATGGTTTCTGTCCACAGATAGGCTGTCAGGATCAGATTTTCAGTATGCGCCACGTAATTGAAAAATGCTACGAGAGGAATAGGCAGTTGTGTTCATGTTTCGTAGATCTAGAGAAAGCATATGACAGGGTACTGAGGGAAAAGATGTTCACTTTACTGGGGGACTATGGAATTAAATGTAGATTATTAAAATCAATCATAGGCATTTATGTTGACAATTGGGCTTCAGTGAGAATTGATGGTAGAATGAGTTCTTGGTTCAGGGTACTTACAGGGGTTAGACAAGGCTGTAATCTTTCACCTTTGCTGTTCGTAGTTTACATGGATTATCTGCTGAAAGGTATAAAATGGCAGGGAGGGATTCAGTTAGGTGGAAATGTAGTAAGCAGTTTGGCCTATGCTGACGACCTGGTCTTAATGGCGGACTGTGCCGAAAGCCTGCAGTCTATTATCTTCGTACTTGAAAATAGGTGCAATGAGTATGGTATGAATATTAGCCTCTCGAATACTAAATTGATGTCAGTAGGTAAGAAATTCTACAGAATTGAATGTCAGATTGGTGATACAAAGCTAGAACAGGTCGATAATTTCAAGTATTTAGGTTGTGTGTTCTCCCAGGATGGTAATATTGTAAGTGAGATTGAATGTAGGTGTAGTAAAACTAATGCAGTGAGCTCGCAGTTGCGATCAGCAGTATTCTGTAAGAAGGAAGTCAGCTCCCAGACGAAACTATCTTTACATCGGTCTGTTTTCAGACCAACTTTGCTTTACGGGAGAGAAAGCTGGGTGGACTCAGGATATCTTATTCATACGTTAGAAGTACCAGACATGAAAGTAGCAAGAATGATTGCGGGTACAAACAGGTGGGAACAATGGCAGGAGGGTACTCGGAATGAGGAGATAAAGGCTAATTAAGGAATGAACTCGTTGGATGAAGCTGTACGTATAAACCGGCTTCGGTGTTGGGGTCATGTGAGGCGAATGGAGGAGGATAGATTACCTAGGAGAATAATGGACTCTGCTATGGAGGGTAAGAGAAGTAGAGGGAGACCAGGACGACGATGGTTATACTCGGTTTCTAACGACTTAAAGGTAAGAGATATAGAACTAAATTAGGCCACAACACTAGTTGCAAATCGAGGATTGTGGCGACGTTTAGTAAATGTTCAGAAGCTTGCAGACTGAACGTTGAAAGGCATAACAGTCTATAATGATAATGTATGTATGTTTTCCAGTTCTCGAATCAAGTAATCTTGTTAACGGTCCCATAGACTGGAACCATACTCTCGTTGGGGTTTTACGACAGATTGAAATGCCCTCTCCTTTACATCCTTTCTACAGACCGTAAATACCCCCAAAACCATGTACAGATATCTATACCCTTTATTTACAATCACATTTATGTAATTACCCCAATGAAGTTCTCTCCTTGTATTAACACATGGGTATTTACAATGATCTCCATATGGAACTTTCATCCCATCAACGCAGTAGTTAAGACTGAGAGGACTTTTGCTATTATTGCAACTCACAACCTGTCTTTTAACACCGTTTACCATCGTACCATTGACTACTATCCATCTCACAATATTATTGAGGTCGTTTTGCAGTTTATCACTATCTTGTAACTTATTTATTACTCTATACAGAATAACATCGTCCGCAAAAAAACTTTATCTCTGATTCTACTTCTTTATTCATATCATGTATCGCAAATGGTTACAGCTGACGTAGCAAGCATACGTCACAGTGAAACGAGAGAGCGAACACACACTGCAGGAAAGTGAGGGAGCATTTACGTTTGATTGTGATTACGTAGCTCTACGCCACTACTCAGCGAAGTGTTGATTGGGGTACAATATTTGAAATAAAGTTCAATAATTGCAACACATCTGATCTTTTCTAGATATTTCGGTTTTACTTATACTGCGCTCAATATAAGCAGTCAGTTTGTTTTCTTATATTTATTCATTAAATGAAAACTGACACGTTATAATTTTTGTGTTACAATCTTCAAAGTTACAGAGTTTAAGCGTACAAGGTACGGCTTTCAATTCCTTGGGTGGAAATGACAGTATTTTCACTAAAAAGGTGAAATTCCCGTTATTCATTTGGCAATAAGTAATATTATTCCATAATGTAACAATGATTTTGCACAGTGTTGTAGTGTTGTGTGACTTTCCATGTTCACTGAATTTCTGAAAATAGTATTTAAAATGTAAAGGCGTCCGGTGATAATAGCTAGTCTCTAAATGGCGAGAGGTGGATTCATCACGAGTGGGGACATGGATATGTACTATCCAAGGTTAAAGTACAACAACAACAACAACAACAAAAACGAGAAGAAGGTAAATTTATCTACCAGATAGATGTACCGTATGCCTTCAAATAAATTACTTCATTGATTTCATTCCCGGTAAGCATGATTGAATTGTTGGTGAGTTTATCAGATAATTTAAACCTAAACAGCCACAAGCCGCAGCTTATCCACCTTAACCCCGCATTATATTAGAACTGCTTCTAAAGCACCTCTTAAAATGTAACAGTGAATATTGTAATTCATTACGTACGTTATAAAAATATTTGAGGTTGCAGGTCTATCTCTTTAGTGTATCCGGTCAAAATATATAAACAGCAACGAATATCAGTAACTTATTTCTTACAACATAAATTGAAAATTACGCGGATTTCTGCCCTCTTTCTTTCATTATTTTCTCCCTTCATTTCAAATTCGGGTAACACACCAGTGGTCGAGATTGACTGGGAGAACTTCGTCCAACCTTCACGGCCTGTGACGTAGCCACAAAGTGACTGTGTGTGAAGAGCATACGCTGCGCTCATCGCCTGCCCGCCCATTTACAGTGCTGGGCGCCCCACGTTATGGAATTCCCAGCGTGAGCACCTCTGCTCTAGCCATTTGGGAAAGAAATATATCATATTTTGGAAAAAGTCTGGTTCAGTCCTCAGAATCGCCCAAATTCGATGGCAGAGCCACTCTTGACCTCTCCTGACCTGGAACACACGAGTTTACCATTATGTGCCCAAACAGGCCAGTCAAGCACGTGAGTATCAGGATGCTGTTCGAAACACTGGTTACATGTGCAGTGTGAAAAGAGCAGTTGCAGCATCTTGCACAAACCTGATAATGGGAACTTCTTCCACGGGATAAATAGCTCGAACACTAGAGAATCTGCCACCTGGGCGACTGCCCTAAATGCAGATCATTAGTGACTGAAGAAAGAAAATACATTCTAAAATATCCACATATTCCCAGGCAGTCATATGTGGATTGACCTCTCCTGGACCAGGACCTCTTATCACCCCGAATTCGCTACATGTGACGCGACCCGACTGATTAGTTACCTGGACAAAGGACTCATAACGTTTGCCAACTCGACGCCAGTTCTTCGGCTATTTACCTGGATAGGTGCAAAATAAGTTTTCATCCAACCAGATTGTAATTTCCGATTCCCATCATGGAGTAACACTTCCTTGTAGAGCAAAGCCTACGCGAATTTCTGTGGACAGTAAGAAGTCGCCCCTATTTCTCAGCTCGGCGACTGTGAACACCTGAAGCATGGAGTAAAGCAAGGGTACAGATCTCAGCACATATGTATGAGGGTAGTAAGGGGTTGTAGTAAGGATGTAAGGGAATGGTAAGACCCCAGCTAGAGTATGCTTCCAATGTATGGGGACCTCAGCAGGATTACTTGATTACTAGAACGAATGGAAAGAAAAGCAGTTCGATTTGTCCTGGGTTGTTTCCGACAAAGGAGTTGCGTAAAAAAATGTTGCAAAGTTTGGGCTGGGAAGACTTGGGAGAAAGGAGACGAGCTGTTCGACTATGTGGTATGTTCCAAGCTATCAGTGGAGAGATGCGTGGAATGACATTAGTAGACGAATAAGTTTGACTGGTGTTTTTAAAAGTAGGAAAGATCGCAATATGAAGATGAGGTTGGAATTGAAGAGGAAAATTTGGGGCAAATATTCGTTAATACGAAGGGGAGTTAGGGATTGGAATAACTTACCAATGGATATGTTCAATAAATGTTCAATTTCTTTGCAATCATTTAAGAAATATCTAGGTAAACAACAGATAGGGAATCCGCCACCAGGGCGACTGCCCTAAATGCAGATCAGTAGTGATTGATAGATTGATTAATTAATTAATTAATTTATTTATTTACTGTATTAATTTATCTATTGATCAGGCGACTCACAGTAGTCCGGCTTACTGGCATTTCCGATGCGGCAGTCGCATTACCTGTAGTCGCAAACGGAGAATTGTGCATAATTTGAAAGATTCCAGCATGCTGTTCTGGAGTAGTTCTTCTTAGAGCCTTGTTATGTGTCCTATGATCTACCACTCCTTTTCACCTCGTTCTTGCCATATTTCTATCAATCTACAAGCTCTCTTAAGATTGCATTGTATTGCTTGAGCTAATGCTTGGGGGGCATGTGATCCTCCCACATGTTAGCAATACGGCCTCGATTCACTTGCGATATCACAGAAACCATCTTATAGTGTTACAGTATAAACAAATCTAGGCCTCCACGGAATACACACACTGTGCCTTCAGCACTACGAGTTCACTCCCTTCCCCTCATTTTCGGTTCTGGAGCGAGCTTCAACACTACCTCTTAACTCCCTCACTTCATTTTCAGTACTGGAGTGGAGTAGTGTTGAGTGTTTAAGTCGGGACACCATTTCTGTGCACACGTATACCAATCCTTTCCTGATACATGTCCAGCCCAGCTCCATTTCACGTCCCAAGTGTCTTTACGATCTTGTCATACTAGCATAATCCACGTGAAGGTTTCAAATGATCTTGGTCATGGGCGAGGAATAAACTTCCCAGAAATTATATTTTACTTTTTGGCACATTACTAAGAACGATATAAGTCTTCGTTAAGTTAACGGTACAATTTAATTTGTAAAAATGTACGTAAACTTGCATACGAATGACTTATCATTTTGACTTCCACGTAGTACTGGACTCCCGTGGGTTGCACGAGACTTAAAATATTTTGTTATAATCAGAAAATTCATGAAACAAGCACATAATTACACATGTACTTAGATTTTCCTGCGTGTAGGTTATTGGACTGTACCTCAAAATGAAACTTATTATACCATGACACGGTTTGAAGAGTGTCAGTCTGCATCCGATTTTTGGTCATAAATGTTACATTTCAACCCTGAAATAATGGACACACTCAAGAGGGGAAACCTATGGAGTTCACAATCATTTAATGCGCTTGAAAGTTCCTCTGAATACACTGAATATTTATTCGGTGATTTAATAGCCTTATTTGGGAATTTTATTTTAATTTTCCATATGATTGAAATATTGTAAAGCGAGCAAGTGGCTGTACGGCTTGGGTCACGAAGCTATCATTTCGTATGCGGGATATAGTGGGCTCTAACCATACTGTCGGCATCCCAGAAGATGGTTTTCCGTGATTTCCCATTTTCACAATAGACAAATGCTCGGGCTGTATCTTGATTTAGGCCACGGTCGTTTCCTTCTCCCTTCTAGCCCGTACTTATCCCATGACCGTCATAAGACCTATCTGTGTCGGTGCGACATAGAGCGTTATATATACATATATAATGGACTACAGTAGGTTTATAAAAATAAGAATATCAATCAATCTGCCTGTACGTGTCAAGATGATTGATGCTTTCTCTCATTTGGAGAGCGAGTGTCCTTTCCCAGAAGGAATCCTGCGATTAAAGAAAAGCTTAGTGTCATATCCAGCCCAAATCCCCGCACCAGCTAAGCCGAGGGATCATCTTGTGCCAGGGTTTATTTGTGTTTGGATAGCCAGTTCCTTTCCACGCTTTGCTCACGTTTCTTATTCGTGTTCGTAGGTACCACACTCATAGCTCCATGATCCATGCGGTATTAATGATTCCTTTGTTAATTTACACTCACTTACGGTTGATTCTGAAACATTTCACAAAATTACGAATTCCTTTAAAATAACCGAATTAGTGTTTAAAATTTATTCCACAAATTAGGCCATCTTTGAAAATTTGTCCCATACTCAATGGCTCCACATGTATCATTTGTTTAACAACGTGGTTGTCACCTCTATAGTTCTAGGAGTGGGGTAGTTGCTGCAGGACTAGAAACAGGTAGTAGGCCTATACCAGCAGTTTTCTTGAGTGGGCGTGAAGAGGAATATTCGGAAGAAAATCAAATTCACGGTAGTTACGGTCATCTTCAAAATTCAGACCTCATATTTATGAGCACTTCAACATCCCAGGCTTACCATGTACATCAGTGTTGGTAACATTTTTGATTCAGAGTTACTATTGCTTTACTTATGGGGTGTAGGATATTTCGGTTAACGTACCCTGTACTTCTACAAACACATTACATCATGTATAGTTCCTGCGGCGTACTGTCTAAATGTCTGATATTTGCCGGATATTAAACTGGATTTGAAGACAGAAAATACTGAAATTAATTTTAAGGTGCCTGTGGATTTTTTTAGCACACACGTGATACAATCTATTACGTAATTTAACTGAACGCATCCAAATGTCCACCGCCTTGGCCGAATAGTTAACGTTGCAGCCTTGGTTTAGAGAGTCCCGGGTTCGATTCCCTGCTGGATCGGGAATTTAAGCCACGACTGATTAAATCCTCTAGTTGGGGCACGGGTGTTTGTGTTTGTTTGTACCAATAAACATCTTTTCATGCAAGCGCAATACCCCACACTACCAACCACCACAGAGACAGGCAATATATCCCTCAAGATAGGATGGGTGTCAGAAAGGGCAACCGGGCGTAAAATATGGTCAAGTCTTAATGCACGACACAGAGCGCACCCACCATATCACCAGAGAGTAGGAATAGTAGCGGAAGAAAACACGCATCCAACAGATCTACAAATATTTTAAGAAATATTTTAAATATTTTAAGAAATGCTAGAAGATATTTAATAGATGTTAATGTTGTCATTTCTGGACTAGGTGGTGGTCTTATCTACCTTTGAGGTTAGCGAAGTGAGAGAAATTGAATTAATTATTTCAGAACCCAATCAAGCGCCAAATCTGTCATTTTTGAGAAAATGAGAAAAACTGTCTAGCAACAGACAAAATGTTATAGTAGGGGTTTTAATATTTTAGCTTGAAAGTATTATACCACTTAATACTTTCTAAGTAAAACTATTTTGTGCTTATTAACTTCGCTGTAAAAAAAATCCGAAACATTTTCCACTTAACTGGTTTCTGAAATAAACAAGTGTTGCAAACATATTTTTGTGGGATAATTCTTGAATTTTGAAAGGATTTTGTCATAAACTCCATAATTGTGGAAACAGAAAATATTTGAATAGGTTTAGGCTACAAATATAATTATTACAAGGATGAAATCCGCGATGCATGCCTATTATGACAGGAGGTAATTAATCCTCATAAACAAACTCCACACCATATTCTGTCCCTGTAGTAGGCCACTGTAAAATGCTGTCCTAAAACTCTTCATATCCTGTCATGCAAGGTTTTAAGGCATTTAGGTCACGTATCTTCTTGATATTTATGGGCACATAAAACACACAATAACAAAGAATAATGTAGGGCTCAAACCAGGTGTTTCCTTTCCTGAGTAAGAAAGATAACCTTCTCTTTTTTCCAGGCATTTCGAATAATATTACATGTGTGATATTGTGTGTCTACCACTCCCCGTTTCCTTTTTGATACAGGTTCGTCTTCTGAACTTTCAGATATATCACTACTATTATAAAAACACTGCACTAAACAAAAGAAACACTTTTTCACTCAGTTGTTGACAAAACTACGAACATGTGATTCCAAAAACACAACAATAATAAAAACAGTCGAACAACTGGCTATTCTGGATTCAGATCAGCAGCGCCAACCGGCAAGGTGAGGAACATCACAAAATTTACCAGCAGTTTACAGCAGAAACCAGCCAAGTAGTGTCACTTAACTGGTTTCTGAACTAAATGCGAAATTCAACGTAGTACCTGACCATTATAGGAGGACGTTTCTTGACTGGTTTCAGCACCAAAATGTGCGTATACCCTCCTAGTAACATATTCTGCAATTAACCCATTTTTTCATTTTTTGGCACTTGACTGCTTTCTGAAATAATCGATTCAATTGATGGTTATGGTATCCTTCTTAAAAAAGCATTTGTTCGTAAAATTAATAGTATCGTTTGAAAATTTTGTATATTTCTGATTTATAGTTGAGAGAAATAATAAAATAAATAACTTGGTCGAGTGCTTTAAGATAGTTATTCTCCGTTATGAGTTTGGAATGCAAAGCCTAATGGCGTGACCTGAGGCCATGGGGAGTTTTTGCGTGCACGTTTCAAATGTAAAATTTTGGTATTTCTTCATATGTTTACAAAAATATCTTGACAAATTAATGCATTTACTTCCGTTGAATTTATATCCTGAACCTAACTTAGATTAATTGCAACGAGACGTTCCATAATGAACATCAAAATAAATGGTACTACATCCAACACACAGACGTACTCTGATGTGATAACAAAAGATGTTACTATGTCCTCCAGTTAATCTATATAATAATAATCATAATAATAATAATAATAATAATAATTGCAGTCAATTAAGTGCCGTCAGTATCTAGTATTCGGGAGATAGTGGGTTCGAACCCCCCTTCGGTTAGCAGTCCTCAAGATGGTTCTCCGTGGTTCTCCATTTTCACACCAGGCAAATGCTGGGGCTGTACCTTAATTAAGGTCATGGTCGCTTTCCCCCCACTCCTAGCCCCTTCCTGTCCCATCGCTGTCGTAAGACCTATCTGTGTCGGTGCGAGTAAGCAACTTGTGCAGAAATAATAAACAATTTCTTCTGGCTTTGCTAGCTAGTAATGAGGATGCTCCAACGATGGTCGGCGGAATTTGCCGCGAATAGGAAGCTTGTGTAGAAGAACGATTATTTTCCGGGGTGTAGAGCCATGACCCACCAGAACTGTTCTTCTTTCTCGGTGATTCGTACGGCTTTGATAGGCGTCTTCAGTAATATGGTTGTCTTGGTGGAAAAAATGTTTTCATTTCAAAACCAGCATTGTTGTAAATCAGAAGCTTCGTTGAATAATCCACACTTAGATAAATTTCGTTTAATTATTGAAGAATATCAATTAATTTAAATTATGTCGTACTTTTTCCTGTATCGTATATCGTATTTATACTACTATGCGGCTCTAGTAACTCTGTGATATTACCCTGACATAATTCTAGTTCATGATTTTTTTAATTCTCTCCCCCTCTCTCTGTGCGGGGCAGTTTTACAGCAAGAGAACTGTGTGAGTAAGATTCGCTTGCTCAGCATCTTCCTTCTTATAGATGCTCTGCTTGCCATCTTTGTTATTCTTTCATTAACTTTGTACTTGGTCACGGTTCATAGCGGTCTACGTCCTAAGTCAGTGATATCATGTCAGTACGTATATAAATGACATAGCATCCTCTTTATCGGATGGATCCCACCTTGACTGACATAGGACTGAGTTTTACGGAAAATTATTTGCATATTATTTAGGCAGTCTTAAATATTTCATGTGCTGATAGTTCCTGGTACACTGCGAAGTACTGATGAAACAACTAAAAGAGGATATATATATTATCAGTTCAATGGCACCTTTGCCCAAATTCTAACATAGTAGGCTTAACAAATGAACCCCCATTGCTTTGAAAAATACTTTTAATCTGTGTGAAGGCTATAACCGAACAGAAATAATATCACAAGACACATTAAATTTACTTTATTACATATCAGAACTACTGAAATGAACAGACGTAATTTGATGTAATTTAATTATCATAGTAAGAAGTTCCCAATTTCATACCAGGCAAATGATGGACCTGTAACTTAATTAAGGCCACGGCCGCTTCCTTCCCACCCCTAAGCCTTTCCTATCCCATCGTCGCCATAAGGCCTATCTGTGTCGGTGCGACGTACACCAAATTGTAAATAAAAGAGTATATTAAGAATAATAAAATATGAACCTAACCAATTTGTAATAATTTATAAATTAGAAGAGCTAGGTCTTTGATGACCACTCATCGTGCTCGGCAGGCTTTGGGGCTGAACAGCGGTCGCATGGTAGGTCATGTCCCTTCGGGACTGTTGCTCCATGGGGTTTGGTATTGATTTTAGGTCTTTGATGATTTGCTTAAGATTACAATTACGGACAAGCAACACCATTTTCTCCTCTTACCCTTCTTCTCTTCATCTTCCTGGCAGTTTTTGCTATATATTACGGTCGGCTCTTGATATGGATTGGGTCCAGTTTATAGCCGGATGCCCTTCCTGACGCTAACCTTATTTGGCCAGATTTGTTCATTATTGCTTGTTTCGGTGGTGGTCGGTAGCGTTGTGTTGTGTGTAGATGAATAGCCCTCGAGCCAGAGGAATTAACCAACCGCGGTTCAAAATGCTGACCCAGCTGGGAACTGAACCTGGGGCTGTCTGAACTGAAGGTCAGTATGGTAATCATTCAGGGAAAGAGCCGGACATTACATTATTTAGAAATATTTCTCGCTAAATATATGAGGACACCTAACCTCAAATGTATAATCTATCAGTTGTTCGCCTTCTGTTCCCGAAGAAGTGGGTTGGATTCAGACTGCGTATTGTGGAATTTAGAAATTGCTTACTTGCTACCACTCCGAATCTGTGCCTTCTACTAAGTTAAACCATGTGTTCATGCGGAACACATTTTCACCAACGCGTCTTATTAATGTGTTAACATTGAAAACGGGTGTTAAAGGCATATTATTATTATTATTATTATTATTACTATTATTATTATTATTATTATTATTATTATTATTATTATTATTATTATTATTATTTTTGAGAAAAGTTAAATGATTGAACACGTGAAGACGAATGCACGATTTCTTGGGTCTTGTGTACAACAGTACACCATTATAAATCATTCGGTGTGTATCATCAGGACATTATGGTAAAATATGCAATATCCTACCTTACAGGACGAGAACCTGAAACTTTTTGAACATCCCTTATAATTTTCATTTCGTCATACGATGCAATTATTACTCTTTCTAGTAATGCATTTGGAGATAAACACGTGAATTTCATAATTGTCCGCTGGAACAACCGGTGCTTCAGGTAACGTAGCCAGTACTATTAGCTTTTGAATTGCAGTACTGGACGCTTAACTATGTGTGAAATGATGGTCTGGTAAACCGAAATAATGGTGATTGTCTCTCCCGTTCTTGTATTGCAGTGGTCATGTCGAAAACAAAGCAAATGGCTAATTACACTTTTGGTGGTGTTTCCAGCAGCAGAACCCGATTGTATTTTTGCATGTTCTGCCCATGAGTTGTGTTACATGCAGGAGGAACAATGAAGGCTTCCACCATGAACACTAATCACATAATGTCATTGAAACACTCAAATAATGAACAAAAGCTTTACTTCTAAGAAATGTTTAACTTAATTTAATGTGGATAATATGGACTGACAGGGGGTGGGGGGGAGAGTGAGAGGGGGGGGGGAGATGAGAAAAATTATGTCATCAATCCACACTTCTCTTCGATTATTTCACAGGAGGATATCCACGTTGCGGGTACACTCCTGGAGATTAGTCATGTTCATAATTTGCTAGGGGTTGTGTTTTATCAGCATTGTCAGCTAGCGGAGAGGAGTAACACTGTGTTGATCAGTTTTACGGGCTTAGGACAGTGTAGACTATCTCATTTATTTTTCTGGGATCAGTGATGTACGGAAGCAAAGGCTTACGGTGTATCTCATTACCCCGATCCAATTTAAGAGTCCCCTACCCTAATCTCATTAATCCAGTGATCGTCCATTCACGCCTTCCTCATCGTTTCGTGTCCGCCTCCGTAGTGTAACTGTTAGCGCTATTTGCTGCCATCCACGCGGACCCGGGTTCTATTCCAGATACAGCAAGAGATGTAAGATTTGCAAGTGGCTAGTATGTGGTTAAAATGGTATATGCAGTTCATCACTATTTGAGGTGTGCGTAAAAGAATCTGCACCACCTGGAGGAATACGAGGACGCGAGGTTTCGTGCTTCGGCCCCATGGCTAAATGGTTAGCATGCCGGCGTTTTGTTCAAGGGGTTTCGAGTTCCTCTGACTCGGGGGCTAGGTGCTTGTGTCATCTTCAACGTTATAATTCATACTAGGAAAGGCCAAATCCTCAAATACGCGCAGATCGCACATAGGGCTTTAACTCGAAGGACATGCACCAGGCTCCTCCAGAGGCCACACTCTTTTTATTTTTATTTATTAATTAATTTATTTATTTATTTATTTATTTATTTATTTATTCTCCAGTTAACTCGTATTTATGATGACCGAATAGTAACGTCAATGCTCACCGTTAATGGACTACGCACAAATTGTCTCCATTATTGTTGCTTGAAATATAACGATGTATGAGATATAACAGATGAAAAATAAAATTTGATGGGGATATATCTTAACATGTTTCACAAAGACATACAGTTCTCCGTCAGTCTTTCTAGTAGAAGTAGGTACACATTGTCGATGACCACGTAATCACTAGCCCAAAAATTATTGTGATTTTCTGTTTTTGTTAGTCATTTATGTAGTATTACCTGGATAATGAAGACTTAATTTTAGATATATGATGAGGCCTACATGGCTTATAACTGAACAGCAATGAGAGTTACTAAATCTGTGAAGAACTCCTTCGATCCTCATTGATAATGACTGTAAAATCAACGCCTATCTTTTGTCGAAAACAGTTATGATAATGAAGTACTGTAGAACCGGCATTAAACAAGGTAACGGTCCTTGAGTGGTATCCGTATTACAGGTTTATTGTTACAAAGCAAAATTTCAACGATACTGAAGAAGAATTTTGAGGAATTTCAAACCCCTATCGAAATCAGACAGTATAATTCGAAAACATGTCCGGTTCTGTGGACAACTGATTAGAAATGAAAAAGTAACAAAATATGACCTAAAACCTTGAAAATAGAACCAAAAATAAAAGAGTAAACGGAAAATGTGGTTACAGTACATATAACAGTTAGTTACAGATGAAATAATTCATACCTCTCTCAGCCTCCATTTTCTGTAGAGTTACGCCGAACGATGACATACAATTTCAGAAGGTCAGATTTGAAGGATCTTCGGTTGTCGGCAAGTAGAGCCTTGTATGTAGAGAAACTTCTTTCTACACCGTACGATCTAACGGGAGCCATACTTGAAGGAAGGACTAAATCGTTAGCGGAAGGATGATTCGTTTTGTTGTTGAATTTTGTTTGTTTTCCACAGAGAATGTCAGCAACTTCACACGATGTTGTATACCCAGGGTTTCGTTCAAGCACACGTCGTAATTTTTCCCTGATCATGTCAGCTACTTCACTCCGTAATTTCGAAAACTCACTCTCGGTTTCTTTCGCAATGCTTAGTGCATCACACAATTGCATGCTCACAGTTTCAAGGCGAGTGATGGATTTTGATATCACAAACACATTTGAAGTTATGAAGGATAAGTTTCTTGACATTATGGATGAAAACAACGCTTGTACATTTTTTATTGCGGAGGAATAACAAAGTTATTGGCTTTAGATTCCACTAACGGGTTTGGGGGACATGGAGTTGCCGGAATTTTGTCCCGCAGGAGTTCGTTTACGTGCCAGTAAGTTCACGTATTTTGCACCTTCAAATACCACTGGACTGATCCAGATTCGAACCTGCTAAGTTAGGGTCAAAAGGTCAGTGTCTCAACCGTCTGAGCCACTCAGCCTGGCGATTGCAGATGAATCGCTTGTGTCAAAGTCGTTGAAGGTCATTTCAATCTCACCGTAGCTTGTGCAATAGTAGCTTACAGCAACAAGCCAAATCCCCCAAAGTGTTACAACGCGCTGAGGGGGTAAGGGTATTGATTGTGCCTCTGAAATCGAAGAGAAGTGTTAACAAACATCTTCTTGGCGTTAGCAATGAATTAAGCCACCTAAGAGTAGCTTCCACGGACCTCTTAGGACACACTATATAGGGCATGTGCAAGATACACATGCATAAGTTTTGGATACAAAATTTGAAGACCTTTCGCTGCTCTCTCCATGTACGGAATAACATAGGTTACGAGGATGTGCACATTGTCTTGGTGTAATTTACCTGGCCTCAACAAATTCAATGCATGGCAATAGGCACTTACTGGTGTTATTCTGAAACATGATTTTTTTTTTTTTTTTTTACAATTTGCTTTATGTCACGAACGACACAGGAGGTCTCATGGCGATAATGAGACAGGAAATGGTTAGGAGTGGGGAACTATCGACCGTGGCATTGATTAAAGTCTGGTGTGAAAATTGGAAACCATAGAAAATGCGTTCAGGGCTGCCAACACTGAGTTTCGGACCTACAATCTTCTGAATGGAAGCTGATGGCTGCGTGACCCAATCCGCAACTGGGGAGCAAATACGATCCGGACATAGCGACATTATTCCGTTTCAGTTTGGTCAATATAAGGACGAAGTATACAATATTTGGTGATACTCACGAGAACTTACAACAAAATAACGCGTTATTGCACGATTTTAACACCGACACAAATGTGGTTATTGACATACACTTATCTATGACGTAACATCAACATCAACCTATGTTCAGTTGAGTCAGAAGTAAAAATTAATATGAGATATCCACAACTGATTGTATCTGATAACGAATTCAATACTGTGTGAGGTATTGGGAAAGAAATCAATACGAACGGTCATTGTTCGTCAGACTCAGAGAACAACAAAATATAATTGCACTAAGCATTCAGCGTTCCAGTGACCATGAAATCTACTCTTGATTTTTAATATAATTATGTTAATATTTTATGATCCAGTTAGGAGTAGGTTTTACACAAACTCACATATTTTATTTCATAAGAATTTGAGCGCTGGTCAGTGTAACATATACCTGCAAAGTTACAGAAGAGGTGACTTCTAAATTATCAATAATCCTTGTCAAATTATTCTCTGTTTCCCTTATTTCAAAGCAAAAGAGGTGCTGGATAATATTTTCCCTAATGTCAACCCTACCCATTCCGAAATCTGCACAGAGTCATGTACAAGTACATACACTACAGTAGACACCACTTAAGGATAAATCATTTCAGGGTATTCACGAAACTCTACGAGGCAGTTGGCTAAGAAGTTACTGGTTCCAAAACTAAAACTTCATCGTATTTTCTGTGATAGTCTTCCTACTAATGAAGAATTTTACGCTAAACTAAATAGATTTTCATTTTTAGAAGTAGTGTCGTATCATAGTATCATAAGCAGAGAGTGATTGTAGGTGTATAACAGGAACAAAAACCGAGAAAAACGGTTGAAATCGTTTATTAATAAGAATAAAAAACGAAAACTCATATCATTCAATGAATAACTCGCGGAACATTCTACATTCAGGTGCTTGTTGGTGCTGAAACTGGGACTGTAAAAGAACATAATGAATGACGACTGTTGGAGACAATGAACTAACCAGCTTCTTTCTGGCGCCCCCTAGCGTGAACTTGTGTCATATTTATTGCGCCACTTCCTGGTCACAAACAGTCGTTCCACGGCGGTGGGCGGGAAATGTGGCAAGGGAAGGAAGAAGTGCATTTTAAATATTCAGTTTACAAACAGAGTTTGGTAACAAACTGCTATTTTTTTTTAACAAAGAGAACATTATTTTTAAAACATTATAATTCTCTTAAAGGTACTGATCCAAAAGATGCAATGGTAATATTTTAAACGTATGGCCTATAGCAACAAATTATTTAAAAAACGCAGTAAACATTCAGATAATTTCACGTTCACTGTAATTAAAACTTCGAAACTAATATAAGTAGATACGATAGCACGTAATTTAAAGCAAACACCTTTGTCTTGAACACAATCAATTCCGAAGTATTGTACGACACAATGCACTTTCAGCACCATGTATCCTGATGGTAGAAGTGAACATCTTATGAATTTGATGTAGGACATGGGTCCAATCCATAATTCTAACAGTAACAGGCTTATATTCTGTAATTGCTGTGACAAATGCAGCTCATTAAAGCTGCCGTGATCTCCTGCATCTATTAAAATGTCACATGGTCAGCGTAATAACATTCTCAGCCTATTCCTCGCTTTTATATCACTTGGTCCGATATATTTCATACCACTCCACTTCTAAATTGCTGTCCTACAGTAAAGACACCTGACTGATGACAACAGTACAGTAGAACCCCGGAAACCCTAACCTCACAAATACCAAGTTTTGGATGGACTGAATGAATCCATGATAGACGAAAAATTATTAAAATTCCACTCGCAACGCAAAGAAAGA
This sequence comes from Anabrus simplex, assembly GCF_040414725.1. Taxonomy (NCBI): domain Eukaryota; kingdom Metazoa; phylum Arthropoda; class Insecta; order Orthoptera; family Tettigoniidae; genus Anabrus; species Anabrus simplex. The sequence goes on along the minus strand of NC_090266.1, from coordinate 1,081,258,181 downwards.
TTTAATCATTGTCCTGTTCTCTGCATTGCTAGCATACAGCGAAATAGAATTGAAATACAGTACATTACGTTGTTAATTAAATTCTAGTATACTATAGCTCTGTTGAAAGTCAAGCTATAATACAGAAATGACAAATATTGTAAAAATCGTATATTGTATTGTACTTACAAATCACGTGTGTTGCATGAATAGATCATAACTGTATATTACTCTATTTTCTAATGTACAGTTTAACAATACCTTGTTTCCTCCTGATTTCAATTTTCATATTTGTATGGAAATCCATCTTTCTCTTAATTAAAGGTGTATAGCTCTTAGCTTTCATTCGGGAGATAGTGGGTTCGAACCCTAGTATGGGCAGCCGTGATGGTGGTTTTGGGGTGTTTTCTATTTTCATACTAGGTAAATTAATTATGGCTACGGTTTGTTCATTCCCTATCGTTGCCATAAGACCTACCTGAGTCGATAGGAGGTAAATGAAAACTGACAAAGAAAACCAGGAAAGGAAATTACTTCACTAGGAAAAAACTCTATCTAAGGAAGAATATGGCGTAAGGAACAAAACCTGCTACGTTGCCGTATATTTGCTTACACTGTCATTGTAAATGCGCACTGTACTGTATTTACAGTGTTACATATTTTGTTGGGATAATCTGATCATTTCTGAATCATAAGAGATCAGATTATCGTTTTTCTACTGTATCTCAAGCCACTAAACGTAACACACATCAGGACAAAAATTATGGTATTAAGCTGTAAATCATTTCACGGTTTTATTTGATCTGATTTTTTAAATTGAGTTTCAATGAATGTTATACACTAGGAGAATATCTTCCGTCTGCACGTGAATAGATGAAACTGAAGTTTAGAATATTATTTGCTACCGGAGGGATGAGAGAGAGTCCGCAACTGAGGAAAAAGTCCTTGTGAAATAGTTACTGACCTCATTTTGTGTATGCAAACATGTTATATACGTGTGTGTATAGCAACCCTATGACACGGGACTGGTTGGAAAACACGACTATGACAACCACAAATCCCAGGGGATGTCCGTAGGTTCGAACCTAGCCCTGTGTTGTGGAGCTGGAGTCCTGTACAGGATTGTGTTACATTGCATGCATCAGCAATGAAGCTTTGAGCGTCTCTCCAGCCAGAGAGAGAATCTGTCGACATGGAGTCAAATTCACTAACGTAATACACCCTCAAGTTTTGGTCAAAGTGTGGCTCACAAATCAATGATGGTTCGTTTTGGAATTTAGGAGTCAACTAAAATGTGATAGAATTAACCATTCTTTCGTATTGGTTGTTGTTGTTGTTGTTAGCCCAATGTAGCGTGCCTGCCATTTACTTACAGGGCACGGGTTAGATTCCCGGAATGAGAGCTGGAACGGGGTTACCCCATCCTCTTCAGACCAACTGAGGGGCTATCATATAAACAGCTGACGCGGTAAGAAAGCCAGAATATATGACTAAGGATTTCGTTACGCTTATCACGTGAATGTCCAATAACTGCAGACCACCTGGCTGGGCAGTGGTCATCTTGGAAGGCCAAGGTCATGTGTTGTTGTCGCTCGTATATGATGCAATGGACATCCCTTACCAAATTTTATCCGCTGTTTTACTTCATTCACACTTCTAAAATAGTTTGGATAAAGAAATAAAGCCGATTAGAGATCACAAATTATAAGTGCTCCGTATGCACCTTAATTTGACCCAGATTCACTTGTACTACCCCAGCCTTAGTGGCAACGTCGGTTAAACACTGCCCTTCTGTTTCTGATGTGGTTTTATCCCCACTGAAGGCAACAACTATATTTGATACTGTTCGAATCCAATAACACCGGCTCGTTGGCCTCTATCACGTTCAAGAACTCATTCCGATTTCATGCTTTCCCTTAAAATCTACTCCATTTGAAGGGTCGTTAGGAATCTAACATTTGCTATTTTATTTTTTGAAACAATTTGGGAAGGAAGCGTCTGTTGCCTTAAGTATGATACAGCCCCAACATTATCCTGGGGTGAAAAAGGGAAACTACGGAAAACGGTCTTCAGTGCTGCCGACAGTATGGTTCGAACCCACTGTCTCCCGAATGTTAGCTCACATTTGCGTGACCCTAACCGGATGGCCAACTCTCTGTCCTACTTGCCATTTCTTGACGTATATATTATTTTTGTATCTGTTTCTTGACACAGATCAGACCTAAATGTAGCATTCACATTAGTCCATAGCTGAGTCTCTGTTATGACTGTGACAATATGCAAGCTGTTCAGTTTGTTTGGAGCTGCGTGTTAACATTTAGACACGACTAGTGCACCTGGAAGTTGTGAAATGTATTCCTCATTGGGTTAGTTGTGATCCAATAATATTTTCTGGCTCAGTGAGTAAAGCAACAGCAAACTACTTCACTCCTCTTCTTGTCTAGCACACTTCATTATGGCGCTGTCATCGGCTTTTATGGTGTTAGCATAACCGCATAACTTTGCTTGAGTGATGTGAAGATCCAGCCGAACTTCAAACTGATGGATTCGTTTATTTTCATTTGTATTACGTGCTAGTAGATCTGAGTTTAGTGGGATGTATTAGCCGAGGGGCAATCTAACCTTGGTTTGATTCCCGAAAAAGGCATGTGGGAATTTTAACAATAAGGTCACCCTCATGTGATCCGAATTGCGTGAAAAACTGCAAGGCTGATAGATATGCTATTGCATTCGGGAGATAGTAGGTTCGAATCCCACTATCGGTAGCCCTGAAAATGGTTTTCCGTGGTTTCCCATTTTCACACCAGGCAAATGCTGGGGCTGTACCTTAATTAAGGCCACGGCCTCTTCCTTCCAACTCCTAGGCCTTTCCAATCCCATCGTCGCCATAAGACCTATCTGTGTCGGTGCGACGTAAAGCCCCTAGCAAAAAAAAATAGCTATGCTAAGACTCCTTCTTATGTAAAACTACATGCTTGCTTTCAGATCTCAATTGTAAATAATATCCGGTTAACTACTACCGCGGTTGATGAGTGATTATTTATCATTCTCTGTGAATCAGTTGTGGAGTGTTGGTATCTGAATCTCAAGATCACGGGACCTAACCCAGCAGAGATAGTGTGATTTTCGAAAGGCAATTTTCACATCATATCATATAATATTGGCACGTAAATTATCCCAGGTGACACATTTCGTGCTTATCTGACAAAAATAATTAAAACTCAGCCATCGTTTACCAATCAGAGTACTAGTTTCTATTTCATCAGGTGGAATAAAACGGAACGTCATAATTGAAATGCAGGCAACCTAAATGACCTCAAATCAAACTGTCTACAACACGGTGGTGAGATCGTACGTTTGCAAATAATAATAATAATAATAATAATAATAATAATAATAATAATAATAATAATAATAATAATAATAAAGCATGGACACGTTTGCAAAACCGAGTTTTTTTGCATAATTTCTACTATTAAGATAGCACGCCAATAGCATGTTCAATTTAGAACATATAAAATAAAACAAAATAAAATAAATGATATATTGATTGAATGAAACTGAAGAACTTATTTTTGTGTTATTTTTTATGTCGTACCGACTCAGGCAGGTCTAATGGCAGCTATGGGCTACGACAGGACTGGGAAGGAAGCGACCGTGATTTTAATTAAAGTACAGCCCCCAGAATTTGCCAGGTATATCCATGAGAAACCACGTGAAACTATCTTCAAGACAGCCGAGGGTTGGATTCGAACTCAGCATCTCCCTATGCATTCCCACGGCTGCGTACCCCGAACCACGTAGCCAACTCGCTCCTTAAATTGAAGAACAAAAATGAGATTCCACAAATAATCAGTCTCCTTTCGTTTTTATCTAACACAAATTCCACTGAGTGACATCAAGGTTTAAACCCGGTAGGCCCTATATGGCAGTAAAACGGCGATATCCAACTGTAAGTTTATTGGAGAGAAGTCATAAAGGATCATAGTCATAGAGATGAAGACAGCTGATAATTAAGACGAATGAACTTACGAGTGTTTCCCCGTCTCATATATATTGGAAGGTTATTTCTCAGAAGTGAAGTTTTCGCTTTCAATTTGCAGCCTACGCAACTTAGACTAAACTGACCCTGTATAATTTCTTCTTGAAATTGATTTTAATTTTTTATTACCTTTAAGTACCAGACCAAACAGCCAGCTACAAGTACATTGTAATATATTAACACACATGAATCTTCCATAATATTGTACTTGTATTTCGTAGTTTTAATAGTTCTGACTCCTTACATCACACACTCTCTCTCTCACACACACACAGAGGAAAAAAGAAGAAACTTTACCAATGCAACTGTAGTATGTTCAGTTACTTCTTTCCGATGTTGAGGCACGTCAAACTTTATAGTCTTAAATCGGTGTCATTTAAGAATATGGCGAGTGCATTGTTCACCTCTTGTTGCTGGGATTATAAAATGCACTCTATTTTGAGTGGTAGTTGGAAGTTGATTGAAAGTATATTTGTCGCCATTTATGCTTTCACGGCACGTACTTATAGACATGACTCGCTTTCGCTCGTATCCCCGGGTACTCCACATTACAAATGGACGTTTAGAAATAAACTGTGGAGAAACGGTATGTCACATCGACAAACGGACTGTGCCAACGGACGGACCTTTTACCCGCCAGCGTGTTGGGTGTTAATTTATTTCATTGTATATTGGCGATTTATTGTATGGATATGAGTAAACTTTTCGATCTGGGCAAACTTTCACAAGTTGAATTTTTTTTCATTTAATAGTTTGCTACAGTCTTGAAACTTACATAGGACAAAATTTATAGATCGCATCATTCCAGGGACAGAGAGTGCTATACAGTTTTGATTGGAATTACTGTTTAGGCAGAAAGTACTTCAAAACGAAGGTCTGCAAAGGCATGAAATTTGCCTGAATATTTTCAGAGGTAAAAATTAAAAGCTACAGGGTAACAACTATATTTTTGCCAGATTTCAATTTTCTGGTGCACACGGAAATAGCGTCCGCCATTTTGATTGGCGGGCAGTGGTAAAAATTAAAAGCTTTACTTATTGGAATTTTTCACTAGGTTACAACCTAATAGTTATCAGATTGCCGATAGGGCCTGGGAATGCGCACGCTTAATAGTGCAGACTTTCATTTGGAAATTTTTGGCTTCCAAACGGATCGTCGTATCGAGAAACGGATTGCGGCATCACACGACCCTTTTAGTCGCCGACATTACTGTCTTAGACATGCTGTTGTACCTCCGCTATTTATACCATAGAAAGAAGTGAAATTCTCGATGCATGTCAAGTTTCGTCCCCTTTTCACAAGTTTAAAATTATTTTGCCAACTTAGCAGCCAGCTACAGTCTTGAAACTTGGCAGGCAGGTCAACGATGAAACGACCTACAATTTTGGTTCTTATATGTTATACAGTATCTCCATGGGCTTCACCATAAATTGCTTAAGTGTCATAAATTAGGCTGAAATTAGATTAGTGTTTCCACATATTCCTTCGGTTTTCCCATACATTCAAGGCAGCTAGAATAATGAATTGCCAATTATCGTGCCAAGGAGCGTGCTGAATTTCGTGCATCTATTTATCTTATGAGTGTGTGAATCAGTAAAATAATTTATGGAAATTTAACAAAATTGACCAAAACCAGGGAAATGAAGCTCAGTCTAAGGTAGAAGGGGTCGAGATACAACAAAAAGTCATAGGACCAAAGTTGTAGATCCTTGCATTTCAGGACAGGAAAGTGCAATCCGTGTATTGATAGCAATTACCGTTCAGCCACAAGATAGCTCGAAACGAAAGTCTGCACCGTCATTAAATTTGGCTTAATATTTCGACATTTTTAGTGGGCAAAATATTAAACATTTGCTCTTCTTGCAGTTTCTACGTCTGTTATAGGCTAGGATCTAGAACATTGCCAAATTTAAATATTGTAGGGAACTGCGTCCGACATTTTGCTTGGGGTAGGGGGGAAAATATAAAAATTAAAACTTTTGGGAAATTTTCCTTGGGTAACAGCCTAATAGCTATCACATTGCCGAATTTTTACTTCGTAGCTCATCTGGAAGGGTCTAACCCGAAATTTGAGTCCGATATTTTGATTGGGTTTTGGGAGGGCTAAATATGACAAATTTGAACTTTTTGGAATTTTTCCTTGGGTGGCAGCGTAATAGCTATGAGATTGTCGAATTTCAAGTTCCTAGCTCATCTGGAAATGGGCAAACATTAATGTCAGTGAGTGAGTGAGTGAGTGAGTGAGTTAGTCAGTCAGTCAGTCAGTTAGCCTTCTGGCTTTATATAATACGGATATAGGCTTTTGGGCTTATGCCGTGTCAAAAAATGAGGTGAAACTATATTTGTTACTATATTTTCCGCTGCACATTATAATGAACAAACGAGGAGAAGATGTGGTAGAGGTTAGCGATTCTTGAAACTGTTGGACAGTGTTTGGTAATGAATGAAATATATATGTTTACTTACACTTTGTGTGATGAAGTAGCGGCTCTCTCTAGCTAAGTTAAAAGGAAGTTCATTATCTCTCGTATAACAAGCTCGCCCCTACCTCGCAGATGGTTCGGCACAGACAGGGACGTTGAATCTTTCATACAAGATCCGCCTGACCTTATATATGTTATGGGGCCTGTACCTGTGTATAGATGAATGCCGCTAGACGCAACCCCATCGCCGGTATGAAATATAATGCACGGGGCAAGCAGAAGGCCCCAAGAGGCCTGACCTCTTCCATGCTGGATGATTCATCAAATAGGAGCTCGAGCAACAAGAAATAATGGAGGAGGATCGTACAAGGTATACCAAGGGCATGTTGCTAATTGCCAGTCATCGAGAAATATTAACACGGACACGTTTATTAAAGGGAGTCATTTTTAGCATAATGCCTACTAATAAGAAAGCCTGGCAATTGCATGTTCAGTTTAGATCATATGAAGTAAAAGAGGCCCAAATGAGATCCTAAAAATAAGTCAACTTGATTCGAATCAATTTCCTGGAATGAATGTTAATTTTACTCCAGCTTTCATGCCATTGCGGAATTCAACCTGCACAAGCCGCCTGCTTACAAGACAGATGGCTCATATATAATGGAGAGTACGTAGACAGTATTATTATTGCCTCGGCTGTGTTACTCGCTTTTCCATCCGGGTCCACTCGGCCTCATATCATGTAACTCTTTATTTGACCTCATCGTCCAGTCTTCAATTTCTTTCAGGACTGAAGGCATTAAATGAACCGAGAATAGAATATGGCGCTTCCAGCTAAGACTTTTACACGCTGAGTAAGGTAAAGAAGCCAACCACTGCTAGTTTTCTTAGAGACGACCTTAAATGCTGTTAGATATATTTATTAAGTTGTAAGGAACGGGTTAATGTGTGAAAATACAGCGTTCTTGCAACAATACCAAAATATATCAAACATTCAATATTGCAGCTTACGGAGATGTGGCTTCGCACCTCACTGTCGGTAGCCAGAAAGATGATTTTCCGTGATTACCCAAATGCTGGATATGTACCTTAATCAACACACGTCAACCATGTTTATGGGGTGACTAAAGAAGCAGTCAACTCGTGAACTCATTCTGAGTGGATGCAGCTCTTTTCAGCAACGCCTCCAAAGGAGATGAGCCTCGTGTACCATTTTAACCACATACTAGCACTCCTGCCATTCTTAAATCTCTGACAGTACCGGGGGTCTTACCCGGACCACCGAGAATGGCAGCTAATTGTGCAAATCGTTACTTTACGGCATGACTTAGGACTGAGGACTACGTATCTGACGTCATAGAGTGGCGGAGAAATATTTCCAGGAACTTGTTAAAACAACTATTCAAAGGAAGGGGGCGGCTCCCATTTGAAAATTTTTTTGGAAAGTGCGCATTTTTTTTGCATTTTTGGTAATCAAGAATTTTTGGAAATTTTGAGGTTAGTGAAAAAGTAATTAAAATAGATTTAGTTGATAAAGATTAGTAACAATTTTGAAATTTTCTGAAATTTAAAATTTTTTAAATAGAGGCTTTATATATACATTTATATAATATTATATATATATTATATATATCTTTATATAATATTAATTACATATAGAAAAGGTACATTAATTAATAACAACTTATTGATATATCAACCCCCGATAATGTTAATAACAAATATACTTGAGAGAGAAAAAGAGGATGTTATAGATATTTCTAGCATTGTAGGGGGTATATATCTACATATATATTCTATATATATTTATATATTAATAAATGTCTATATAATATATACGTAGATATTGGTATAAATATATAACAACCTATATTCATTATCTATTTAACTTTTAGTAATAAATTAACTAAGTCTGAATTTTCGTAACTAAGCATGTGTATGGAATTTAACTACTTGACCATTCCTCTGACTTCCGATGTCACATGTATCTTGCAGAGGATTTCAAACTGAGCAGTTACCAGTTTGTATTTATTTGCTCCATAAACATGGCCGCCAACATGCATTTAAAAATTGATTTGAGATACGTACGACTGAAATTATTGGCATATTCACTGATAATTTTGGTACTTTTTTGCGCAATTCTGCGTGTGACTTTTCAAATTACATTTGCTTAAACAATTTCAAAACGTGGTTATTTGACATGTGGTGTTAACATTTAAATTTGGAGCTATCGGGTAAATATGTAACTTCATATGACGTAATATGAATAGATATGTATTGAAAAGGAAGATTGTTACTAGTGTAATTTTCTCTGAGGGTGAATATTGCACAGTTCTGCTTGTCTACTCCTTTGTCCCGTTTATTAAAACGGGCTCGGTGATGAGGTGAGATGAACTAACATCGCATGTTTAAACGGTCCAATCTCTGCGTTTAAAGTAATCTTCGAAAACATGAAGTACCAGTTAAACGACATCAGCTACAAGTCCAGAAGATATACAGTATAGAAACGTGAAAGTAATTGTCATTCCTTTAGAAATGCAGCTGGATCACACAGAATACTGTTCATTTTAAAGGGAAATTTCATTTTCTGTGACTGGTCTGTTGGAAACAGCCCGAAAATATTAAATAAAAACTTGCTTGACTTAATCATTATTTAGTTTCAACTCTTGTACATCAATCTAGGGCTATTGCAAATATTTGCGAAGGGTATAATCAAGAATGTCAGAAAAAGAGAAGATTACGAACGTTAGAGAGGTAAAAATGAAGGATGCTATTCTTATTTGTTCTCAGATACGGCAATTTATGAAGGATGGAGAATTCGTTGCCGTTTTAGAGGGAAAAGAAATATAGGTCTAGGAGTTCTTTAAAGATGTCATAAAGCATCTTTTAGGGAAAAGGAAACCCCATAAAGTTAGAGATTAAATCGAAGAAACATTATGTCTTTCTGTGAAATCAATCAATCAATCAATCAATCAATCAATCAATCAATCAATCAATCAATCAATCAATCAATCAATAAATAAATCAATCAATCAATCAATCAATCAATCAATCAATCAATCAATCAATCAGTCAATCAATCAATCAATCAATCAATCAATACTGATCTGCATTTAGGGCAGTCGCCCAGGTGGCAGATTCCCTATCATTTGTTTTCCTAGCCTTTTCTTAAATGATTGCAAAAAATTGGAAATTATTGAACATCTCCCTTGGTAAGTTATTCCAATCCCTAACTCCCCTTCCTATAAACGAATATTTGCCCCAATTTGTCCTCTTGAATTCCAACTTTATCTTCATATTGTGATCTTTCCTACTTTTAAAGACACCATCCAAACTTATTCGTCTACTGATGTCCTCCCACGCCATCTCTCCACTGACAGCTCGGAACATACCACTTAGTCGATCAGCTCGTCTCCTTTCTACCAAGTCTTCCCAGCTCAAATTTTGCAACATTTTTGTAACGCTACTCTTTTGTCGGAAATCGCCCAGAACAAATCGAGCTGCTTTTCTTTGGATTTTTTCCAGTTCCTGAATCAAGTAATCCTGGTAAGGGTCCCATACACTGGAACCATACTCAAGTTGAGGTCTCACCAGAGACAAATATGCTCTCTCCTTTACATCCTTACTACAACCCCGAAATACTCTCCTAACCATGTGCAGAGATCTGTACCCATATTTACAATCATATTTATGTGATTACCCCAATGAAGATCTTTCCTTATATTTATACCTAGGTATTTACAATGATCCCCAAAGGGAACGTTCACCCCATCAACGCAGTAATTAAAACTGAGGGGACGTTTCCTATTTGTGAAACTCTCAACCTGACTTTTATCCCCATATATCATCATACCATTGCTTACTATCCATCTCACAACATTATCGAGGTCATTTTGTAGTTGCTCACAATCTTGTAACTCGTTTCTTACTCTGTACAGAATAACATCATCTGCGAAAAGCCTTATCTCTGATTCCACTTCTTTACACATATAATTGATATATATAAGAGAACATAAAGGTCCAATAATACTGCCTTGAGGAATTCCCCTCTTAATTTTTACAGGGACAGATAAAGCTTCACTTATTCTAATTCTCTGAGTTCTATTTTCTAGAAACAGAGCCACCCATTCAGTCACTCTTTTGTCAAGTCCAATTGCACTCATTTTTGCCAGTAGTTTCCCATGATCTACCCTATCAAATGCCTTAGATACGTCAATCGCAATACAGTCCAACTGACCTCCTGAATCCAGGATATCTGCTATATCTTGCTGGAATCCTACAAGTTGGGCTTCAGTGGAATAACCTTTCCTAAACCCAAACTGCCTTCCGTCAAACCAATTATTAATTTTGCAAACATGTCTTATATAATCAGAAAGAATGCTTTCCCAAAGCTTACATACAATGCATGTCAAACTGACTGGCCTGTAATTTTCAGCTTTATGCCTATCACCCTTTCCTTTATATACAGGGGCTACTATAGCAACTCTCCATTCATTTGGTAAAGTTCCTTCATGCAAACAAAAATCAAATAAGTACTTCAGATATGGTACTATATTCCAACCCATTGTCTTTAGTATATGCCCGAAACCTTATCAATTCCAGCTGCTTTTCTAGTTTTCAACTTTTGTATCTTACTGTAAATGCCATTGCTGTCATAGGTAAATTTTAATACTTCTTTAGTATTAGTCACCTCCTCTATCTGGACATTATCCTTGTAACCAACAATACATACTGCTGACTGAATACTTCTGCCTTTTGAAGATCCTCGCATACACACTTCCCTTGTTCATTAATTATTCCTGGAATGTCCTTTTGGGAACCTGTTTCTGCCTTAAAGTACCTATACTTACTCTTCCATTTTTCACTAAAATTAGTGTGGCCACCAATTATGCTTGCCATCATGTTATTCTTAGCTGACTTCTTTGCTAGATTCAATTTCCTAGTAAGTTCCTTCAATTTCTCCCTACTTCCAAAGCCATTTCTAACTCTATTTCTTTCCAACCTGCACCTCCTTCTTAGTCTCTTTACTTTCCTGTTATAATATAGTGGATCTTTACCATTCCTTGTCACCTTTAAAGGTACAAACCTATTTTCACATTCCTCAACAATTGCTTTAAACCCATCCCAGAGTCTGTTTACATTTTTATTTACCGTTTTCCACCGATCATAGTTGCTTATTAAAAACTCCCTCATGCCTGTTTTATCAGCCATATGGTACTACCTAACAGTCCTAATATTAATCTCTTACTTTCTTTCACATTTATTTTTAATTACCACAAAAACAGCTTCGTGATCACTAATACCATCTATTACTTCAGTTTCTCTATAGAGCTCATCTGGTTTTACCAGCACCACATCCAGAATATTCTTCCCTCTACTTGGTTCCATCACTTTCTGAATCAGGTGCCCTTCCCGTATTAACTTATTTGCCATTTGTTGGTCATGATTCCTGTCGTTCGCATTACCTTCCCAATTGACATTTGGTAAATTAAGATCACCCGCTACGATCACGTTCCTTTCCTTATCGTTTCCCACATAGCTGATTATCTTATCAAATAATTCTGAATCAGCATCTGCGCTACCCTTTCCTGGTCTGTACACTCCAAAGGCATCTAGTTGCCTATTATCTCTAGAAATGAGCCTTACCCCTAGAATTTCGTGCTTGTCATCTTTAACTTTGTATCATATCTTTAGGGGTTGATTTCTGCATGGATTTTACGTCATAACATTGAAGGATTCTACAAGAACATACCGGACATAAAAAGGCTGAAGGCATATCTGGATTCACCAGACTGAGTTTCAGTAGCTATAGGCCTACGGCCAAGTAATTCATTCAGTAAGTGACACTCATCCCCGGACATTCGTTACCGATAAATTCATTCATCAAATAAGTTTGGTTCAGATTGACTGTTAGACGTGAATGGACATTGGAGTTTAGTAGTTATTCAGGTTCACAAATTCTGTAGTCAAGTTTGCTAAATCGGATTTTTACACAGTCAATTAGTATCTAAGTGTAATTAGGGGCGAGATATCTATGCCACGAGGTACAATTTTACGTTAATGAGTCAATTTTTTGGACAAAAGTTTGGCACTCTAGATAATATGATCCTTATCTGAGTGGAAGTTGCAACCGTATGAACAAATGAGTTATGCTGTTATATATTTAAAGCACAGCTATATCATAACCTCACATGAATATCAATTTCTTTTTATAGTATCAGCTTTACGTAGCTTGCTATGGGATGTTCCTGAAGCCCGAAAAATGTCAACCCAGCCCTTTTTTTGAAATTCAGTTAATTTATATACACAAATGGAAGTACACACAGCACACTACACTACCACTCACCACGTAGCACGCAATAATGAACACATCCTCCCACATAGGATTGGCATGAGGAAGGGCACCGGGCCAGCAGAGCCAAGCCCACATGTATGGCACAGCTCGCACCGTGAACTCACCAAGGTGTGGAAAAATGGGCAGAAGAGGAGAAAAATCATTATATTTGGATTCTTCGTTTTATTTCGTATGTCCGTTATTCTCTATGCACAAGCCTCAAATGCGCAGTTTATTATTTCTTTTAAATACGATCATTTTTTATTCCAAAAGTAATACGTTATTATCATAAAACTATATTTAGAAGTATTTGTCAAAATAAATATCTATTTGTTTGGATCACTCAGAATGTTAAGAGTCTTGTATGTTTTACGTACCGGTATGTGCAAAACTGTAGGAATACTGCAGCTAAAGCCACACATCAATCCTAGGAATGTGCTTATTCACTAATTCTCTGAGGGGAAAAACGGTTTATTTATTTTACCGTAACTGTTTAAATTTTTCACTTCCCTCCAGCTGATTAGCAAGAAAAATCAGAAGCCGGGCTGAGTGGCTCAGACGGTTGAGGCGCTAGCCTTCTGAACCGAACTTGGCAGATTCGATCCTGGCTCGGTCCGGTGGCATTTGAAGGTGCTCAAATACGTCAGCCCCGTGTCGGTAGATTTACTGGCTCGTAAAAGAACTCCTGCAGCACAAATTTCCGGCACCTCGACGTCTCCTAAAACCGTAAAAGTAGTTAGTGGGACGTAAATCAAATAACATTATTATTATTAGAAAAATCATAAAATCAGAAATTCATCATTTTTAATACACTAGCGACCTCTAGCGAGTTAATCTTTAAGCTAGAAGTAAATGCACATTGCCAAATAGTAAAGCAGATATACCAAGCAACTACATTCTCCTTTGTACGTATGCAATGCTGTGCATTTAAGGGTTAAAGTAAACCTGCATTGTTTATGATTAAAATTCTATGTGAGTTCGTTGTACATGTGTAGAGTGAAACTGTTAGCTAATTTAGCAGGTACGCTAACAGCTGACACAGGAATGTGGATGGTTTAGTCAATTACTCTGCACAACTCTACGCAATGATGCGGACGTGTAGTGGTAGGCTACAGTAATTACTCTATCTTACACCTTTAATGTTTTTTGCCATTCTGGTAATGTAAACGTTTCACACATTGCGGCAGGTACCGTTATAAAAATGGTACCAGATAGATCTCCAAAAAGGGGCATTTTGTTGCAATTTACTAGTGCTCCTGCTCAGGGGGCAAACACAACAAAACACTGACATTATTTCACGGATTTCAAACTAATGGAACATTCACCTTACAGCTCAGTGCGACTTCTTCCTTTTCCCAAATGTGAAGAACCTCCTCCGAAGTTAGTGGTCTCCGAGACATGTTAAAGTAGTCGTCCCCAACGAAGAGGAATTTTCTTCAGTGCCAGAAATAATCGGCGTGAATACTATTGTATACTACACCAGAAGAACGAGCGTTTAAACCATACAAGGGAGGATAATTTGTAATAAAAGTGTCTCATCTGGCCTTCATAGTTATTGTTTCAGAACATATCAAGAGGCACTCGTGTCTCGTAAACAAAGTAATGAATTAATTAATTAAATAATTAATAACATTTAACAGATATTACGGAGGAGCCTCCGTGGCTCAGACGGCAGCGCATCGACCTCTCACCGCTGGATACCGTGGTTCAAATCCCGGTCACTCCATGTGAGATTTGTGCCTGACAAAGTGGAGGCGGGACAGGTTTTTCTCCGGGTACTCCGGTTTTCCCTGTCATCTTTCATTCCAGAAACACTCTCCATTCTAATTTTATAGCATCTATCAGTCATCAATAAATCACTTTGGGAGTGGCGACCAAATCGTACTAATAGCCTATGTATGATTCATTCATTACATCCCTGACCCGATCAAAGACTGGAAAACAGGTTGTAGGTTTTCAGATATTACGGAAGTGTACATACTTAAAACGGAAGATGTTTGGAAATTAATTATTCGGTATATATTTTCTGGATTTTCGATGTGATTTGATAATTAAAAAAGTCGTAATAAATTCACCGAGCGAATGGCTGTGCCCTTTGGGGCACGTAGCTGTCACCTGGCATTTGGGAGATGTGGCTTCGCACCTCACTGTCGGTAGCCATGAAGATTTTCCGTGATTTCCCATTTTCACACCAGGCAAATCCTGGATATGTACCTTAATCAAGGCCACGGGCGCTTCCTCCCTCCCCCTAACCCTTCCCTACACCATCGCCGCCATAAAACCTATCTTTGTCGGTGCCACGTAAAGTAAACTGTGATCATAATAAAAAGTTCTAACATTTGAAGAGTAACTGCTTTTAAGAATTGCCGGGGAGCCACAATTTTGTCGTATGAATTTTTGTTTAAATATTTAAATTATTTATTCCAGGTCCCTTACATGTAGGTAGTTACAGATAGCAATTGACTGTGACTGGACACGGTCCCTCAAATCCCTACAGGCTTGGAGCACCTAAGCAATTGCACCACTCAGATGCCAATTCGTGAATTTGTTTCTTGCTGTGGATCGGACAATTCCTTTGCTTTCCTCCGTATCTTCACCGATTGCTGTCAAGGGACTAGAGTAACCCAGTTCTAAACTCTAATAATAAAACGAGCGGTGCAAGAGCTAATTAGCACAGTAGGTATGGCATGTACTTGAATATATATAAAATTATTTTCCACGATTCTTTGCCCATGTTCACCTAAGTGAGTAGAATCGCGAAAGTTAAAACCAAATGAATGCGACGTTTTTGGCACGCTTTCTTGGAGCGTAAGAGATCCACAGTCAAAGAGCGTTCATTGTTTATATCACAAAGTAAACGCTGGAAGCATTTATCGTACGTTACGTGGCTTTTGGAGCCTCCTACGTCTGGTTTTAAATTTACAGAGCGCCTGGTGGAGTACACTCTTCCCACTCTGGGAAACAAAACAATGCGCAATAATGGCGATGTCTAGAGAGCATCGCGGAGAAAAAGTAGAAGAAGACAGCTAAAGCGTGGGGTTGAATTCCCTAGCGAGACGCGTGGAGTGCTGATCCGGGAAAGAAATGCAGCAGAGAGGAACACAGGCTATTAGCTTGCTTGCATTTTAATCAAGATATCTTTTGTGGCGCCTTTGACATCCAGAGACACACGATGTCGTTCTCTAGAGTGTTGTCCTGAACAAGAGAAACCATAAATTTGAAGTCAAATCTGTATATGATTGGGAGATACAGACGGAGGCTTGCTCTCGTACATTAGAAGAGGGCATATTGTCTGTTCCTTTACCGTCTCTATACAGTCATTTCGCAAATTCGAAGATATTGAATCATTTATCGAAATTAAAAGGCTGCTTACCAATTTAACCCAAGTTCAATGTAGAATAGAAACTTAAAACCAATGTTTGACTTATTATATCGCAATTTTACATTGAGTAACACGAGTACTGGTACGTACGTTAGTGCTGAAACCCTCTTGCCAGGCGATTTCTTTGAGGTGTTAAATGAGGAGCGATGTCATCCTAAAGTGTAGGGAATTTGCACCAGTTAACTTAGATTGTGGTGCGGTGATCCTTCTTGTTTTGTTTTAGATCGCACCGATACAGACAGGTTTTATGGCGGCAATGGGGTAGGATAGGATTAAGAAGGCAGCGATCGTAGCCTAAATTAAGGTATAGGCTAGCATTTGATTGGTAATAATAATAATTTCGTGTGGCTATTTCTAGCCGAGTGCAGCCCATGTAAGGCAGACCCTCCGATGAGGGTGGGCGACATCTGCCATGTGTAGGCAACTGCGTGTTGTTGTGATGGAGGATAGTGTTGTGTGTGGTAGGTGAGTTGCAGGGATGTTGGGTACAGCACAAACACCCAGCCCCCGGACCATTGGAATTAACCAATGAAGGTTAAAATCCCCGACCCGGCCGGGAATCGAACCCGGGACCCTCTGAACCGAAGGTGAGTACGCTGACAATTCAGCCAACGAGTCGGACATTTGATTGGTGTGGGAATGGGAAACCACGGAAAACCAACACCGGTGCTTCCGACAGTGGTGTTCAAACCCACTGTTTCCGGAATGTAAGCTAACAGCTACGTGGCCAAATCCCGTAGGCAACTCGCTCAGTGGTGGTGGTAGTGTCGGTGGTGGTGGGTAGGGGGGATCCATTGCGTCCATAAAAGGGCCCGGACACTAGATTTTACAAAACTTTCAAGTTGATTTGTGCTAGAGCAGGCAGTTTTGCTCCCATATTTCGCGGCTGTTCTTTTTTTATTTTTTATTCAGTAAGCGTGCGAAAGCAAAGGCCTAGCAAGTTTGTTTCCAAATAACTTTCAGCAGTTAACTTAGACAGGAAACAACTTGATTATGTTTACATTTCTTTTCGCTGTTTTTTTCGTCATGCGTGGCAGAATTCCACTGAAAGAGCTTTTCGATGTTCAGCGGAGTGAAGAGGGCATATCAGGTCTACATTAGGCCTATGTGACTATTTAATGTTTAGATAATGGGTTAACGGTGACTTACGCGAAAACATGTATGAATAATTGAAAAAGGAAAATGCGAAATTTTGCAAAACGTTGACGAATGATGATGATGATGATGATGATTAGATGTTATCTATTCGTTTAGCAAATATTGTAAATACTGTGGATCGAATATAGAGTATAACCATCATCATCATCATCATCTCTTTACCCTCCAGGTTCGGCTTTTCCCTCGTACTCAGCGAGGGATCCCACCTCTACCGCCTGGGCAGTGTCCTGGAGCTTCAGACTCTTGGTCGGGGATACAACTGGGGAGAATGACCAGTACCTCGCCCAGGCGGCCGCACCTGCTCTGCTGAACAGGGGCCTTGTGGAGGGATGGGAAGATTGGAAGGGATAGGCAAGGAGGAGGGAAGGAAGCGGCCGTGGCCTTAAGTTAGGTACCATCCCGGCATTCGCCTTGAGGAGAAGTGGGAAACCACGAAAAACCACTTCCAGGATGGCTGAGGTAGGAATCGAACCCACCTCTACTCAGTTGACCTCACGAGGCTGAGTGGACCCCGTTCCAGCCCTCGTACCACTTTTCAAATTTTGTGGCAGAGCCGGGAATCGAACTCGGACCTCCGGGGGTGGCAGCTAATCACGCTAACCACTACACCACAGAGGCGGACTGAGTATAACCATACTTAACCAAAAAATGATTTCTTTTTAATTCTATATACAGTCGATTTGAAAATATGCAGATAAGTATCACTATTATGCAGTTACAAAGCAATATGAAAAGATGCTTCCTGACACCTTTGTCTCATATCGCTAGGTAAATTCGTTTCCAGCTAGACTGGGTATTTGACCACTGCGGACCGTCGACAAATGATACTACATTTTCACCGATAAATTAATCTATTTGATAATACGTGTAGATTTTAACACTTTTAGATCAAATATGAAGTACATATTATAAAATTCCGTATTTGCTTCACTTCTTCCTCGTGTATATCTAGATGGACACACATTTCTGATTTTAAATTTCCAGATCTTCTTGTAGTTCATTAAGTTCTTCGCCTTTTATTGTAACTGTAAACGAAGATCCTAATAACCTAATACGTGAATATATAAAACATTTACTTCTAAGTTTACAGAACTTAAGCGTTTGTTACGTGCTCAGGCGACTGCCACCTGAATGCAAGCCTGTTTCGAGTGAGTTAGACCAGAAACCATCTGACGGCAGGTCAAGACCTCACCCTCTATTGTGCTTTCTTCCAGCCTCCCAATGGGCCATCTGGAACGCGGAACGAGAATGTTCCTTCTCTGGCCGAAGCCCGAAAATTAAAGTTTTTATCAGCAGAGGTATAAAAGGAGGGTCGCTGCGAACAGAAGTGAGTCAGTGTCAGAGTTGCTGTTGCCGTTATGTCGTGGAGGTGGACAGTAGTAGTGTTGGCTGTCATCAGAGTTGTTGTTGGGTTGAATGAGAAATAGTAGTGCTCCTTGTCGTTGTCGTCGCTGAGTTTACTGGAGGGGAGAAAAAATATGTTGTGTGGTCGCAGTTTAGTAGTCACTTATCGCCGAGTTTTTGTGTTAGCAGTGCTGCTTCTTGTTGTGTTTTGGGGGAGTGCTGGATAGCGCTACTGGCGTTGTTCAGTTAAGCACGTTGAGTAAATCAGCGTGCGGTGCAGTCGCATTGATTTTCAGTTGAATGTGAGTTAATTTACTTTACTGTGTTGACTGTGTGAGTCATCGGATTGATCTGGAGTCAAACCAAGTGAACAGCAGTCGTGTGTTATTACAGTTGACAGCCCTATGCCCAAACCTGTCTGCGTAGAGCTGTTGTGTGAAGTGACTAGGCGTGCTGAGCCAAGGGAATGGAGAACCATCAATCAAGATTATTGAAGGGATCGTCGTTTTATGTAAGGATCACTAATTAGGGAACTGCTGTCATTCGTTCTCAAGTAAAATTGTTTGTGTAAGTATATGTATGTTTGTCAGTCGATTGGAGCCCTGCAAACGAAGCAGACGTGTGTACGGAGTGCTGAGTGTTGTGGCGTAAGCATAATGGGAATAAGCATAGAACTCTACCGAGCGGTCATCGGCCGATGGAACAATCGAATAAAATATCAGGTATGTGGTTTAAAATGTGATATAAAATACTCTAAAATCGTGCTGGCAGCGTTAGTGATTGCTGCATTATTAGTAATTCGAGGAGTGGAAAACAACCCTGAGCCACTGAATTGGGAAGATATAGCTAAGATCAAGGAGGTGATAAAAGAGGGCAGCCAAACAGACACAACGAGGGAGCTCATTATGGCACAGAATAAAGATATTCAGGATATGAAAGACAGCCTTCGGGGTGATATGGCAGGTATAAAAGAATCTAGATAAATACCAGGAAGAAATGAAAATTGCTAAGGAACACCGACTGGTATTGGAGCAGCGCACACGGGAGCTGGAAATGCAGGTCCGGAGTTCAGTGCTTGCCCAACGTAGCAGATATCTGGTCATACATGGGATTAAGGACAATAGAAGCGAGGACAAACTGGCGTTACTAGATGCTGTGTTGGAAGTGTTCACACAAGGAGTGAAAGTAAATTGCACGGAATCCGATGTGGACGACGTGCAGAGAATAGGAAGGATCCAAGGGAACAGACCGATTAAAGTACAATTGGTATCTGGAATGAAAACCCACCAAATTCTCCGGAATGCCAGGAATTTAAAAGGGACGGAAGTCTGGATCCAGAGAGACCTGGGAATTGAAGAAAGGAAAGAGATGAAAATCCTACGATTCCACTTGGGGAGAGCAAGAAGGGAGGGCCTTACAGCGTTTATTAGAGGCAAGAGACTATTCATCACAGGCGATGGTTGGAGAAAGAACTACACGCCATCCCAGCTGGAAGCCCTGGTGCGAGGAGGAAGTGCGGTACCGGCGCAACACGGAAGAAAGAATGATGACGTGCAGGAAACAGGAGCAGAGCTCGTGTCGCCAAGGTTGTGACACCTACTGACAGTGAGGGCGTTGCCACTACTACGGAGAGACGACCTGTAAGTAAATGTTTAACACCTGATGAGGAACCGGGTAATAGCTCGTGTACTACTCCGGTAGCTGAAAAAAGCAGCTGCAGGACAGAGGACGATAAGAAAAAGAAGCAGGGACAGAGCTTGAAGGACTTATGGGCTAAGAAGGGAGTGTTCTCAGATGGAAAAGGTAATAAACGGGAAGGAAAGAAGTTAGGGGAAATTTATAGTTCCCCTCATGGAAGTATAGTACAAATTGATAAAACAATAAACACACGTAGTAAAACAGGTAGTGTCTCAGATAATAGGAAAGTGAAATAACTAGCATTGAAAATTGGTTTTGTAAATATAGAAGGCATATTAAGTAAACTGGGGAATGATGGAGTGTCTGAGCTTGTGGAAAATTTTGAGATATTTGCTTTCTTAGAAACATGGATGCCGGAAGGAAAGATTTTAACATGGAAGGGCTATGTTACGAGAAGTGTAATAAAAAGAAAACGAGGGACTCGAGGGAGAATTCCGGGAGGAATAAAACTTCTGATAAAGGAAGAGTTTAGTAGTCAGATAGAAGAATTGCCTAACGATATGCAAGATGTAATTTGGATCAAACTTAAACTGGAAGGGAGTAAACAGAGAGACATATGCTGAGCCTTTATATATAACCATCCGATGGGGTCACCATATACCAATGTGAACTTTTTTGAGGATTTAATAGAGGAGATTAACCTAATGAGAGGTTAATATGAAGAAGCAGGAATCATTATGTTGGGGGATTGGAACGCACGAATTGGAGAGTCAATTCCCGCATATAGTAAAGAAGGAATAGAGCCAATGAGAGGTAGCAGAAACAGTCGGGATAAGGAACGTAATGTATATGGGGATAAACTACTAGAACTATGTACCGCAGAGAATTTATATATTCTAAATGGATGGTGGCGGGGAGATGAAACGGGAAAGCTAACATATATTACAGCGCAGGGAGGTAGTGTAATTGATTTGGTTGTGTGTACGGGAGATATTTTAGAGATGGTAAAGGAAATAGAGATATTAGAATGGGCCGAATCACATCATTCCCCGGTATCTGTTACCCTAGAAGTGTATGAGAAAGAACAGGAGGAACGTAACACTGTAACAGAAAAAGATAATATTAGGTGCGAGAATACCCCAAAAAGTGTAGAGTCATATTTAAAGGGAGAAGAATTCCAGATAATTAAGAGTGGAATAGAGGTTGCGTTACTGAGTAGTAAGGTGGACTTAGCGGTAGAACTGGTAGAGAAACCCTTTAAAACTATAGCTCATATGAAAAGGAAACAGAATAATAATAGTAAAGATAAAAGGAAAGGATGGTACAATGATGTGTGTAAAACAAAGAAAATGGAGGTGATTAGAGCCCTAAAGGCATATAGAAAAGAGGGGGAGCCTAAGGTTCGGGCACACTATTGTAAACTAAGAAAAGAATGTAAAGTGTTGTTAGTAGAGCAAAAGAGGATATGGCAACAGGAGGAGGCAAAATTAATAAACATAGACTGTAAGAATAATCAAAGTGATAGGGTATGGAATAGAATTAACAAAATAAGTAGAGGTGAGAGAGGATATGCCAATGTTAAAATTGAGAATGGAGTCTGGATTGATTATTTTAATAAATTGCTAGGAGGACAGGATACTTGGATAAATAATAGAACATGTATGGATATCTCGAGGGGCTTAGAGATTTGTATCCCCTGCTTAGATGAAGAAATAACAGAATGTGAGGTTTTAGAAATGATTAGAAAGGTCAAATGTAGGAAAGCGAGGGGCTTCAGTGGTATAACTAATGAATTTTGGAAAGAAGCAGTAAAAAGTCAACAAATGCTGGAAATATTAGTAAAATTGTTCAATAGGATATTTGATTCTTTGGAGTTTCCTAAGGCATGGCAGACAGGTATAATATGTCCAATTTACAAGAAGCGTGGGGAGAGAAGTAATCCAAACAACTACAGAGGTACCGTATAACACTATTGGACTCCCTAAGTAAATTATATACAGGAATTCTGGCGAATAGACTGATGAAATGGGCGTAAGAATTCTCCATCCTCTCGAAATATCATAGTTGTTTCAGAAAACGCAGAAGAACAATAGATAACATCATGATTGTAAAAACAATAATAGATAAGTATATAAAACCGAAAGCAGGAAAATTATATATATCGGCTATAGATTTTGAAAAGGCCTTTGACACAGTCAGCAGGGGTGCATTGTTTGCAAAATTACGCCTATTAGGGGTATCTAGTAAGATGGTACAAGCATTGGAGGCAGTTTACCGAAGGGTGCAATGCAGTATAAGGGTAGGTGACGGGGTAGCATGTGGTCAAATGGATTCTTTATTGGGTTTGAAACAAGGATGTAAGCTATCTCCTATTTTATTTCTGTTATTTATAAACGATATATTAAACGGACATGGAGGTGATAACTGGATGAGTCCAGTTTTAGTAAATCAAGAAATACCAGGCCTAATTTTCGCGGACGATGTCCTGCTGATGACGTTAACGGCCGGAGGCATGCAAAAGAGCATTAATGCTGTGACAGAGTTTGCTAAAACGTGGTCATTAAAAATCAACATTTCCAAGACGAAAGTTCTGATCTGTAAGAAAGGCTGTAAACGAGCGAAGAATGAACAATGGACGATTGATGGTTGTCAAGTGGACGTCACAAATAGATTAGAGTACCTGGGAATATATATAGCAAACAACGGGAAGTTGATCCATCAAATAAAACAAGCCAAATGGAAAGGCCTTGCAGCATTATCAGTAATTTGAATTCTTGAAAATAAATTCCCAAATATAGACTATAAGATTCAGAGAAATGTCCTGCAAGCCGTAGTTAAAAATCGAATGCTTTATGGAGCTGAGCTATGGGGTGTAGAGAAAGAGTGTGAGATGCTGAATCAGGTTATAAGTAAGTTCTGTAAAATTGTAATGGGGTTACCAAATTGTACAGCAAATTGTGGAGTAAGATTAATATGTGAAGGAAATATCCAAGTAGATGTTCTTAAGAGAGTTCTGAAATATCTGTTGAGATTGAAAGGAAGAGAGGGTGGCGAGCTTCTGCAGATCGCATATCAACATCAGAGAGATAATATCCAGGGAGAGTATTGGTTAACGAAAATCAGAAGTATATTAGATAGGTTGGGATATGGAAGTTATTGGGAGAGGTTGGAAAGATCAACGAATAAACTAATCATTAGACGACTCAGAGATATTCAAAGACAGTGGTTGGTATCCGAGTGTAGAAGCAAGGCGACCCTCTCAGAGTTTATTAGGATAAGGCAGGATATGAACATAAATGTTGTGAGTGTAAATAGAAGAGAAATCAGGGGTTTGATATGGTGGTTAATGGGAATTTACAAGAATAGGGGATGGATTAAAGTGAAAGATGCAACAAGGTGCCTTCTCTGTGGTGAAAACAGAGAAGAATTTCACATGTTGAAATCATGTAAAGAAACCATAGCGGTGAGAAGGAAATTTTTGAATAACAAGGAACAATATATGATAAATGAGGATGAGAATGGCTATAGGATTATTAAGATGATAAGCAAAGAATGGTATAAACCTGGTAATCTCAGTAAACTGTTAATTGTAATTAGAAATTCATGTAGAAGAGTGTTGAAAGAGCCTACAATGAGGGTAGGTCATATTACGGATGTATGATTGTGTTGCGAACCGTTTAGTTAAGAAATTGCCAATAGGGCTATGTAGTAAAAGGAATATTAGTATATGTAGCACTGTAAAGTCGATATGTTAGTAAGCCATAACGTAATTAACTGTCAAACTGTTTGTAATGAGACAGGGCCCAATGGATATAATGTTTCATCCTCAGCTGCTTGCGATCCGTGGCTGTAGGTTGATAACATTCACTCATTCATTCACTACTCATTCCACATATATTATTCATTCATTTATTTAATTCATAACAAGGGCTCTCTCCCCAGTTACTGGTTATCCGTACTGGGAGGGATGAGTATTTTTTCCTAACATGCATGCATGAATATCCATAGGGCCTATACCCATTCATAAATCCATCCATACGTGTTTTCTGAATACAGTTCGGGAATTGGTAATTAATTAATTAATTCATTTATTCATACACTCATGTAGATAATCGTAGGCGTGGCCCTTGCATGTGGAATGGCGATCCGCCTGTGCAAAGGGCACTATTTTAGATAGGGAATCATAGCCAATTAATTAATTAATTAATTAATTCATACACTTATATAAGGCTATAACCGAAGTAGGACGGGATAGGACGGGCCTATCCCAATCAAATATGTAGAGTGATCTAAATGCAACAGAGAAAGAAGAGTAGGGAGGGGGGCACATGGGGTGCGGGATTTCCGCTTACGTGTGCCTCGCAGAAATTAGGGAATGGTGAGAAATTAGTGTTTGACAGCTATTAGATCAGGTGGGGTCTTCCGTTTGGGCCTCAAGGGAAAGGGCCGGACGTGTTATCCTTGGGAAGGTGGCTCCTTTTTCTCACCAGAGGTGGATAACACGACCGGGCAGTAGTCATGCATAATCCCATCCATGCATTTATCCTGCCAACCGAATGCTCTCTCCTCAGTTGGTGGCTATCCGTGACTGGGAGAGAAGTGTTCATTCATTTATTCATGCATGCATTACAATATTATTCGGTCATGGAATCATTCCAAAAAAAACCTCATTCATGCATTTATGTACACCTATGTATAGTGTCTGTGAAAATGGAGGAGAACTCTGTACAGACTTATGATAAATAAATAAATATATGTATGTTTGTGTGTGTGTGTGGTATGTGTATGTATGTATGTATGTGTGTGTGCGTGTGTGTGTGTGCGCTAATTGGGCCAACCTAGATTAAATTGGATCGATGTAAACAGTGTTTTATTTGTAACACGTACATTAGAATTTCATCCGGAATCGATACGTCCACGACACAATAACTACCTAATATATTCTGCTCGAAACTTACTCATGGTTTATTCACATGTCATTTAGATCAAAGGGAGAGGACATTAGTGGATATTTTTTTATTATAATTCCCTAGCTGAACATTTTCAATCTTCCAATTATATTGTGTGGATTTAATTTCGATGATACTTTGATGATTCATTCTTTAAGACACTTTAAGTCGTGCATGTCGAGACTTTTCGATGACTTTATGTTTCTGAAGCTGATAATTTTACCAAACCATTGACGTAGGCCTATTCATGAATTCACGGAAGCAATAGAAGGCCAATATCACGTTGTACTCTCTTGAAGTTCAATGAACCATTCTAATATTCTTGTTCAAAATAAGAGAGCTTTGTATTTTAGTTTTTGGTTAGAACCTAAATTCTTCATGTGTTTCTGATTATCATAAAATTTGCATTTCAAAATTCATCAAAGAATCAAATTTTAATTTTTCACTTCTTTGAACAGACTAAATTTTCATGAATCCAAAAATATATAATATGTATGATTTGGCACATTAACAGTGTATTTGAAATGTATTTATTTTACTATGGCGGCACCTATGCCACTCCCCCCTCACCTGACATTTAACATTACAAACTAACTTGTTCTAGTCTTGTACCGAAAACTTGTGGTCATTCGAAAGCTGTGTAGGTAAAAATAATCCCTTTCCTATAAAGCTCTGCAGGCTATTACAGCAATTTACCATGAACTGCCCAACCCTAAGTTACATTCTATGTGTTTACTCTTGGTAAGAGATAAAACGCTAACGAAAGGTATTTGTTGGCTACTAAACTCTAAAAATTGGTGTGACGGAAGCTATCATCTGTTTCTACGATGGATAATTCAGTAAGGTTAACCCTATAGAACGGCTCGAGATCTACAATGGTTCAAATATGAAGACCGGATTACTTGCCATGGACAGGCAGTGATTATTAGAAGTTGAAGTAGGTGCTCGAGAGATGAGTAAGGATACCCAACTCAAGAAAAAGAGTGAAAAGCCTAGAAATTAATGCCAAGATAAAGTGTCGAGATAAATATGGAGTTGGGAAATTATAAAGCACTGAAGGGTGAGTTTAAAATCACGATAAAAGATTGTTTTGCCTTTTCCGAAAGTGACACTTTCACAGTTTTCTCCGGAAGTATAAGAACTAGAGTAATGCAACTCGGCACAGGCAAATGCCGGGGCAGGATCGTAATTAAGGTCACGGACGCTTCCATCCCAATCATATCACTTTCCCAT